>NC_089581.1:89005457-89626203 GCF_019320115.1 Miscanthus floridulus | reverse complement strand
CTTGGCGCCACTTCATCCACCCTGCTTTGATTCTATGGCTAACATCTTCATCAATATCCCCGTCTCTCTGTAGCATTGATCCTAAATATCGAAAGATATTCCTTCCTAGGCATTACTTGACCTTTCAAACTAATATCTTCCTCCTCCCGAGTAGTAGTGCCGAAGTCACATCTCATATACTCAGTTTTAGTTCTACTGAGTCTAAAATCTTTGGATTCCAAAGTCTCCCGCCATAACTCCAGTTTCTGATTCACTCCTGTTCCGACTTTCATCAACTAGCACTACATTGTCCGCGAAAAGCATACACCAAGGGATGTCCCCTTGTATGCCCTTTGTGACCTCATCCATCACTGAAGGCAAACAGATAAGGGCTCAAAGCTGACCCTTGATGTAGTCCTATCCTAATCAGAAAGTCATCCGTGTCTGCATCACTTGTTCAAACACTAATCACGACATTATTGTACATGTCCCTAATGAGCCCGACGTACTTCGTTGGGACTTTATGTCTGCCCAAAGCCCATCATATAACATTCCTTGGTATTTTGTCATAAGCCTTTTCTAAGTCAATAAAAACCATGTGTAGGTCCTTTTTCTTCTCTCTATATCGCTCCATAACTTGTCTTATTAAGAAAATTGCTTCCATGGTTGACCTACCGGGCATGAAACCAAATTGGTTCATAGAGATCCGCGTTATTGCTCTCAAGCGATGCTCGATAACTCTGTCTCATAGCTTCATAGTATGGCTCATCAACTTAATTCCCCGGTAATTAGTACAACTTTGAATATCCCCTTTATTCTTGTAGATCGGTACCTAATATACTTCTCCACTCGATCGAAAAATATGGTTGAAGAGCTTGGATAGCCATACTATAGCTATGTCCCCGAGGCATCTCCACACCTCGATTGGGATACCATCCGGTCCCATCGTCTTACCTCCTTTCATCTTTTTCAACGCCCTCTCTGATCTCAGATTCTTGGATTCTCCGCACAAAGTGTCCTATTGGTGTCATCAAAAGAGTCATCCAACTGAAAGGTTGTGTCCGTATTCTCACCATTGAACAATTTGTCAAAATACTCTTGCCATTGATGTCGGATCTCATCCTCCTTCACCAAGAGATGCTCCCTTTCATCCTTAATGCACTTAACTTGGTTGAAGTCCCTTATCTTTCTCTCACGAACCCTAGCCATTCTATAAATGTCCTTCTCTTCCTTCCTTCGTACCTAAATGTTGGTAAAGATCCTCGTACGCTCTACCCTTTGCCACACTTACAGCTCGCTTTGCAGTCTTCTTTGCCACCTTGTACTTCTCTATGTTGTCCATACTCCTGTCATGGTACAAGCATCTATAGCATTCTTTCTTCTCCTTAATAGCCCTTTGGACTTCCTCGTTCCACCACCAAGTATCTTTAGCCTCGCCTCCACTTCCTTTGGTTACTCCACACACCTCTGAGGCCACCTTTCGGATGTTGGTTGCCATCTTCTCCCACATGTTGTTTATGTCCTCTTCTTCCTTCTAAGAGCCCTCTTTGAATAACCCTTTCCCTGAATACCTCTGACGTCTCCCCTTTCAGTTTCCACCACTTTGTTCTTTCAATCTTAGCTTGTTTATCCCTACGGGCACGCACCTGAAAACGAAAGTCTGGCACCAAAAGCTTATGTTGAGAAACAACACACTCCCCTGGTATCACCTTGTAGCCCAAGCATGCTCGTTTGTCCTTTCTTCTTGCGAGGATAAAGTCAATCTGGCTAGAGTGTTGTCCTGTTACTGAAGGTCACTAGATGAGATTCTCTCTTTCTAAAGAAAGTGATTCTCTCTTTCTAAAGAAAGTGTTGGCTATCATCAGGTCAAAAGCTACCTGCGAAGTCCAGAACTTTCCTCCCCCTTCTGATTCCTACTACCATACCCAAAACCTCCATGAACTGTCTCGAAACCTGCGCTTGTAGTACCTAAATGCCCATTAAGATCTCCTCCTATAAAAAATTTCTCACTACTAGGTACAGCTCTAATCAGGCCATCTAAGTCTTCCCAGAACTGTCTCTTAGCACTCTCGTCGAGGCCTACTTGGGGGGCATACGTACTAATTACGTTCAAATGTAGATGACTTATATGTTGATAGATTAAAAGATTAAAAGTATTGCACATAATGAGATGACATGGACAACTTTTGTAATTAATAAGACATGACATGGATAGCTTGCATGAAAGAATTGCAAGTTAGTGGGGCACTTAGTGGGGGAATGATGTTGACACCTTACATGAAGAGATAGAACATCTAGTGGGGTTTAACTTTGAGAGTATATAGATTAGCTGTTTTTTCTTATCGTCCCTAGTAACTTCTGAAATATATCCTTTATTTCCTTGTAACCTTCATCATCACTGTTTTATTTCCTCAAGCTTCATGGTAATCTAGTTTTCCTCCGTATGTGTTTTCTAGACTGCCTATTTGCGAAGAAGGTTTGGAATGCGCAAAATGCTGGTGCCTCTGCAGTACTTGTAGTTGATGACAAGGATGAACCATTGATAACAATGGATTTACCTCGTGAAGATGATGAGGCTGCAAAGTACATACAAAACATAACCATTCCTTCTGCACTTATAGATAAAAAATTTGGTGACCAGTTGAAAAAGGCTGTTAAAGATGGGGAAATGGTTAATGTGAATCTTGATTGGAGGGAGGCTGTTCCACATCCAGATGACCGTGTTGAGTATGAGTTATGGACAAACAGCAATGATGAGTGCGGGCCTAAATGCGATATGTTGATGAATTTTCTCAAGGAATTTAAAGGAGCTGCCCAACTACTTGAGAAAGGTGGCTATAGTCAATTCACTGCCCCATTACATTACTTGGTACTGCCCTCAAGCATTTGTCATCAGTAAACAGTGCAAGTCCCAATGCATAAACCATGGGAGGTACTGTGCACCTGATCCTGAGCAAGATTTTAGCACAGGCTATGAAGGAAAGGATGTGGTGGTAGAGAACCTCAGACAGTTATGTGTGTTTAAAGTTGCAAATGAAAATAAGAGACCATGGGTCTGGTGGGATTATGTGACTGATTTTCACATAAGGTGCCCAATGAAGGAGAAGAAGTACAACAAAAAATGTGCAGAAACTGTCATCAAATCACTAGGTTGGCTCTGTTATTTTCTCCCTTTCTGAAGAACACACATTGTATATATTTTTTGTAAGCATGTTTGTAAGCTTTTAACATGCTTGGCATCCACTTGCTAATCTCTGTTTACTCTCACTTGAATTAGTGTTCAGATGTTCACAGTTCATAACATGACATGTAATCAGACATGCAACTTGCAGATATAATGGTTTATCACTTCAGTATACATACATATAACAGCTGTAATGTTTTTACACTTGAAATAGGTCTGGATGTGAAGAAGGTCGATAAATGCATGGGAGACCCAAATGCTGATTCTGACCACCCGTTGCTTAAAATGGAACAAGATGCTCAGGTGAAGTGACCTAGTATTACGTAGTTTGTTTTGGAGCTTTTATTAGTAAAATAAAGCACCATAGATTTATTTATTTTTTAAAAAATTAACAGTCACACAGACTATTTCATTGAACATTTACTGTCATTGATTATTTATGGGTTAATTTGTGCTGTTATATTGTATAGATTGGGAAAGGTTCAAGAGGAGATGTTACTATATTGCCTACTCTTGTTGTGAACAACCGGCAATATCGAGGTAAATATTCCACAGGTATACAAACTTACATCCACTCTGTATGACTTTAACCTGGAAAAGGAATACAGGGAAGCTTGAGAGGAAAGCTGTCCTCAAAGCTATTTGTGCTGGTTTTGAGGAAACTACTGAACCAAATGTTTGCCTGAGTGATGGTAAGCACACATAAAACTATTTAACACCTAATGCACAGTAAGCAGTAATTTATTATATGCAGGCTACTAATTGTTGAGCTGTTTCGAAACAGATATAGAGACTAATGAGTGTCTGAATGACAATGGGGGTTGCTGGCAAGACAAATCTGCTAATGTAACAGCATGTAGGGTATGTGTAGATAGGTACAATATATTCATTGATGTGTATGTCTGAATAATTTTTCTATTTTCTCACATCAATGTCATTTAAACATTCTTTTACTCAGGACACCTTCCGTGGCAGAGTGTGTGAATGCCCCACTTTCAATGGTGTACAGTTCAAAGGCGATGGCTACAGCAATTGTGAACGTAATGTCTTTTGTTCTATTTTCTCACATTCTAAAATGGTTAATAATATAACCTTGGTGTCAGCTATATTAACAAGTTGCATTTTGGAAGGGGCATTTTGAAACAAAAAGCTTGTTAAACAAAGAGGATGTTAAATATGATAGAATGTGCTATTTAAATATGATAGATGGCAGCTAGAGGATATTTCAATTTGGCATTTAGGAATTGTTTTCTTTGGTATTTAAACCATCATCAAAGAGGATATTTTAAATCTGCTAAATAGTACTGAGAAAATGTTACAACCAGCCTTTATTACTATAGATGATAATAGGGTAAATACCATTGGAGGGAAGCAAGATTGTCAATGGTTGAAAAGGAGTGTGTGAGACACTACACTTGGAGAGAATTGCTAGCATGCATAAGTTCCATTTAAATATAGAACAACTTGTAAAAATTTGATCAAAGAGATGACAGATGAAGATAACTAAGGAAGATATTAATCCAGAAAAGATGGAGACCGATAGTAAACTAATCAAGAATCATTCAACTATAAATAGGGATGAAAACGTGATGGATATTTTCCTGATATCCATCCGTCACGAAAGAGTCAAAACCCTACGTGGATAGTCCATATCTGAATCCGAACATTTAATATTCGTACCGTATCCATTTTTTATATGTATATGGCATAGATATCAATATCTGACATATTTGGCATGATCTGTATCTGCTTTCGAGATCCGAGAAAAAAATATGGGATTGTATCCGATCTGGTTTCATCCCTGTTGGTCCTCGATCTCCTTGCACAGGTGAGCAATCAGCTCACCAACACCCTCGCACTCACCCGCGGCTAGAGATAGAAGACGGGGTGAGAATAGAGTACGCACACAACACACAACACAAGTCTGAAACTCTAAATGTGTGGCAAACTGAACTGATTTGCTTCATTCCTTTGCCTTGGTGTATATACAAGTCTAGTACTAAGGCCTTGTTTAGTTGGCGAAATTTTTGGCGAAATGGTACTGTAGTGCTTTCGTTCTTATTTGGCAATTAGTGTTCAATCATAGTCTAATTAGGCTTAAAAGATTCATCTCGTGAATTTCGTCTAACTGTGTAATTAGTTTTATTTTTTATTTATATTTAATGCTTCATGCATGTGTCCAAAGATTCGATGTGACGGGGAATCTTGAAAAATTTTGCAAAATGGAAGGAACTAAACGGTACCCAACTACAAGGTACATTAGTACATGGTGAATACCGTTGGCTCACCAACACCCTCACACACACTCACAACTAGAGGTAGGAGGATTAGAACAGAGCTCACACACATACTGCAAGTTTGAAACTCTGAATATGTGTAGCAACTGAACATCCTATGCTCTATTGCATTGCCTAGTTTATATATACTCTAGTACATGGTGAGTACACCAACTACTTGTACTAATACTACATGGCTGATCTCAGCCCACTTACTACTACATGGCTAAGTTATGCCACTACAAGGATGGCCTATTGCCATACCTATACAATGCAATACAAGGACAACAAGAGCTAACCAAAGGTCTAACACCTGGTGCAGCAAAACAAAGAGCAAGAGCAGTAGATTATCACACAATTCTTCCGCTAATCCTGCTGCTAAGCCTTAGACTTGAGATCCACCATGCCAATCTCGTTCTTCAACTCTAAAAACTGAAGACGCCCAAGTGGCTTGGTGATGATGTCCGCGAGTTGCCGGCCGGTCTCGACAAACTCTAGGAGGATTTGTCCTCCATAGATGCAATCCTGAAGGAAATGAAACTTGATGTCGATATGTTTGCTCCAGTCAGTGGAGGACTGGATTCTTGGCAAGGGCGATGGTGGGCTGATTGTCCACCATCAGAGTCAGCGAGCGAACTTCTTCCCCGATGAACTCGCCCAGCAGCCGGTGTAGCCACTAAGCCCTAGCATGTCGCCGTGGCCGTCGCGATGTACTCTGCCTCGCACGTCGACAACGCCACCACCTTCTGCTTCCGTGACTAGGCGATCGGAGACGAATAAAGGAAGACGAGCATGCCAGAGGTGCTCTTCCGCCTATCAACGTCGTCCGCCATGTCCGCAGTCCGCATCACTGAAACATTTGAGCCGTAGCCCAATTCCGCTAGTCTTGGGGAAGACCACACCCTTGTCAGTCATCCCCTTGACGTAGCGCAGGAGCCGCTTCACCGTAACCCAGTGATCCTCCCTTAGATCCTCCATGAATCTGCTCAAGTAGCCCACGACGAACAAAATGTCCGGCCGTGTGAGTCGTGTAGCGCAGTCTGCTGGTGATGCTTCGGTAGTTCATCGCGTCCACCTTCACCGCGATGCTTTCAGCTGCTCCTCCATCGGAGTTGCTCATGTCTGGCAGTCCGCCATGCCGATCCGCTCCACCAGCTTCTCAAGGTACGCCAGCTGGCACAGGGTGACCACGCTCCTCCCTTGTTTCACCTCGATGCCGAGGTAGTAGGAGAGCAAGCCAAGATCACATATGCGAAATCAAGCTGCCATCACACGCTTGAAGCGAGTGATCTCCCGTCCACCAGTGATGATCAAATCATCCACGTACACATCGACGATGATTTGCTCCTCCCCTAGTCGTCGCATGTAGAGTGCATGCTAGGTGGCGCATTTGGCGTAGCGGAGCTCGCCCAGCATGGCGTCTAACTTGGCATTCCATGCTCGCGAGGTCCTGCCTCAGCCCGTAGAGGGCCTCGCGCAGTCGGAGCACCTTGTGATGTTGCCCCTCGACGGCGAAACCTGAAGCTAGCTTGACAGAGACTGTCTCTGAGAACTCGCTGTTAAGGAAGGTGGACTTCACGTCCATGTGATGGGCGTGTCAATCATTCGCCGCCGCCAGCACCAGCAGGAGGTGGACGGACTCCATCCACGTCACCCATGTGAAGGCTTCCTCGAAGTCGATGCCCTCTTGTTGGATGAAAACCCTGGTGATGAGCTAGTGCCTTGTGCTTGGCAATGGTGCCGTGCTTGACCTTCTAGACCCATTTGAGCCCAATTGGATGACACTCGAGAGGCGGATCAACGAGCTCCCACGTCCCGTTGTCTTCGATCGCCTTCAACTCCTTGATTATGGCCTACCACTAGTTCTGATCACGCTCGGTGTCAATGAACGTGGGCGGCTCCTCTGCACTCATCAGTAGCAGCTCCTCGTCATCGAGCACTCTGCTCGCCAATCCCGAAGTAGCAGAGCCACTGACGAGGTTGTCCATGGTGCAGAAACACACCTCATCCTGATGATGCGCGTCGACGTGTGTGTCCTGGTTGCTCGGTGGAGTCGTGAACTTGACCGGCGTCGGTGGAGGAGTCCCTTGGCTTGCCGGAGTAGGGGATGGTGGTAGAGGCGTCTGCTCTGCTGTCGGAGGAGTCTGTTCGCCTGCGCTGTCGGGAGTAGGGGATGGCTAGCGCAGGCGAACAGACTCCTCCGGGACTTGGTGGCTCATCTAGAGCTGCCGCTGCTACTGTACTCGTCGTGTCCGCAGCCGACTCCTCCTGCATCTCCATCACTATGAATGGCCAAGTACTCGATGATGAAGGTGCCCCTGACCCTGCTAGCTTCCCCTGTGCCCGCATACTCCCAATCCTAGGCCGCTTTCTCGTCGAACACGACGTTGTGCGAGACGATGACCTTGCCTCCGTGTGGGTCAAACAACTAGTATGCCTTGCTGCTGGCCTCGTACCCTAGGGGCACTAGCGGCGTGCTCTTTGGCTTCGTCGCCTTGACGTTGCCAATACAACTGAACGTTCTCATAAATGAGATGTTGGGCTTCCTCCCGTGCCAAGCTTCGAAGGGTGCCCTTCAGGCTCTTCATCGGTGCACAGGTGAGGATGAACATCGCCGTGCTCACCGCCGCCTCCTAGAATTCCGCTGGCATGTGCTTTGCCTTCATCATGCTGTGCGCCATGCCGACGACGGTCTGGTTCCGCTGCTCCATGACGCCGTTCTGCTGCGGCGAGTATGGCACGGTCAAGTGGCGTGCCATGCCACGATTAACGCAATACTCTGTGAACTTCACTGAGGTGAACTCGCCACCACGGTCTGTCCTCAGCACTCGAAGCCCTCCTCGTTGACTCCACCTTTGCTTGAGCTTGGAAATTCTTGATCGCTGCCGCCTCGTCCTTGCTTGCTAGGAGCTGCAACCACATATAGCGGCTACAGTCATCGACTAGGAGTAGGAAGTACCGCAGCCCTCCGTGCATTGCCAGAGTAATTGGTCTGCAGAGGTCATCATGGACAAGCTCTAGCACGTCGCCGGCACAGTACTTGGCTACCTTGGGGAAGGGCAGCCTCTGCTTGCTCGCTAGGCAGCTGTCGTACCTTGCCGGCGTGTTTGATGTGCGGCAGCCTGCGCACCATCTGCTCCTTCGCCATCCGCCCGAGCGCGTCGAAGCTCAGATGCCTGAAGCGAGCATGCCACAGCCATGGCTCCTTGGTGTGCCACGCCGCGAGGCACACTAGCTGCACAACCTTCAAGTCAAGCATGTAGAGGTGGCTACGGGAGCGCTGTACCTTGGCGAGAAGTTGCCATTCGCGATCCATGATGCGCAGAACGCCGCTGTTGATGAGGACCTCAAACCCGTGATTGTCCAACTGTCCAATGCTGACAATGCTCGACTGGAGCTTCGGGATGTAAACATTTGTCAGCGCACGATGCTCCCCATTCTGGCACCTGAAGATGATGGTGCACACACATGAAGGCCTTATTTAGTTCCTCCCCCTAAAGTTTATTCCCTATCCCATCGAATGTTTGGACACATGCATGGAGTATTAAATATAGACTAAAAAAATTACTAATTGCACAGTTTGCGACTAATTTGCGAGACGAATCTTTTAAGACTAACTAGTCCATGATTTGACAATGCGCTTGCTACAGTAACACATGTGCTAATGACGGATTAATTAGGTTTAATAAATTCGTCTCGCGGATTACTTACGGATTCTGTAATTTGTTTTTTTATTAGTATCCGAACACCCCATGCGACACCACTATGTGACACCCCAAAACTTTACACCCTGGATTTAAACAAGGCCGAACTTGAGCAGCACCGTGTCCATGTGCTCACGTCACGTCGCCCACCGGCGGCACGCCCCAGATCAGCATGGGCATGCATAGAATCAGTTTTGCATCTAAGATTTTCCGAACTTTATCAAATGAAGAAAAACTTTGAACGTGGGCATGAAGAATTTGACAATCAGAATACCATTCCGTACACCCTTGAATATAAAATAATTATTTTTCTAGCTTGTCACTTGAAAAAGAACCATATGAGGATTAGTTTTTTTTTTTTTTGAATACTCAGGAGCTGCGCTTCATTGTATTAGAAGAAGAAAATGGTGCCCATACAACCCACTGATCTCATACGGGGACCAAATATGAGAGGTGGTTTGAGCATCAAAATAAAGACGAAAAACTTGAGCCAAAAAACAACATGACCCGACCAAAGCTACAAAGAAAACTAGATTCTACCACCAAACTCTAAACCCTTCAGCTTGACTATGTTCATCTTTGAATTCCCTTGTAATTGATGTTACCGAAGGTGCAGCACCCTCGAACACATGCATTTCTATGCTTCCAGATAATCCAAGCGACCAAGATTATCAGAGGATTCACTCCCCTTCTATGCTCTTTCTCCACCCTTTTCATTGTCTTGCGCCACCAGTTGGCAAAGTTACCTTCATTCTGTCTAGGAACAGAACCAGCTAGACCAATTGGAGCAAACAATCTGAACCAGAACTCTCTTGTCACTACACACGTTGTTAGGAGATGCTGTATTGACTCATCTTCTTGATCGCAAAGAGGACACTTATCAGGATGAGAGAGCCCCCTCTTAGCAAGCCTGTCCGCTGTCCAACATTATTGCGGTTCGCTAACCAGAGAAATTTTTTGCATTGTGTCCGGGCCCAAGACTTCCACAACCAGTGCCAAGGTTCAAAGGTCACTGATCCATAGAAATAAGCTCTGTACGCAGACTTGGAAGAAAAAACCCCAGAAGCATCAAATCTCGAGACATGACGATCATCTTGATCATTCAATGGAAACTCTCGAAGACGACATGATGGTCATCTTGATCATATGAGGATTAGTGGACAGCTCTTCCCCCACACCCTTGCGCTAAATTTTGAACTAGAGTTTTTTTGTTAGTGTCTTCAAAAAGGCATTAGATTTGAAACTAATAAACTGATAATCTATTAAGACCAATGAAAATTTTGAGATATGTAGGCATTAGATGGTCAACCATTCGATTGGTGAAGCCTAACATGGCGATACAAATCTTGTGGATTCAAACATTTAGGAAGTGTGATGTTAGCTTTACCATATTCAGAAGATGGCAATACTGAACGGCTGATGGATGAATATGATGGAGGTTAGTGTAGTTATTAAGCCATGTGGATATCATGGTAATTTTGCTATGTCCTTGTCAGAAGCAAACTGCAGGATGCTATGAACTGTTACGATCATTTCTTCATGTATACAATGAGCCAATGGAAAAAATTGGCAGAGACCATATATAGGAAAGTCTGAACTATTTCAAGCCTTATTCTTAATTTTGAGCCTGTAGTAAGGGGCTGTTTGGATGCCCGCAGTTGGAAGCCACGCCAGGCTGTGGCGCGCCACAGTCTTGTGGCGGTGGCGTGCCAGTCTTGTGGCGGAGAAAAAAGCTCGCCGCACCTGTGGCGAAAAAGCTGGCGCAAATGAACCTGTGGCGAGGCTCACTTTATGCACAAACCAAACAACATCCGATTTTCTGTGGCGAGCCACATCCGTGGCAGTGCAATCCAAGGCTGGGCACCAAACACCCCCTAAATCTTTTTACAGAATATCGTCGAAGGTTTGTTAAATGTCTAATAATATTTAATTGATCAGGGGCTGTACCATAAATTAAATTAATGCGTTTGTGCCTCAGCCATGCATATAAATATAACCCCACAAATTGCAAGTAATGATCAAAGTAGACCAAAAGGAACAAATCTTGGTAGTGTGCCCATGCATAAATATGAACCCTACGTTTACCTGCCAGGAGAGATAGCTGTGGCGGCATGGAGGTTTTGGCAGGAGGTGCAGTGGGCAGCCACGAACAGTCAATAGACGGCCCGGCATGCCTGCTGCTGCCGTAGGCAAATTGGGCTTTTTGTGCCACGGCTGTCAATGGGAAGGCTCGAGCGACAATGGGTTGCCGGTGATCCATCCACCGACCAGGAAGACATGCGCGCCGCGTGCGCAAGGTGGCCAACTCGCCACCGCCTGATTCATCTGACTATCCCCGTGTGCCCACTACTTACGGTTGCCTCCCTCATCGTCGGGATTCCCGTGCTGTCGCGTCCTTCGCCCTAGTCGAGCCGCTTCCTTAGCGCACGGAGGCACGCGATTTAGGGAGGAGTGGCCCACGATTGGACACGACGGGTGACGGCTCTGGATCCTCCCCTCCGATATTGTGGCGGCGGACTGCTCTTCTTCGGACGCATTGGAGCGGAGGCACGAGTGATTCAGGGAGGCGTTTTTCCAGAGACGTGGCCACGTGGGAGCGCCGGAGCGGTTTAGGAGATCATCAATCATCATATCTCGCGGAGACCGCACAGGGGAGATGGAGGAGATGGACGACGGACGAAACTTTGTGCACTGACGGCACAGACACTTCGTACTTCATATAGTAGAGATGTAAGGAGAAGCGACAAGAGTGAAGCTAGCAGAGCTGTTTTCACTTGAAAGTGTCTATTCAGCTTGTCACCTTCATTTTCTCCGTTGTGCTCAAAATCCAGATATTCCATACAAATCAAAAGATGCGCTTATAAACAAGTCAAATGGGGTCCAGTAAACATTGATAATAAAACGTTTAGTGCACTATGGATTAAGTTCATAAAATATTTTATTTGTTTTGTTCGAGTGATCTATTGAGCTATTGAGCAGTGACAGTTTTTACCATTGTTCTGGAATTTAATTATGTTGTAGTATTGTAAACTTGCACACCTTGGTATGAATTTGCCTTCCTTAAATTGTGGAATATGCATCCCTTTTTGCCATGCATTGAAACATGCACAGTTTGTTTAAACAATTTATGTAAGGTAATAAAGAAGTTCATAATAGTCACCTATGTTATTTGCAGCTGCTGGACCAGGAAAATGTTTGATAAACCATGGGGGATGTTGGCATGAAACTCGTAATGGAAAAACATTCTCTGCTTGCCAGGTAGGTTTAGGACTTGTTACATGATATATGGCTTTATTACTGAATATCGGTCTGTTGCTTCTTAACCCTTTTTGTCCTTTCCAGGAATCTGGAGATGGGAAATGCCAGTGCCCAGCTGGTTTCCGAGGAGATGGTGTTAAAAAGTGTGAAGGTGTTGTGTTTACTAATATAAGTTGCCTCAGCATAACCATTTCTTCTCGAACACATAGGAGAGTTGTGTATCATTATGTTTAAAAGAAAAAAAAGGAGTCAAAGGAGAGACTCATACAAGCCCTAAAGGGTTTGCAAGCTTCACTCGCCGAAGAATACTAAAGGCGACTACCAGACCACCCATACGACCAGACTGTGGCCAAATGTGCCCAAGTCCTTTGGCCCCTGTCACACACAACATTTTTGCCTCACCTCTATTCTCTTGTACTAAGGGGCTAGAATTAGGAGAAGCCCCTAAAAAGCACATCTATTCCTATGCTTCCAAATCCACCAAGGGACCAGCACAACTAAATAATTAAAACCCTTTTTGGTGGTGTTTATCTAGTTACAGCAGAACGTGGCACCACCAAGCAATTAAGTTAGAATCAGTAGGCCGTGTTGCATGCCTGCAATTGGTAAAACTTTTGCCTCCCTTATGGTTCTAATTAGAAATAATTATTTATGTGATGTTCAAAGTTCTCACATAATCGCTGTAAGCTGTGGCTGGAGAAGAAGCCAATGAGTCCTCATGCAAGGCGGTAGCCCTTTGTGTTGATGTCGAGGTAGTCGAGCGTGATGCCAGGCTGGAGATAGCTGTGGTCAACATAGCAGTGGAGGCAACCGATGCCAAGGTGGTGAAGCCACAGATGCAGAGGGGCTGTGATGATGATGGAAGCGCGTCGAGGCAGTCGTCGTGGGAGGGTGCGATGCCAAGGTCGACGCAATCAAGGCCATCGTGGTCGTAGAAGAAAGTCAACGATGCAATCGAGGTAGACGGGGGGGACGGTAGGGTCGAAGCTGTCAAGCTGCCTGAACCGAGATGTGGGCTCGGTTTGCTAGACCCATTAGTGCGTTGGGGACGAAAGCACGCTACAATGTTGCCAATATTGGACGGACAAGGGAGAGGGGCCCCAACCAGGAGTGGTTGTGTTGGACGAAGAAAAAGTAATGTGGGAATAGACACCTCCAACCCGAAGGTGAGCAGTCCATAAACAAAGTACGGCAGCAGCACCGCGGGTCGATGTCAACAAAGAAGACTTGAACATGACGAAGACCATGTGCAGACGATGGCGCAACAGAGATTGCGCAACACAATCGTTGATGCACAGGGGACAGCGATATATATGCAACGGCTAGGGACATGGGCAGCGATGCTGCAGCTCGATCAAGTGCCATAGCAGCAACCCGGGCTTGAAGATGTGTGTAGTACTCAGCGACAGATGTCACGGGAGTCTGGTGGATCACATGTAGTCGGTTGTACGGACCGAGTATGCACGAGGCGAAGCGACGATGGAAGAAGCCGACGGAAGCGTCCCGATTTGTAGAGGTAATGATGAACCGACGATGAAGACTTGTGGATGCCACGTGAAGGCGTCCCCTTAGCAAGCGTTCCCGACCTGGTCGCATGGTCGAAGAAGTAGAGGCTGGTGTAGTCGACACCAATGTCGGAGTAGCACGCGAGGTCGATAGGTGATGGGTGACTCAACCCTGATCGGTGACCGAAAAAAAGATACAATAGCAGCAGTGGGATCCTCTGTGTGCAACTCATTAATTGCACCTAGCAATGTCCTCCATCCTTTTGTCTCCTAGCTTTGCCTCATGGGCAAAAAGCACATGGAGAAGAGAGTGGAGTGAACAGAGAGGAGAGGCAGGGGCCTCCAAGCCTCACGAGGAGGCTGGTGCGGTGAGGCAGGCAAGCCCTGGTTGGTGGTAGCGTGGCCCAACGCCGCGGCTCAGGCGAGCAGCACTCGTGCAGATCGATGGGGCGGAAGGCCGCTCGGCTGGCAGCAACACGTCGTAGCCTGCCACCACCACGTGGACATTGTATGACCCAGCTGCCTCCACACGGGGTAGATCTAGATCGAGGCGGCGACAGCCTGATTGCAGCGACGATGAGTGCGAAGAGGTGGACCTGATCTGTTGCGTGACGACGATGACGAAGATGGCAACTGGTTCAATAGGAACCGGCGCCTAAACAGTGGCGTTGCCCCCGGCGGAGATCGATCTCTCCACGGGGGCACGCGGTGTGGAAGCTGCGATGGCTAGGGTTGGGATCTAAACCTAGACTTGTGATAACATGTAGGAGAATAGAATTGGTGGGATAATCATTGTATTGCATAGGACTAAGACCCCATGTGGGTAGACAATGTGTTATTATTCCTATTTACTCTAACAGATACTGTTGGCCACAACACCACAAATGTATCTCAGATCTGGGGCCCACCAGAGGGCAGCTTGGCACTAGGCCGCTTGGATTGACTTGAAGTGCAATACTTGGGATACAAGAAGGTCCTCACTAGAGCAAAGTGGTCTACCTGCTCCAGTATATTCTAACCACTAAAGTGGATGCCGAGCATCTTCCTAATATAAGGCTTAGTAGCCTGAAAAGTAAATGACGAAATAGTAAAGTAAGATACATAGCACTAGGCTTAACTATCAATCTCCCCATAAGCCCGGTGCTGAATGATCTGCCTCAGTCCAAACCTTCCCTTCATCTCCTGGAACTTGCTCTTGCCCAACGACTTGGTGAGGATGTCTGCCAGCGGTGATGTGGTTGGCCTTGATGCTCCCTTCCTCCAAGCAATCCCTACTGAAATGGTACTTGATACGGATGTGCTTGCTCCTGTCATGGAAGACTGGATTCTTGGCCAGAGCAAGAGCAAACTTGCTGTTCACCTTTAACTCCACCACATCGACCTTTCTGCCATGGAGCTCTGCAAGCAACCTTGACAGCCATAGAGCTTGTGTCGCCGCAGTGGTAGTGGCAATGTACTCTGCCTCGCAGCTTGACAGTGCCACCACCTTCTGCTTGATGGATGGCCAGCTAGCGAAGCAGTCACCGAGGAAGAACATAGTTCCACTGGTTGTGTCGATGTTGCCGGCAAGGTCGCTGTCACAGTAGCCGACGAACCACATCGTGCCTGGAGCACTCTTGTAGTGACCGTAGTCTAGGGTGCCCGCCACGTATCGGAGAACGTGCTTCACGGCCTGCAGGAGCTCCACTGTGGGTCGCTCCATGAACCGGCTCACGAACCTGACTGCAGACGCCAAGTCCGGCCGGGTGTGCACCAGGTACCAGAGGCTGCTGCCAAGCCGCCGGTAGTGCGTGGAGTCCACCTCATCTGCCTGAGCTCTTCCATCGGGGTGAATGCTGGGTTGTAGCCAGCCATGCCACCGAGCTCGAGGATGCGCTTGGCGTAGTGTGTCTGACGAAGGGTGATGCCGCTGGCATCACGACGCACCTCGACGCCGAGGTAGAAGCAGAGGAGGCCGAGGTCGCTCATGTCGAACTTCTCCATCTGCGGCTTGAACTTCTCCACCTCTCCTTCAGCGCCGGTGACGATGAGGTGGTCAACGTAGACACCGATGAGCAGGACAGTGAGCCCGCTGCCCCGCCGGTACACCGCCGCCTCGTGCGCGATATGCTGGAAGCCGACCGCCTTGAGCGTGGCATCTAGCTTCGTGTTCCAGGCGCGCAGGGCCTGCCGCAGGCCGTTGAGGGCCTTGCGTAGGCGATACACTTTGTCTTCTTCCCTGGCGACGGCGAAGCCTGGCGGCTGATACACGTACACCTCCTTGAGGTCTCCATTGAGGAATGTAGACTTCACGTCCATATGATGAACTCGCCATCCTTCCTGGGCAGCCACCACGAGGAAGACACGGGCACGACTCCATGCGCGCCACGGGGGCAAACGCGTCGTCGTAATCGATGCCTTCCTACTAAACGAAGTCGCGCGCCACCAGCCACGCCTTGTGCTTGGTCACCGCGCCCTTCTCATCCTTCTCTAGTTTGAACACCCATTTCAGGGTGAAGGGGCAGTGATTAGCAGGCAGATCGACAAGCTCTCAAGTCTTGTTCTTCTCGACAGACTCGAGCTCCTGCTCCATCGCCGCTCGCCATGCTGGATCGCCTTGCGCCTCAACATAGGTAGTTGGCTTGTCGGCGTGCGTCAGGTGTAGCTGGGTGAAGAGCCGTGGCGCCTGTCCTGACGGAGTCACCATGCGGTAGCGGAGAGGCTCATCGTCGTAGAACTCGTCCAGATGGTCCTCATCCTCCAGTGGCATGGCGTACTCGATCAGAGCTTGATTGGCGGGCGGTGGTGTGGCAGTAGGGGAAGCAGGGGACGTAGCAGCCAGAGATGCCATTGATGAAGTCGGTTGGTGCGCGGGTGGAGTGCCAGCTGTTGCCCTTGCGCTCCTGGTCTCCCCCGGACTTGGTGACGGTGAGCACGGCGGAGCAGGGGACGCAGCAGCCAGAGACGCCATTGATGAAGTCGATGGAGATGCACTCTGTGCTCCCGCATCTCCTCCAATCCACGTGTAGTCGACGGTGAACTCCACTGCCGATGTCGTGCCTTCCCCAACCTTGGTCCAGTCCCAGCCGCGTCCTTCATGAAAGATGATGTTATGCGTCACACGCACGCGCTGGGACTTCGGCTCGAGGATGCGGTAAGCCTTGGTGCCCTCAGCATACCGATGAAGACTCCAGGCTTGCTGCGATCATCAAGCTTCGTCACCTGGTTCAGCTCCTTGGCGTAGGCGAGGCAGCCGAACATGCGGAGGTGCGTCACCGTTGGCGATCGCCCATGCCATGCCTCGTACGGGGTCTTGCCCTGCAAGCTCTTCGTTAGCGATTGGTTAAGCAGATGAACTGTCGTCACCACCGCCCCCCTGTACTTGGCCGACAACCCCCTCTGCTTCAGCAGCGCCCATGCCATGGACACCACGGTCTGGTTCCGGTGCTCAACGACGCCGTTCTGCTACGAGTAGGGGGGCCGAGAAGTGGCGCTTAATGCCTTCATCCGTGCAGTAGGTGGTGAACTCCTGGCCGTTATCGGTGCGCAACATCTGGAGCTTGTGGCCACTTTCCTTCTCCGCCGCTGCCTGCACCTACTTGATGGCGTCTGCAGCAGCGTCCTTGGTCGGCAGGAGGACCACCCACATGAACCGGGTGGCATTGTCCACCAGCAGCAAGAAGTAGCGCCGGCCTCCAGGAGTCGCTGGCGTCACGGGCCTGCAAAGGTCGCCGTGGACAAGCTCGAGTTGCTCTTGGGCGCGGTACTGGGCTTGAGCCGCTGGGAAGGCGCTTCTCTGCTTCGTGATGACGCAGGTGTCGCAGAACTGCTCGACGTGCTTGATCACCGGCAGTCTGCGCACCATAGCCTCCTAGCCAAGCTTGTGTAGTGCCTCGAAGTGGAGATGCTCGAACCGCTCATGCCAGCGCCAAGCTTCGTCATCCTTGCGTGCGGCGAGGAAGAGCGGTTGGGCCGTCTCGAGGTGGAGGACGTAGAGGCTGTTGGCACCTCGTCGGACCTTGACCAGAAGCCGGCCACGCCGATCCCAGATCCTTAGCACGCCCTTGTCGATCTCCGCCTTCGAGCCACCCTCGTCCAGCTGCCCGAGGCTCATGATCGAGTTGCGCAATGTCGGGATGATGTAGACGCCGTGAAGCATTCGGTGCTCGCCGGTCTTGGCCTCGAAGACGATCGAGCCGACGCCTTGAATCTCCACCCTTGAGGCGTCACTGAACTTCACCGAGTCGCGGACTTTGCAGTTGAGGTCGGTGAATAGCTCGCGGCGACCGGTCATGTGGTGGGTGGCGCCGCTGTCGGCCATCGAGCTTGTCCTCGCTGGAGCCGGTGTTGAGGAAGGCACGGGCTCGTGGCTCCTCGATGTCGAGGCTGGTGGCGGAATCGGTGCAGAAGGTCGAAGCTTGCGCCTTGCCGTTGCTCCCTTCTGCGCCCAGCTCCAGGAATCCGTGCGCGAGAAATAGGGCAGCCTCCTCTGCTTCCGCGACGTTCGCTGCGCCGCCACGCTCACGCCGGGGAAAAGGGCAATCCTCGGCCCAGTGCTCGGCGCCGTCCTCCTTCTCGAAGGTTTGCCACTGCTCAACCGTGTACAACAACTTGCCTCCGAGAGCACTCGGCTTGGTGTGACGCGCCTCCTCGTGATCCAGCCTCTCGGTCACCTCCTCGACGGAGAGGTCCTCAAAATCGAGGAGCTTCTCGATTGCGAGCACGATCTGGGCATACTTCTTCGACATGCACCGCAGGAGCTTCTCCACCGCACGAGCCTCGGTGAGGTCGATGTCGCCGCTCCGCGCCATCTACTGCATCAGATTGGAGAGGCGGAGGGCAAAGTCCTCGACTTGCTCACCAGGGTTGAAGGCGAGCCCTTCCCACTCCTGGCGGAGTTGCTGCAGCGTCACGCTGCGTACTTTGTTGTTGCCGATTCCGAAGGCACGATGGGGCACAATGCCTCCAACGCCCGTCGATTGTCGTTGTAGCTCACGCCGCCAACGTCGACTGCCTCACAGAGCTGCTGGGCCTGCATCTTCACCTTCATGAACAAGCTCCACTCGTGGTAGTTCGACTTGGTGAGCATCGGTCATGGCGTCCCCGCTCCATGAGTCGCGGTAGACCGTCTGCACCACCAGAGAACGGCCGCGGCGCCCACGACGCCGCTCTGGTGATGGCGACTAGCGACGGCGCCCGTCCGGGCTTCGTGATCCCCTAGCCGGCTCTCGTTCCAACTCGGCGCGCAGCGCTGCAGCCGCAGCCGCCGTGGCCCGGGCCGTAGCTGCCGCCTGCCTGGCCGTCTTGACCGTCGCCGTAGCCACTGCCTCTGCGGTAGCAAGGCACGTGGCGCGATTGTCGGCTCCTGCTGCTGGACCGCCAGGGTTGATCATCGCACCGGCAGCAGCAGCGGCGCACGCTCTCTCGATCTGGCTGGTGGTGGACATGGCTGGCTCACTCAAGAACCCTGGGCTCTAGATACCAATTGTTGGCCTCAACACCACAAATGGATCTCAGATTTGGGGCTGCCAGAGGGCAGCTTGGCACTAGGCCGCTTGGATTGAATTGAAGTGCAATACTTGGGATACAAGAAGGTCCTCACCACTGCTACTTATAGAGCAAAGTGGTCTACCTGCTCTAGCATATTCTAACCTCTAAAGTGGATGTTGAGCATCTTCCTAATACAAGGCTTAGTAGCCTGAAAAGTAAATGACAGGAAATAGTAAAGTAAGATACATAGCACTAGGCTTAACTGATACAAGAAGGTCCTCACCACTGCTACTTATAGAGCAATGTGGTCTACCTGCTCCAACAGCATATTCTAATCTCTAAAGTGGATGCTGAGCATCTTCCTAATACAAGGCTTAGTAGCCTGAAAAGTAAATGACAGGAAACAGTAAAGTAAGATACATAGCACTAGGCTTAACTATCAGATACAGCATGCCTTAAACCATATTTCTTTTAATTTTTGCAGACATTGATGAGTGCAAGGAGAGAAAAGCTTGTCAGTGTCCTGAATGCAACTGCAGAGATACATGGGGTGGCTATGACTGCACTTGCAGTGGTGACCTTTTGTACATCAGAGAGCATGACACCTGCATAAGTAATTTTTGAACTGAGCTGATAGCTTTTGCTTATCCTTAGTGTATCAATTGTGTATATGTGAATGGTTAATCTGCAGGCAAGACAGCAGTTCAGGCTAAAGCAGCATGGGCTGCAGTGTGGGGTATCTTGATAGTTGTTGCTGTTGTAGCAGCGGGAAGTTATGTTGTATACAAATACAGACTAAGGGTAAGCTAGCACATGCACACCCTTACTTTTGTTCTTTCGTTGTTTGACCATGTTTCACGATGAGTGATTTTCTATCTCTGAGCCTATTCCTAATGTAGGAGTATCTATTTTTGTTAAATAGATTCCATTTCCTAAAGACTTACCCTTTGAGGTTTTTGTATTATCCCTTTTATATTAAGCAGATGGCTGGATTTGTGCCGTCACGTGTAGACATATCCAACTAGTCTAATTTGCATGAAAAAAGCAAGTGTATGATCAACTTGATATAGAAATCGATGCTGTTGTACTATCACTTAAGTACTTAACATTTGACTAATGATGCATCCAAAACATAGTGATGGAAGTAAAACATACTAGGACGTAGGGATGCAAGTAGGTAACCACTGGGTAGTTCTAGATCACTTTAGTTGTCTTCTGTACATTTTAACTTTTTTTGTTCATTTGGATGAGTTTTGGGTTGATCCAATGACCTAGAGAACAAACTTGCATCCATAATAACATGTAGCCGTAAACCAGATGTTGCATTTTACAGCTTGTGTTTCACTTACTCATACTTAGTGTACATTAATTTTTGTCACTTTTATTTTGCCATGTGTACACATAACTTGTCCGACTCTTTCTTGTTGGTACATGTTTGTGACACCAGTCCTTGTGACGTCAAGTACATTTTACCTATTTTCCACCTCCGCGTGGCTTGCTAAACCTGGAAGAATGAGTTCTCCGTCAATTTATACATTCTACTGAAAAGAAGGCAGAAATGATGTGTACCCATTACATCATAATCATATATTGATTTACCTGGGTAAATGCTTCATGTTTTAGTACTATGGAATGGTGGCATTATATCTGCTACACATTGGAAACCATAATTTAGGTTCTCATTCTAACAGCACCTGTTGCAAAGGAGTGACTTGTTTAACATAGATATGAATTGTGGCAGCTTGCTGCGCTGATTTTGTGCCGTTTAGTTTGCAATAGAAATGTCATGAATAGATTTTAGCAGTAGCTTGTGTTTTTGGTAGTTGATATGCTCAAATATTTTGTCAGCTGTAGTTCACATGTAGATCAAACATTTTACTGCTGATGACGGATACATGATATTGTAATTTTTCTTCAAACACATTTCAAATTTTTGCTAGTTTTTGTTCATTAATATCAACTGAATTACATTTCCCTATTTTTGTTTCAGTCATACATGGACTCTGAGATTAGAGCTATCATGGCACAGTATATGCCACTAGACAATCAAGGAGAGGTCCCAAATCATACACATGACGAAGATCATTCATAAGTGTGCAGATCATTACATGGTAGGCCATGGCCTAAACTGACACCAAGGCAGATCGTCATGAGGTATACAAACTGATACTACAGGTCAATAATAGTTTGATTTAGTGCACACACGGATCTGTTATTTGCCTGCTAGTTTATCTGGAGCAGTTTCATTTTACAATCACTGTAAGCTCCATTTGTGAGTATGTACATCTTAGGATTTTTGTTGACCAGTATATTCATACGTTTTTAGCCTATCAATGTATTGTTGGCTCGTTGCTGGTCATTGTAATAGAAGCGCACCAGTTTTCTGCGCACGGCAAGACCTAACCTGCCAACATTTTTGTAGTACCTTATGGTGTATCACCTGCTCAATACATTAGTTTTCTTGGAACATTGGAAATAATAATGATCTGTGTCTTGTGACCACAGAATTGAGAATACTTGCCATCAGGTTACCATATGAGAATTCCACATCTGATTTCGTAGGGTTTTCTTCTGAAATTTGCTCGAAATTTTGCACAACAAACCTGAGCTTATCATGCGGGGCCTCATGTACTATAGACGGCAGCCAAGACATGAACGATAGCAGCGTAGAGATAATCTTGGTTTTGATGGCATTTGTAGGTTCAGTCATGTTTGCTTAGGATCATTAGCTTGGGAACCTCGGCCAATTGCATGCAGCAAGCCCGACTGACCAGAGTCTTTAACACAGGTTATGTAAAGTCTAAAAAAAGGAGATAGTGGATCAACAGAGCCCTCGACCCACTCTGTGAATCGCTTAGGGGCTTAGGGGGCTATCGCTTGGGTACGCTCGTGCGTACCCTCTGCAGGAGTCAGGACGAGCCAAAGCATGCCCGCCGTCGCTCGGGGCTTGGGGGCTCGGCCCTAGCTCTGGACTCCTGAACGACAAGAGCCAGACCTAACCCCCGCACTGGCAACCGCTCAGGCCTTTGCCCGCACGGCAACCAACGTCCTGAGCCATGACCAGAAGCCGGCTTAGGAATCTATATAAAAGCCTAGAACCTGATAGATGCAGAGTTGATGCACCGTCCGCCCGTTCCACAACTGTGAGGCACTATCGGTCACTCCCTTGGCAGGGTCACGCAACGAGTACGACGCATTAGGACAAGGAAAGCTCCAAGTGCAGAAGGCTTCGGTCTCGCTCGTCAGCCCATCTAGGCGGAACCAGCCCCGAGGAAGAAACCAAGAACCCTAGGATAGCACCGCACAATCCCCTACCAAATTCTCTCTCAATTCCTTTGTTGTAAACTCCTGATTGGGCATTCCTAACACGACGAACACCATACTATTGCACGTAGGATTCAAAAGCCCTGAACCAGGATAAATCGATTGTGTCCCTTGTGTGTTTTGAGTGTTTGAGTCAACTGAGACCCACACATTGACCTTTGATGAACAATCCCGATGCTTGCTGCTGTTCTGAACCCACGAAAGCTGGCGCACCAGGCAGGGGAGCACATCGTGTGTGACTATCGCTCTGCGGTGGCTAGAAACACCCGCTTGCCACCGAAGCTGGCGACATCGTCCTTGAGTGTCACACCCTAGATGTTAGTAAGGTTGTTAACATTAAACATGAAAATCAGGTTAGAGTAAAAGGAACTCAAAAAATACGAAGGAACAAAAACAAATTTATTAATTAGAGCAACCTGAGTTGGTCAACTCGTTCCTAGGTGTCACAAAGAAAACCCTAACTCACAAAGACAAATAAAGTCAACACTAGTCAACCTTCTTTAGTGGAAATCAAATTCTTTCAAACAAAGTCAAACTCTGTTTGGTGAAAAAGGTAATTAAGAAATTATTAAATATTATTAAGGACCAAGAATGTAAATGTAATCCAAATCACCCAATACATGATATACAAACCTCAAGTCATCATTCACATAAAAGAAAGAAGGAAAAAGAATAAAAGTTAAAGTCACATGAAATGATAACACATACAAGCTCTAATTAGCATTATAAAATATTTGACCAAAGTCAACCATGTGACTAAATACACTCTAATTAAGTTAATGAACAATTTTATTAAGAAGTCAAACCTAAACTAAGTGAAGAAAATGACTAAACTAGTCAAAACCCTAAATTTCAATATATAGGTTGATAGGATTTTAGAAGGCAAATAAAATGATTGTTTTATTAAACACTTCAACCTTTACCAAAATATGAAATATATTTGAAGTCATCTTCTTTGACATAGTGCAAAGCCTTGATGATACCATGGTGTTTAAATAGATTAACTATTGCTCCAAAGCTTGAATCCAAATTCACGATTGCAATAAACTTAGAAAAACTTGTTGGCAATGCCATATTGGCAGCTCTGTTCCATCAAATAATTGTAAGTAACCACGAAAACTTAATCCACCATTTCATACAATAAACGTAGTACAACATCCCTAGGACAATTTAAACCCAATTGCAGATTGTTTTGGTAATCCAAACATGCACCAAAAATACTTAAAACAGATTATCTCGGCTCTATTCTTTCTATCCAACAGCAGCCTGACAGACCCCATTAGAGCCCTCTCTATCTCCCAAACCAAATCTCGTTTAAGCTTAATCCTGTAACCAAGTTTGTAGTATGTCACGTGTATAGTATTTTTGCTTATTGGATCATGGGCCAAAACCAATTAGAAATGAGTTAATGGGCTAACCCAGAACCCTAAACCCAATTTCTAATTTCGGAGGGACAGCGCCAGTCGCAGTCACCACCGTGACGCGCATCCATGGCACGAGCCCTCATGCCCTTGGCCCCTGTCCCAGCGCTGTGCCTTCTGCCTTGCTGCCCATGCTCCACCCTATCCCGCTAGCCCAATCGCATCATGGACAGCTAGCCTTGCCGCGCCGTGCACCGCGACGACGCCACGCAGCCGCGGACACCTGCACCGACATCGCCCCATGCTGTCGTGTGCCCTGGCTCGCATGCCCGGGCAGCGCCTCCCCTGGTTAGCACCTCCCTCGACCACCTCTGGCCCTTGCCACATGCCCACTAAAAGGTCCTAAATAGCTAGAGAGGGGGTGAATAGCCTATAAAAATTCTCTACAAAATACTAGAGCAACCGGTTAGACAACTAAATGGCATAATGTGTTTTGGTCTAGCTCTAATAGGGTTGCAAGCCACCTAACCACAATTCTAGTTATTATGATCACTAAGGCACACAAATGCTATGTCACTACTTGACTAAGCTAGTGAGCTAGCTAAACAACTAATTAACTAACTACAACTACACAAGATAAAAGAATGTAAATACTAGGAGAGGTAGAGAGTGTTATACCGAATGTGGCAAGTGACAATATATGAATACCAAGTGAAGATCAAAGAGCCAATTGCCACAAAAATTTTCTCTCAAGGTTCACTTGCTTGTCAGCAAGCAAGTCCCGTTGTGAAGGCCGGTTCACTTGGTGATTCACGAGTTAATAGGCATCACAAGCCTAGCCTTACACAAAGGCGCCACAAGAACCTACACAAGATGAGGGCACTCAACTTCAAGAGCAATTTACTAGAGTGGCTTTTGGCGCTCCACCGAGGAATAAGCCCAAGAACCCCTCACAAATCACCGGGAGATAGCCATGAACAATCACCAACTCTTGCCAAAGCTCCTCCACTGCTCCAAGCCATCTAGGTGGTAGCAACCACCATGAGTAACAAGCAATCCCATAGCTCACACAATCAATAGTGCCACTAGATTCTCAAACTCTAAGCAAATGCACTAGAATCACTCCCAATCTCACTTGGATGATGAATCAATGAAGGAGATAAGTGGGAGGTGTTTGGCTTAGCTCACAAAGATGTATCAATGATCAAAATGTCAAAGAGGGTGAGATAGAGCCGACCAACACCTATTTATAGAAGTCCCAAACTCTACATACCTATTGGCCCCTTCATTGGGTTGACTACGTACTGATCGGACTCGCAGGCCTTGACCAGATGCGTCCGGTCCACCTCCACTCGCCATGTGTCCTAGCCGTTGCCTCCCAACGGCTCCTGCGCACGTGATCGTACACTACATTCGATCGATTGATCAGACTCTACTGAGCCCGGCGTCTAGTTCACTACAGAGAGCTCCTAGAGCGGCATTTTCATGACCGGACTCGTCCAATCACCCCTGTGTGGACTTGCCTTAGCGTCTAGTTGCTCTGCCCAGCGTGCCTGCCTATGAACAGTGTCAAAGGCGCGTCTAGTCGCCCACTTTGCCAGTGTTCGGTCCAACCAGTGCTGCTGGACCGTGCCTAGGGTTAAGTACTAGATGCGTCCGGTCAGTCCGGAGCCAGCATCCAATCACCCAGTGAACCCCTTTCTCTTCTCCTTTTCATCCCTTTGTGCAAATGTGTTAACTCCACCAAGTTTTCAACACTTGTATACGTGAGTTAGCATTTCATAAACATGTTTTCCAAGGGATGTTAGCACTCATTAGGTCCTAATGCAAATGCATGGAGTTAATTCACCTAGTGGCACTTAGATAATCATAATCACTTTGAGATCACCCCTCTTGGCAAAACAAAAATGGCCCTATTTATATGCCTTTGCCTTGAGCCCATTTTTGTTTTTCTCTTTCTTCTTTTCCAAGTTGGAACCTTGATCATCATCATTTGTCCACCTTCATCACCATGGACATCATCTTGCTCCACCCATGGTGTGTATCAACCTATCTCATAAACACTTAGAGCAGTGGTTAATACACTTAAGGTTTCATCAATTATCCAAAACCAAACTAGGGCTTTCAATCTCTCCCTTTTTGATAATTGATGATAACCTTTCACAAAGATATGAATTAACAACAATTTTGGATTCATGTTTCTTGCCCAATCATTTTTACCATGTGTAAAGGATTTGGACAAGTTTCATAAACCTGAATTGGTAGCATTAGCTCCCCCTACATATGTGCTAAGAGTTTGGCTTGAAAGTTTGCACATATGCATAGATAGGAAATGTGGGAGAGTAATGACTACCAAATGATGCTAAGGTGTAAAGAATGGACCTTAGAAGCATGATACCAATCGGAGTGTCAATTTACCACTATCCTTAGCACCATGGTTAGCAAGATACAACAAAGACTATATACCTCATGAGATCAACATTAGAAGCAAGGCTCTAGTACCACTTGAAAAACTACACATATATCTAGCTATCATCCTATGTATGCTAGTTTTCATTTCATCAACCATTTTCTATGACTAACATACACCACACAAGCATGGATCTTCAATTGAAAAAACTTGTGCTATGCAAGAAAACATATGTAAATGCACATTCAAATGCATCAAACAAGTTCATGAGCTTGCTCCCTCTACTTGTGTGCTTCAAATTTTAATTGACCCCCGTCTATTTTTATATCCCCCTATAGTATGACCTCCCCCTTTCTTTGTGAATTACTTCTCCCTCTTTTTCATTAATAAACACAAAAGGTGAGCTCAAATTTTAGAAAGTTGAGTTAGCCTACTTGAAATCAATGGGGTGATTTGAGGATCATTAATTCACTTTGGTTCAATCTAGATCATTTACCAAAGAAATTTAACTCAGTTTGATCCAAGGACAAGCTTCTTCAAACATCTTACCGTGGTTACCTTGCCCATGTTGAGTTAAACACTTTTAGCTCATTTTGTAGATTAATCACTAGGTTCACAAGCTCACAAACATGTTATATGTTACCACTAGATCATATCAAAACATAGAAGCAATAGTGGCATCATATAAGCATCAAATGCATTTGATTTTCATGAATGAGCCTGATAACATGAGGAATGACTAGTGCACTAAACATGTCCTTAGCAAAGGATGTTAGCCATGCCAAACAATTTTACCTTGCTTTGTCGAAGGAGAGGCATGTCATATAATGGGGGTGCATCAACACATATTTGAGAAGTCAAGTATGTTCAATTCATTCCTTAGCTTGTAAAACCTTTTCTCACCAAGTGGCTTGGTGAATATATCAGGCAAGTTGATCTTTGGTGCCCACACTTTCAATTGAAATGTCCCCTTTTTATTGATAATCTCTTACGAAATGATGGTAGACATCAATTTGCTTTGTTCTAGCATGTTGAATGGGTTGTTGGTGAGCTTCACGGTACTCTCATTGTCACATAGCAATGACACTTCTTTGAACTTGATTCCAAAATTATCTAAGGTGGCCTTCATCCAAAGTAATTGTGCACAACAACTATCCGCCGATATGTACTCTGCTTCGATGGTTGAAAGTGCAACACTATTTTGCTTCTTTGATAACCAAGACACAAGTGATCTTCCCAATAATTCACATGTGCCCAATGTGCTCTTCCTATCCACCTTGCATAATACATAATCGGAGTCCGAATATCCAACTAGCTCAAATCTTGACCCCTTGGGATACCACACACCGACATTTTGTGTGTATGCTTTAAATACCTTAATATTCTATTTATTATCTTCAAATGACTTTAACTTTGCACACATGCATACACTAAACATGACATCCGGTCTTGATGCGATCACATAGAGTAGGCTTCCAATCATTGATCGATACAACTTTTGATCCACCATGTTGCCACTAGCATCACTATACAAGTTTCCATTAGTCCCCATAGGTGTACTAATAGCTTTGGCTTCATCCATGCCAAATTTCTTAAGCATGTCTTTGATGTATTTACCTTGACTAACAAATGTACCATTCTTTATTTGCTTGATTTGAAGACCAAGGAAGTAACTAAGCTCTCCAATCATGGACATCTCAAACTCATTAGCCATCATGTTTCCAAACTCCTCACAAAAATCTTGATTGGTTGATCCAAAGATGATATCATCCACATATATTTGCAACACAAACAAGTCCTTGCCAATCTTCTCAGTGAAGAGAGTGGTGTCACCCTTGCCCATCTTAAATCCCTTAGAGAGTAGGAAATCTCTCAACCTCACATACCATGCTCTGCTTGCTTTAAACCATACAATGTCTTCTTCAACTTGTAAACATGGTTGGGCTTCTTGTCATTGTCAAAACCGGGTGGTTGCTCAACATATACCAACTCATTGATACACCCTATTCAAGAATGCACTCTTCACATCCATTTGATATAGCTTAATGTTGTAGGCACAAGCATAGGCTAGCAAAATCCTAATTGCTTTCAATCTAGCAATCGGGGCATATGTTTCTCCAAAGTCAAGACCTTCAACTTGAATATAGCCTTGTGCTACCAATCATGTTTGTTTTCCTTATCAATATCCCATCTTGATCTTGCTTGTTTCGAAAGACCCACTTGGTTCCAATCACATTATAATTCTTAGGCCTCTCTACCAATTCCCATACTTGATTCCTTGTGAAGTTATTCAATTCTTCTTGCATAGCATTGACCCAATCAACATCATTCAAAGCTTCTTCAATCTTGGTTGGTTTAAATGATGACACAAATGAGAAATGCACACAAAATGAAGTCAATATTGATCTAGTTTGCACACCACTTATAATATCTCCAATGATATGATCCAATGGATGATTTCTTGCAACATTTGTTGGTTGGAGGATTTGAACTTGATTGCTTGCACTTGGTTGCTCATTTGGTTGATTCACTTGAGATGAACTAGCTTGTTGATCTTGCACTTGAGTACCACTAGTACTAGCTTGATTCGTACCATCTTGCACATTCAGAGAGGATATCACTTGATCTTTGTCATCTTGCACATCTATCACTTCTCTTGGCCTTATATCACCAACATCCATGCTCTTCATAGCATTTACCAATTGAATGCCTCTCACATCATCTAGATTTTTATCTTCTTCTTAGGAACCCTTGGTTTCATCAAATTCAACATTATGAACTTCTTCAAGAGTACCACTTGACAAATTCCAAACTCTATATGCTTTGCTTGTAGGAGAGTATCCAAGTAACACTACTAAAGATTGGGATACCACTATCACCACTTTCACTTGCTGTAGAGATAGAAGCGACTGTTGTGATACTGCCACCGTCGATTGGACTGATAGCGAGGCCTCCTAAGGAAGGAAGATGGCAGGTTGAAACTTCTACCATCCGACGGTTGAACCATCGATGTGGTGGTGCTAGTGGGGTTGAATTACACCATTGTATGAAAAGCCGAGCCGACTGAGATACGTGTTATGGCCGCCGACCCTACACTGACTGTTTGGTCTACTTGCGGTAAAGTCAGCAGTGCATAGTTGCATCACCATTACTAACACTTCTCCATCTTCAATTGGTCTATTTAACCTAGGTCTAGATACACCTCTTAGGCTCAATCCCCACACTCGTGAGCCAATCATCTTTATTCATCGCCTAGAGGTGCTTTGTCTTCCTCCTTGCACCTCTCACGGCCAGGAGGCCGTGAGAGGTGCAAGATGGAGATAAAAGCACCTCATAGGGATGCTAGTGTTTGAAGAAAGCCTTCAAGATGGGGTGCTTTAGATTCCATAATCTTGCTGCCCTTGAGCATCGAGATGCAGATCTACATCCCTCGATCCTCAGAGGTAAGCAAGATTATGCAATATAAAGAATTGAACCTCACTGAGATGTAGGTGCAAGTTTTGCAAGGTGCTCCTTGTCCATCTAAGGCGAGGTGTTACCGCTGAATAGGAGGTAGACCTTGATGATTGCAGATCTTCTTGTAGATCTTGTTAATAGAAGATCTGCAATCATCTGGTTCTCTCCTGTTTAGGGGCTCCATACTCAATTGGGGGTGGTTCAAGTTTGCGAGGTGCTTCGTTCTTCAAGATCTCTTGACCATGAGAGGTTCAGGATGGAAGGTATACACCACCTCACTGACATGCTGGTGTAGTGTTGCTTTGTATAGCCGTATGATACGAATCTGTTATAGCGTAGACATAGAATCGCCCCGGCCCGTTCCCTAACTCTAGATCAAAACCTAGCAGCACCTCAGCGATATTCCTCCCATAAGAACACTGGAACTAATAATTAATAGGCAATGCACACTCATGATAATCAAGTAAAGTTTCACTATCATAATAATTAACATAACGTAAAATAATTACATGTCTTGTTCTAGGTTTATATGCTAGTCACGCCTGCTTTCTTGATGGAAAATACCTAAAGAAGAGTTTCCTAGTGCACTCAATGGAAAATACCTAAAGTAATACTACCCAAGTATTTGGATCTATGCTTGATAGCCGAGTCTTATCGGCTCAAAATAACCGACACCTAGAGTATCGTCTTTAGAACAAAAAATAACAATATAAGACATAGGATCCAAAATGATAGTAGATCCTAGATATAATCTATGGTCCTAAGAAAGCATTGTTTACAACATCTTCTACATGGATGATCACTGCAATAGCCTCGGTAGCATCAGTGAAGTCTTCAATGAGGTCCTCTTGATCTATGAATCAATCAGTGTCTGAAAAACTAGGTTCTAGGTGATAGAGCTCATACCCTGCATGCAGTTGTGCTGTAGCCATAGTGGCATAGGCACCATAGTGGACCCCATGAGTTGCCACTTCTCTGGCACTGAACCGGGATATCCTATAGGCGATCTTCAAGAGAAACACCCCTAGCGTTGACTGCTCCAACTACACCTTGTGCTGCCCATTGGAGGATCTTGTGGCGATTCTCTAGGTCAATCTCCTGGTGACGAGCCTCCTCGATCTCATGACAAGAAGCAGCTAGTTGTTCATCCATATCTAATGAAAATGAAAGGTTATCGGATAAACTCGCGAATATAAAAGCAAAGACTCCTCAAGGAAATTTTACCTGCTGCCCTAGCATGAGCTTGATTAGCCATCATCCGAGCAACATTAGCCTCTTCTTCAGATGTAGAGAGGGCAATTTTAATGGCATCGAGACATAGCTCGAGCTGACCTACCTCACGCGTTGCTTCAGAATATAGGTTTCTAGCCTCCCTCCTTTCACGAATAAGATTATGAACATCCTGACTATCATATGACTCAGAGGATGAGATGAATATGAAGATACCATGGACCCAGCAGATGTGCTTCGATAGCACACACATTCGAGGGTTCTCCAACCTTCCCTGGAGTTGGCCGATGTACCGCAGCATGAGAGGTAGCCCTGCATATTCAAAGGATTAATGCAAGGCAACTAGAGAGATTTGCAGCATCATTCCCTCTCACCCTTGGAGACAAAGTGTAACAGAACCACCCAATTTATAAGAGCACAAGTACAATAGCGATTATCGAAGCGATCAAACTATCATACTTGAGCCCATATAAACCCGCTGGTCCGATGAAATCACGAAGGATCACAAAAATCAACATACAAACCAAGATCGTACATGATTCAACACAACCAGTCACATGTTACATCATAGTTCACAAGCATCTCACATACATCAGAGTTCACATAGTTATTACAAACCAAGTTCAAATAGCGGAAGGAAAGTAGTTTGACATCAACATCACACTTAGTTCAAATACATGCCAGTACCACGGTCATTTCCAGCAAAAGCGGAATAGAGGGGATAACTCAGGAGTACCATGCCCCATGGTTTAGTCCTCATCCATGACAGGATGAAGGCAGTTCTTACAGTACCCATGATACATCATGTCATCTACAACAAGAGGGAATAAACCCTGAGTACTGAGAATGTACTTAGCTAGACTTACCTGTCATAAACCAGAAATAATATGACTCCAAGGAGTATGCAAGACTTTATCGGTGGAGTTAGCTTGACAACATTTTGCATAAAAAGCTTAAGTAACATAACTTGAAGATTTAGTACCTCTAGCATCAATTTGAATACCTATTCAATTAAGCATATCTAGATTAGCACCTATACCAGAGCAATCACTTGATTAAGCTAACAAGCATTAGTAACCATATCCGGTATAATAATTTGAGCATCATGATAACCATCAAGTTTCCATTAAGTTACTCTACGTTGCCGCTGCTCAGTCAAGTTCTCACTATCTAGGAGAGATGGCGAATTCGAATCAATTCCTACCCTAGCTAGGGAATTATTCCTAACACAAACCCATACTTCCCCCTTCGGGGTCGCATCGGGTCACCTTTGGTATAACTCAGGAACCAACTTCGCAGGTCCTGATCATGTCGCACCCTTAGAGATTCTACTAGTCTACCAAGAAGTTTAGGCCTGGCCTACCCTTGGACTCACGCCACTGGCTCTCTGCACATCCTTACTGCCTCTAGTGTGCGCACTTTCACTTACCGGGGCCTGGCCTGAATCGAACTAGTCGGCTTCATGGTCAGAACGACTTATCCGGCCAACTAAGTGCTAGGCATGCGTTCAACATGACATGAGGACATATAGCGAATCAGTCCTTAACCAACATAGACAGGGATAAATGGGCACCAAGACCTTCATGCCTTGTTGTAGGGTCGAGATGGCGGGCTAGAGGGGGGGTCATAGTCCTTTCTAAATTCAATCGCATCAGCTAACCAAAACAAATGCGGAATTAAAACAATCAATCTAGCCAAGACTACACCCCTCTATCTATGTTCTCTAGCACCTTGCAAAGATCCTACTTAAGCAACTAAGGTGCCAAGCTAGCTAAAGCTCACCTATCCAATTCTAGGAGCAAGGTCACACAAACCTATGCCACTAGTATTTTGCGCACCGGGGAGCTCCTACACAATTCTAGTAAGTAAAAGCACAAAGCTCTTAAGCTCACTAGCAATGCTCAATAACAAGGCAACTAATGCCAAATTAGAGAGCGTAAATACTTAGCTTCACAAACTAAGCAATGTGACTAACAAGATTACACAAACCAAATTAGCCACGCAACGTAGCTACTTCTATGCTACACAAGCAAGAAGGTAACTAGTGAGCTACACAAGCTAACTAATTACAAGAGCAACTACACAAGCACAATGTATATGAAAGTAATTACAAGCTAGTGTAAGGCGATTGCAAACCAACGGGAAGAACAATGTTGACATGGTGATTTTTCTCCCGAGGTTCACGTGCTTCCCAACACACTACGTCTCCATTGTGTCGACCGCTCACTTGGTGGTTTGGTGGCTAATTGGCATCACCTGCCAAGCCCGCACCTCCACACTTCATATCATCACCTGATCATATTGGTTCATCGATCTCGACTTCACTTGCTCTTCACCGTTGTCTCGGTCCATCGGCACCAAGTCAGCACTCAACTTGCCCTTCACACTTGCAACCGGTTCATCGAGCCAAGTAATGCCTTGATCTTCTCCACCTTAATCACATGACTCAATGTCATGTCTCATGTGCAATGAGCTCCATCATCATCACATGTGTGAGCTTTGCAACATCTCTGAGCTATTTCTACCTCCATGGCATATGTTGCTCACACACTTGTACCTATGGACTAATCACCTGTGTATCTCACATAAACATAATTAGTCCACCTAGGGTTGTCACTCAATTACCAAAACCTAAACAAGGACCTTTCAATCTACCCCTTTGTGGTAATTGATGACAACTCTACAAAGATATGGAAATTAAGCTCTTTTGGATTCATGTTGCTTGCCCAAGCAATTTTATCATGGGTAAATGATTTTGGACAAGTACCACAAACCCAAAATGGTAGTATTAGCTCCCCCTACATATGTGATAGAGTGTTTGGTTTGAAGCTTGCACATATGCATATATTGAAATGTGGGAGAGTAATTACTACCAAATGATGCTAAGGTGTATAGAATAAACCTTTAAAGTGTGATACCAATCGGAGTTGCACTTTTAACACCATCCTTAGCACCATGAGTAGCTAGACAACAAAAATACTAGAAACCTCGTGAGATCAACATTATAAGCAAGGTTCTAGTACCACATGTAAAAATACAAGTCTAGCTACCATCCTATGCATGCTAGTTATCAAATCATCATTCAAGTTCTATAACTAGCATACACCACACAAGCATGCATATCAAATTTAAAAAAATTATGCAATGCAAGCAAGCACAAGACTATGCACATATCAAATGCAACCAATCAAAGTTCATGAGCTTGCTTCCCCTACTTGTGTGCTTCTCTTGTCCAAGAATTTTGATCCATCTCTTTTCTTCAATGTTGCTCCCTCTTTGTCCATGTCCATGTACAACCTCTACTTCTTTGTCTCAATCTCTCCCAAAGCTTTCATATCTTTGTACAATCTCTCCCCATTTGTCATCAATTTCCATAAAAGGTGTGCTTCTCATTGATGCAAAGGTTTGCATTTGGGGTAGATGGTTGAGGCTTGAATCTTGCATTTTTTATGGACATCAATTGATTGTTGGAATGAACACCACTTGTAGAGCTTCTTGAGATACCACTCATAGGATCTTTGACCTTGATACCAATTTGTGGGACACCTCCCCCTAAGTCATTTCATGGGTCATCCATTTGATAAACTTGAGCTCTTTGTAGTGAGGGATGCATTCTTCATTTGATGATCACTTAAAGTTGAGGATCACTTGTGGAACCACCTTCTTTTATGGTTGATATCATGTGTAGAGATGTGATACCACGCATATGATTGATTTGTCAATAAAACTATTTCTTGAACATTTGCTATTATCATGAGTACCACTTATAGGATATCACTTGTGAGTTGATCTAGACATCACTTATGAATTCTTGATGAAATACTTGAGTCTAGATACCACTTGAAATAAACAAACTAGATATCCATTTGCATTGTTGTCTTATGCTTGTACTCTTATCACTATCATGAGCTTCTAATTTTGACTTGACTAAATTGATTTGCCTAAGCTTCCAAGTCTGATTTAAACCAATGACAAGCTTCTTCACACCTCTTGCAAGGGTTATCTTGCCAATGTTGCACTTGTCACTTGTTAGCAATCCAAATTAAATCAAGTACTTGGGTTCACTAGCTCATGAACAAATTCATATACTAACCACTAGATCAATTAATCATTCAAGCAATAGTGGTAGGCTATGAATTTAAAACTTTCATTTGTTATGCATGATCCTATGAAGTATGAACTATATGCACTAACCGCATACTAGTAAGGGATGAAATGATCATGCACATTACAATGATACCTTTACTATCTTGGAGTAGAGGATAGTCACTAGTTTCCAATTAAGCTCCACAATAGCAATGTAAAGTCCAATTTATAACTTGGTGAAGACCAATCATAGATAGAGTCCATTCTTCACCCATATGAAATGAGAACCACTAATGATCAAGTGCACTTTCTTGTTGTGGTTGACTTACTTCTTCATTTCGTCTTTGCTTGCATGAGAGCATCCATGTGAGAATATCACTTGAAATATCATGACTAGCTCTCTTTTGGGAGTTGCTTGCTTTTCTTGATCAACCCTTATGATTGCTTCAACTAAGCATCTCAAATGTCCCTTAGATCACCACTTCCATATTAGCCTTCTAAGTACCATACTTGGTTTACCTATACATAGGCGGCAAGCCCCTATACTAGGGAGAAGTGACCTCTCTCCAAAGAACCATCCTTGATACTCACTTGAAATGACTTGATTGATTGATCCAAGTGATGAACTTAACTTGATGAGTAACCTTGATTCCTTTTTAAGTCCTTTTATTTCTACTTGTTTAAGTCCTTTTCTTTCTACCAAATGATTTCCAATAGTCACTAGAACTTAAACTTCATCTTCATCTTAAGTTTGATCTTGATCTTCCAATTTGAGTACCAAATGTGTGCAAAGTACACTCCACAATCAAATGGCCTTGTACTCTTTGCTTGTTATGCTTCTAGATCATCCCAAAACCAAATTTAGGTACCTCAAACACTTATAAACATATTTCCAACTTGAGGACCTTTCAATCAAAGTGACTCCAAATAAATCCAATAATTGTCACTTTTCTAGCAGATGCTATACTCTTCAAGGAAAAATCTATATCTCCCAAATTACAAATTCAAATACCACAAAATTTGGTGGAGATATGATTCACTAAGTTATCTAGCAGCTGTAAAATTTGAGCTTCATTTGACTTCTAGATTGCTACCAGATTTCAATTCTTCCACCACTGTTACATGCTGATAACTGCTGCACTATAGCTGACAAGATCCACTCTAAAACCAAAGCATCTCTTATCATTTTCTCATGAAATTTGTACAGCATATTATACCATAAGTCTAGAGCATGTACACCAATTTTTATGTCAATCCAATAAGTTTTGATCACTCAAACATGGCTAAGACACAACTAGCTCAGATTCTCAATTATAGGACAGATTTCTGCACATGAGCTATACTTCTTCAAATTGAATCAAACTTGAAATTCACTTGTTTGAATACTTTCACAAGATATATATCCATTCAATCCACTTACTAAAAGTCATCTCATGAATTTATCCAACACAAATCAATCCAAACTTGATTACTAAGCAATTATACATTCAATCATCTTATAGCAAGCAACATTGCATATTTATCCAATTCAATTAACTCATATGCACCCAAATAAAATGATCAACAAGAGATATACCTTGGTTAGATCATGATCATCCAATTAGCAAGCTTCAACTCAAATTCTTGCAAGCCATCAAATATATATATATATATATATATATATATATATATATATATATATATATATATATATCCAATAAATCATCCACAACTTGAATATGACACTTGTATGTTGAGCACTCTTGGACTTCACTAATTCTTGGCTTGGCATTGTCATATGATTGCATTAAGCTTCAATACTTGGCTCAACATATGATGATCAATGTGAAATCAATTGAATCAAGCCTCCAATGCCGATGGTACCTTACAAACAATCTTCCACTTTTTGATGGTACCCAAACTAAGTTTGGGTCCTCTCAAGTTAGGAGCAACATACTTAGGAATAGCCTTAGTATGAGTAGCAGGATGTTTTGCAATTGCAACCATAGAGGTACCATTACTATCCTTCCTAAGCATAGAATCATCATCAATTGAAATAGGCTTAGGAGTGTTACCTAGGGGACATGAATTAGCCATGTGTCCCCTTTCCCCGCATGAGTAGCACTTCTTTGATTGAGCCTTGTCTTCCTTGCTCATGTTTTGCTTCTCATTGCCTTGCTTATCCTTGTTTGCTTGAGCCTTCTTCTGAAGCTTGTTTGGGCAACCCAAAGCTAGGTGACCCAATATGTCACAACTATAACACCTCATGCGAGCAATCTTCTTCATTTTCTCTTCTTTGTTCTTGCTCATTTGCTTTGCATCATGATTCATCTTTAGACGCATTGCTCTTTCTCTTGCTTTTCCACCCCTTCTAGTTTTCTTCTTCTTTATCATTAAATCACCACCATCTTCATGGTTGATCTTGATTTAAGTTTGGGGCTTCGTGAGATGACCCCATGTGCGACACTTGAAGCATTTTACATGCTTGAGCCTCTCTTCTTTCATTTCCTTGAGCTTCTCTTTGTTTTGGCAAGTATTTGCAAGATGTCCCACTTCATGGCACCGATAGCACATGAAATGAGAAAGCTTCTCTTTCTCTTGCTTCTTCATCTTCTTTTCTCTCTTTCTTTTGCCCTTAGTCATCTTCTTCTTGAAGTCAAGGCCACACTTATCACCATAGTTTCTTTGAGTCTTCAACATGTGCTCAAAGATGACTTTTGAGTTGTAGCACCTATCTAACTTGTTGCTCAAATTCTTCACTTCACTTTTGAGCTCATTGTTCTCCTTCAAAAGGTTAGTCTCACAAGACATAGAAGTAGAACAAGCATCTATTTATGAAGAACATGGCATTTCTAATAAATCATCACAAGAGGTGGATACATGCTTCTTACCTATATCACAAGGGTTAGCAACAATATGTGATTGATCAATTGACCCATGTGATGAGCTCTCACTAGTTTTAGTTTTTCCATTGGAAAGCTCCTTAGTGAGAAAAGCATGGTCTTTTACCAAGTTATCATGAGCAACACTAAGTTCCTCATGAGCCAATTTTAGCTCCTCATGTGAACAAGTAGTTACATAAAGTAGATGCTTTTGTTGTTCACATGTGTTCCTTAGAAAAGAGTTTTTATTTTTCAATTTCTCAGTTTAAGCCATCTCTTTTTCTAAAGCTTTGATCATGCAACCATATCTATCTAGAAGCTCCTTATTTGAATCAAGATCAATCGCATTTGCATTAGATACCTTAGTGTCTCCTTGTGACATGAAGCAATGTGATGTAGTTGGAGAGCTTGAAGAAACATCACTTTCATAGACCGAGCATGATCCATCATTATCACCATCAAGTGTGCATGGTGTAGCATCATCATTGGCATCACTTGTGGCATCATCATCAATCTTGTCAAGTGATCTTGTGGTATGATCATCATCATCATCATCATCACTTGACCATGAAGAAGAGCGATCTTCCACAATCACCGAATTGTGACTATGCTCAACATCCTCAAGTGCCTCCTTCTTGGGCTCATCATCATCATCGAAGACCATCCCATACTTCTCATTTAGATAACTCCAACCTTCTTGGGCTCATCATCATCATCGAAAGACCATCCCATACTTCTCATTTAGATAACTCCAAATCTCATGAGCGGTCTTCATGTCAATGATCTCACCAAATATGCTATCATCCAAAGATCTATACATGATGTCAATAGCTTGGGTGTCGAGATCTAGGCATTTCTCTTGTGCTTGAGTTAGATTATTTTCATCCAACACATGAGAAAAGCCTACATCTACCATCCACCACATTTGAGGGCAAATAAACTTAAAATTGCATATCATCTAATTTTTCCATCGTGTAAAGTGTGTGCCATCAAAAATGTGTGGACACTCAACATCTAGCCCATAAGTCGCCATCCTCTCAGGGTCGGTGAAGAGCACAAATGAGAGACCTAGCTTCGATACCACGTGTAGGGTCAAGATGGCAGGACTAGAGGGGGGGGGGTAAATAGTCCTTTCTAAATTCAATCGCGCTGGCTAACCGAAATAAATGCAGGAATTAAAACAATCGGTCTAGCCAAGACTACACCCCTCTATCTATGTTCTCTAGCACCTTGCAAAGATCCTAATTAAGAAACTAAGGTGCCAAGCTAGTTAAAGCTCACGAATCGAATTCTAGGAGCAAGGTCACACAAACCTATGCCACTAGTATTTTGCACACTAGGGAGCTCCTACATAATTCTAGTAAGCAAAAGCACAAAGCTCCTAAGCTCACTAGCAATGCTCAATAACAAGGCAACCAATGCCAAATTAAAGAGCGCAAATACTTAGCTTCACAATCTAAGCAATATGACTAACAAGGTTACACAAACCAAATTAGCCACGCAAGGGAGCTACTTCTATGCTACACAAGCAAGAAGGTAACTAGTGAGCTACACAAGCTAACTAATTACAAGAGAAACTACACAAGCACAATGTATATGAAAGTAATTACAAGCTTGTGTAAGGGGATTGCAAACCCATGGGAAGAACAATATTGACATGGTGATTTTTCTCCTAAGGTTCACGTGCTTGCCAACATGCTACATCCCCATTGTGTCGACTGCTCACTTGGTGGTTTAGCAGCTAATTGGCATCACCCGCCAAGCCCGCACGCCAGGCACCACAAGAACCTACCCCAAAAGTGAGGGTAGCTCAATGACATGCTCAACTAGAGTTGCTCTTCATGGCTCCCGTGGGGCGAGCACAATGCCCCTCACAAAGCTCTTCTCTAGAGCACCACACAAGCTTCTTGTGGGCTTCGACTGGAGACCACCACCAAGCCGTCTAGGAGGTGGCAACCTCCAAGAGTAACAAGCACCACTGGCTTGCAAGATGACCACCTAGTGCCACTCGATGCAACCTCACGATGCAATCGTACTAGAATCGCTCACTCACTCGATTGGATGAACACTAAGAAGCTCTAGTGAGTTAGAGGGCTCCCAAGCACACCTACACAAGCCACCAAGGCTCAAGGGTGCTTAGCTCTCAGCTAAAGGCTAACCAACACTTCTATTTATAGCCCCATAGGCTAAAATAGTCATTACCCCTTCACTGGGTAGATTTTAGGACGACCGGACGTGCTGGTTAGATCGACCGGACGCACCCTACCAATGTCCGGTCAACGGATGGCTGCCACATCATCCCTGGCTTCAAATGTTGAGCCCCGATCTCAACAGTTAAGTTGCGACCGGACACACACTATGAGGATGACTGAACGCTGCTACGCCTGAGTCCGGTCATTTCCAGTAAGGTTCTAGAGAGGCAAAACCATGACCGGACGCATCTGGTCCACCATGACCAGATGCATCGGTGCATCCGCTCCTCCTCTTCTCTACATGCTGCCATGTCTGTAGGACCGGACATTGAATAGTGTTTAGCCAGAGTCTGGTCACTTTTCTTCTCTGAGTCCGATCACAGGGCAAATCGAGCCTGAGAGCACCACCTTCTTTTATAATTGACTGGACGCTGGAACCCTGAGTCCGGTCACTTCGAACTCAGCATCTGGTCACTGTTTGACAGTGAAAAACACCTCCTTTAATTCACCGACTTCTTCTCCTTTGCAAATGTGCCAATACCACCAAGTGTACAACACCTTGTGCATGTGTGTTTGCTTTTCACAAACATTTTTCAAGGAGTTAACCACTCAACTTGCTACGCCACTCGATCCTAGCAATGATGCAAAGTTAGATCACTCGAGTGGAATTAGATGACCAATACGCAAACAAGTTTCCCCCTCTTGATAGTATGGCATCTATCCTAAACCCGGTCATCAACTTCTCTACACACTTATGATCGGGGAAATGAAATGCCCTAGGTTATACCTTTGCCTTGCGCATTCCATTCCATCTCCTCCAATGTCGATGCAACACATGCACCAACATGATCAACAATGATATGATGCACTTCATATCATCACATGATCATACTGGTTCATCGATCTTGACTTCACTTGCTCTTCACTGTTGCCTCGGTCCATCGGCGTCAAGTCATCACTCAACTTGCCCTTCACACTTGCAACCGGTTCATCAAGCCAAGTCATGTCTTGGTGTTCTCCACCTTGATCACATGACTAAATATCATGTCTCATGTGCAATAAGCTCCTTCATCATCACATGTGTGAGCTTTGCAACATCTCCGAGCCATTTCCACCTCCATGGCATATGTTGCTCACACACATGTACCTGTGGACTAATCACCTGTATATCTTACATAAACACAATTAATCCACCTAGGGTTGTCACTCAATTACCAAAACCAAACAAGGACCTTTCACTTGTGCTTCTCTATCACAATCCTGCCCGGTCTCCTTTTTATGCACCGACACATGGTTATTTCCATGATAGCAATTATAGCCAACCATGATCAGTTATCTACCTATATGTTTCAGGTGACAGGAAATCACCTGACTTCTACCGGACAAAGCAAGGCTAAGCATATATTCAATCCTGGACCAAAAGGGATTCAAGATATATTTGTCTGGACAAGGATAATATATGCAGCAAGTGTTTCCAATCAACTCCTATAACATAATGCATCAAACATAAAGGACGCAAGTAATATTTGTAAAAACAGAGGAGGCTTATAATGCTTCGGGGCTTGCCTTTCAAGAACAAGGAAGGTTGGTGGTCAGGACACTCAGGAAGATCTTCTAAGTTGACTCCTCCTTCCGCCTGAACTTCCTGCTCCTGGGCTGCCTGCTCCTCCTCCTAATGCTTAGGTTCAAACTCGAGGAGCGTCACTCCTTCTGGGGAACCTATTGCATGCATATGCACAAATGAGTATCACAAATGCATAAGAGATGAGATGATATGATAAATTGTACATGCATGAGCATGGTTACCCTCAAGGTGTATGATAAGTTTGACATTCATTGGCAAGGTACATGTATAACTTTCTTCTAATTGATCTATACTGAGTAGGTGCATATCTCTTCTATAATACAAGAAACATACACTCACCAAGTTTTAGTAACCTAAGGTAAAGATGTTAATCATCAGTAAGAGGCTTAGAACCTGCAGCTAATAACTAATCTCAATTAGCCTAAGCATCTACAAAAACATCACATAAGACAAACAACTACAATTGACTTAGTCATTTCCTGCTGTAAACAACAGCTACTTATTTTGGCCATAACTGGAGTTCTACTCAACCAAATTCTATGATCTTAGACTTTATGGAAAGCTTATGAAACTTCCTACAACTTTCTCATAGTCATCTCAAGATGATTCAACGGATATCAAGGTCAAACAAAGTAATTTCCCAGATCTATCTAGAAACTCCAGAGAATAAGCATTTCTGGAGACCAACTTCTAACATCTATAACTCTCAAACCATTTATCCTATTGCAATGAAAATTTGACACAAGAAAGATAAGTAAGTTATCTACAACTTTGTTACTGAAAAGATTCACAGCAAACATCATCTTACCCATGCAATTTACTTAACAATCGAAACTGTCTGAACAATCACTATAATTGAATTATAGAGCAATTAATATTTCATTGCATACAAGCAATCAAATTTGGGCACAACCAAGGGTACCAACAGTTCATAGGCATCATACACACTCTAGAAAACATAATGGTCAAGCCCAAATAAATTATTTAAATGCATTTATTAATTTATTTGGACACTAAGGTGAAATAAGGAACTTATATCAAAACTGCATGATAAATTCTGAGAAAATTATAGTATCCTACATATGTCCCCAGAAGTCTACTATACAGATATCATGGCATTTGGATAAGTATAGCCATCTCTACAAAAATAACAAGTTGCATAGGCTTATTTTAGCAAAAATAGTTTAGCCTAGTGAACAGTGTCAAACAAGAAATTTCATATTTTTCCTACATTCATCCTAGCACCATATCACTGCATAAAAATTTGCATCATTAGTTATGTATTTTTATCGCATTTATTTTCACTAGAAACTAGCAATTATTTAAGATTAAATAGGAAGACTATATTCCAAGCATTCTTACTACAGGTTTAGTATTTTTCTTACCTAGATCATGTCAACATAAGATTGGCAAAATTGGAATAATATTTTTATCACTTTCCTAGCTCAAGTTATGCATTTTACAAGATTGAAAACAATTGAAAAGCACTTATCTAGCTCCATGGCTGCGGGTCTCCATCTTTGGGAAAGACGCTACGGCTTTAGGCGACATGATACCGGGCACCAGAGCGGCCTATGGGCGGCCGGTTGGGGTCGGTGGCGGCAAGCTTGAGCTTGCGGCCATGGCAGGCGCACGCAGTGCGGTCGCACGTTCCCACGCAGCGGCAGCGGCAGCGGTTAAATGGATGGTGGATATAGATTCTAGGACCTACGGTGAAGACCAGATGAGGGAGAGAGAGAGAGCGGAGGTGCACGGGTTGTGGCTGGCCACGGCGAGCTCGCGCTCGGTGGTGCACCACAGCCATGGCGGTGATGGCGACTTGGAATGTGGCCTCACCTGGGCTCGAGCGGCTACAATGGCGGGTCGAGGTGATAGACCGGAGCAAGGCAGAGATATTGGCATGAGCAATTGGACAATGGTGCTATGGTGGCAGCGAGTGAGTGTGGCAAAGTTCATGGCGGCGATGGCGACGGTGGCGGGCGAGAGAGAAGGCGAGCGAGGAATGGATGGAGCAGCGACATTGCCTCACCCTTAACTCCCCTTCTGCCCAATCGGCCAGGCCAACGCCGGCATATGGCTGCCACACGGTGCACGCGACTTGTGGCTGGTCGGCCACTGGCGCGGGCGGTGAAGGCCAGTTCAGACTTGCGATCAGTGATTGACGGCATGATTTCCTCCACCTCTATCTCCTAATCTATTCATTATTTGCAAAAACTTCATTAACAAGAATTGTAGAGCTACATGAGGTCTACAACTTTGATTTAGAAAGTTTCCTCTAATTCACCATGGTTTTCAAAATGCAAAGCTTCAAAGTATGGTACATCGAAACTAGAAATCAGTTCATGATAGCGAAATTTTCTAAGTTGAAAACATCATTTTGTTGATTCTTTTGAGCCCTATTTGACCATGTTAGGCACAGTATTAGCTCTTGGCCCAAAAATAAAAGTTGTTACTCTAGTAAAGTTCTACACCTTTGCTTAAGGGTGCACTACCATGCAATTGAAAACATCATTTTGTTGATTCTTTTGAGCCCTATTTGACCATGTTAGGCACAGTATTAGCTCTTGGCCCAAAAATAAAAGTTGTTACTCTAGTAAAGTTCTACACCTTTGCTTAAGGGTGCACTACCATGCAAACACTCTATGCTATAGTTCAACTTTGGTCAATGTAGGATCATAAAAATTGGAGTTTCTAGAATAACTATGACTTGGGAGCTGTTTTGGTACAAGTCATGAATACCAAACTTGTTCCATGTACCATCCTAAACATGTGTAAGGTGTTTTTGTAACCTCACAACCATTGCATGCATTGGTCACACACAATGGCAAGCATATATATGTATATAAACAACATCACATGTGATAAAGATAAAGTGAATGAGATGGAACTTCTTATGCACATGCTCATGAAAGCTTGGATGATGCTTGTGCTCATGAAATGCAAGTGCCCAATGCATGCTTAACACTATGGTGTTACAGCCCCTCCCCTTATAGAAATCTTGTCCTGAGATTTGAAAGACCTACCATTTTCCATAAAAGGCGAGATAAACCTCACGTAAGTAATCTTCCCGTTCCCACATAGCATCTTGCTCACTATGATTATTCCACATCACTTTGTGAAACTTGATCACACAGTTTTGAGTTGCTCTATCCTTGCTATCTAATATTTGCACTGGCTTCTCTTCATAGGCGAGATCTGATTCTAACTTGATATCTCTAACCTCCACTCTTTCTTCTGGAACACATAAACATTTCTTTAATTGGGATACATGAAAAAAGTTGAAGATAGCCCTCATTTCTGGATGTAACTGGATCCTGTAGGCTACTCTTCCACTTTTCTCAATGATTAGATATGGACCTACATATCTGGGTGCAAGCTTTCTTTTTACCCCAAACCGTTGTATCTTTTTTATTGGTGACACTTTCAGGTATACATAATCACCTACTTCAAACTCAATGGGTCTTCTTCTCTTGTCCACATAACTCTTCTGCCTTGATTGAGCGGCTTCTATATGTTGTTGAATGATATGCACCTGCTCTTCAGCCTTTTTGACAAAATGAATACCATAGTATCTCCTTTCTCCGGGTTCAACCCAATTCAAAGGAGTTCTATATTTATGGCCATACAAAGCTTCAAAAGGAGCCATCTTAATACTCTCTTGATAACTATTGTTGTAGGAAAACTCAGCTAAAGGTAACCATTTTTCCTATGAACCTTTTGAAGAGATGACACAAGCTCTCAACATGTCTTCCAATATTTGATTTACACGTTCAGTTTGCCCAGAGGTCTGAGGGTGATAAGCAGAACTTTTGACTAAGTTGGTGCCTAACATCTTGTGCAAAATGTTTCCAAAAACGAGCAGTGAACTGAGGCCCTCTGTCAGACACAATGGTTCTTAGCACGCCATGTAGACGTACTATGTGGGATATATACAACTCAGCATACTCATGCGGTCGGTAGTTGGTTCTAACTAGAATGGAATGTGCATACTTAGTTAGGCGATCCACAATCACCCATATGGAATCATAATTCTTATGAGTAGGTGGAAGTCCAACAATAAAATCCATGCTAACTTCTTCCCACTTTCAACCTAGAATGGACAGTGGTTGAAGTAGTCCAACAGGTTTCAAATGAATAGCCTTAACTCGACAACAATTATCACATTTAGCAACATAAGCTGCAATCTCCTTCTTCAGTTTGGTCCACCAAAAATAGTTTTTCAAGTCCTGATACATTTTACTACTACCCGAATGGATGGATAGTTTAGAAGAGTGAGCATCTCCTAAGATCTGGTTTCTAAGTTCCTTATCCTTCGGCACTACCAGTCTATCCTTAAACCATAGAACACCATTCTCATCTATCCTAAAATGTTGTCTCTTTCTCTTTCATATTTCTTTTGATGTGGAACACACCCAGATCGGTCTTCTAAAGCTTGATGATCTTGTTCTCAAGAGAACAACTGATCATAATATTATGCAGCACAACAGGATGTAACAAATTGAAGCCATCTTCTAACAAAGAATTGAAATGAGACTTTCTGCTCAAAGCATCTGCAACAACATTTGCTTTGCTAGGATGATAATGTACTTCTAAATTGTTATCTTTGATCAATTCTAGCCATCTTCTGTCTCATATACAGTTTGGGTTGAGTGAAGATATCCTTCGGACTCTTATGATCTGTGTAGATATGACACACATTGCTAAGCAAATAGTGTCTCCAAATCTTCAATGCATGGACAACCACTGCTAGTTCCAAGTCATGAGTTGGGTAATTGACTTCATGTTTCTTTAGCTGACATGAGGCATAAGCAATGACTTGGCCTTCCTGCATAAGAACACATCCCAAACCAGTACCTGATGCATCATAAAACACATCAAAAGGTTTCTTGATATCAGGTTGTGCCAAAACAGGAGCTATAGTCAACAAAGTCCGTAAAGTGTGAAAAGCAGCTTTACACTCCGGAGTCCATATAAACTTCTCATCTTTCTAAAGCAATCTTGTCATTGGCTTGGTGATTTTGGAGAAGTTCGAAATAAACCAACGGTAGTAACTTGCTAAATCAAGAAAACTTTGAACTTCATGAACTAAAGTCGGGGCCTTCCAATTCATAACTTCTTGCACCTTAGAGGGGTCTACAGACATCCCATTTTCTGACGGCACGTGCCCTAGAAAAGGTACCTTTTGAAGCCAAAACTCACACTTGCTGAACTTAGCATACAACTTATGTTCTCTTAGTCTGGTTAGAACAACTCTTAGGTGCTCTGCATGATCCTCCTTATTTTCTAAATAGATTAGAATGTCATCGATGAACACAACCATGAACTTATCCAGCTCGGGCATGAACACTAAATTCATGAGATACATGAAATGTGTAGGAGTATTTGTTAGCCCAAAGGACATGACCAAATACTCATAGAGGCCATACCTAGTGGAGAAAGCAGTTTTAGGTACGTCTTCCAGCTAGATTTTAATCTGATGGTAACCAGATCTCAAATCGATCTTGGAGAACACCTTAGCCCCCAATTGATCAAACAAGATATCAATTCGAGGCAAATGATACTTGTTCTTGACCGTTACGATATTAAGTGGTCGGTAGTCCACACACATATGCAAGGATTTGTCTTTCTTCTTCACAAATAAGGTGAGACAATCCCATGGAGATGAGCTAGGTCGAATGAGACCTTTCTCTAAAAGCCCTTGCAATTGAACCTTCAGCTTGACTAGCTCATTTGGTGGCATTCTATATGGCCTCCGACAGATGGGTGTTGTACCCGGCAATAACTCAATCTTAAACTCTACATCCCTGTCAGGTGGCAACCCAAATTCATCTAGAAACACATCCAGAAACTCACATACCACTAGAATATCAAGGAGGGTCATGGTCTGAATAGCACTGGTGAAGTTTTGGAGATCAAAATTTCTAGGAAGTGGCACTAAGAATGCATCATTACTCTGGGGTTCTCTCAACATGATGGTTTTAGTCGAACTATCAATGAGAACTCCATGGCACTCATCCATTTCGTACCCAAGATTACATCTATCCCCAACCCTGGCAATACTATAAGATCTGAGGTATACTCTCGGTTGCTTATTGAGATGCACACATCTCTAACTATATGGTTGGGAGAGATTATTTCTAGCTACACTTATGCAATGACCACCCTTATCTACAGTAACTACCCTTTGATCATGTTTGGATGCAAATATTTGACTCATAAATGAATGTGAAGCTCTAGAATCAAATAAAACAACTATGATTTGTTGGTTCCTAAGAAACGTACCCATAGTAACAACTTCACTTGAAGGGATCTCTTCTAGGGTGGTATAGTACACATGTCCCTGACGTGCAATTGGATTACCCTACTTCTGGTTGTTGTTCTTCTTGGGATAGGGCCAATTTCTTGCCCAATGGCTAGTCTTGTTGTAGTTCCAGCATGGCATGCTGCTAGGTGGAACAATAGAGCTTCCTTATCCTATGCTACCCTTTGGTAGGGCAACAGAAAAGGCATTGTGATACACTTTATGGATTTGACTGGTCTATACCTTCTTCTGAGGTGGTCTATACTTTGGAGCAGGTGGGTAGAACTAGAATCTCACAACAATAGGAGCTTTTGACTGAGATGCACCTGCTTCATAAGCTCTCTTACGACTTTTAGATGTTGAATAGATGTTGTTCTGGTCCTCTTGAGTTAAAGCATCGCTAACAAATTCATTGAAAGTGGCACATTTGCTGTTAGCTAGAGTCTTCATTAGCTTCGGACTAAGCCCCCTCTTGAAACAAGCAATTTTCTTTGCATTAGTGTCAACAAACTCTATGGCATACCTTGACAAATTGTTAAAGGCATGTAGGTACTTAGTTAGACTCTTGGTACCTTGTATTAGCCTCATGAATTCTGTATGCTTCATGCTCATAAGACCTAGGGGAATATAATGTCCCCTAAATGCAGCCTTAAACTGGTTCTAGGTAATTTGAGCATCCTTAGGCAAAGTAGATCCATGATGACTCCACCAAATGCCTGTAGGCCCTTGCACCTGGTGTGATGCGTATTTCACCTTTAGGTGCTCGGTGACTCTTAAGAGATGGAACTTCTATTCAATTGTATTCAGCCATTCATCTACCTACAATGGCTCCTCTGCTTCCTTAAAGGTGGGAGGCTTGTTGTCAAGAAAGTCCTTAAAAGTGCTGAACTAGTTAGGTTCAAGTCCTTGGTGTTGGTCCCTTCCTCGTCCATGGCCAGCATTCTGCGCAAGACTACGCAACACTTCTCCCATGGAATGTTGGGTCTCCATGAGCTGGGCCATCATCTCCGTTGGCGTGGGATGCGGTGGTGGTGGGAGGTCCTCATTGCCATTGCCACGGGAACCACTACCACCCGCATCATCTCCACCAGTTCCCCTATGAGTGCGTGTCATCTGAAGAATTGCAACCACAAGTAATTATTGATGATGCTAGAAAAATTATAGAGGAATTATATAATTATGCCAAACTGAATTTACTAGAGAGAATTTAGCATTCATACAATAAAACAGAGGCATAATAATTCATTTCCACAACACAACATCACCAATTATATTACTTAATGATCACACAATGCATTCCCATGCATGCCAATACTTGCTAGCACGCAAATTGGACATTTATGAAGGTTCAACAACAACATAGATTAAACATGCAAAGTTCTGAGATTACATCAAAGGAGTACATCATGAGATCGAAACCTACATTATGAGTTCACTACATAAAGGATCCAAGAAAGGGAGCTAGCATATCTAGCTAGATACTATAGCTAAGCTACTCATCGGGGTGGTTGCTGTCGATGTTGAACACATCATCACTATGGTCGTCCTCAAAAGGCTCAACCTCCTCCTTAGGCTCATCATTAGTGTCCACCGCCATGCCATCATCCTCAGCAATCAACACATTGGGATCTTCTTCCACCGCTGGAGCTGGAGGAAGAATTGGGTTCACCATGTTGTTGAGATGATGAACATCTAGCTATAGCTCCTCAATCTGGCATATGAGTTCCTGCTCTCTATGATCAAACTCCGTTGAGTGCCTAGCAACCTAAAACATAGTCTAGATTCTAGCTGCCACCCTAGTCTCTGTAACACCCTAGGTGTTGAGCTTGCATAATTTGACTTGCATTGCATGAGCATGAGCATCAAGCATTCATATTTAAGCTTTTACATTTGAAACATGTGATTGAAACATATGAAACATGCTTGATATTTTATGTTTCTTTGTATATATGCATATGATCATGAGTGAATACATGTAAATGGTTGATGTGAGTCACTAAAACATATTAGCTACACTTAGGATGACTAATGGAACAATGTTCATGAAGATCATTTTGTCCAATCAAGTATTTAAGTGATACTAGGTATGTTGATCTAGAAAGCTTTATGGGCAACCCATGTATGAAATGATTATGTGACCTTATAAATAGCTTAAACATGTTTAGAGTGTCATTATGAACAACTTTGGTATTCATGGCTAGGGCTAAATTGGTCACTAAGTCATAGTTCAAGTACAAGTCATCACTTGAATGTAATGGGTTTGACCAAGTTTGAACTACATGATAAAGACTTTGCATGGATGTGTGCACTAAAGCAAAGTTGTAGTATTTGATAAGGGGAACAACTTTTATGTTTGGGTCATAGACTAGTTTAGCTCCTAACATGCTTGAAATTGACTCACAAAAATCAGCTTTTCACTGTTTTCAGCACTTAGCAAATGTTTCTAAGTCCTATGCACTGACAGTTCGACAGGCTCAACTTTGGATTGACTTTACTTGATTTTGGTTGAGAATTAGCACTTGGTCCTTTAATAGAAATTGGAGATGGTACTTAGGGCTGCAAATTTTGTTTTAGCGTCATTCACTGAATCGCTCTGTATCGAGAGTAATTGCATCTTGAAATCACGCTGTCAGGTCTGTATCGCGGACGCCGATGACTGAATTGAACCGGCCTTTGATGGCCGACAGTTGCCAGAGCATGAACGCCGCGTGGAGCTAGTGGAGGCCACGCGTCACCGACGTCCTGCCTAGCGCAGCCGTGTCGGGCCAGAGCGCACTATATCGCGCCCCGCACTCGCCCGCTCTATCCCCGCGCTCACATTTTCAATTCTCTGCCTCCTCCTTCACCGTCCGTAGCAGCATAGTAGCCACCGCATCTTAGGCGTGCCACCATCGCCATTACTGGCACCAGCTCGCTCTACCTCGCTTGTTCGCCACCGCAGGCACTCCACCGTCGTCCCAGAGTCTCACCACGCCCACATTTGCTTACCAACCACGCCCGGTAAGCCATCGTGCCACGCACAACCTCGCCGGTGCTCCACCGCCTCACTCCGTTGCCGTGGCCGTACCGCCTCCGACTGCCTTTCACCGTAGTGGTTGGTGCTCTAAAACCGCCATCGTGTGTAGCAACTCGTAGACTCCTTAGATCGAGTCGTCACGGTCACCGCCGACATAGTGCCGTCGTCCTGCTCTGCCGTGCCGCCATTGACGCCACCGTCGTCGTTAGCGCCGGCAATAGGCCTAGCTTAGTAGCTCAATCGGTGCGGAGGTCTTGGGGGCCACTTTGCTGTAGGTGCCGTCGTCGGAGAGGGTCACCGTCGGCGAACTCCGGTTGTCTCGCACCGCGCTCTGTTTTCTGTCTCGTTGACGTGTGGGGTCGACTGAACTAAGGGCCCCAGCTGTCAGCGACTGTGCATATTAAAGATAGTCCATTTGTTTCAGATTTGATGCAAACTTTGAAAAATGATAAGTGGAGTTGTAGAGATCCAAATCTGGTGAACCAAATTTTGTAGTATTGCTTAGGAAGTGTAGTTTTTTTTAAAATATGAAATGTGCATTTTCTGGTATTTTTCATGGTGTTTTAAATATAGTTAAATGAGTGCTTTTTGTATGTTTACCATTTTGTAAATTAGATATCTTGAGCTAGAAAAATGATAAAAATGTGATTCTAATTTTGTGGGTTTTGTATTGACATGCTCTAGCTAAGAAAAATAATAAGCTTAATGTAAACTTAATTTAAATATGGTCTTTCTATTTATTTATTAATAAATAGCATTTTCTAAGGAAATTTGTAGGGATAAAAATATGTAAAATATTGCTATGCAAATTTTTGTACAGTAGCATGGCACTAATGTGAAGCTAGGAAAAATATATAATATGTTGCTTGACACTTTTCTATAGGGTTTACTATTTTCACTAAAATAACCCTTGCTAGCTTGTCATTTTTGCATAGGATGTTTTACTTGGTAAAATGGCATGAAACTTTTACAGTAGTCTATTGGTAGCACTAGTAAGCCACTGTAATTTTCCGAGAATTTATAATGCACATTTGGTATATGTTTATTATTTAACCTAAGTATCTTAGTAAATTAATAAAGACATTTAAATAAATAGTTTGGGCATGGCCATTATGTTTTCTTGAGTGTATTTGATGTCCTTATACTGTTGGTATGATTGGTGAGGTCAAATTTGGAATGTCTATATGCAATAGAAATATCATTGCTTTATAATTCGGGTGAGAAGGATTTTCGGACAGATTATGTGGTTTGGTATGTTGCATAGTAAGAATGATGTTTGCTATAAAAATGGTTAATAACAAAGTTGTAGGTACCTTCTTCATATATCTTGTTTCAAAATTTCAGGACAATAGGCCAAAGGGTTTATGAGTTATAGCTGTTTAAAGTTAGTATTCCGAAATGCTCACTCTCTGGAATTTCGGGATAGCACTGGATTGATTGCCTGTTTTGGTTAAGATAGATTGCGAATTAGCTTTTGGTGATTAAATAAGAGTTGTATACAATTTTATAACCTTTCCAGAAAGTCCAATATCACAACATTTTGATAAGCAGAACTCTATTTATGAGTAAAACAAGTAGCTGCTGTTTGTGGTATAGTAAATGAATGGTTGAAGTGTTTGATTAAGTAATCTAGAAGAGATATGCACATACTCAGTAAAATGTGATGCACTTGTTATCACTTTAACACCATGCTATTAAGAATACTTACATGAATGCATTCATCATGTGTCCTCACACTATACTTGTCAGCATATATGCATTCGCAATATCTTATGCCATATTCATGCATCTTGACAGAGGAGATAACGTTGCTGGAGTTCAACGAAGGAGAGGAAGGGGACCAGCAGGAGATTCCTCAAGCCGCAGCTCCTAAAGAAGAGGAGCAGACCCTAGAAGATCTTTCAGAGTGCCCTGACCACCGCCCCACTTCCTTTCTAAAAGGCAAGCCCTGGAGCATTCTAAGTCTCCCAGTATTTTACAAAATATTACTCGAGTCCTTTATGATTGATGCATTAGGTTATAAGAGTTGATTGGAACCACTCGATGCATATAATTTCCTTGTCCAGAAATATACCTTTAACCCTATGTAGGTCCAGGATTGAATATATGGTTAGCCATGCTTAGACCAGTAAAAGTCGGGTGATTTCCTATCACCTAAGAGATATAGGTGGATACCGAAGCACGGTTGGCTATATTTGCTATCATGGAAAAGAACCATGGGGTAATTTAAATTGAGGCCGGGTGGAGTCTATGGTAGGTTGACTCATGTGATTTTGTCTATGCTGATTAAGGACCGTACCGTTGTTGGACCTTTTGACAAGATTGAACGCATGCCTATCACTTAGTTGGCCGGATAACTCGTTCCAACCACGAAGCCGAGTAGCTCAACTCAGGCTAGGCCCCACTCTGTAAGAGTGCGCACTCTGGATGGTAGTAAGGATGTGCGGGGAGCCAGACTGAGCCCAAGGGCAGGCTGGGCCTGAACGTCTTGGCATTTGGTTGTCCCTGATTGTGCGGTGCTAGGAGAACCCGCGAAATGTGTACTTGAGTTGTACCAAAGGTGACCTAAGGTGACTATTGATCTGGTCTGCCTAGGTTTGTGTTAGGAATAAATTCCCAGCTGGTTGAAATCGATTTGAATCGCTGTCTCTCCCGGATAGTGAGAAACTTGGCTAGCTCCAGCATCGTAGTAATTGTATTATGGAATATGATGGTTCGGATAAACATGGAATTACAATACCTGCTATGGTTACTATTGTATGCTCTTAAAATGATATAGCACATGTTTGGCACAGGATAGTTGCTAATTTAGAGATGGATAGTCATAATTAACTTGATAATGGAATTACAATTGTATAACTAAGTTAATCGCTTTTTATGCAAAATATTGTCAAGCTACCTCCACTTATATAGCCTTGCATAATCCTTGGAGTCATTTTATTTCTGGTTTATAATGGGTAAGTCTAGCTGAGTACCTTCTCATACTCAGGGTTTTATTTCCCATTGCTGCAGATGGCACAGTATATCATGGTTATTGCAAGAGTTGCTTCTATCCCGCTGTGGATGAGGAGTAAGACTTGGGCAGGCTTCTTTACTAATCCCTCTATATGCTTTTGTGGACTGTGATCGTATGTTGGCACGGTATTAAACTATGTTGGAAATACTACTTTCAAACTTAATTTGCTTCCGCTATTATCTATCAAACTTGGTTTGTAATAACTTTATTTCATACTCTAATGATGGAAATGTATCTACGAACTTTATGTAATATGTGACATGTATGTTGAATCATGTACGATCTTGGTTGTTTGTGGATCGTTTATCGAGACCCATCGTGGTACTCGATAGACTACTGGGTTTATATGGGCTCAAGTATGATAGTGCGACCGCTTGTGGGTTGCCATTGTACTTGTGCTCTTATAAATTGGTTGGTTCTGCGACAGTCTCAGCAAAGCGAATGACCTCATCCCTCTCAGCATGGATGTCCTATAACTCAGCCCTAGCTACATCTCTTTCTGTAACAGCATTCACCAACTGAACCCGGCGAGCTTCTAAAGCTGTAATAGCATTATCGGTTTCCCACTGAGCCTCTTTAGCTACCCTTCGATGCCTATGCACATGCCCTCATAGCTAGCATTGTGCAGCCTATGCTCGCTAGAGCTCTAGCATGCAGCTAGCGTAGCTATCTTGGCGGGAGTAGAACATCTTCAGGACATCGAAGCTACCACTTGGGCACCTTCCCAAGGAGACTGCCCATCTAACTCAATACTCCAACCTTGCCACTATGGATTATCTACATGGGCTGGAATGGTCACCCGCACATCATACCATGGCTGCCCCTCAGCTGCCACTTCCCTCAAGAAGTAGCGGGGTGGCTGAGCGTACCCAACTAAGTTTAGCACCCTCCACAGCAAGGTCAGAGTGCCAAACATAGCCAGGAACATGTCACTGTGAGGTGGGGCTCCTGGTGTTGTCATCTATAGCAAAGTGTGCAACTCTTGTGAGAGGATATCATACGTGAGAAGAAATTTAATGAATGGGGTAAGCAATTATTTGGTTCACTCAATTTGGACACTCCTAGCTTTAGATATGAATTTTTGAAGTTTGTATTCAAATATGTGAAAAATAAAAAAATCAAAACAAACACACAGACTGAGGTAGGTCGTTGGACCTCTAATGGCGGTCGGCTACGGCAACGACGCTAATGGTGGCTCAGCAGAGGTGCATGGTAGCGCTCCAGCCTTCGGATGAGGTAGGTCATCGGACGCTGTTTGACCGGTGATAGCTCGCCGACGGTGAGGTCTCCGGCGATGAGGTTACCTTCGTCGTGTTCCTCACGTCAACCCGCATCGGATGAGGTAGGTCATCGGACCTCTAATGGCGGTCGGCTATGGCAACGATGCTAATGGTGGCTCAGCAGAGGTGCATGGTAGCGCTCCAGCCTTCCCCAGCAAGGCGTGCTTGAGCGAGCATGGCTATAGCTTTGTGGTGAGCTAGAGGAGATCTAGGGTATGGTCTAGGTCATGGTGGAGCGATGGCGTGCTCCGGCCATGTGCATGGCAGCATGGCGGTGCACAGTACACGGTGGCAGCACTTTCCGTTTCGACTAACCGATGGCGAGAGGTGGGTCTCCATCTTTGGGAAAGACGCTACAGCTTTAGGCGACATGATATCGGGCACCAGAGCAGTCTATGGGCAGCCGATTGAGGTCGGCGGTGGTGAGCTTGAGCTCATGGACATGGTGGGCGCACCCAGTGTGGTCGCACGTTCCCCTGCGGTGGTAGTGGTAGCGGTTAAATGGATGGTGGATATAGATTCTAGGACCTACAGCGAAGACCAGATGAGGGAGAGAGAGCAGAGGTGCACGGGTTGTGGCTAGCCATGGAGAGCTCATGCTCGATGGCGCACCGTGGCCATGGTGGTGATGGCAACTCAGAATGTGGCCTCACCTAGGATCGAGTGGCTACAATGGCAGGTCAAGGTGATAGAGCGAAGCAAGGAAGATATATTGGCGCAAGCAATTGGACAATGGTGCTGTAGTGGCAATGAGCAAGCATGGTGAAGCTCACGGTGGCAATGGCAACGATGGTGCTACTGCTTGGCATGTGAGAGGGAAGGCGAGGAAGGGCGAGAGAGAGAGGACGGGATGGAGCGACGTCGCCTCACCCTTAACTCCCCTTTTGCCCGATCAATCAGGCCAACACCGGTGTATGGCCACCACACGGCGCACTCAGCCAATGGCCATTCAGCCACTGGCGTGGGTGACGAAGGCCGGTTCATACCTACGATCAATGACTGATGGTGTGATTTCCTCCACCTCTATCTCCTAATCCATTCGTTATTTGCAAAAACTTCATTAACAAGAATTGTAGAGCTACACGAGGTCTACAACTTTGATTTAGAAAGTTTCCTATAATTCACCAAGGTTTTCAAAATGCAAAGCTTCAAAGTATGGTACATCGAAACTGGAAATCAGTTCATGACTTAGCGAAATTTTCTAAGTTGAAAACAACATTTTGGTGATTATTTTGAGCCCTATTTGACCATGTTAGGCACTGAATTAACTCTTAGCCCAAAAATAAAAGTTGTTACTCTAGTCAAGTACAACAACTTTGCTTAAGGGTGCACTACCATGCAAACACTCTATGCTATAGTTCAACTTTGGTCAAAGTAGGATCATGAAAATTGGAGTTTCTAGAATAACTGACTTGGGGGCTATTTTGGTCCAAGTCATGAATACCAAACTTGTTCCATGTACCATCCTAAACATGTCTAAGGTGTTTTCATAACCTCACAACCATTTCATGCATTTGTCACACACAATGGCAAGCATATATATATATAAACAACGTCACATGTGATAAAGATAAAGTGAATGAGATGAAACTTCTTATGCACATGCTCATGAATGCTTGGATGATGCTTGTGCTCATGAAATGCAAGTGCCCAATGCATGCTTAACACTAGGGTGTTACACAAAGAGTGACATGAATGCACGAATGCAGATCCATGGCTTCTGGAGTTTCCTTCCTTGGACGCTTGCCGTAAGCCATTGTTCAGGAAGGAGAAAAGTAAGAAGAAAAGATATGTGTCATAGCAAAACAAATGAACACAAGTAGTATTCCTTTGACTCTGCCTTGCCTCCAAATTTATAGCCCTAGGGGACCTATATAGTGGGTTCATCGAGTTATGCGTGAGATTATTGCAATCAATATGGAATGCCATCTGGCCAAGAGCACCATGAAAGGATAGGAATAAAGATGGCTTGGAATGAGAATTTTGCAAGAAAATTATATTTTATTCCAAAATTGGGGGTGTGTTCACACCGAAATTTGGAAAGATCCATGGAAGCACAAAACATAGGGAAGCGTGCGTGAGTGTTGAATATCCCAACTTCCAACACCGTCCCCACCACTTATTATGCTAGGAATCGTTGTATACCTCGTCTTCCCTGATGCGTGCTCCCTAGATCACACATCTTAACTACATTGAATCTGGATGCATCTTCATGTTGGCTTATTTAAGCTGGGTTAGGGTGCACTGAGTCTCTCTCTCCCCTCCTCTCCCCTCCCTCCAAATCCTTTAGCATTATAATGACTGAGAGAGTGTCAACTCCATTTGTCCACCATGGTTCATGGCGTACTCTAGTAGCTCCGTCGTTGCTTGGAGAAGGATTTCAAGATCAGGTTCTATAGTGGCCTACCGGTGGCCATTCATCTTTGGTGCTAGAGGAAGTTCCACGAAGATGGGGAGGAACAATACTGTCGATGGCCCGAATCATCAACGGCAGCCAAACTATACATGGTTGGCACGCTCGGGGTTTCTAGGTGATAATATCTGTAGGAAATCTTGGAGGGCAGAGGCGTCCTATAGCTTGCTATTGTAGGGAAGCCTTTGAACCCACAAATCTCAACCTAGGAACCCCGCATGTATGAAATTGGTGGCTTGGAACCATAGAGTCGTCACCATGCGTTCCTCCCTGATGTTGAAGAAGACAGTGCGGGCAAAGCTCCTCGTGGGGCTCCTCATCCTCTCAGATGTTAGTGGGAGTTCCATGAGGTGGTTGTTGCCTAGGCTTCTTCTAGGTGTCATCCCTACTCATGGTGAAGATCCATAGGTGGGGTGAAGGTTTACTTACGCCTTCATCTGGCTTCTACGCTTCATAAGATGTCCATCACTGAGTGCGGGCATAAACCTATGCTCACAAGGTTTTTGTTATCATAGCTGTAGTTTCTAATAGATCCTTGTTATTGTATGCCTGGTGAATGAAAAGTGTAATAGAGTTAATAAAAAAAGAATGCATTTTGTTGATTTTGAACGTTGTTACCTCACTGAGATGCTGGTGGAGTGTTGCTTTGTATGTGCAAACCGTCATATGGTACGACTTAGTACCTTTATTATGCAACATCAGCTAACAAACTTTGTCATGTTAGCACCCATTGTTATTGTAAAAAGTATGTTGTGTGTTGAGTAAGCTATTAAGGCCCAACTGAATTAGTATCAATATTGTACAATTATGTCAACATCAGATATAAGCGTCATTGAAAAAATTGTGTCACCGCTGCTATTCGCCGTTAGGTGCTACCATCTTCTTGCCGTAACCTACAAAAATAATGTTCATAATATTTTGTTCCTTTCCAACATTCAATTTTAGTATGACACGTCCATCGTTAGGTGCTAACATCTTCTTTAAGACCCAATCACCACCGATATCATCAAAATTTTAAAGCCAGCGCGAGACTCCCACGTGTTTTTAGAAATTTTGGTGGAAATTTCTGTTCCCATATGTCCTACTTTATAGTTAGCTTACAAAGATCGCTATCCACCCTATTCATCTCCTTAGTGCTGCTATTCCTCATTGCCACTCCTACTCTCTAGTGCTGAATGGTGTGACCGCACCCATCAGTGTGCAAGCTGCCACTCACCACCAACAAGCTAGTGCTCCGTGCCTATATGCCTAACCGTCACGGCCGCATAGATCCATTGATGACCAGGCCAGTACTCATCACCAGTGCGGTGTGTGGTCACTCGAGCTCATTGCCTCATGATCCAAGGGCAAGGGTAATGCTTTCACACTTCCCTTATCCATGTTTCTTGGCTTTTTATTCCCCACTTATCTCTGATTTAGGCAACAGCGTTGTCGCTTCCATCGCCGACCCTGCTCCACCAGATCCTATTCAAGATGGAGGAGGATGCCACCAATAAGAGGAACAAAGTACACATCCTCATAAATGATATCTTGGTCCTTATCCTCCACCGCCTCACCGCCTGCACCTTGTATAGCTACAAGTGTGTCTGTTGCTCCTGGAAACACCTCATCTTGGGTCCAAACACCATAAGGAGCTGCCCTATATTATCGTTGGATTCTTGTATAGCATCTAGAAAGACAAGCGCGCCGATTCACCAGCATCACCGATGAATACCCCTCCTTTTCCTTCTTACCCTTCGCCATTAAGGATTTAGTTGTCTCAGATTGTTGCAGAGGCCTCATCCTCTGCTGATACGTTAGGCTTTGCTATGTTGTCTACAATTCGGTGACTAGCAAATCAGTGGTACTACCACATAGTGTTGATGGTAGTTAACAACCATTATAAACCATCAATATAATATGTAGTAGGGCATAAATATACTCACCAAAGAAGGTTTAGGGGTTTAAACTAACAAATTCCATGAGTTTTGGTGAATCTATATTTTTTGTAGGGTTTATCTAGAAAATTGTCAAGGTGGACCTACATGTCAAATTTAATTGCTCTTATCCGTAGCGAAACGGACGCCAGAAGGTTCTAGAAGACTTGGGAGGACTCCACACCGAAGCAAAGGGTGAGACGCCACCAGGTGGGGCCATCTGACCCCACCTATAAGCCATCTAGCCTCTAGGGCCCACCTGTCAGCCCCTCGTTGCAATGTCAGTTCACCACCGCCTCCTAGGTTGCATCTACGCCATCCTTTAAGTCAGTTTGATTGAAGGGCTCACGTTGGATGCTTTGGACTATATATCAGCCCCTACCACCCCTAGGCATATCCCTAGTCAATAAGTCCTTTGAGAAGATAGAAACCCTAATCATCCTCAGAGCTCCACCATATTCTAGGGCATAGCTAGTTAGGCTAGGTCTAGAGGGAGGCAAGTAGGCTTCGCTTGGATTCCTGATCTTGTTAAGAGCATGGTTTGGTATAATCTTTGTACTCTTCTTTTTTGTATCTCCATTACTTTTATATGCTAGTTACAATTGTTATGACAATATCAGTATTCATCTCATTTATGTTCTTCATTATAATGTTCATCGTCTACTTTGATTATATGCTTAGTATAGTTAGATTATCATTATGTTCATGCATAAGTTCATATAGCGCTCACTCTAAGGATCCATGGGTGGGTGGTCAACATTGTGTAAGCGGGGTGCTTATATGTTGTTTACCTATAGATACACCCTATATTCTGGGTCATGTGGTAGATCGTGGATACTCCCATTGAGTCCTTTGTAGTCCACTCCCCGAATATAGGCGCACGTAGGGTTCGGTTATGAAGGAAGAGCAAGCTCTATTCTTAATCTTCCTTAGTGTCAACAGAATATCATCGATAGTCCTCCAAGGGGTATCCCACGAAGATAGATTGATTGGTAGAGGTGCACGTAATCAAGAACAAGAAGGCAACAAAGGCACAAGAGTTAGATAGGTTCGGGCTGTCTGCACGATGTAATACCCTACTCCTGTGGTTTTTTGGTTTGTATTGGCTATCATATGATATTGCGTGTGTTTTGAGGGGGTCCCCTACCCACCTTATATAGCCAGGGTAGGGTTACAAGTCGGTTAGATCTAGAAGATAACCGGTAAGTAATAACAGATTACAACAATAATAGGATCGAGCATATACAACAGATCTCGTAGCATCTTCAAGATATCGCCCTTGATGTCGTGTGGTACATGCCGAGTAGCACCATGCACCATAAGTCTTCATCTTGTGGGATGGACTGCCCCTAGCAGCGTAGCCCATGTAGTCTACCATGGGTATCTAGGGTCATACCACCCACAGCTAGTCCCCGAGAGCCTTGTATCCACTGTGCAACGCCGTCTTGAGCTTATCCGAGCAGGTGTAAATAGAGCCGAGCAGTCAGACTCATAGTCTGACCACGCTAATGAGTCACTGAGCAGTTGTGGACCATAACCGACTAGCTTAACTGTCCGGTCGAGCCCGGGCTTACCCAAGTAAGGCTGGCTAGAAGGATGTAAGGAGCTCAAGTTCAAAATCAAAAATTTCCTCACTGTGTACCATGTGTGCCCACTTAGAGTCCATCAATAAGGAGGGTAAATCAAGAAATAAGCACTACATTCATCACCAGGTGAAGTGTAGCCACTTAGTCCCTGAGCCTACTGGAAGATGAAGAAATAAATCTTGTAGTAGGGTCAAAGAAAATAAGCCTAAAAGCTTGTCAATGTCATATGTTATGTGCATATCAAGACCCTAGATATGCTGCCCAAGATCAGCACCGTAATTCGAATAGCATGGGGCAATTTGATAGCACATCGATGAGACGTAGCAAGATCCAACCACCAAGGGAGATAATCTTTAACTTCAGGAGGCACGGAGTCTTCCAATGAATAGATTAAAGAAAACACACTCACCGCAAAGTGAAGTGTGCCCACTTAGTCCCTAAGCCAAACAGTAGGTGACGTGGTCACATGGTGCTAGGGTCTAGAAAGTAGAAGATAGATAGAAGACCAGCCAAATAGGCAACCAGTCCATGGGTTGTGCCCTAAAATGAAAAGCGCGCATTCACTGCAAGGTGAAGCGTGCCCACTTAGTCCCTGAGCCTGACAATAGGTGACATGGTCACATGGTGCCAGCATCAGAAATAATAGTAACCATGAAAAAAAGTCTCCAGTATGGTGAGAAACCAAATCACAATGATGACGTAGAACTCGAGCCATAAGTGAAAATATCGGATAAATCAAGAAGTGCCAATTACTCAAATCGTGGATAAAAAACCGGAGTAATGACTATACAGTAGAAATTACTGAGCCTTGATGGTATTGTGGAGAGGTCGGCGAATATTCGGTGTGCAGTACCGAGTTACGTTGAAAAATGGGTGATATGGGCCGTAGTTGCACAGAAGCCTAGATAACGGCCCATCATGCCGCTCTGGGGAATTTGGAAGGGCACAAATCAACATGGTGTGGTTTGCCAAAAACCCTTGAATGCGAAAAGTCAGGAGACTTTCTTTATAATTCCATCGCCACACTCCATGCTCCCACCTTTGCCACTCCATCACTTTGTCTTCCTCCTCGCCTTTGTGCTCCCCCATTCGCATTCACACGTGCTCCGCCGCTAGGGCTAAAAAGCTTGTGTAAAGGGACAAGTTCCAATCTAGATCTGAGGGATAGCACCAAAGAGGGGAGGTGGTAACACAAAGAAGGTGGCCACTGGGGGTGAGCCATGACAAGGAATGGGTACCCTCACTCGTGGGGGAGACAGAGCTCAACAAGATGGTGGAGGCAGACGTTCTTCCTGATTGTGTCACCATCGGATGGTGTCCGACCGATGGTGAGCCCTATCCGATGCCACACACTGACGAACTTGTTGTATTCAAAGATTACTTCTGTCATGGATTAGGGCTTCCAGTACACCCTTTCTTGCGAGATCTGTTGGAGTACTAGGGAATGAGCTTATGTAATATTCCTTCGAACACTATTTTGCACATTTCTGTGTTTATCCACTTATGCGAGGTTTATCTTGGCATTCTTACCCATTTCAATCTCTTCCGACACTTTTTCTGGCTCAAGTAGAAAGGAGGGGGTGGTTCCAAAGTTGTCAGTGGTGTGTGTCTACAGCTTTGCAATGGGATGGCAAGCGAATACATTCCTATGCCACTAAATACCTCGCTGAAGGGGTGGAATGCCAGGTGGTTCTATATGAAGCAAAAATGATTCTACCGTTTGATGTGATATCGACTAGATTTTGAAGAATCAAAGGAGCTAGTCAGAGAAACCGACCAGTGCTGATATGGAACAGGTGAAGGAGCTCCTTGAGCTAATGAGGGGCATGAAGATGAGCGAAGTGGTGGTGGCGGTGAACTTCATACTACACCACGTCTAGCCCTACAAGGAGAGGGCTCATGCGGGCTTTGACTTCAAAGGAGATACTAACGGCACCCGGTTGAGGATGAAGAACCTGACGAAGGAGGCTGTGCTACATGAGGCCACTAAACTATTTGCTCTAAATGTGTCATACACCATGCCAGGGTAGCCAAAACCCTTCAACTGCATGAACTCACCTCCTCAGGTAAAAATCTTGACTATTGTTCCTGGTGCTTTTTATCTTGTGTCGGCGCTGAGCAGTGGAATAATTCACTTGTGGAAAAATCAATTGGTAGGAATGGGCGATGTACTTCTCAGGCGTGCTGAGGAGCGAATTGCCAGAGGTAGTGGACGCTAGGCTAACCATTTAGCCAGTGGAAGGTGTCATCAGCACCTCATCTGAATACAGAGGCAAAGGTGCTGATTAAAAGTGGAGTCCCCCCTGGTATCGGAGAAAGTTTGGGGGAAAAGGGTGGCGCAAAATGAGCCAGCCCAAAAGAAAAGGAGAATGGCAGATGTAGCTCCCCATGAGCCGACCGGCATCTCATTTGGTGGCAGTCGGACCGCTCGGATGTAGAGTGTGGCGATATCCAAGTGGTCAGATGATGACGAGGTGCCGGTAGCTCCCCCTCTGAGCACCAAAACATCATCGCACAGAATGCGCATGGAGGTATGATCGAAGGGAGGAGCAGATGCCTAGCATCGAGTCCTCGAGAAGCAGCCAGCGGAGAAGGCACCGACAGCAGGGGCCACAAGACCACCAGCCCTGGACACATAGGTCAACTCTAGAGCAGGACCTAAGAGCTTGGAGAGGCAATGCTAATTTAGAATTGTTCATCGGGAAGCTGATGTGTAAGTATCTTTGCTTTGGGATCGGTTGCTATCTGATCTTTATAGTGGCGGTGATCGATGGGCTAATTTGATGCAAAACGGGGCATGTGGAGGATCTGAATCCTTTAGGCTAGACTAGCAAGCAGCCAGGGGCTGGTCCTAGCGTGCAGACATTGCGGGTAGACTCTGTCCTAGAGTCCCCAGGTGCTCATTGGTTTATGGAGGATTTCACCACCGCTGTTGTTGGAGTTGGAGGTGGAGAGTGGTCGGCGATGATGATGGGCGATTCAATGGAGACGCTAGAAGCAACAGTGAGAGCCATTGAGTCTTCGAAGGTAGAAGCGGGAGCTACCAGAGTTGTGCCGGAATCAGGGGTAGAAAGGCCAGCAGCGTCGGAGGAATGGGGGCGCAGATGACGTAGGGCGTGGTCGGTCACTCTATGCGACCACCAAGCCCCTAGGTAGTGCCACCGGCTGTGGAGGAAGAGGATGGGGTCAAGGAGATCAAGCATGGAGGATCATGACCTCAGATCGTCCGCATCTTTCGCTAGCGAGGGGAGGAAATTGTGGTCGTAGAAGAGGAAGACACCACCAGGGAGGTGAAGAGGCTATGGTCCACCCTTTGCACAACTATGAAGAAAATTGAGGTTAGTGTTACATCAGCGGTGTCCATCTTTGATGTTGGAGACTATGGTCTTTTATAATCTTGGTGCTTTGTAGGGCATAGCATAGACTGTCGTACAACGGCAGCAGTTGATCAAAAGGATGGAGCCCCTCATCAAGGAGAACGAGAAACTGAGGGAGGTAATGAAACTAATGTAGAAGAATGTCTAGAGGGCCCAACAAGAAAGGGATTTTTTGAATCAAACACCAAGGACCTAGAGTACCAAAAGGGCACCTTATCCGAGCAGTTGAAGACTGTCTCTTAGCAGCTGGAGGCACCTCTGAGCAGCTAAAAAGCGTCTCCAAACAGAAGAAAGGTATTGCAGATTGATGAATTTATTCTACATTGCTGAACATTCTTGATGTTGCTGTCGACCGTTATATTTGTAGAGCAAGATGCGGAGCTCGACCGGTTACATCAAATCATCGGTCAACTCCAAGAGAAGGAAAAAGCATCTGGGCGAGCGAAGAAACTAGCTGAGGATTTGGAAGGTGAGTTGTTCATGGTTGGGGGTGTTGCTGATATGATTTCTTCGTTTGATGAATCCTTTTGGTGTCTGCAGAATACCATCGAAAAACCAAGGTGCAGTTCGATGCGCTGGAGCTAGAGGCAAAAATCTAGAGGGGAAAATTTGACACCGTGGTGGCCAGAGTTAGGCCGGTGCTCAACTATATCGATATGGAGGTAGCTCCATAGCCCGATGACTGGCCACCTCATCTGGATGCCATCATTGAAAGGTGCAAGGTGGTGTGGGAGAACTTCAAAGGCTTCAACCAAGATTCCACTATCTCCATCGTGATGCATGCGCTGGTGGTGGTCTGGTCTCACTACCCTACAATCAATCTTTGAGTGATAGGGGCTAGATTCGCTAGAGGGACAAGTGCGATGAAGGAGTAGCAGCTAAAAGATGAGGTGGAGGACGTGGCGAAGAGGCTAGCTAGCGATGTCAATCTGTTCGGTGAGGTAGATGGTGATGGCCAAACTCAATAGCCTAAGTGGGGAGGAACCTGTGTGGAACAACTAGAAAGAGGAGTTAGATGCACGATGGCCTAAGCAAACCTTTGTGTATTTGTATAAATGTTGTAAGTAGACAATGTATGCATGTTCAGGTGGCTTGCTAGCGTTTGCGATGAAAAAGAGATGTGTTGTTAACCCTAACACGTTTATACATGGTATAAGTAGTGTCTGAGTAGTTAGTTCATTACTAAGCTCTTGGCCTTGGCTAGCCCGTATTCCATAACATCGAGCGCTAGAGCCCGTGCACGTGTAGGAGAGAGACGTGACCGAGGAACCACTACCGATCACCCATAACGTAGAGCATTGGAGCTCATAGCACATGTAGGGAGAGATCGGAGATAGGGTTTTCTCCAAGGAACACAGAGCCTAACGTTTGCTGCTCGATGGTAGGCAGAATATCTTAAAGATATTTTAGTATGGAGAAGTGGGGCAAAATGTTTATGGAGATCACGTATAATTGCTGGAGTTTATTGAGGTGTAGCTTGGAGCTGGTGATAGTAAATGGAGATTAAACTAGAGTGGACAAATAATGGAGACAATTATGGCGACAAAAACTTTATTCATTATGGAGCGAAGAGTACATATTTGGAGCATTTCAAGGATAGAAACGTATAAGGTGCTCGATGTGCCATGAATTGGGGATATCGATTCCCTCCATGTAACATAGCTGGTAAGACCCTAGAAGGGTAACCTCTTTGACCACATAAGGCCCTTCCTAGGGTGAGGAGAGCTTGAGCATCCCTTTGGTTTTCTACTTTCTATGGAGAACGAGGTCGCCAACCACAAATGAATGACATTTGATATTGCGATTGTAGTATCTTCATAAGCCTTCTAGATATTTGGCCGTGCAGATGCAAGTGATCAGGCATTCCTCTTCGGCTCTATCGATATCCTCTGTTCGAACAGCTGTGGCTTGCTCTTCATTATAATGCTCCACCCTAGGTGCTCGGAAGGCAATGTCCGCAGGAAGTATGGCCTCTGAGCCATAGACCAAAAAATATGGAGATACACCGGTGTTACGACTAGCTTGAGTGCATAGTCCCTAGACCATAGCTGTGAGCTCTTTGAGCCATCTGCTCGGATGCTTTTTCTCTTTCTTGTATAGTCTCTTTTTGAGGGCATCGAGGATCATGCCGTTCGCCCATTCCACCTAGCCATTGGCTCTAGGATGGGCAACAGAGACATATTTGATGGAGATGCATCGATCTTCATAGAAGTCACAAAAATGGTGACCAGTGAATGTAGTTCTGAGGTCAATGATAATGTTGTTCGGGAGACCGAATCTATGGATGATATCTTCAAAGAGCTCAACTGCCTTCTTTGTAGTGGCAGAAATGAGCGGCTTGTATTTGATCCACATGGAGAACTTGTCAATGGCGACGTATATGTACCAAAAGTCGCCTAGCGCTAGCTTGAAAGGCCCAATCATGTCTAGTCCCCAACATGTAAAAGGCCAAGAAGCTGGGATGGCCTACAATTCCTGCGCCGGCATGTGTATTTGCTTGGCGAAAAATTGACATCCTTCACAATGTCAGACAAGGTCTTCTGCGTCGGTGATGGCCGTAGGCCAATAAAAACTAGCTCAGAAAGCTTTGTCGACTAGGTTTCTGGAGGTCGCATGATTGCCACAGGAACCAGAGTGAATTTCAAGGAGTAATTTTGCACCCTCTTCTCGGGTGATGTATTTCTATAGTATCCCTTGCTTGGTGCTTTTCCTCATCAACTTCCTGTCTACCAGCACGTAATGCTTGCTACGACAGATGAGGCATTTAGTTTTGGTCTTATCAGCGGGTACGTCGACGCTAGTGAGGTACTTGATGAAATGTTCCCTCCAATCTATGACCGAATGAAGGTACTATAAGTACCAGCTGCTCGGCAGGGGGGAACTTCTTGAACTTCCTTCTCTTCCTTAACAGATAGTGTAAAGAGGTCTTGAACGAAAGACCCTAGGTGGAATCATGGCACGAGAAGAGCCTATCTTAGATAGGTGGTTGGCGAGCTGATTTTGGTCTCGTACCACGTGGTGGTACTCGATACCAGTAGAACTTTCCTTCGAGTTTCCTGATCTCGGTGCAGTGTGTGTTCATCTTCTCGCTAGGAATAGGACCAATCTTTGTTGACTTGGTTGATGACCAGCATGGAGTCTCCATATACCATGAGGTGTTTAACGCCGAAGCTCGATGGGTATACAAAGTCCATGGAGACATGCTTCATACTCTACGATGTTGTTGGAAGTTAGAAAATGAATTCAGAGGACGTAATAGAGCTTATCCTTAGTTGGAGTAATGAATAAAATGCCAGCACCAGCACCGTTGATGTTGAGGGTGCCATCAAAATACATCACCTAGTGCTCGAGGCAAGCAGTGGGGATGGGCTCTTAGATCTTGGTCCACTCAGCGATGAAGTCAACCAGCGCCTATGACTTAATGGTAGGCCTACTTTGGAATTCAATAAAAATAAGTGCCAAGCTTGACTGTTGACTTCATGATGTGACCATTGGCCTCTTTGTTATGGAGGATGTCCCCCAGAGGGAACTCAGTGACCACGGCAATCTTATAGTACTCGAAGTAATGGTGGAGCTTGCATGACGTGACCAGAATAGCGTATAACAGCTTCCAAACTTGAGGGTAACGAGTTTTGGACTCAATAAGAACCTCATTGATGAAGTAGACCGGACGTTGTACCTTATAGGTGTGTCCAACTTCCTCGTGCTCGATGATGATAGCTGTGCTAATGACGCGAGAAGTGGCGGCGATGTAGATCCATAGGGTTTTGTCTGGTTGAGGCACCGTCATGATTAGGGGCTTCGTTAAAAACAACTTGAGCTACTCAAAGGTCAGTATCAGCTTCCTCTAACTAGGAGAAGCACTTGGAGGCCTTGAGTAGTTTGAAGAACGGTAGTCCCTTTTCACCGAGGCATGATATAAAGCGGCTGAGAGCAGCCATGCACCCTATGAGCTTTCTGTATATCCTTTACGTAGGTCAACCGTTTCATTTTGGTAATGGCGGAGACCTTGTTGGGGTTGGGTTCGATGCCATGGGCACTGACTGACATAGCCCAAGAATATGCTAGATAGAACTCCAAAGATGCACTTTGAAGGGTTCAACTTCCATCGGTATCTTTTCAGGTTGGCGAAAGTTTCTTCGAGGTCGGCGATGAGATTGTCGATGGTTTTGGATTTGATGACCACATCATTGATGTAAGCTTCGACGTTGCGGCCTATTTGTTGGTCAAGGCACATCTAGATGGCCCTTTGGTAGGTCACTCCGATGTTTTTGAGTCTGAAAGACATGGTGGTATAGCAATACGCACCGAAAGGTGCGATGAATGATGTTTTGATCTAGTTGTCCTCTTTGAGGGATATCTAGTGATAGTCGAAGTAACAGTCGAGGAAGGAGAGGAGTTCGTAGCTGGTGGTGGAGTCTACAACCTTGTCTATCTGAGGTAGACCAAAGGGGTCTTTAGGGCAGTGTTTATTGAGATCAGTGTAATCGACACACATTCTCCATTCTTTATTCTTTTTTTGAACAAGAACTAGGTTTGCCAACCACTTAGGATGATACACTTCTTCAATAAATCTGCCTACTAGGAGCCATTTTATTACTACCCTAATAGCCTCCTTCTTGTCTAGCATGAATCAGTCGAAGCTTCTGCTTAATCGGCTTGGTGGTCGCGAGACATTCAAGGAGTGCTCGATCTTCTCCCATGGTACCCTCGGTATGTCTACAGGTTTCCAAGCAAACACATCATCATTGGCACATAGGAAGGAGACGAGGACGCTTTCCTATTTGGGGTCAAGATGAGCCCTAATCTTGACGATCTTGGTGGGGTCATTGAGGCTAAGGCTGACCTCCTTCATTTCCTTACACTTGGCAGAGGCACAAGGAGGCTCTAGTGCTAGGATCTCTAGGTCATCGGCGGGCACTATCTTAGCATCGGTGACCATGCTAGCCTTCTGGTTGGAGAGGTCAGTGGCTTCAGCGAGGGAGAGACTCTCTGTTTCATAGGTGTAGGCGATGGAGAGTTGGCCCATAGGGCTAGAACTCATGCAGGTGAGGGCATATTCAATACTAGATAGGCGTAGTGCAGTGTGGCCAAGAACTTGGCTAGAGCTAGCTGACCAAGTATGGTGTGGTAGGTGGTGTTGAAGTCGACGACGTAGAAGTTGATGTGCTCAACATGGAAGTTACTAGCCATGCCAAACTATACCAGGAGGGTGATCTCTCCAAATGGTTGGGATGCCCTACCAGGTACCACTCCCCAGAAGGAGGAGTTGAAGGGAATGAGGTCTTCCACTCCAAGGCCTAGCTCATTTAAGGCTCCGACAAAGAGGAGGTTCAGGGCACTTCCACCATCGATGAGTACTTTCCTGAAGAGTACTTTCTTGATGGTTGCATCAAGAACGAGGGTGAAACACCCTATGTAAGGGATGTCCACCCATTGGTCAGTCCTACTGAAGGTGATGGGGACCTCAGACCAGGGGCGATAGCTAGGGTCGGCAATAGCGTCTTCTGTGTTGACAGCGAGCACTCGACGGGCGATGAGTTTTTGATCTCTTCTATTCTTAATGGCGGCGAGGCCCCCAAAGATAGTGGTGACCACTTTGTTGTGATCCTAGAAGGCGTTATTGTTGTCCTTGGGTGGTCGGCGACCTCTAGCTCCATTGTCGTTGTCGTCGTCCTTCTTTTTGGCCTAGAGCTCCTTAGCTAAGCCAAGGCAGACATTCATCTTGTGCTTGCTATTCTTATGGAGGGGGCATGGGCCATCAAGGATTTTTTTGTACTGCTCATCATAGTTACGTTTGGCGCGAGGTTCATCAATGGTGGCGATGATGTTGTCTAGGTCAGCGACATGGCGATACTGACCAGCTTTAGACCCTTCTGGTCGATCATGGCCACTATCTTGATGGCGGCCACTGGTCATCGTAGCGGCGCTCACTGTGGCATCAGTTCGTTGGGGTGATCATCACTATGGCGAGTTGGGCGGTGAGTGCCCACATCCTCGTTGAAGCAAACTTTGGCCTCTTCAGCATCGGCGTATTGATGAGTAGTCTGATCATCTCGCCAATCCCCTTTTATGTCTTATGATTGAATTTGGAGCAGAGGTCAGCGGTGATGGAGTCCTCTGATGAAGGCGGTGATGACTTTCTGCTTCCTGTGATGTTGGGAATAGAATTCCTCATCTCAGAAAATTGTCTGATGTAACTACGAAGGAGCTCGGACGGTTTCTAATAAATGCGATTCAGATCGTGCTTGGTGCCCGGCCGAGTACACGTAGCCATGTAATTGTCGGTGAAGACCTTCTTCAACTATTCCCAAGATTCAATAGGAATTTGGGGTGAGGCTCATGAGTTAGTTCATGCGGTCGGCATGAGCATGATGGGAAGATAGTTCGCCATGACACTGGTATCTCCCCCGATGGCACGCACAGTGGTGGCATAACCTTGTAGCCACTATGTGGGGTTCATCTGCCCCTCGTAGGGCTTGACCCTAGTGATTTTGAAATCACGAGGCCACTTGAGTGTTTGGAGTGCTCTCATGAATGCTCGGGGCCCTTGGATCATTACCGTCGGGATCGTCAGCATTGCCAATGTTAAGTGGCTGGAGGGCTGCATCTGGATTACTGAATTCTTACTCATATTCTTGACGCTAGCGTACTTCCTCCTCATGCTGAGAGAAACAGCGCCCATCGATATGATGTCGTGCATCCTAGAGGTTTAGAGGTAGTCAGCGAGCTTCTGGCCGACCTGATCAATGGATGCGATTAGATTGTCATTGCTGACCTACTTCCTCGAGTAGCGGGGCAGTAGGCGGTGAGTTATTGGTGAAGACAACCTTGAAGGTGGTTCCAAGATCGGATCTGTTGTTGCAAGTGTTGGTGTGGTCAACACAGAATCGATCTCCACCGGCTTGAAGATTTCTCCATCTCCGTTAGCATTGATGACCTAAGAGATCGATCTGACCGTAAAGATCTAGCCGGGCTCTAGAGAGGATGAAGAGCTTGAAAAGTGTATCATCTTGTTTGTCATGGAAACAACACGCACACCCCTACCTAGCATGCCAACTATCGATAGAATATCATCGGCAGTCCTCCGAGGGGTATCCCACGAAGGTAGATTGATTGGTAGAGGTGCGAGTAATCAAGAATAAGAAGGCAATAGAGACACAAGGGTTAGATAGGTTCAAGCCATCTACATGACATAATAACCTACTCCTATGGTTTGTTGGTTTGTATTGGCTATCGTATGATATTCTTGTGGTTTGAGGGGGCCCCCTACCCGCCTTATATAGACGGGGGGTAGGGTTACAAGTCGGTTAGATCTAGGAGATAACCGGTAAGTAATAATAGGTTACAGGAATCACGGGTTCGAGCATATCCTAACAAATCTCATAGCATCTTTAGGATATCGCCCTTGATGTCTTGCGGTACACGCCGAGTAGTACCATGCACCGTAAGTCTTCATTTTGGTTGCTGGACCACCCCTGGCGGCGCAACCCATGTAGTCTGCCGTGGGTATCTAGGGTCAGACCCCCCACACTTAGTAATATCCCTTATGTGTAGATATGACAATGATCTTAGCAATGATTACTAGGTATAATTGCACTAATCAAAGTATGCTTTGACTTGTAATTAAGAATGACTTAGGAAATATTCCTCTAATATTCTACCTGACCATGCTAATGCCATAGAAAGGAGTATTCTGAGTGATTTATCATTATCATTGATCAATACTCATCATATATATATACATATATATATATATGTATATATATATGTATATATATATCTTATCCTATGACTTACCTCTATTATGAGTAGAATATTGGTTATGGCTTACTTCTCCTTCAATAGTGTAAGTTATCAATACATGTCCATGCTAATGCCATAGAAAGGAGTACTCTGAGTGATTTATCATTATCATTGATCAATACTCATCATCATATATATATATATACATATATATATATATACATATATATATATACATATATATATATACATATATATATATATATACATATATATATAGATGTATATATATCTTATCCTATGACTTACCCCTATTATGAGTAGAATATTGGTTATGGCTTACTTCTCCTTCATTAGTATAAGTTATCAATACATATCCATGCTAGACCTTCCATGTGGTAAAAATATAAATAACGATACCTAGAATACTCTCAGATAAAATGTTACAATAGTATATTATATGTGCGCTTGTAGATCCTTTTCATTTATTTATTTATTTATTTTTCCTAGTCACATAATTAATGAAGAACTGCTTAGTATTATTCTAGTAGTAATGCTATGTAGTACCAAACAAGTATCTCTGATATCATCACTAGGGATGACAACCGCATAAAGTTAGGAGATATAGGTTTATAATAGGTGGCTACTTAAAAACAAGTGCACGTTAATAAATACCAACAAGTATTTCTGGTGTTGTTAATAGGGACTAGATTTCAAACTCTTTTCTTAGTAGCGACGCTAAAACATAGCAACCATTCTTATGGTTTAGATTGCTTGGGGTTCGATCTGGCAGTCTCCTCGTACTTCCATGTGGTTGAACTATCGCATAGGTCAAATGGGGTGTTAGTTGTCAACATCTACTCATCTGAAACTGGAGCATAGAGCTTAAAGATTTTGAATAGGGAGAGTATATTATAGTATTCAAATTTCTAAGAACTGTGTTTCTTAATGGTTTACGCACATGATGGAATCATCCCAGATAGTTGCTGTTGATATGGAGGGAAAGACATTGTGGGGGACCCACCGCGTTCATTCACTTAAAACGAGTGTCATCCACTTGACTAGCTCAATTTAAGCAAACCAACCTCTACGACTCCCCTAGGAGCGCACTTGGCAACTCCTCTTCAGGATCAAGTTGAGTATCATACCACGATAGCCTCCACAACTCAAGATTACATCTCATCATCGGAGTACATAATAATCCAGCGAAAAACATATATTGCAATTCTTATTGAATTTAACAAGTTAATTATACAACATTAAAGAAGACATTGATTCAATGCAATCATATGTACTGAAGACCAACTAGTATCTTACCAACACCGCTATTCTACAGGATCACTCATATAACTAATAACTAGTGGTTGCCCTGCCCACGGGCGTCGCTACCATAATCTGGATGGCTCCTGCCATTCACCCACTTTTCCACCAACGACGGGGTGAGATGGCTACCAATGTCCTTTACCTGCAAAACAACTTAACGGCAGCACTGTAAGTATATTGCGTACTCGCAGGACTTAATTCTAACATATAATATTTGGTGGATGCATAGGGTGTTTATCAAGGCATTTGTATAAGTGCGGAAAGCAATGATGTTCATTAAAAGTATGACATGCTATGCTCAACATTAGAGGTAAAGGTGTTTATCATTATAACCAAAGTGCTCATAGTCCATCATTCATACTACCATGGGTATAGAATGAAAGAACAACTGTATAGTTCCATCCCAATGGACTCCAAGCTTTCAAGACTCTATAGAGGTGTACAACTGTACCCACATGTAGAACAGGATGAACCTCCATACTCGACCGATAGATAAGAGTTGTCTCACATCTCCAACCTTTCCCTAATCTAGCCAGAATATCTGATGAAAGGTTCAAGCGGTTGCCTGGTCAATGTCCACATTCCCGGTTTCCCAGGCAATGTCCCGGACATTCCTGACCGACGCCAACCCCTTTGCTAGTTTCATGGGTAAACCGGTCGCAATTAGTTACTTGGCTTACCACCCCCATTTGTGGTATGTGGTCTGTACAGGTGGTTACTTAGACTTACATATCCCAAGACATGGTCCTTACTGCTCTACGAGCTACGTCGTTTGAGATCCCACACTCACAACGACCTACCCCTCGCATGAGCAAGATATCCAAGTTATAATCAAGATTATCACATTAGGGATATCATCCCTTAGCTAGATTAGTAAGGTGAGTCAAGTTGTACCCTCATTGGTTTTAGTGGTTAATTATCCAGATGTAACATCCTACACACACGAGTAAGAGTTCCCTTCTCATGCTCGACTTCTACTGTTGCCCAAGCAACTAAGGAATAAGCATTAAGTGTTCCTATTCCCATTGTTTAGATGAGAGGCTTCTAACAGATTAAAGAGTAACTCTAAGTGTTATGTGAAAGAGATCAATATCCAACTCTACATGAAATGCATAACTCATAATGCAACTAGATAAGTATCCAAAGTATGGTTCATAATAGTGGGGTGCCTGCCTGTTGGAAGAGCAAGGATCCCATAGCTTGGAACATCGCTGGACGTCTCTATGATATCACGTACCTATATATATGTCCATGTATGAGATACTTATGTATGCATGACAATATATTAAACATGCAAGAGGGAGTGTTCGGGTATACATTGAAGGACTATTGGTTTGTGTTATCGGATACTCCGGTGTGAATGTCAGATAGTCCGGTGGTTCTGGGACTTAGTGGGAAAAAGACTTACTGGGAACATCGGACTCTCCAAACTAAGATCGGACTCTCCAAACTAAGATCGGACTCTCTGGTATCAAGTCTGTGCTCTCGGGAAACTCCTATGTCTTTGATTTATAACTTATCGGACACTCCGGTGTGTGTGGTGGAGCCTCCGCTAAATTATTAGGGCTTAGTCTCTTCCTGTGGTAAAAAATGAGATATGCCTTTTGGGGCCATATTTATGCTTAGGTGACAGGGAATATTCTATGAAGCACAACAAAACTCATTTCACTATTTTTGGAGTTCAAACACATCTTTTATGACCTTTACAAATTGGGGTTGTGCTGCTGTGGTACAACGGACAGTCCATGAATTCGGTAGACAGTCCGCCAGGGACAAATGCGTGCACCGAGGCATTTCGCTGGGACGAACACTGGCGCTGACGGATAGTCTGCGAAAACGATGGATCATCCAGTAAAAGGACGAACAACACGGGTGTAAAAACGTTGGAGATGATTCCAGGGGCATTTGGGCTCCAAATCAAGTGCGGTTTGTTTCTATAGCTTACTAGTGATGTAAGGAAGCTTCTACAAGTGATGGATGTGACATGCATGGGTTGTGGTGAGCTCGACACCATCCATGGTGGTGATGGCCATGGATGCAAGGTGAAGCTCGTGGGATGGCCATGGGAGGTTGGGGGAAATTGTTGGGGACTTCGGGTATGTGCTCACCATGCCTTGGGGAACTCCATCTATAGCAGTTCAGACCAGAACACCTTGTGGTGGGAGATCGACGTCAGGCTTGCTCCATGGCTCAAGGAAGAAGATGGTGAAGCTTGGGGCCGTCTCCTCCCACTCCGGCGAGGTGGTGGCATGGGGAAGCTTGCCGGTGACGACCTACATCATGGCTGTAGCAGGGAGCATCCTCCTCCTCTCCTCTTCTTCCTTCCTCTTCTCCTTTCTCTTCACCTCTCCCTCTCTTGTTCTCTGGTTTCCAATGTGAATGGTAAAGAGGATGAGGGAGAGAGAGGGCTGATGGGTTTTGTGAGATGGAGTGCTGACATGTGGGGCCGAGTGATGTGTGTGTGACATCACAAAATTTGCATGTTATAGGTGTTGGTAAAATTTGACGGATAGTCCGCTAGAGGCGTTGGACGATCGGCCAGTGCCCGACCGTGTCTAACAGACTGACTGGCTGTGTAGGGGTTTTGACAGACACTCTGCCATGACGGTGGATACTCCATTAGTGCACGGGTTGGCCAAGGTTATCCTAAGTCTATGAGATGTCTTGACGGATGATCCGGTGGTGATGTCGGATGAATCGTCAAAACTGGCAGTGCTCGGTTTTGGTTAGTCTAAGCACACGTCGAATTCTAATTTGGACTAAGATGCACATGATGCTCAGCAAATTCATAAGTAAATGCAAGATTTTTTATTAATGGAATTATTAGATGCATTTTTATGCTCAAGGTGCTTGTGAACTATTGTAGCAATTTTCGGGTCGTGACAGACATGGAGGAAAATTCGTAGGCCATGTGATCATGCAATGTCCATCCATGGAGATCAGGGTCAGTTGTGTATATGTATTGCTGATATTTTCAATATGTATGACCTTTGAATCTGGATCCTTGATGACTATGTTACTAATAAATGGACATTGAAGCATAAGGTGAATATGTTGCAGCTATTTGGATGGAACAATATTCAATTTGGTTCTGAGGCTTCCGATGAGGACTACAGAGTGATTGTAGATCACCTAGAATGGAATTTGATTTTCCTTGTTGGGGAGGATAGAACACTGATAGCATATGACATGAACCATAGAAAAGTCCATGTCCTCCCTATCTGGGTCGTCTACTATCCTTCAAGTACTGGGAGATTTCGTTTGAACAGACCTAACTATCTACCTTATGTTCCCTTATTCATGGAGTCATTAGCAGAGCAGTAAAGGTGCATATGTTGTATTTTGTTGTTAGGACATGTCTTTGTTCAGGTAGGAAGTTGCTTTGAGTCTATATATACACTACAAGAGGTTAGGCCTTCTATGAATAACTGATTGTGACAATTACAACCTTTTTCTTGTCATTGTACCCCTTCTATGACTATATAGCTATGGTCATAGAAGGTCGGTCATAATCCTCCTTCTGTGACTAAGAGATCCAATTGTCATTAATCTTAGTGATAATTGCACATTTGTCACCAGGTTATGACAACAATATTTGTCATAATATATTAGATGGGATGATAACAAGTGTCTAGGGATCTAAAGTGGCACATGACGTGGCATAGGTAGTATGATGAAAACAATTATCATAAAAATGAATTTGGCCCAATTGGCCCATATAGAATGGGTTGGTTTTTACACTAGATAATCAGGCTTAGCCAGCCTTTCGTTGGTGCAATTTTGATATCAAGCCCATTATAGATGGGCCAAGCCCATTCCATCAATCTTTACAATTAGAATAATTTCATATGACCCATATTCATATAAATTATTATCAGCCATATATATTTGCATATATCAAAAATCAATAAACAACAGTATGTTTACAGATTATAAAAATTCACCAACAACCATACATTTGCATACATCAACACCAATTTTTTCAATAAAACAAGTCCTGCTGCAATAAGGGAACAATTATAGTGTTGAAGCCAGCAAGCTTGATCCTAACAGGTCTCGCTTTGGTAGTTGAAGTTGCAACCTATTGGTGAAATACAGCATCTAGCCTGAACACAAGATAGATTAATAAGTTGCATAGAAAACAATGTAAAACCACAAATCTGTAACTCGCAGCACAAATCTAACACATCTATGCACAATGCAAAACCACAAATATGTAACTCGCAGCACAGCTGCACAACCATGTATACTCAAATCACAAGCATGGTTGCCATTCCATGGGATTTCAAGTACAACTATAAAATGTAGCATGCTTCGTGGCGCCCTACCAAGAATCTTGGAAACAAATAGTGCACGGTATAGATATTTCAAATATGTATGTTTAATGTCAAATTCAATGGCAAGTAGTGCATGATCCACATAAGGCAAATGAGTTTGTACTGCAGATTGGTACCCTTCTCAGCTGCAAGGATGTCATACATCCAAGCAAAATAGGCTCGCGCTTAGTAACAAAGGCAAGACATAAGTGGTAGAACTATGATGAGGTAACTCAATCAGGCCAATGGAGCAAAGAATGGTGACATTCAACATTACAAGACTCTAAATCAGCACACCTTATCTGAGAGAGAGGAACATTGATGTAGACAAGGCCCGATCATTCGATAGGTACAACAGCGTTGATTGGTGGAGACTTGATGTTCATGATCTAGGCTTCGAACCAAGACTGATTTGGACCCTCGCAATCATTACACCATTGCTCCATTGGTTATCAACCACGCGAACGTGATTAACCTCGCCGAGAAGGCATTCCTGCAAGTGAATCGAGAACACAAGCAAGAACGAGATGAATGCAATCTGAAATTGCAAATAAATATGAGGCTTATGATAACGAGAAGGAGTCTAGGTCTTTATTCGAAAGGACTAATCGCCACAGGCAAACAAGATCAAGAACAGGGGCCCTGGTTCATAGCAAGCGGCCTTGGTGGCATAGTTGCAGCAAAACGACGTATGTTTCATGAGGAAATCAAGAACTAAACAAAACCCAAACCCTAAGGAGAGCGATGACTGCTAATTATAGAGCCCCGAATGTCACCCCCTTGGACGCGCCCACTAATGGGCTCTAAGACGATACATGGCCCAATGGACCTCAAGACGGTGTCGCAGCACCCTTGCAGATTCTGGACGCTGACTTGTTTTGATGATTCCCATTGATTTTGAAGGGCTTTTGATGTGAGACCACCTGCATTGGCTTTCTTGTCTAATTAGCTTTCCATCCATATGTGGATCATCAAAAACTAGAGCCCAAACACGCCTATGTGACTAGTTTTATGATAGACTGGTCCTGAAACCCGAGATGTGCTCGAACTTGATTTGGGCCTCCACCTTGGTGACTCGAACCGGATGAGCTTTGGCCCTCCTTCTCGGTTAGGACACCCTCACTGATCTCCTCATCCTCTATCTCCAAGCATGGTCGTATGCATGGAGCTCATGTCTTTATCATCCTCCCTTTCTTGATGAAAAGTTGTCCTCGACGTCGATTTTGCTTGAAGTCGATCCTGCACAACATGAGGACAAACGAGGTTTCTAAAATAATATGAATGGACAATGTTGTGAGAAAGAATATAACAACATGTCCAGGTTTGTAGCATGTCTTATCCTACAGACATGTAGTCTGCTCGATTGAAATACACACGATCTTTGCCAATACTATCCTGCAAAAGATTAGTACTAACAAGAAACATATGCTCCCTTTCTTTGGATTCCACTTGTGTTCGAAAAGCAAAACTAGAGGAATATGGCATAACAATAGTGTTGATTTTACTGTCCTCTAGTTGATCATTACTTTGCACAACAAAAGGAGAATTCGGATTTGTACAAATGTAAACTCTTTATATCAAATATTGTCCTTGGTTGTTATATTTGCCAAAAACATGATATGTATGTCTAGAGAACCATGGCAAATCAGCATATGCATAAAGTTTCTCCTCTAAAGAACTAAGATTACATGGAACATCAAAATTAATGTAACCCAAAGTATTTAAAGAAGACAATAATTTTAGCTCATCAACTTCACTTGCATTATGAATAACAAGTCTATTTTTAGCACAAGTGTTCGATTTCAACACACATATAGCATGCTCATTCTTCAATGATTGCATGGGTATAACATAAATATCATCATGCAAGTCATCTTCGTCATAAGGAATATCAAGCAAATCATCTTATGATAAAGGTAAATCAAGCGAAGGCTCCACTAAAATTTGCTCTATCATAGCATGATTGGTGGAAAAATTCAGCACATCAAAAGAACTCTCACCTTCCGTGAGTTTAGCATCATGGGCATTACCTTTCCTCTCATGTTCAGCAGGAGTAATAGTTGATGGTTCTGAATTTTCACATGAGGCTGTGAGCATCTCATTTTCTATCACGTCATCCTCGCTTTTTTGTACATTGTCCTACAAAAGGTTAGGCATAGCAGGAGGAATAACAAGAGATTGATCTAGTTGATGCACCTCATCATTTGAATTAATTACAAGAGATGGATTAACAAAATTTTCTCTCATAAGATCTTTCATATCATTCCATGTGTGAGGTTTATCTAAAAAACTTAAAGACTCCCACCAAGTTGATGCAAATTGTCTCAAACACACTAGTTGCATTTTTTATTTTCCTCCGTTCGCACATATAACTTTGTGCAAAAGTATTATCTATTTTAGTTTCCCACTCAATGTACTCATGAGCACCAATACCATCATAAGTACGTGGGGAAGAAAGAATAGATTGACCAGTGGGAGGAGGTATAGCAGCAATAGTGCGTGGCTCATGCATCAATAATGTCTCATATCGGTAAATGTTGTAACCTGTCATTGTTAGCATCAAATAAGAAAACACATAAGTATGTATTTTCCTATCAACTACTATAGGATGTGGTCAAGGAGTAAAGTTACACACTCTCAAGCGTCTTACCACGGTCTTACAAGTGTTTTTACCAAAGCAACAGGCGGTGCAATCGGTCGGTGACTGTGATACCGTTGTAGCTTGAGTGTAATAGTTACAAGGTGAACCTGTACTTGGTCAGAAGAAAGTGGAGCTTGTACAGGCACAATATAGTAGCAAGGAATAGTAATAATTTAATTCGGAAATTGTAAGATTGAAAAGTAGTCCCAAGCTAGTCTATTTCGCTGGCCTAAACTCGTCCTGGACCTAGTTCAAGCAAGCCAATACAATACAACTCAGCACAAGGACTCAAAAGGATGCAAGCACTTTTGAACTTTTTTTTCACTTTCTTTTTCTTTCCTTTTTTATTTCTCTCTCTCTCTCTCTTTTAGGTACGGCTTTTTACCTTCTTTTGGTTTTTGCACCTCTTTGCCTTTTTCTGCCCTTGATTGATTTTTTAACTAGATAAGTGCCGCAATACAACCTTCAAATATATCCTAGTGGTACAATGCAATTAGAGTTTAATTTCTCTCTAATATGATGCAAGACTCAAGTTCTAGGATATCAAAAATCAGCACGATACATGCTTCGAAAAGTAGCTCTCCAAAGTCCAACATACATGCTAAAGAAGAAACCAAATTGGACTTGATATCTATTAGATAAGGAATTATGCAAATCTTCCTATTTCTTGTCTACTCACAGTACAACTAAACTTTCCTTTTCTTTTTTTAGCAAGATGGCACAACGCATCTGTACTTATTTGACTAACTGTCAAACAAGAAACCAATCTAATATGTGTATATAGGACCAACTCAACACCAAACTGAGAGGAACAAATTCGAGAAGGACTAGACTCTGACTTGAATAAACTAACGAACACAACAACACACAAGGGAGGACCATTCAATAAAGCAAACTGAAATTAAAAATATTGCGATGGCACAAAGGGGCTGTAGGATAGGGAATATATGACAATGTTTTTTTTTTTGCTTTTTGTGGACTCTAGGTAATGAAAAACAGATTTAATCTAAAGAGAAAAACACAGAGATATACATAACGGGCAACTATGTCTCTGATACAACTTGATGTAAACAAGGCCCGATCTTCTGATAGGTATGATAGCGTCGATTGGTGGAGACTTAATGTTCACGATCTAGGCTTCGAACTAAGACTGATTCGGACCCTCGCAACTGTTACATCACTGCTCCATTGGTTATCAACCACGCGAACGCGATTGACCTCACCGAGAAGGCTTTCCTGCAAGCGAATCGAGAACACAAGCTAGAACGAGATGAATGCAATATAAAATTGCAAATAAATATGAGGCTTATGATAACGAGAAGGAGTTCAGGTCTTTAGTCGAAATGACTAATCGCCACAGGCGAACAAGATAAAAAACCGGAGCCCTGGTTCACAACAAGCGGCCTTGACGGCACAATTACAACAAAACGACGTCTGTTTCATGAGGAAATCAAGAACTAAACAAAACCCAAACCCTAAGGAGAGCGACGGCTGCTAATTATGGAGCCCCGGACATCACCCCCCTAGACGCGCCCCCAAATGGGCTCTAAGACGATACACTGGCCCAACGGACCTCAAGATGGTGTCGCAGCACCCTGGCAGATTCTGGACGCTGACTTGTTTCGACGATTCCTGTTGATTCTGAAGGGCCTTTTGACGTGAGACCACTTGCATTGGCTTTCTTATCTAATTAGCTTTCCATCCATATGTGGATCGTCGAAAACGGAAGCCCGGACGCGTCTATGTGACTAGTTTTATAACAGACTGGTCCTGAAACCCGAGATTGGACTCGAACTTGATTTGGGCCTCCACCTTGGTGACTCAAACCGGATGAGCTTCGGCCCTCCTTCTCGGTTAGGACACCCTCGCTAATCTCCTCATCCTCTATCTCCAAGTATGATCGTATGCATGTAGCTCATGTCCTTATCAAACATCCTTATGACCACAGATATGCATAACATGGGGAGAGGCAAGCATCAGATCAGCATTGCAATTCCGAGAAGGCTCATAGCTATGGAAGCAACAAATTACTATAACATGCTAAACTTGAGAAGCAGAATTTTACACTTTAAGATTATGCCCATATATAGGTATAAGTGCGTTCAATTACACAAACTGCATCCCAAGAGTATAATACAGTAAGCTAAAGTCCAGGAAGAGACGACTATAGTTCTAGATTAGCATGCAGACATTCTAGAGGAAGGTATCTAAACCGCAAGCCCGCATATCTACTTCACAGTTTAGTTAACGAACACAGAGGAACTTGTAACAAGGCATTTAATAATGTTTTAGTTCACAGTTTAGTTAACCTCGCTCTTACATATGAATGAAGCAGGGCGCACGTACGCCGGATTCTCAGTCCTTACCATCACTGTCCGCTTTTCCTCTGCCATTTTCCCCTTCTTCGCTGCTTTAACCCTGCGGCCACGGAGCATTTAGCAGAGGAGCGCGTGGAAATGCATATGCGTGAAGCAGTACTCTACCTTGGTGGCGCGGTCAGATCCGAGCTTGCCTCCTTGACCGGCAGCACCGGACCCTCGAAGCCACGAAACCGCCGCGGATCTCGCCGCAGCCATCGATCGCGTCGAGCTTGAGGAGAAGGAGCCGTGTCAGAGCCTTCCTAGTGTAGATCAGGTCTTCTCCGATGTGGATACGGGTTGTAACGACCTAAAATCGTTACAATTTTTCACGAACATCTCGAGCATAAAAAATGCACCCTAATATTTCATTAATCAAAATCTTACATGTTACTTGTAAACTTGTTGAACATCATGTGCATTTTTAATTCAAATTAGAATTTGACTTGTGCTTAGACTAATCAAAACCGAGCACTGCCTGTTTTGGCAGATCAGTCCGTCATCTCATCGAAACCGTTTGTCAGGATATTTCACAGATTTAGAGTAATTTTAGCTAACTCGTGCACTGATGGAGTGTCCACCACCACTGGCAGGACTGTCCATCGAGACCGTTGCATAGTCAGTCAGTCTATCAGACCAAGCTAAACACTGACGGATCGGTTGTTGTTTCTTTTATACCCATTGCAGTGTTGATAATAAAACTTAATTATAGGATGAATTATAATGCTGATCATTTTAATCATATTACTCATTACTACTTGTCATGAACTTATAATTGCTAAATAACTTAATTATGAATCATAAGTATGTCATTCTTTAATGAACCCTATGCTTTTATGCAAGTGAACAAATGTCTATTAATCACTGTGTATCCACCAAATATTTATATGTTGAAATTAAGTCTTGCGAGTACGCAATGTACTCATAGTGTTGTCGTTAAGTTGTTTTACAGGTAAAGGACATTGGCGACCATTTCACCCGTCGTTGGTGGCAAAATGGGTGAATGGCAAGAGCCGTCCGAGCTATGGTGGTGATGTCCATGGGCAAGGCGACCCCCAGTTACTAGTTATATAATTGATTCGTAGTATAGACGTGTCATGATAAGAGAGTCGTTTGGTTCTCACTACACTTAGTCCTATGTTATATAATTAATTCATAATATTCAACAAACTTGTAATATATGTTTTCAGCTGAGTTATGTACTCCGTTTATGAGATGTGATCTTGAGTTGTGGAGGCAATTGTGGTATGTTACTCAACCAGGATTCCTGGTATTGGAGATGCGGATTGGATCTCTAGGGGAGTCATCAATGTTGGTTTGCCTAAATTGAGTTAGTCAAATGGATGACACTTGATTTAGGTAAATTAACACAGCGGGTCCTACATTAGTTGTGCTCACCGTGGCCGCCTCATCACCGTTGTGTAGGAGGCGCTACTATGGTGGACTGAGAGTATGGTGGAGTGGCAAAGTGGAGAAGCGACTGGCCAACAACGAGAGTGGAGGGTTGAGGTCATCGACGGAGCTGCACGCGCTGACCCATGGCATAGGTAGAGTGCTGCGAGGCTGCTCGGTGGCTGTTGTGTGAAACAGTGGCTGAAAGGGGAGAAAGAAGAGAGAGTGAAGAGCTGAGGGCCATTAGGGTTTTGTACCCGCATTTTATATGCTCCCCTTTTCTTTATGGGCTGCTGTTGGGCTCAGGGGAGCCGCACAGGGCCCTAGCTGGCCACTAGGCCTATTTCATAAGGAGCTAAATTGAGTTTTTCCTTTATGAATTTAAGTTCTTTCTGTTATTTAATATCAACATTTTAATTGTTTTAATTAAGTATTAAGCTCTTAACATTTTAAATATTGAAATACTTTAGCTTAAGTTGATTCTCAACAATTTAGTTATTGTTTTAAGTATATAAAATAAGTTTATTGCCCACATAATGATTTATATTCCCATTTCAAATATTTTTAATTGCTATTTATTCGTAAATGACTCAGGTTTCCTAGTTTTGTATAAGCCTAGGTGAATACAGGCCGTCGTTTTCTTGATCTAACGACTCAGGTTTAGTTGGGCCGAATATGGGCTTCTTTTAGGCCAAACAATTACATTGCACTTTTCTCATTTTTAAGCTTTATGAAAAAATATGGTTACTTGTGACTTTTATAGTTCATGGTTCAAACAAATTCGAATGAAGAAACAAAAAATAACAAAAAGTAGTAAATCTCGATGAGTTCTAAAAATTTGTAGTTCACTTCTTTTCCATTTAAAATAATTTGCTGCCTAAAAGTTTTGTTTGAAGTTCTTATAATTTGATATTTAAATTTTTGAATTGTTCAAACGAACTCGTACGAGGAAATGACTCAAACCAAAGTTGTAGATCTCGACAAGATCTAAAAATTTATTGTTGATGACTTTTTCATTTGAATTCATTTATAGTCTCAAAATTATGTCTAAGGTTCTCATATATTGAAATTCAAATGTAATAATATCTAAACTTGGTTAGAAAAAACTACAAACTTGCATGATAACATGATTTTGGCGTACAATCATTTCATAAAAAAATCAAATGATTCTAACAAAGTAGTAATGTTATCGACAGAATATCATCGATAGTCCTCCGAGGGGATATCCCACGACGGTAGTGTAACACCCTAGGTGTTAGCCTTGAATAACTTGACTTGCATAGCATGAGCATGATCATCATGCATTCATAAATAAGCATTTACAATTGAAACATTGGATTGAAACATATGCAACTATTTGCTTGTTATTGCATGTTTCATTGTACATATGCAAATGATCATGAGTGTATACATGTAATTAGTTGATGTGGATCACAACAACATGTAGCAACACATAGGTTAGCAAATAGGACCTTGTTCATGAAGTCACCTTTCATGAACCAACACTTAAGATTTCATGTGATTAAACTAAATAGCACTATGAGTGACTAATACATGAAATGATTGTATGACCTTGCAATTAGCCTAACCATGTTTAGAGTATCATTATGAACAACTTTGATATTCATGGTTAGGGGTAAATAGGTCATTAAGCCATAGTTTGAAGTGTATCATCATTTAAATGTGACATGTTTGACCAAGTTTTAACTAGGTGCTAGGGACCTTGCATGGAGGAAGGTCACTAAAGCAAAGTTGTAGTGTTTGGCAAGGGGAACAACTTTTATTTTTGGGTCATTGACTGGTTTAGCTCCTAACATACTTGAATTGGTCTCACAAGAATCAGCAAAATCAATATTTCAACACTTAACAAAATTTTCTAAGTCCTTGTTAACCGACAGCCTGACAAGCTGACCTTCAGGGTGTTGTAACTTGGTTTTGGCTGCGGATTAGAGCATGATTCCTTAACAAGAGTTGGAGCTGGTACATAGGGCTATGATTGTTGTTAAGACCAGTTTACACTTTGGTAGCCACGGATTAGCGGTTAAATGGATGGGAAAACTCGCTGTCAGGCTGTGATCGCTTAACTGAATGAACTGCATCGGCTGGCTTCGGTGGCCGATAGGGCAGAGTCCACGCGCCGCGTGGTGGCCAGCAGCGGCCACGCGTCGCTAGCGTCCTGCACCGCGCGGCAAAGCTAGGCCTAGGCCAGCTTTAACACTCCCAGCGCCTGCCTGCACTGAGCCGCGCCCTCATTTTCAACTTTCTGCTTCCTCCTTCGCCGGCCATAGCAACACCGCAATAGCCGAGCTTGTCCTGCCTCTGCCGTCGCCATAGCCAGCGCATGCTAGCGCTGAGCCGCCCATTCGTCACCATAGCAGCACCACCAGCTCCCCAGCAACCCACCGCGTCCACCTGTGCCCACTGATAGCAACCGGTAAGCTCCAGCGCCGTGCAAGTGCTCGCCGGAGCCCCGCCGCCACCCTCCGCCATCGTGGTCCGACCTAACCCGACCACCACAGGCCACAAGAGCGCGCGCAATAGGTTCCTTGTAGTCCAGCGATGCTCATCCGAGCTTTAGTAGGGGCCGCCGAGGTCGTCACCGGCGTACCACTGTCGTCCCACCTCACCGAGCCACCATGGCCGCCGCCGTTGTCACTAGCATCAACAATAGGGCCGGCCAAGTAGTGCAAACGATGTGCCTTGGTCGAGTAGGTCATACCATGAAGACGTCACCGCCGGCAACCTCGCCGTCGGCGAGCTTTGGTCCGCTGCAACCGTCGTGCAGCGCCGCTGCCCTGTCTCGGTGTCTCTGACGCGTGGGGTCCTCTGTCAGCGGGTCCCACCGGTCAGTGGTAGTTAGAAAGTAGGCTAGTTCATTTTGATTTCAGATTTCATGTATTTTGTGATTTTTAGATCTCCAGTTTGGTAGCTTCAAAAATTGTGAAATAAATTTGGTAGTGTTCCTTAGGAAGTGAAGTATTTAAGAAAAATATGATATTGACACTTACAGTAGAAATTTTGGAAGATTTAAATGGAGATTTGAAATGTGTTTTTGAATGTATGCAAACTTGTTTATTTTATATCTAGAGTTCCTGTGCTCCAAAAATTATGAAATTTTTGTGGTAGACTATTCTTGACATGTATGAGCTCTGGTAAAAATTTGAGGATCAGTGCATGTATAGATTTATAGTTATAGATTTTTCTTTTATAAATAGGTAATCCTTGTATGAATTTTTATAAATTATTTAGGCATCCAATATTCATGAAATTTGTTGGAGGTTATCCTAGTACCATATGGATGCTAAGAAAAATAGGAAATCTGTTTCTTGACACTTTTCACTAGGGTTTTCTATTTTTGCTATTGTAAGCCTTTTTGTCTTGTCATTTTTGTATAGAATGTTTTACTATATAAAATGGCATGAAACTTTTACAGTAGTCTTTTGATAGCATTAGTGAGGCACTGTAAATTTTTGAGAATTTATGAAGTACATCTGTATATGTTTATTATTTAACCTAAGTATTTAAATAAAATAATAAAGGCATTTAAAGAAATAGTTTGGACTTCACCATTTGGTTTTCTTGAGTGTATTTGGTATGCTTAAACTGTTGGTTGACCTTGTGTTGTAAAAATTTGAATACTCATATGAAGTAGACGTATTGTTGCGTCATAATGCGAATTAGAATAGTTTCTGGACTAGATTCTAGAGTTTGATAAGTTGTATGATAACAATGATGTTTACTGTGAAAATGGTTAATAACAAAGTTGTAGGTAATTTTATAAGCTTTCCAGAAAGTCTAGGATCACTGCATTTGGAATAATTAGAACTCTAATTATGAGTAAAACAAGTAGCTGCTGTTTGTGAAGTAGTAGATGCATTATTGAAGTAATTAATTACATAATCAAGAAGAGATATGCACCTACTCAGTAAACGCTGATGCACTTGTTGTTACTTAAACCACATGCTAATAAGAATAATTGTAAGAATGCATTCTTCATGTATCATCACACCACCCTTGTTAACATATATGCATTCGCAATATCTTATGCCATATTCATGCATCTAGGATCGGAGGAAGAAATAACGTTGCTGGAATTCGACGAGATAGAGGAAGGGGACCAGCAGGAGAATCCTCAAGTCGCAGCTCTCGAAGGCGTGGAGCAGAATCCTGAAGAGCTTCCAGAGTGTCCTGACCACCGCCCCACTTCCTTTCTACGAGGCAAGCCCCTGGAGCATTCTAAGTCTCCTAGTATTTTATAAATGATTACTTGAGTACTTATGATTGATGCATTAGGTTATAAGAGTTGAATGGAACCACTTGATGCATATAAATTCCTTGTCCAGATATTACACCTTTAACCGGTATAGGTCCAGGATCGAACATATGCTTAGCCATGCTTAGACCGGTAGAAGTCGGGTGATGTCCTATCACCTGCGAGATATAGGTGGATACCAGAGCACGGTTGGCTATATTTGCTATCGTGGAACAGAACCATGGGGTAAAAGAAAATCGAGGCCGGGCAGAGTCTATGCGTAGGATGACTCATGTGATTCCGTCTGAGCCGATTAAGGACCGTACCATTGTTGGCGCTTCTGACAAGATTGAACGCATGCCTATCACTTAGCTGGACGGATAACTCGTTCCGACCGCGAAGCCAAGTAGCTCAACTCAGGCTAGGGACCCGTTCTATTGTGCGCTCCTTACGGGGGGCTGATCAGACTGAGCCCAAGGGCAGGCTAGGGCCTGAACATCCTAGGCATCTGGTGTCCCAGATTGTGCGGCGCAGGTACGGACCCTGTGAAATGTGGACCTGAGTTGTACCAAAGGTGACCTAAGGCTGCCTTGCACGCGGTATGCCTGGGTTTGTGTTAGGAATAAATTCCCAGCTGGTTGAAATCGATTCGAATCGCCGTCTCTCCCAGGATAGTGAGAAACTTGGCTAGTCCCAACATCGTAGTAACTGTGTTATGGAACATGATGGTTCGGATGAATATGGAATTACAATACCTACTATGGTTACTATTGTATGCTTTTAAATTGATATACCACATGTTTGCCATAGGATAGTTGCTAATCTAGAGATGGATAGTTATAATTAACTTGATAAAGGAATCATAATTGTACAACTAAGTCAATTGCTTTTATGCAAAATGTTGTCAAGCTATCTCCACTTGATACAGCCTTGCATAATCCTTGGAGTCATTTTATTTTTGGTTTATGATGGGTAAGTCTAGCTGAGTACCTTCTCGTACTCGGTTTTATTTTCCATTGTTGCAGATGGCATTGTGTATCATGGTTATTGCAAGAGTTGCTTCTATCCCATCGTGGATGAGGAGTAAGCCTTGGGCAGGCTTCTTTAGTAATCTCTATCTTTGCTTTTGTGGACCGTGATCCTACTTGGCACTGTATCAAACTATGTTGGAAACTTTATTTTTGAACTTAATTGCTTCCACTTTATCTATCAAACTCGGTTTGTAATCACTTTTATTCATACTCTGATGATGAAAATGTATCTGTGAACTTTATGTAATATGTGGCATGTATGTTGAATCATGTACGATCTTGGTTGTTGTAAATCGTTTATTGAGACCCGTCGTGGTACTCGATGGACTACCTGGGTTTATATGGGTTCAAGTATGACAGTGTGACTGCTTGCGGGCTGCCATTGTACTTGTGCTCTTATAAATTGGTCGGTTCTACGATAGGTAGATTGATCGGCAGAGGAGCATGAGATCAAGAACAAGAAGGCAATAGAGACACATGAGTTAGACATGTTCAGGCCAGTCAGTATGACATAACACCCTAATCCTGTGGTCTGTTGGTTTGTATTAGCTATCGTATGATATTGCCTGAGTTTGGAGGGGGTCTCTGCCCACCTTATATAGTTCAGAGAGCAGGATTACAAGTCGGTTAGATCTGAGAGATAACCAGAAAGTAATAACTGATTATAGGAATCTTGGGATCATACATATCCTAACAGATCTGGTAGTATCTTCAGGATATCTTCTAGATGTCTTGTGGGAGGCAGCCGAGCAGAGTCGTGCCCCGCAATGCTTCGTCTTGTGGGCTGGGCCGCCCCTAAGGGCGTAGCCCATGTGGTCTGTCATGGGTATCCAGGGGTCATACCCCCCACAGCTAGTCCCCGAGCACCTTATACCCATTGTGCAATGTCGTCTTGAGCTTGTCCGAGCAGATGTGAAAGAAGTCGAGTAGTCAAAATCATGGTTCGACCACCGTGATGAGTTGCCGAGTAGTTGTGAGCAGTTGCCGAGCAGCATATACTATCATCGAGTGGCATGAACCATAGCCGAGCAAGCATAACCCAAGCATAGCTTGCCATACGGTTGTAAGGAGCTCAAGTTCAGAATCGAAAATTTCTTCATAGTGGACCAAGTGTGCCCACTTAGAGTCCGACCACGAGAAAAGGAGATAGTCTTCTTCAGCTTCAAGAGGCAGCGGAGTCTTCTAGAATAAAGCATGCACATTCACCGTGAGGTGAAGTGTGCCCACTTAGTTCCCCGAGCTTGACAGTAGATGATGTAGTCATGTGGTGCCTAGGGTCCAAAGTAGAAGAATAGTAAAAGACTAGCCGAGCAAGCAGCCAGTCCTCGAGCGTAGCCCTAAAATGAGAGAGAGCACATTCACCGCAAGGTGAAGTGTGCCCACTTAGTCCCCAAGCCTGAACAGTAGATGACACAGTCACGTGTTGCCTAGGGTCAGAAATAGAAAAATAGTAAAAAGACCAGCCGAGCAGGCAGCCAGTCCCCGAGCCATTTATGGAGATATCTGAAAAAACCAACCGTGGAGAAAAAACAAGAGTAATGGTTGTATAGTAACTGTTACTGAGCCTCAATGAATGGTGGAGAAGTCAGCGATTATTCAGTGAGTGATAACCAACGGTGGCGATAAATGAACGACGTGGGTTGCGGTTGCGTGAAAGCCTAGGTTACGGTTTCCCAAAAGCCGCATCGGAGAATTCGGAGGGGCGCAAATCGCGAGAATGGTTTCCCAAAAACCCTCGAATACGAAAGGGTGGGGAATGTGCTTTATAACTATGCCGCCGCATCCCACATTCATACCTTTGCCACTTTGCCATTCCGTCTTCATCCTCAGCCCTCACATTTCTAGATTCACATCCACGCACACCCCTGATGCCAGTCCCCATCCAGATCTAAGAGATGGTGCCGAAGAGGAGAGCTGTGAACCCAAAGAAGGCAGGCCCAAAGAAGGCAGGTGCTAGAGCCAGTCATGATGAAGAGTGGGTGCCATCACGCATGGGGGAAGCAGAGCTCGAGAGATTGGTGGAGGCGGGCGTGCTTCCTGACTGCATCACCGCTAGATGGTGGCCAGCCAGTGGTGAGCCCTTCCCGATGCCTAACACTAATGAAGCTATAGTCTTTGAGGATTATTTCTGGCGTGGGTTGGGGTTCCCTGTTCATCCTTTCCTATGGGATCTACTAGAGTTCTAGACGATTAGGCTGTGCAATCTCCACCCCAACACCATATTACACATCTCGATCTTTATTCATTTCTGTGAGATGTTTCTAGGGGTTCTGCCGCACTTCAACCTCTTTAGACACCTATTCTGGTTGAAGAAGAAGAGCGGTGGTGGTTCCAAGGTGGTCAGTGGCAGTATATCTATAGCTCTAGGATGGGATGGTCAGCGAGTACATTAATGTACCACTGAACACTTCTCTGAAAGGGTGGAACTCCAAGTGGTTCTACATGAAATAGAGTCACCCTGCAATCCGCTGCGACGTCCACCATATCCTAGAGAACCAGAAAAGCTGGTCAGAGAAACCAAAAAGTGCTGACATGGAACAAGTAAGGGAGCTCCTCGACCTGATTAAAGGCATGGAGATTATCGGTGAACTAGTGGTAGTGAGCTTCATAGTGCACCGCGTCTAGCCCTGCATTGAGAGGGGCCTGGGAGAGGACGGAGTGGTTGACAAAAAAATATCTTAGAGCGGGCCGCAGAGCTATTCGCTCTGAATGCCTCGTTTAGCTGGCCAAGGCAAACGAGGGCCTTCAATTGTACAAATTCACCTTCTTAGGTAACCATCTTGATTGTTTTTTCTTGATACTTTTAATCCTAAAGCATTGCCGAGTAGTGAACTGATTCACTTATGAAAAGATCCATTCATAGGAAAGAGCGGTGTACTTCTTCGGCATGCCGAGGGGTGATTGGCCAAGGGGTGTAGATGCTCGGCCACTGGCTTGGCCTAAGGAAGATGTGGCCAGTGCTTCATTAGAGTCTAGAGGCACCGACGCTGGTCGGACGGAGAGTTCGCCCCTGGTATCAGAGAAAGTCCAAGGGAAGAGGGCAGCGGCAGACAAGCTGGCTTGGAAGAAGAGAAAGATGGTGGTCGTTGGTCCCCTCAAACCGGGCGGCATCTTGCTTGGTGGCGATCAGACCACTTGAACATGAAGGACCATGGTGCTCGAGTGGTTAGATGACAATGAAACTTTGGTGGCATCTCCACCGAACACTGAATCACCTCCACGCAGCACGCGCGTGGAGGAACAAGCGAAGAAAGGCAAAAAAAACTCCCCAAGCAGCAAGCTTGGGGAGTCCCTACATAGTAGGCGACTGAAGTCCCCGAGTAGCAGGCGATGGGAATCCCCAAGCAGCAAGTGACGGGAGTTCTCGAGCAGCAAGCGGAGGAAGTCCTAGAGCAACAGGCAGAGTAGAGGCTGATGGTGGAGGAGATGGGACCTCCACCCCAGAGCACCGAAGTCGACCGCATAGCCATGCTTGGGTGCTTGGGTAGGCGTCACTGGTTCAAGAAATTGTACTGGCGGACCAAACCATAAGTATCCTTGCCTTGGAGTTACTTTGTTGTCATTTCTTAGCCTTTTTGGTGCTTAACAAACTGATCTGATGTAGTGCAAAGCGTGCAGAGGGTCTAACCCCACCAGTCCAGATTGTCGAACCACCAAGGCTAATCCCATGGTGGAGGCAACGCCGGCGACTCTCATCCTAGAGTCCCCAAGAGCTCGGCATCTGGAGGAGGAGTTGGATCGACGGCATTACCTGAGGCAATAGTAGGAACCGCCAGGTCTTTAGGAGTAGAGGCTGGAGTTGCTTGTGATGCACCAGAGTCTTGGTTGGTGAAGCCGATGGCGCCCGAGGGGCAAACATTGCTTCCTGAGGCGTCGTAGGGCATGGTTGGAGCCGCTATCTGGCCATGTAGCCCCCCGGTGGTGCCTCGAGCTACGACGGAAGAGGACTGAGGTGGAAGAGATCGAGCGCGCTGAACCTCGACCCCAATCTGTTCGAATCCTCCTGCAAGCACGGTGACGAGGTGGTGGTTATCGAGGAGGAAGACACCACTAGGGAGATGAGGAGAATTGAAGACCGCCCTTGCCTAGAGTGATGAAACAAATCGAGGTTAGTACTACATCTGGAGTGCTCATCTTTGATGTTGGAGATTGGAGTTCATCATTATAATTGTGTATTTGTAGGGGATAACTCGGATTGCCGAGCAGTGGCACTAGCTAATAAAGAGGATGGAACCCCTCGCCTGAAAAGAATGAAAAACTTAGAGAGGCGATGAACCTAATGGAGAGAAATATCTAGAGAGCCTGGCACGAGCGAGACCTTGCTGAGTCCAATGTGTGGGACCTAGAACACCAGAAGGGGGTCCTGTCCGAGCAGCTAGCGGCTGCGTCCGAGCAGCTGCGGTGCAAGTTCGAAGAGCTAGCGAGTGCCTCCATGCAACTGGAACAGAAATCCGAGCAGCTCAGAAGTGTATCCGAGCAGAAAGTAGGTTCGATATATCGGCGAATGTGCTTCATATTGTCGAATAGACATATTTTTGGTGATGACTGTTGTGCTTGTAGAGCAAAACATGGAGCTTGGCCAGCTACGCCAGGCCCTCGAATAACTCCGAGAGGAGAAGGTGAAGGAGACAGGGCGAGCAGATGAACTGGCCGAGGAGTTAAACGGTGAGTACTCCCTCATCGGAGTTAATGTTGAAGTAGTTTTCTTGCTTGATGGAACTTTGTAATGCTTGTAGACTACCATCCGAGGGTCAAGGCATAATTCAATGTGCTAGAGCAGGACGCCCAAACCCAGAGGGACAAGTTTGATGCCATAGTTGCTAGAGTCAAACTAGTGCTCGACTGCATCGACCTAGAGGCAGCTCCTCAACTCGACGGTAGGCCGTCGTGCTCAGACATCATCATCGAAAGGTGCAAGACGGCGTGGGAGAGCTTCTAGAGCTTCAACCGCTGATGCCGTTGTTACTGGCATTACTCATGCCCTTGTGGTGGTCTGGTCCCACTATCAATCCATTGACCTTCAGGTGATAGGGGCTAGATTCGCCAAAGGGCTAAGTGAGGTAGAGACCCAGCAGCTGGAGGATGCGGCGAAAAAAGCTGGCCGACTGACATCGACCTAGTTTGGTGAGATGAGCGGCGATGGCTGAAGCTCAGTGATCTGCTTGGAGATTATCATCTGTAATATCTAGATAGTGTAGTCAGAACGCACAAAAGCACAAAAAACACTTATGTATGTAATAAATGTTATAACGTGCATATCTATGCAGTTTGCTTGTATTTCGGTGAAAAAATCTTCGCTAGTTTTAACCATAACACAATTATACGTAGTATAAGTAGCTGTCCAAGCAGTTGGTTTGCTACTAACCACCATGGCCTTCGGCTAGCCCTATAGTCCATAACATCGAGCGCGGAGCCCGTGCGCGTGTAGGAGGAACAGGCGTGACCAAGGAACCGTAGCCGACCACCCATAACGAATGGTGCGGAGCCCGTGGCACATGTAGGGAGAGATCGGAGACTAGGTCTTCTCCATAGAGAACAGAGCGAAACATGTGCTGCTCAGTGGTTGTCAAAATAACTTGGAGATATACTAGTATAAGCAGCGTCCGAGCAATTAGTTCTGTGCTGAGCTCTCGGCCTTGGCTAGCCCATAGTCCATAACGTTGAGCGTGGAGCCCATGGACATGTAGGAGGAACAGGCATAACCAAGGAACCACAGCCGACCACCCATAACGTAGAGCGCAGAGCCCATGGCACGTGTAGGGAGAGATCGAAGACAGGATCATCTCTGAAGAAAACAGAAAAGAACGTATGCTGCTTGCGGATCAGCGAAATATCTTGGAGATTTGGAGAAAAAATTTAGCGATTTGGAGAAACAATTGGTGAAATACAGTGGTGATTTGGAGAAAACATGTTCGGCGATTTGGAGAAAACATTTTTGGTAATTTGGAGAAATTTTTTTGGCAATTTGGAGAAAACATGTTCGATGATTTGGAGAAAACGTGTTCGGCGATTTAGAGAAAACGTGTTCGGCAATTTGGAGAAAACATGTTCGGCGATTTGGAGAAAACGTGTTCGGTGATTTGGAGAAACATATTCGGCGATTTGGAGAAAACGTGTTCGGCGATTTGGAGAAAACATATTCGGCGATTTGGAGAAAACGTGTTTGCCGATTTGGAGAAAATATGTTCGACGATTTGGAGAAAACTTGTTCGGCGATTTGGAGAAAACGTGTTCGGTGATTTGGAGAAAACGTGTTCGGCGCTATTATGGTGATTTCATATTGGAGTTCGTTATGGAGTAGCATAGAGCTCGGCAACCGTAAGCGGAGATTAAACCATAATGGAGAAAAAGTTATGGAGACCAAAACTTTATTGATCATAAAGTGGAGAGTACATATCTGGGCGTTTCAAGGATAGAAACATATGAGGTGCTTGATGTGCCATGAGTTGGGGACATTGATTCCATCTAAGTCACATTAGGCGATAAGACCCTAGTCGGGTAACCTCTTTGACGACGTAAGGCCCTTCCTAGGGGGAGGAGAGCTTGTGCATCCCTTTGGTTTTTTTGTTTTCTACAGAGAACTGAGGTTGCCGACAGCAAATGAACGACCTTTGATATTGCGGTTGTAGTACCTCCACAAGCCTTCTAGATATTTGGCTATGCGAACACAGGTGATTAGGCATTCTTCCTTGGCACTAGTCAACGTCCTCTGTCCGAATAGCTGCGGCTTGCTCTTCATCATAATTTGCCACCCTAGGTGCTTGGAAGGCAATATCTGCTGGTAGTATGGCTTATGAGCCGTAGACCAAGAAATATGGAGACACACCGATGCTACGACTAGCTTGAGTGTGCTAGTCCCTAGACTATAGTTGGTAGCTCCTTGAGCCATCTGCCCGGATGCTTTTCTTCTTCTGATATAGCCTCTTTTTCAGAGCATCAAGGATCATGTCCATTCGCCCGTTCGACCTGGCCATTGGCTCTAGGATGGGCAACGGAGATGTACTTAATGAGATGCATTGGTATTCATAGAAGTCCCAAAAGTGATGGCCAGTAAACGTAGTTCCAAGGTCAGTGATGATGCTATTTGGGAGACCAAATCTGTGGATGATATCTTCGAAGAGCTTGACTGCTTTATTTGTAGTAGCCGAGACGAGCGGTTTATACTCAATCCACTTGGAGAACTTGTCAATGGTGACATATACGTACTGAAAACCACCTGGCGCTGGCTTGAAAGGCCCAATCATATCCAGTCCCCAGCATGCGAAGGGCCAAGAAGCTAGAATGGTCTGTAGCTCTTGTGCCAGCACGTGTATTTGCTTGGCAAAAAATTGGCATCCTTCACAATGTCGGACAAGGTCTTCGGCATCGAAGATGGTTGTGGGCTAGTAGAAACTAGCTCTAAAAGCCTTGCCGACCAGTGTCCTCGAGGCCACGTGGTTGCCGCAGGAACTAGAGTGAATTTTGAGAAGTAGCTTCACTCCAGTTTTCTTGGGTGATGCATTTTTGCAGTATCCCTTCCTTGACACTTTTCCTCATCAAGTTGCCATCCACTAGCATGTAATGCTTGCTTCGACAGATTAGGCATTCTGGTTTTAGTCTTATTGGCGGGTACTTCAGCGCTAGAGAGGTACTTGATGAACTGTTCCCTCCAATCGGCGGCCGGCAAAGGTACCATAAGTACCAGCTACTCGGTGGGGGAACTTCCTGAATTTCCTTATCTTCCTTAATAGATGGCACTAGAAGATCTTGAACGAAGATCCTTGGTGGAATCACTGGCACGAGAAGAGCCTAACTTGGATAAGTGATCGACGAGCTGATTTTGATCGCGTACCACTGTGGTGGTACTCGATACCGTAGAACTTCCCTTCAAGCTTCCTGATTTCGGTGCAATATGCATCCATCTTCTCACTAGAGCAAGACCAGTCTTTATTGAGCTGGTTGATGACCAGCGCAGAGTCCCCATAAACCATGACACATTTGACGCCAAGCTCAACGGCTATACGGAGTCCATGGAGACATGCTTCATATTTGGTGACGTTGTTGGAGGCCGGAAAGTGTACCCGGAGAACGTATCAAAGCTTATCCTTGGTTGGCATGACGAACAGGATGCTTGCACCAGCACCATTGATGTTAAGGACGCCATCGAAGTACATCACCTAGTGCTTGGGGCAGGTGGCGGCGATGGGCTCTTAGATCTCAGTCCATTCGATGACGAAATCAGCGAGCGCCTGAGACTTGATGGTAGGCCTGCTTCTAAATTCAATGGAGTAAGTGCCGAGCTCGATAGCCCACTTGATGATATGGCCGTTGGCCACTTTGTTGCAGAGGGTGTCCCCTAGAGGGAACTCAATGACCACGACGATCTTGTAATACTCAAAGTAGTGATGAAGCTTGCGCGAAGTAATCAGGATGGCGTATAGCAGCTTCTAGACCTGAGCATAATGAGTCTTGGGCTCGTTAAGAACCTCGATGATGAAATATACTGGATGTTGCACCTTATAGGTGTGTCCGGCCTCCTCGCATTCGACCACAATGTCTGTGCTGACCACACGAGAAGTAGCGGCGATGTAAATCAGGAGAATTTTGTCTAGCCATGGTGCCGTCATGATCGGGGGCTTTGTTAAGAACAACTTAAGCTTGCTCGAAGGCTTGTGCCTGTCTCCTCCGACCAGGAAAAATGCTCAGAGGCCTTGAGGAGTTTAAAGAAAGGTAGCCCTTTTTTGCCGAAGGCGTGATATGAAGCGGCTTAAGGCAGCCATGCAGCTTGTAAGCTTCTGTATATCCTTAACGCATGTTGGCCAGTTTCATGTTGGTGATGGTGGAGACCTTGTTAGGATTGGGCTCGATGCCTTCGTGCGCTGATAATGTAGCCCAGGAGTATACCGGATGGAACTTCAAAGATGCACTTTGAAGGGTTCAGCTTCCATTGGTACCTTTTTAGGTTGGCGAACGTTTCTTCGAGGTCGGCGATAAGATCATCAGTGGTCTTGGACTTAATGACCACATCATCGATGTAAGCTTTGATGTTGTGGCCAATCTGTTGATCGAGGCACATCTGGATAGCCCTTTGATAAGTTGCCCAGCATTCTTGAGTCTGAAGGACATGGTGGTGTAGCAGTATGCATCGAAGGGTGTGATGAATGATGTCTTGATCTGGTCTTCTTCCTTGAGGGAGATCTGGTGATAGCCGGAGTAATAGTCAAGGAAGGAGAGTAGTTCGCAGCCGGTGGTGGAGACTACAACCTCATCCATTTGAGGCAAACCAAAGGGGTCTTTAGGGCAGTGTTTGTTAAGATCGGTGTAATCAACGCACATTCTCCATTCTTTATTCTTTTTTTGAACGAGAATAGGGTTTGCTAACCCCTTAGGATGATACACTTCTTTTATGAATCCGACAGCTAAGAGTCATTTTATTTCTACCCTAATAGCCTCCTTGTCTGGCACAAATCGGCGGAGTTTCTGCTTGATCAGTTTGGCGGTAGGCGAGACATTCAAGGAGTGCTCATTCTTCTCTCGTGGTACCCCGGCATGTCTGCAGGTTTCCGAGCAAACACGTCGGCGTTGGCACATAGGAAGGATATGAGCACGCTTTCCTATTTGGGGTCAAGGTGAGCCCCAATCTTCATGGTCTTGGAGGGGTCATCGAGGCCAGGGCTGACCTCCTTGATTTCCTTAGACTTGGCAAAGGTGCGAGGAGGCTCTAGCTCCTAGATCTCCATGTCATCGGCGGGCACCGTCTTGGCTTCGGTGACCACGCTAGCCATCTGGATGGAGAGGTTGGTAGCTTCGGCGAGAGCGAGACTCTCTGTCTCACAGGCATAGGCGATGGAGAGATTGGCCCGCAGGGCCAGTACTCCTGCAGGTGAAGGCATCTTCAGCACTAGATATGCATAGTGCGGTATGGCCATGAACTTGGCCAGAGCTGGCCAACCAAGTATGGCGTGGTAGGCGGTGTTGAAATCCACAACGTAGAAGTTGATGTGTTCGATGCGGTAGTTGCTTGCCGTGCTGAGCTGTACTGGTAGGGTGATCTCTCCAAGCGGTTTGGTGGCCCTGCTAGGTACCACACCCCAAAAGGAGGTGTTGAAGGGTGTGAGATCTGCTAATCCAAGGCCTAGCTCCTTTAGGGCTCCGGCGAAGAGGAGATTCAGAGCTCTCCCACCGTTGACGAGCACTTTTCTGAAAAGCACCTTCTGGACGGTTGCGTTGAGGACAAGGGGGAAATGCTCTGTGTAGGGAATGTTCGCCCACTGGTCAGCCCTGCTGAAGGTGATGGGGACCTCGGACCATGGGTGATAACTGGGGTTGGCGGTGACATCCTCCGTAGTAACGGTGAGCACCCGCCTTGCGGTGAGCTTCCGTTCTCTTCTGCTCTCAGTGGAGGCGAGGCCCCCAAAGATGGTGGCAACCACCTTGTCATGGTCCTGAAAGGCATTGTTATTGCCCCTAGGTGGTCGGTGACCTCCGGCTCCATCATTGGCGTTAGTCGTCGAGCTTTTTGTCCTAGAACTCCTTAGCCAAACCGAGGCAGTTCTTCATCTTGTGCTTGGCGTTCTTATAGAGAGGGCACGGGCCATCGAGGATCTTCTTGTACTGCTCATCGTAGTTGTGCTTGGCGCGAGGTTCATTGACGGCAGCGACGATGTGGTCTGGCCAGTGGCGGTGATTTTGACTAGTCTTGGGTCCTTTTGGCTGATCACGACCACTGTCATGATGGTAACTACGGTCGTCGTGGCAGTGGTCGTTGTGGCGGCGGTCGTTGGGGCGATCGTCGTAGCGACATGTTGGGCGATGAGTGCCCACATCCTCATTGAAGCATGCCTCGGCTTCCTCGTCGTCAGTGTACTGGATGGCAGTTGTGATCATCTCGCCGATCCTAGTGGGTGGCTTGTGGTTGAACTTGGAGCGAAGCTCGCGGTGATGGAGTCCTCGGATGAAGGCGGTGATGACCTCTGCTTCCATAATGTTTGGAATAGAATTCCTCATCTTGGAAAAGCATCGAATGTAGTTGCAGTGGAGCTCAGATGGCTTCTGGTTGATGCGGTTGAGATCATGCTTGGTTCTCGATCATGTACACGTAGCCATATAATTGTCGGTGAAGACTTTTTTTAGCTCTTCCTAGGATCTGATGGAGTCTGGGGTAAGGCTAGTGAACTAGTTCAGGATGGTTGGTGCGAGCATGACAGGAATATAGTTTGCCATGACATTGGTGTCTCCTTTGGTGGTGCGAACAACAGTGGTGTAAGCCTGTAACCACTGTGTTGGATTCATCCTCCCCTCGTAGGGCTCGACCCTAGTCATTTTGAAACCACGGGGCCACTAAAGTGTTTGGAGTGCCCTTGTGAATGCCGGGGAGCCCCTCAGGGTTGTCGGCGCCATCGTCTAAAGCGTTGCCACCGACGAGTGTCTCGAGAGCTGAGTCCGGGTTACCGTACTCTTGCTCATACTCCTGGCGGTGGCATACCTCGTCTTCATGGCGACCGAAGCGGCGTTCGTCAATATGTCATCGAGCATCTTGGAGATTGTTGAGGTGCACCCAAACATCCTAGTCGACCTCCTAGTCGTGTTGGCGGTGGTGTTTGGTGCGGTTGCCCCTAGCTCTACCCTGGAGGGGTTGCCTATCGTCATGGTGGTGGTCGGTGAAGCAACTTTAGCGGCAATCAGTTCTTGTGGCGACTGATTGGCAAATTGAATTGGTGGAGTATGAAGGTCTCTGATCTTGGTGGGTCTCATTGACCTAGCAGTGCACCGCATTAAGCATGGCGGCAACCTTGGCGAGCTCGGGCGTCTATGGGAGGCAGGTGAGCTCATTGGCAGCCACTGCCAGATTGGCGCTTAGAGTATTGAAGACATCGTGGTCATCAACACAGAGAAACTCTTCGTCGAGGTTGCATTGGAGTGGTACTCCTTGCGAGTCAAGCCGCTGCTCGGCCCTTGCAAGGACATTCTCATTTGCTCAGCGTTGTGCGCGGTTGACGTTTTGGTTTTCATGAGCAGCGCATTCCTCCTCGGTCTCGCCGTTCCAAGGGGGCTGTCGACACTAACGTTGAAGATTGCGCCACCCTGGAAAGGAGGGAGAGGAAGTTGCTCAGTGAAGGTTTCGGCGAGGGTCTCCATAGAGCCTTGGGACTCAGAGTCTGGATTCTCCTCTGGGATGGTCTAGAGGGACACTCTAGAGCATCGACCAACATCGAGCATGTTGACAGCCAATGGAGGCTGGTCAGTGATATGGTCGGCAAGAGGATGGATGCCTCCCACCTGGTCAGGGAATTTGCCCCTTAGGGTGTCTTGGAAGGTGGCGGTGGCGTTGGCGAGCCCGAAGGGTAGAGCGGCAACTCTAGGAATCTTCCGAGCAGCCTCCGGTAAATCTAGATCGGTGGGTGGTCAGCGCTGAACCAGAGTGTCCACAGCCGATTTGGCGATGGAGAGGCAATCAGTGAGCTTCAGATCAACCCGATCGATAGATGCAATCAGATCATCATTGTTAATCTGCCTCCTCAGGTAGCAAGGAAGCGAGCGGTGAGTCATCGATGAAGGCGACCTTGGAGGCTCTTCTAAGATTGGATCTGCTATCATAGGTGCGGGGGTGATCGGTGCAGAATCAATCTATGCTGGCTCAAGGAGCTCTCCGACTCCGTCAGCATTGGTGATCCACGAGATCAATCTGACCGTGAAGATCTGGCCAGACTGCGGGTGGGATGAAGAGCCTGTAGAAAAAGCCATCTTGTTCGATAGGGAAACAACATGCAAGCCCCTACCTAGCACACCAACTATCGATAGAATATCGTCGGTAGTCCTCCGAGGGGTATCCCACAAAGGTAGATTGATCGGCAGAGGAGCGTGAGATCAAGAACACGAAGGCAACAAAGACACACAAGTTAGACAGGCTCTGGCCATCAGTATGACGTAATACCCTACTCCTGTGGTCTGTTGGTTTGTATTAGCTATCGTATGATATTGCTTGAGTTTGGAGGGGGTCCCTGCCTGCCTTATATAGTCTAGGGAGCAGGGTTACAAGTCGGTTAGATCTGAGAGATAACCAGAAAGTAATAACTGATTACAGGAATCTTGGGATCATACATATCCTAACAGATCTCGTAGTATCTTTAGGATATCTTCTAGATGTCTTGCGGGAGGCGTCGAGCAGAGTCGTGCCCCGCAAGGCTTCGTCTTGTGGGCTAGGCTGCCCCTGAGGGCGCAGCCCATGTCGTCTGTCGTGGGTATCCGGGGTCATACCCCCCATAAATGCACATTGTTGAGAAATTCGTAGATCTCTCACATAAATTACTTAAGACTATGTGAGAGATGTGTTTATTTGTGAACAATGTGCATTACTTTTTTTTGTTAAAATCATTTAAATTTTTATGGGATGATTATACACCAAAATCATGTTGCCATGCAAGTTTATAGATTTTTCTAACCAATTTTAAATAGTATTACATTTATTCCATGGTAATTCAACAAATAATTATAATAATAGATAAATTTGGTCAGAAAATTTTTCAAATTGACACACCAATATATTTTTGGTCCATTAGCATTCCATAAAAATTTCAGGCAATTTTAATAAAGTGGAGCTATACATGCTTTACAAATATAACCATCTCTCACTTAGTCACATAACAAAGTGTGAGATGTATCTATTTTGGCAGAGTAAATGATTTTGGGAAAGTAAATGACTTCAAACAAAAAAGTCATCAACAACAAAATTATAGAGCTCATCAAGATCTATAACTTTTGTTTTTTCCATGTTTTCATCAAACTTTGTTTGAATAATTTGAAATTTGAATTCCAAATTTTGAGAGCTTCGAACAGACTTTTGGGCTAGTAAATGATTTTAAATGAAAAAGTCATCAACGATAAAGTTGTAAAACTCATTACGATTTATAACTTTTATTTTGGTCATTTCTCTATCTAACTTTGTATGAACAATTTCAAATTCAAACATAAATTTTTTATGTTTTCCTCCTAAATCTATAGTCTAGAGAAGAAAAAAAGTAAGAACGCCCTAACACACACAAGTGAACGATAGTTTGAGTGGTTAGCACACATGGTTAGGAGCAGCAAGTCTTGCGTTACTCCTTTGGATCTGCATCGGAGGGGAAGTTGCAGTCCCACTCCCACCTTGATGCACGGGACTCAACGCAGGGGTTAGCGCCGCCACTACGGCCTCAGCGCGTGGGCGGCCCAGGGGCGTGCCGTCGCTTGGAGACACGGTGGCCAAGGGCGCGGGTGCCGCCATGGCCTCAATGTGTGATGGATGATGGCTAGCACCATCGCTGCTTGGAGCCTGAGATTTGGAATGGCCCACATTGATATAGCAGTTGCGACTCTCGACTCTAGGTACGATTCGATTTGATCGTCTCTTCCCCATTCACATTGGTTTTTGGTTTTGATCTGTGTTGATTGTAGTTTTGATGGTGATTTATTTGTGTTGTTCCGAGAACCATTTGTTGCCAAGCTTCATGGACACGTTGGCTAGAAGTGGCAGCGACAGTGATCGGAATGGCAAAAAAGAGGACAAGAGCATTCAGCGCTGTCCAAGAAAGACATGTTCAGGTATGTGGACCGGCTCCTCCACGAATCCACCCGAGCCTTGCGTTCCTTTAGCAAATCTGACAACACCACATGCCTAGGTCAGTGTTTGCATCTTCTGATCCATCTAGCAACCAACCATAATGGGAGTTAACTTGCCCTTCCAAATCAAGAAGGCCTTTTCATATGTCACATCTTTTTGGTTGAATTGCTTGATATGCTTTGCCCTGTTAAAGTTATGTAGTTAAAAAAATTCTTAGAAAATGGTGTCCTCAAATTGTAGTTGTTGTTTTAGCAAGGTCGGTTTTCTCTTACTATATGGTCAAAAAATGATGAAAAAAGTTGTGTTAATTATGATATGTATTTTTTGGTGTGCCCACAATACAATGTGAATCAATTTTCTACTCTACAGGAGGCAAAACATTGCATGGTATGGGATCCTCGTTGTCTTCCTAATGCTTTGTAAAGGTAGACTTCCTAATGCTTTGTTATCTTTTTTAAATAACAAATTGTTGAAAATCCTGTAAGCTATTACCACATAGAGTGTTTTCATGTGCTATGTGACTCCAAGTATTATTAATGTGTAGCTGTCTCTTTTTTTCAGATAAGCAGTGAACAATATACAATTGAGACCATGTTTCATTTATAATCAGTTTTTGGATGCCATATGACTTTTTGTGCTGTAGCAATGCACAGGCCAATACATATATTACAGTAACTCTATTTCGTAGATTGGAGGAGAAGGAAAGTGAAGGGGAGCAATTTGATCAAAAACAAAAGTGAAAAGTTGTATATTGAAGGAGAACAATAACTGGTTGATCATCTTCTAACATAGATCATTATACAATGCTTCAGTCCCTGGATAGAAAAGGCATATAGGTAACTCTGTTTCATCTTACAATTGATGCAAAACTTAAAGCCCAATTGCTAGTGACCTGTGAATCTTGTGACGCTAAGCATGACCCGTACACTGGATTATATGCTTTTAGAACACAACTGTTGTATTTATTTATGCTCACTACCCCAACGCTCCAAATTATAATAACCAAATGTGCAAAGAGCCACCCAACTTTATCTGTCCTATATGTTGCATGCAGAATACGGCAATTAATATGATACGGATGTGTGTTATCATCAAACTAGCCATTTGTAGTTTGTTTTCCCCTTAAATTAAATATACATGGGTTTTAGGTTTTCATAATAAATGGTTTTTTCCATACAGATAATGATAAATAATTTATTTGAATTTTCGGTTAAGTTGCCAGAGAGCCTGTTCAATATTTTTTTAATGAATTTTGTTTGTTGAGAGAGTTTGATGCATAGATAATAGTTTATCTGAATATGCCATTTTTTTTCTTTTTATCCCAGAACTACAAGACCATTTTGAAAGGTTGAACAACATCTATAAGTTTTGAAGCTATATTGTTACATCGAAGTTCTGAACGATTGAAACCAATTTAGTCAAATTGCATACTAGGGAACTTTTGTTGCTACAATTAAAAGTAAAAAGGCTAGATCTGAACCTATGAGTAAAGTAATTTGACAATTTGAAGAAAGATAACCATCTGTGTTAGTAGTAGTAGGGATTTATTTTCAATGATGTGTTGTTGTCTTTCTGTTCATATTTGATATATATGTGAACTATCATGACATATTTTTACAACTTTTGTTCATTCAACATTGTCGTGTCTTCTTCGCAGGCTCTCAGATTATTCTTTGCCATGTCTTCTTGGAAAATTGTAGGTATGTCACCTTGTGTTGGTAATTTCAGTTAATGTTATCTGAGTGCTTGCAGGTTTGGTGTTAGAGATGATTTCTCTATTGGCATCACTATATGGTGTTTCTTTTCTGGATAGTTTCGATGCAAAGTTCTATGCTTAATAATGAAAACATAATATTTTTGTTATTACTAAACTGTAAGGCTTGCAAGTTGAAAATTTTAGTACGTGACTGTGTGGATATGACTCTTCATGCATACGACTGATAATTTTAGTACGCAACTCTGCACGAATACTAATTAACCCATTTAACCAGCAAACATGGATGAATTTCAGCATGTTTATCAAACAAAAAGAATTACTTTCACTTTGAAGAATGATTTGCAGGTTTTGATTCCACATGAGGACCTTGTCTAGAATAGGTAGGATGAGGAAACCATCAGGACCACCTCTCAGGTTGGTTTCCTCCCACCCACCTGAGATTGATCTCTCTCTCCCCCCCTTCTTGGATTGCTCGCGAATGTGCTCAGGTCTTTTGTCCATTGGTTTTGTGTCTCTGAAACTGAATGTTGCTGTAAAAAAAAGAGGAAGTCATGAATATGAATTTTAATTTGGATCAAGTTCCTTATCTAGCAGAGGTTGACCAATTTTTAATGAGAGACTAAAATTTAACTTATTGATCTGTTCCTCGCATGAAAGAACGGAGGTTAGTAATGCGTAGAGCTCGTCAAATACTTTTTATTTGACTACTCATGTGTTTGGATTAGAGTTCGGATCATGACTCTTTGAATTTTGGAAGATTTAAGGGAAAATAAAAAAAACGCTACAGTGATTACGGAGCTACAGTACCGCGCGGCTACGTACCTTTGGAGTCCGACTCCTGCTCTGGTCGGCATCGTAGTCCTTTCCCCTTCCTTTTCCCCACCGTCCTGGCCAGCCCAATAGCCGCCGCCCCTTGTCTTCTAGCACGGGAGAAAAAGGAACGAAGGGAGAAGAGGAGTAAGAGGAGACCTAGGACTTGCGCCGCCGTTGACGTGCCGTTCTTCTCCGGAATCCAACCACGATCCTATCACAGCGACGAGGATGACCGGGAGGTGAAGAAGAAAGGAGTGAATCACCTAGGGTTTGTCGGCGTGCTTGCTGCGGTTTCTCTTGGTAAGACATCAAACCTTTATCCCCTTGTTTGGACCAAGTTCCATGGATCAAATCATCTTTTTTAAGTGGAGTTTAGATGGAGTAATTCCCGAAGTTAATCTCGCCCACGTTCGGAAACCCCATCAGATTAGGCAGTTTCTGTTCGTCACTGTTTTAGGTCATTTTATTGGCCTCAATAATTTTTGCCACTATGGACAAAGTTGTAGAGGAATTTGTTATCTTTCTTTTGACGCCAAGATCACCCCCATAGCCTCCGTATTCTTGGAGATATGATCGTGTGAAGTAGGCTGTTTTCCAGTGACGAGTTTCTACACAGTTTTAGATCTAATCCGTTTTGGCCTTTTTACTGGAAGAATTTGAACTTGGTATCTAAATGAAAGTTGTAGAGTTTTTCTTTATCTTTCCATATTGTTAGAGAACACATTATTTGGATGAGTATGTCTCCAGTTATGATTTTTATAACTTTGCTGTCCTGTTTTGACTGACAGAAAAGTTCAGTTAACTTAAGTCAATGTTTATGCTATCTTGGAGACCTCTAATGCCAAATATTATAATACCAAAGTTGTACATAAATGAGTTTTCTATCATCTGGTAGATTTTAGTAATTTATTAATGTATGGTTGTTTGTCTATGAAAAAGAGAAGGGACAGTGCTGCTGTCACAATCGGTAGCGAGATGGTAGATGTTTTAAACGGGGGTTTGGGACGCTTTAATTGTATAATTTGTTATTTGTTTCGATTGTACGATGGTGTTAGTACTGAGATGTTCTTATGAGCAGGTGGTGCACCTTCGGATCGTGCTTAGCTCTCACTTTTGATCTTCGGTGAAGGCAAGTAAACGTGACGATGTGGTTCACATGCTTTAGCTTGGTTGTTTGAATTGCCTCCACTTAATTTTTAGTATCTCGCACTAGACATTTAATCTAAATTTGAAGTTACCTTGAAGTATATGGATTTATATCTTTTGGCTTTGTTATTGAATTATGAAGTACATGAATTACTCACAATGCAACATATGCATTTGCACTCTTCCCGTTGATATGCATTTGAAGAAACCGTAGCCAAATTGGTGTGGTAAGTACCGGTACAGCAACGCACATTGATGAGCTTTGTGGTTGCAGCCCTCACTCCCTCTTGTTGGGACGTGTGGGTAGAAGTGAAGTCATGCATTGCAATGCATCATTCACATATGTATTGCATGGCATCATTCGCATTTGCATTGCACTGCATCATTCACATATGTATTGCATGGCATCATTCGCATTTGCATTGCATTGCATCATTCACCTTTGTACTTTTAATATATTTATATTACAGTTCTATGAAACAATGGATGTATCTACTATCATGTTTTAAATTTGATATTTAATCAACTATGATTTGAATAACTCAGTTAAGGCAGTTTGCTTGCTGAGGTTTTCCATAAACCTCACACGTTGTTTTCCCCTCAGGTGTTTGAGCCTGGAAGATGCATGCTTGGGACGGGAGTAGCAACACGTGTGCACGTCACCTTGGAGTCAAATAATCTATGGGACACATGTGTTGTAATAATAATAATATGTAACCATGGTTTAGTTGGTTCAAACTATATGCTTCATGTTGGATCTGGTTTTTGGTTGGATGAGTTATGACAATTTAGTGATCAGTAAAGATATTTTATTGTTGATCTTTATGATTATTGTTGCTTCCGCATACTCTAATGTTGGGTTGTTTTCTTTGTGCTGAACTATGGTAATTCTCCAGAAGATTTTTGTTGTCTTTTCTTTTGGGGTGTTACAGTTGCAGAATTGACCGTGTGAGTTGAAGTGGACTGTGTTAGTGTTGTGGTGACAAGATAAATTAGTATCAGCAGGGATGATTCACCCTAGTTTTATCCATATCATTTTATTAATCAGGTGGAGTCAATGATATATGATTTTGAACTTGTGTTGCTTTGTGCAGGCTCAAATATGTGATTATGAACTTATCTTCTTTGAGCCTGCAATGCTGAATTTTTTTCTAAATTTTTCATGGTAGAAAACATTGTGCATTCCTTTTGCTTTTGGATTATTATGTTTCTGAAATTGAGATCTTGAAACAGTCATATCTTTGGATTATTGGGGTTGCATAAACACTTTTAATATGAGCTGATCCTATTATAATTAAAGTGGTACAAAAGATAGTCTGAATTCCTACTCAACCATGTCCCCTGCGCCTGCTAGGAGTTGATCTTGTGCCCGTACAACGCCGTCTGAATAATGCATTATTTTAGGTAAATGCATGGGTCTCTTGTCCCCAAGATGTCTTCCAGTGAGGTCTTGTTAATTCATTTGGTTTATGAAAGCTTTGATATTAGCATTGTGGTCTAAATATTGCCTTGTTTGATCAAGTTTGGTAGTAAACTTAATCTGTTTTTTCATTCATGAATTTCTAATTCCCTACATCATCTGCTCTTTTTTCAGATTAGTATGCTCTTGTATGCTAACTTTGATTTTATTTGTTACTTGTAATATTTGCATGGTTAGAAATCTCGGTTCATTAACCTTGTACCTATCAAAAGATTTCACAAATGAAATAGTATCCTAGTTACTGAACTGCAAGTTTAGTAACCTTGAGCAGTACTTGAACTATTTGCAAGCTTAATTAATTGAAATAGTGGCCTATTAGAAAGGAGTATTACTTGTGATAAATTGAATGGTCAAACACTCAAACCACCATGTTGTCTAACTAAAAAAAGACCGATATCTACAAGAGTCTGAATATGCAGCGCATCAGGTTAAGATTTTCTTGCAAGTTGCACTAGCTGACTGAAGAGTATTATTGGTTTTCCTTTGGTTGGACATAATGGTGCTATGAAACAATTGATTGCAGCATGTCTGATTACATTTGAATTGGTTGCAGGACAGCGATGAAATCAGTAGGTCTGCAATGCTGACCTCCTCAAGCTGCCATCCTACCCTCCTTACCAGCTCTGCCTTGGACACGCTCAAGATGTTGGCAGCCTCGAGGAGATTGACCAGGAAACCGCATAGGAGATGACATCCCTCTTTGCCGGCAACATTCACAGGCTCACGATCTTCTCGATAAGGTGGTAGTGCTTGGTGATCTGCTTCACGTCCCCATTCCTGGTTAATTAGTGCTGACACAGATACTTCAAAAAATGGAGAGTCTGGTTTAAAGACTTTGCAGTGGACAATATCTATTTTGAGTGTCTTAATAGTTTTTGATAGTTTTTGTTAGGAACCTTACTAACTTTATACAAAGGTTCGGATTGTATCTATGTCATCCAAGTTTTCTGTTGCAATAAGTTTTCGTCGTGCTCCCTCTGGTTTGCAAATATTTGATGTTTGGAAATATTAGACAGGGTTTGAAATATCATTGGAGCCACAAGTTCGTGCTACCATATTAGAGAGGGGAGATGGGTTAGTAGACATGTAACTCGCCATGTGCCCCTCGTGTATGTAACTCGCCATGTGTTCCCCATGTATGTAACTTGCAATGTGCTTGTGTAGCTGCTAGCTGGTCTCGTCTTACCGAGAACAAGTCAAACTCATGTGTATATGTTGTTTCATTGCAATGGGCATAGGCCTAGGTTTCTTCATCTTACCAGTGTTTTTACATAGCCAATTGTGTGTAGCGCTATCTATATCCATAGCAAGATCTAACATCAGGATCTTGACAGTGTTAATTGTTGAGAAGAACATGAACAAGGGAAAGAAACTAGTAAATGATAATATTCCCAATAAATATCATCTACAAAGAGGTTCTAACTCTATAGACAAGATAATATTGCCTGTTAATACTTTTTCATGATAATCAAAAGTACCTTTATTAAACAGTACTGTTATTTATCATGCGATCTGTATATTTTTAGTACAAAAATTTTGCTGTCATGTAGCAACACACGGACATGCTACCTAGTTTTTACGTATTTTTGGAGTTTTTTGGTTTTTCCCCTACATCCAGTGTTTAGAGAAGAAAACAACACAAAACACTCTAATAAACACTGGCAGATGATAGTCCAAGTGGTTAAGGTTCGGAAGTGGGAGGTCCTAGGATCAAACCTTTTTTGAGTCACATTTTTTAGGTTTTCTTGGATTGGATTTGCCCAATCTTTTATGGTACGAGATTAAATTACAACTTTTGGATTTGCCCGATCTTTCATGGTACGAGATTAAATTATAGGTTCTCTATATTATTTTTTGAAATCAATAATATATTGATTACTATAAATTTTAAATTTTAAACTATTTAAAAAACCTAACTAAAATTAATTTTGTCAAACTAAATTTAAGCTATTTTTTGAAACATAACTTTGGAACTTGACTTTATACATGGGTCCCACCAATCGAGCTAGGACACATTTAACTTACACGTGGGTCCCACCGGTCCGGCTAGGATGTGGCTGCATCCACATTACTGTGGCAAGGTGTTTTTTTAAATATAATTTTTATTTTATGACGATCACATTCGATCATCTTCATCATGAGCTATTGTCAAAGAGATTGGGAAGAGCACATGGTGATGATTGTTTATGACTAAAGTACAATTTAGTCACAAACGCTTGTCATCCATTGAAAATTGTCATAAATGCATCGTTTCTATGACTAAAAAGTGCTTTGTCATATGAAAATTGTCATAGAAGACCCAATCTCTTGTAGTGATAGTCTAATTTTGGCTTAGTAACTAAACTAATGGTATATTGAATATTATTAATTTTGCTGCTTTGTGTAGGTTTTGGAGTCTCAGTGCTTTTGAACAATGTGCCTGCAATGGCTAAGGAGGAAGAAGAGGGGTTCCATGGTGCATTGGCTACCAAGCTGATCAAGGAAGCTTTGCCTTACAAGCAGGAGTGTCAATCTGAAGGAGCGGAGCACATCTACCTCATTTTCGTTATGTAAGTCTGTAGGGAGCAGAATCTTTTATTCTCCTATCTATGTACCACTTGTGTTAATTCATCAGTTGACACAGTTGTTGTGTTAGTGTCGATTGTTATTATAAAAAGTACTCTTCGTTGTGGACATGATGAATGGTGTGTAATGGTATCTGAATTGTGTGTGTTTAGTAAGTTATTAAGGTCCAGCTAAATTAGTAAATAAATTATGAAAACTGGATGCCATCACTGCTGCTATTCGTCTGATGTGGCAGGGACAAATAGTATATCACCGCTGAATTGTTAAGTAACCCAACACTGACTAAAGGATCATGATAGGCGGATCGTACTGCAATGCGATGGTGACCATGTGTAAGGTTGAGATGGTGACTAGATGGGGGTGAATAGTTATTTCTAAAACTTAATTGCGTCGGCTAACCAAAACAACTACGGAATTAAAACAATCGGTCTAGCCAAGACTACACCCCTCTATCTATGTTCTCTAACACCTTGCAAAGATTCTAATTAAGCAACTAAGATGCCGGGCTAGCTAGAGCTCACCTAACCAATTCTAGAATCAAGTCACACAAACCTATGCCACTAGTACTTCAAGCAATGAGGGAGCTCCTACACATGCTATTAAGCAAAAGCACAAAGCTCCTAAGCTCACTAGCAATGCTCAATAACAAGGCAACCAATGCCAAAATTAGAGAGCGCAAATACTTAGCTACTCAAACTAAGCAATATGACTAACAAGGTTACACAAATCAAATTAGCCATGCAAGCGAGCTACTTCTTATGCTACACAAGCAAGAAGAAACTAGTGAACTACACAAGCTAACTAATTAGAAGAGCAACTACACAAGCACAATGTATGTGAAAGTAATTACAAGCTTGTGTAAGGGGATTGCAAACCAACGGGAAGAACAAAGTTGACATGGTGATTTTTCTCCTAAGGTTCACGTGCTTGCCAACACACTAGTCCCCATTGTGTCGACCGCTCACTTGGTGGTTCGGCGGCTAATTGGCATCACCCGCCAAGCTCACACATCGGGCATCGCAAGAACCTACCCCGAAACTGAGGGTAGCTCAATGACACGCTCTACTAGAGTTGCTCTTTTCGTGGCTCCCACGGGGTGAGCATAATGCCCCTCACAAAGCTCTTCTCTAGAGCACATCACAAGCTTCTTGCGGGCTTCGACGGAGACCACCACCAAGCCATCTAGGAGGTGGCAACCTCCAAGAGTAACAAGCACCACCGGCTTGCAACTCGATCACCTAGTGCCACTCGATGCAACCTCATGATGCAATCACACTAGAATCGCTCACTCACTCAATTGGATGAACACTATCAAGCTATAGTGAGTTAGAGGGCTCCCAAGCACTACCAAGCATAGACACAAAGTCCCCCAAGGTGCTCAGCCTTAGCCATAGCTGAGACCACATTCTATTTATAGCCCCACGGGCTAAAATAGCCGTTACCCCTTCATTGGATGTTTTTTGGGATGACCGGGCGCATAGGTCGTGTGCACCAGACGCATCTAGTGGGGACCGAACATGTCCAGTCGCTGCCTGACTACCATGTGTCCCATTCAAACTAGCCATTTTTGCTAACGGCTGTCTCTAACATGTCGGATCGGATGTGTCCGATGTACCGACTAGATGTGTCCGATGTACCGACCAGATGTAGGAGGGCCAGCATCCGGTTGAGTCCAAAGAGCTCCTAGAGCTGCTTAACCATGACTAGACGCGTCCAGTGTGACCGACCGGATGTAGGATGAGCAGTGTCTGGTCAAGTCTAGAGAGCTCCTAGAGCTGCTCAACTCCGACCGGACGTGTCCGGTGTGGCTGACCGGACATGCCCCTACATCCGGTCCACCCTGTACCAACACCAACGCTCCATGTCACCACGACCAGACATAGCACAATCATTGCTCAACATCCAGTCACTGCTATGAGTCAGAGTCTGGTCACCTTGGCAACTCTACCCGTGCCTAGCTTGATTACCGGACGCATTCGGTATAGATATCGGACGTGTCCAGTCACATCGGGAAGACACCGGACGCGTTTGGTCAACATATCAGACGTGTCTGGTCACCCCATGACCAGCGCATTCAACTCCTTTTTCTTCACCAACTTCTTCACCTTTACAAATGTGCCAACACCACCAAGTGTACACCACCATGTGTATGTGTGTTAGCTTTTCATAAACATTTTCCAAAGGATTAGCCACTCAACTTGCCACGCCACTCGATCCTAGCAATGATGCAAAGTTAGATCACTCGAGTAGCACTAGATGACTGATATGCAAACAAGTTTGCTCCTCTTGATAGTATGGCCATCTATCCTAAATCCGATCATCAACTTCTCTACACACTTATGACCGATGAAATGAAATGCCCTAGGTTATACCTTTGCCTTATGCATTCCATTCCATCTCCTCCACTGTCGATGCAACACATGCACCAACATAATTAACAATTATATGATCCACTTCATATCATCACATGATCATATTGGTTCATCGATCTTGACTTCACTTGCTTTTCACCATTGCCTTCATCCATCGGCACCAAGTCCTACTCAACCTTCACCACCACGCGATCCATAGCTCCAAAGCCTCTGACTTGCCCTTCACGCTTGCAACCGGTCCATCAAGCCAAGTCATGTCTTGATCTTCTCCACCTTGATCACATGACTCAATGTCATGTCTCATATGCAATGAGCTCCTTCATCATCACATGTGTGAGCCTTGCAACATCTCTGAGCCATTTCCACCTTCATTGGCATATGTTGCTCACACACATGTACCTGTGGACTAATCACCTATGTATCTCACATAAACATAATTAGTCCACCTAGGTTGTCACTCAATTACCAAAACCAAACAAGGACCTTTCAATCTCCCTCTTTTTGGTAATTGATGACAACTCTACAAAGATAAGGAAATGAAGTTCTTTTGGATTCATGTTGCATGCCCAATCAATTTTACCATGTGTAAATGATTTTGGACAAGTACCCTAAACCCGAAATGGTAGTATTAGCTCTCCCTATATATGTGCTAGAGTGTTTGATTTGAAGCTTGCACATATGCATAGATTGGAATTGTGGGAGAGTAATTACTACAAAATGATGCTAAGGTGTATAGAGTAAACCTTTGAAGTGTGATACCAATCGGAGTTGCACCTTTAAGTTCATCCTTAGCACCATGGTTAGCTAGATAACACATGGAAATAAAAGCACTAGATACCTCATGAGATCAACATTAAAAGCAAGGTACTAGCATTACTTGAAAAGCATACCAAGTGTCTAGTTATCATCCTATGCATGCTAGTTTTCATTTCATCAATCAAATTCCAGAACTAGCATACATCACACAAGCATGAATATTGAATTTAAGAACTTATGCAATGCAAGCAAGCACATGAATATGCACATATCAAATGCAACTAATCAAAGTTCATGAGCTTGCTCCCCTTGTGTGCTTCTCTTGTCCAAGAATTATGATCCATGTCTTTTCTACAATGTGGCTCCCTCTTTGTCCATGTCCATGTCCAACCTCTACTTCTTTGTCTCAATCTCTCCCAAAGCTTTGATATCTTTGTACAATCTCTCCCCCTTTGTCATCAATTTCCATAAAAGGTGTGCTTCTCATTGATGCAAAGGTTTGCATTTGGGGTAGATGGTTGAGGCTTGAATCTTGTATTTTTTATGGACATTACTTGATTGTTGGAATGACACCACTTGTAGCCCTTGTAGATACCACTTGAAATGTAGGGCTTCTTGTGATACCACACATAGGATCTTTCATCTTGATACAAATTTGTGGGACACCTCCCCCTATGTCATATCATGGATCATCCATTTGCTAAACTTGAACTTTTGTAGGTGAGGGACGTATTCTTCATTTGATGATCACTTAAAGTTGAGGATTACTTGTGGAACCATCATCTTACATGATTGATACCATGTGTAGATGTGATACCACTTTGAAAGAATTTGCTACCATAGAACCATTTGATGGATTTGTCAATTTTGACTATTTCTTGAACATTTGCTATCTTCATGAGTACCACTTATAGGATATCACTTGTGAGTTGATCTAGACATCACTTGTGAATTCTTGATGAAATACTTGAGTCTAGATACCACTTGAAACAAACAAACAAACTAGATATCCATTTGCATTGTTGTCTTGTGCTTGTACTCTTATCACTATCATGAGCTTCTATGGTTGACTTGAACTAAATTGATTTGCCTAAGCTTCCAAGTCTGGTTTGAACCAATGACAAGCTTCTTCACACCTCTTGCAAGGGTTATCTTGCCAATGTTGTACTTGTCACTTGTTGGCAATCCAAATTAAATCAAGTAATTGGGTTCACTAGCTCATGAACAAATTCATATACTAACTACTAGATCAACTAATCATTCAAGCAATAGTGGTAGGCTATTAATTTAAACATTTCATTTGTTATGCATGATCCTATGAAGCATGTACTATATGCACTAATCGCATACTAGTAAGGGATGAAATGATCATGCACATTACAATGATACCTTTGCTATGTTGGAGTAGAGGATAGTCATATAGATTCCAATTTATTACTCCAATAGCAATGTGAAGTCCAATTATAAGCTTGGTGAAGACCAATAGATACCATTTTGAATTCCATTCTTCAACCATATGAAATGAATACCACTTATGATCAAGTGCACTTTCTTGTTGTGGTTGGCTTGCTTCATCTTTTGATCAATGCTTGCATGAGAGCATCAATGTGAGAATACCACTTGAAATATCATGATTAGCTCTCTTTTTGGGTATTGCTTGCTTTTCTTGATCAATCCTTTTGATTGCTTCAACTAAGCATCTCAAATGTCCCTCGAATCACCACTTCCATGTTAGCTTTCCATGTACCACACTTGGTTTACCTACACATTGGCGGCAAGCCCCTACACTAGGGAGAAGTGACCTCTCTCCAAGAACCATTCTTGACACTCACTTGAAATAAATTTGTTGATTGATCCAAGTGATGGACTTATCTTGATGAGTAACCTAAGTCCTTTTCTTTCTATTTGTTTAAGTCCTTTTTCTTTCTTTCAAATAATTTCCAATAGTTACTAGAACTTAAACTTCATCTTCATCTTGAGCTTGGTCTTGATCTTCAATTTGAGTACCAAATTTGTGCAAAGTACACTCCACAATCAAATGGCCTTGTAGTCTTTGCTTGTCATGCTTTTAGATCATCTCAAAACCAAACTTAGGTACCTCAATCACTTATAAACATGTTTCCAACTTGAGGACTTTTGAATCAAAGTGACTCTTGATCAATTCAATAATTGTCACTTTTCCCGCTAGATGCTGTACTTTTCAAAGAAAAATGCATATTTCCCAAAGTACAAGTCCAAATACCACAAAATTTGGTGGAAATGTTACTAACTAAGTTATCTAGCAGCTGTAAAAATTTGAGATTTATTTGACTTCTAGATTGCTACCATATTTTAATTCTTCCACCACTTCTACATGCTGAAAAGTGCTGCACTAGAGCTGACAAGATCCACTCCAAAACTGAAGCATCTCTTATCCAATTCTCATGAAATTTTTACAGCAACTTATACCATAAATATAGAGCATGTACACCAATTTTTATGCCAATCCAATAAGTTTTGATCACTCAAACATGGCTAAGATCACAGCTAGCTCAGATTTTTAATATATGACAGATTTCAATCACTTGAGCTATACTTCATCAAATATGAATCAAACTTAAAACTAACTTGTTTGAATACTTCCATAAGACATATATCCATTCAATTCACTTACTAAAAGTCATCTCATGAATTTATCCAACACAAATCAATCCAAACTTGATTACTAAGCAATTATCCATTCAATCATCTTATAGCAAGCAACATTGCATATTTATCCAATTCAATCAACTTATATGCACCCAAATGAAATGATCAACAAGAGATATACCTTGGTTATCTCATGATCATCCATCTAGCAAGCTTTAACTCAATTATTTGCAAGCCATCAAATATGTCCAATGAATTACCAACAACTTGAGTTATAGCACTTGTATGATGTCGCATTTGGACTTCACTCAATTATCATGGCATTGGATTTGGATGTGCTCTAGGCTTCATATCTTGACTCAACATATGATGATCAATGTGAAATCAATTGAATCAAGCCTCCAATGCCGATGGTACCTACAAACAATCTTCCACTTTTTGATGGTACCCAAATAAGTTTGGGTCCTCTCAAGTTAGGAGCAACATACTTAGGAATAGCCTTAGTATGAGTAGCAGGATGTTTTGCAATTGCAACCATAGAGGTACCATTACTATCCTTCCTAAGCATAGAATCATCATCAATTGAAATAGGCTTAGGAGTGTTACCTAGGGGACATGAATGTGCCATGTGTCCCCTTTCCCAGCATGAGTAGTACTTTCTCTTTGATTGAGCCTTCTCTTCCTTGCTCATGTGGTGCTTCCCATTGCCTTGCCTCTCATGGATTACTTGAGCCTTCTTCTCAAGCTTGGTAGGACACTTAGAGGCAAAGTGTCCCGTATTTCCACACTTGAAGCACTTGATGTGAGCATAGACTTTCTTCTCATCTTGATTCTTGCTCATCATATTGGCATCTTGATTAGGAGTTCGATGCCTTGCTCTTGCTTTACCACCTCTTCTTGTATTCTTCTTCTTCTTCATCCCCAAATCACCATCTTGATAGTTGATCTTGACTTGAACTTGGGGTGTCTTCTCTTGGTCAACTTGTGGCTTTGGTTGAGGCTCTTCTAGTTGCTTCACCAATTGTTTGGTTGGGCACATTGAGGTAAGACTGACCCCAAGTGTGGCACTTGAAGCACTTAACATGCCTTAGCCTCTCTTCTTCTTTCTTCAACTTGAGCTTTTCTTCATTTGGGCAACCATTTGCAAGATGTCCCACTTCATGGCACTTGAAGCACATGAAATGAGAGAGCTTCTCTTGTTCTTGCTTCTTCATTTCTCTTTCATATCTTCTCTTGCCCCATCTCTTGCTCTTGATCTGGCTCTTGTTGAAGCCAATGCCACTCATGTCATTGTGGCTTTCTTGATGATTGACTTTGCAAGTCTTGAAGCCGATGCCACTCTTAGTCACCAAAGTTTCTTTGAGTCTTCAACATATGCTCAAAGGTGACTTGAGAGTTGTAGCACCTCTCTAACTTGTTGCTCAATTTCTTCACTTGTTCATTGAGCTCAGTTGTTCTCCTTCAAAAGGTTAGTCTCACAAGACATAGAAGTAGAACAAGCATTTATTTGTGAAGAACATGGCATTTCTAATAAATCATGACAAGAGGTGGATACATGCTTCTTGCCTTCATCACAAGGCTTAGCAACAACATGTGATTGATCATTTGACCCACGTGATGAAGCTCTCACTAGTTTTAGATTTTTCATTTGAAATTTCCTTAGTGAGAAAAGCATGGTCTTGTACCAAATTATCATGAGCAACACTAAGTTCCTCATGAGCCAATTTTAGCTCCTCATGTGAACAAGTAGTAACATAAAGTAGATGCTTTTGTTGTTCACATGTGTTCTTTAGAAAAGAGTTTTCATTTTTCAATTTCTTAGTTTTAGCTTTCTCATTTTCTAAAGACATGGTCATGCTAGAAAATTTACTAACAAGCTCATCATATGAATCAACATGATCAACCACATTAGCATTTTGTACCTTAGTGTCACCTTGTGACATGAAGCAATGTGGTGATGGGCTTGTAGTGGCATCACAATCATCATCAATGCGTGAGCCATCATCATCACCATCAAGTGTGCATGAAGTAGTATCATCATGTGCATCACTTGAGGCATCATCATCAATCTTGTCAAGTGATCTTGTGATAGAAAGATCATCATCATCACTTGACCATGAGGTGGAGCAATCTTCCACAATCACCAAATTGTGGTCATGCTCGACACACTCATGTGCCTCCTCCTTGGTGCCCTTATCATCATCATTGGAGGACACTCTCATATATTAAGTTGAGGTACAACCAAATATCATGGGTGGTCTTCATGTACATGATCTCCCCAAATATGTTATCTTTCATGGATTGATAGAAAATGTTAGTAGCTGGGCAATCGAGATGTAGGCATTTCTTTTGCGCTTTAGTTGCATTCTTTTCATCCAACGCATGAGAAAAGACCACATCTATGATCCACCACATTTGGGGGGAAATGAACTTAAAATTACATGTCATCCAATTTTTCCATCGTGCAAAGTGTGTGCCATCAAAAGTGTATGCACTAATCAACATCTAGCCCATAAGTCAGCCATCCTCTCGAGTCGGTGAAGACCACAAATGAGAGACCTAGCTCTGATACCACTTGTAAGGTCAAGATGGTGACTAGAGGTGGGGTGAATAATCATTTCTAAAACTTAATCGCGTCGGCTAACCAAAACAACTACTGGAATTAAAACAATCGGTCTAGCCAAGACTACACCCCTCTATCTATGTTCTCTAGAACCTTGCAATGATTCTAATTAAGCAACTAAGATGCTGGGCTAGCTAGAGCTCACCTAACCAATTCTAGAATTAAGGTCACACAAACCTATGCCACTAGTACTTCAAGCAATGAGGGAGCTCCTATACATGCTAGTAAGCAAAAGCACAAAGCTCCTAAGCTCACTAGCAATGCTCAATAACAAGGCAACCAATGCCAAATTAGAGAGTGCAAATACTTAGCTACTCAAACTAAGCAATATGACTAACAAGGTTACACAAACCAAATTAGCCACGCAAGGGAGCTACTTCTTATGCTACACAAGAAAGAAGGAAACTAGTGAACTACACAAGCTAACTAATTACAAGAGCAACTACACAAGCACAATGTATGTGAAAGTAATTACAAGCTTGTGTAAGGTGATTGCAAACCAATGGAAAGAACAAAGTTGACATGGTGATTTTTCTCCTGAGGTTCACTGTGCTTGCCAACACGCTAGTCCCTATTGTGTTGACCTGCTCACTTGGTGGTTCAGGAGGCTAATTTGCAACACCCGCCAAGCCCGCACTGTCGGGCACCACAAGAACCTACCCCTAAAGTGAGGGTAGCTCAATGGCACGCTCTACTAGAGTTGCTCTTCGTGGCTCCCAGCAGGGAGAGCACAATGCCCCACACAATGCCCTTCTTTGGAGCACCGCACAAGCTTCTTGTTGGCTTCGATGGAGACCACCACCAAGCCATCTAGGAGGTGGCAACCTCCAAGAGTAACAAGCACCACCAGCTTGCAACTCGATCACCTAGTGCCACTCGATGCAACCTCTCGATGCAATCGCACTACAATCGCTCACTCACTCAATCGGATGAACACTATCAAGCTAGAGTGAGTTAGAGGGCTCCCATGCACTACCAAGCATGGACACAAAGTCCCCCAAGGTGCTCAGCCTTAGCCATGGCTAAGACCACCTTCTATTTATATCCCCCACGGGTTAAAATAGCCGTTACCCTTCACTGGACATTTTTTGGGACGACTGGACGTGTAGGTCGTGTGCACTGGATGCATCCGGTGGGGACCTAACATGTCTAGGTTGCCTACGTCCTGGTCGCTGCCTGACTACCATCGTCCCATTCAAACTAGCTATTTTCGCCAATGGCTCTGTCTAACATGTCGGATTAGACACGTTCGGTGTACCAACCAAACATAGGAGGGCCTAGCGTCCGATCGAGTCCAGAGAGCTCCTAGAGCTACTTAACCATGACCGAACACATCTAGTGTGACCTGACCGGATGTAGGATGGGCAGCGTCCGATCGAGTCCTAGAGAGCTCCTAGAGCTGCTCAACTCTAACCGAACGTGTCTGGTGTGGCCGACCGGACACGCCCCTACTGTCTAGTCCACTCTAGACCAACACCTAGCGCTCCACATCACCATGACCGGATGCAGCACAGTGATTGCTCAGCATTCAGTCACTACTACGAGTTAGAGTCCAGAAACCTCAACAACTCTGCCCGCGCCTAGCTAGATTACCGGACGTGTCTGGTATAGATATCAAATGCGTTCGGTCACATAAGGAAGACACTAGATGAGTCCGGCCAACATATCGGACGCGTCCAGTCACCACATGACCTAACGCATTCAACTCCTTTTTCTTCAGCAACTTCTTCACCTTTGCAAATGTGCCAACACCACCTAAGTGTACACCACCATGTGTATATGTGTTAGCTTTTCATAAACATTTTCCAAAGGATTAGCCACTCAACTTGCCACACCACTCGATCCTAGCGACGATGCAAAGTTAGATCACTTGAGTGGCACTAGATGACCGATATGCAAACAAGTTTGCTCCTCTTGATAGTATGCCCATCTATCCTAAATCTGGTCATCAACTTCTCTACACACTTATGACCGGTGAAATGAAATGCCCTAGGTTATACCTTTGCCTTGCGCATTCCATTCCATCTCCTCCACTATCGATGCAACACATGCACCAACATGATCAACAATGATATGATCCACTTCATATCATCACATGATCATATTGGTTCATCGATCTTGACTTCACTTGCTTTTCACTAGTTGCCTTCAGTCCATTAGCGCCAAGTCTTGCTCAACCTTCACCACCACTGCGGTCCATCGCTCCAAAGCCTCTGACTTACCCTTCACGCTTGCAACCGGTCCATCAAGCCAAGTCATGTCTTGATCTTCTCTACCTCGATCACATGACTCAATGTCATGTCTCATATGCAATGAGCTCCTTCATCATCACATGTGTGAGCCTTGCAACATCTCCGAGCCATTTTCACCTTCATTGGCATAAGTTGCTCACACACATGTACCTGTGGACTAATCACCTATGTATCTCACATAAACACAATTAGTCCACCTAGGTTGTCACTCAATTACCAAAACAAAAAAAGGACCTTTCAATCTCCCCCTTTTTGGTAATTGATGACAACTCTATAAAGATATGGAGGTAGCTGACAATTTCGATACTTCTCCATCTCTTTCTCTTCCTCACTCACTCCCTAAACTAAAGAGCTAAGATATGAAAGTGGGGCTCCTCCTCTTCTTGCTGCATTATGTATCTTGTGTTGATGATTGATGAATGAATTGTGAGAGGGTGGCCTCCTCCTTTTATATCTCACCAAGGATGTTTTGCTGATGTATTTTAGGAAAGCCCCACCGCAACTGACCTTAGGGGCATTGAATGCACCGCCATGCCAAAGGTGGGCCTGAGAGGCGCTAGTGGTGGTGCGGCCGCACCATGGCTCGGCTAGGCTACCTCGGCACTGCCTTCACTAGGTGGGTTGATTGATGGGTCTAGAGCATAGCCACATGGGTGCTTGGCCCCGATTTGATGATTGGTTGGGCCTTCTTCTCATTCCTTGGTATAGAATTTGCTTTACGCTTTGTCTGAAGGCGCCTTTGTCCATACTTTTACATAGTTTTCATGTAAGTCCTCCTACAAAAGACAACTCACCAAAACCTATGGAAATCATTAGTTTAAAGCCCTATTACTAGGTTTAGGTTTTCATTTGAGTGAATTTTATATGGATGTTGGTGGTAAAGATGGTGAGTTATGGACTGCCAACAACAGCCAACCTTGTTACAGGCAAGGTATGATTTTTCTTTAAATGGTTAGGGATTTCCTATTAATAAAGGTGATCCTAGGAACCCAGTCATTACCTACTCCATTGGAATCCATAGTTTTCATATTGCCATTTGTGATCTAGGATCTAGTGTTAACATTATGTCTAAGGAAACTTATGATAAATTATTTTACACTACCTTAGCTCCAACCTCAGTTTACCTACAGCAAGCCGATCAATCTACCCGTTCTCTCGAGGGAGTAGCCACTGACTTGTTAGTTAAAGTGAGAAGTGTTTATGTTCCTACAGATTTTATGATCTTAGACATGGGCAACAACAAGGATACACCCTTAATCCTTGGTCGTCCTTTCCTTAATACTACAAATGCTTGCATATATGTGGCTTCTGGGCAAATCCAATTCCACTTTGCTTGGAAGAAAGGAAATATTTACTTTTGCCTCTGGACAACCCCTCTTTTAAGGATCCAAAGAAGAGAATCAAGATGAAGAAACCAAAGTCGATTGAAGAACTGGAGAAGCCTATCAAGAAGAAGAATAAAAGAGAGATGGCGTAAGAAGAAAGGTCCATCCTCAACATCATCATCCCTTGATCCTTCCAAGGCCTCTGAGGTGGAAGAAGAGGAAACACCCCCGCTCAAGGAAGAATAACCTTGAGACTGGCCTAAAAGGTAAGTTTTCTATCCCTTGCATATTTATCGCATTTCAATAGTTGCTTTTCATATTTAAGTTTCCCAATAGAAATTTGCTTCACACTGCATGATTAGTTAGTTGCATATAGCTACTCTATGTTAATAAATAAAGTTCTACAGTAGCTATGCATGATAGGATAGAGTTTGTAATTAAAAAATAAAAACTAAAAATAAAATAAATAATATATATATATATTAATGAATAAATAATATAGTCGTAATAAATAAAAGTAAGTTTAGTTATTTATGCATCATTCTAGTACTAGTAGTTAGTCAATAATGAAAGAATCAAAGAGCCGCTAGAAGATGAATCCGACCTATGCAAAAGGCAAGCTTGGGGGAGATGTCTCTCCCTGCTCAGGTACGAAAGATCCTGAACCCTCTCTTTACATTGTTCTTATGCTTCAATATCTATAATAATAGAATGTAGAGAGGAGTTCCTTGAAATTTACCTTAAAAAGAAACTCTGCTCTAATAAATGATGATAAGTTATTTTGGAGATGATGATACTTTGCAAAAGCTTGTTATACAACATGATACTTCTTAAGTTTTGAGCTTGATAACTTAGAGTTCATCTTAAGTTGAATGCTTTTGTGGGTTGCAAATGCTAGAACCAAGAATAAGTTCTTGTGAGATATGTTGTAGCCAAGATTAGAGTAAATCTTTTTAACCTATCTGTGGGATGGTAAAAAAACCTATAGTTTTGTTTTGCAAAATGCTAAAACTCTCTTGCTAGAAGTTCCTCAATGGTGATATATTCCTACCAGAGCCAAATACATGTTCATCCATACATAATAAAGCCACTTTTAAAAGCTGCTAGTTTGTTTTGAGCCTTTTCAAGCCTTGTTGATCTGAGTTGAGAAACTTGTCATGCTTCTTGATCAAGATCACTGTACACCCACATACTTATGATATTCCTACACTGGGAATACGCAACCACAAGTTTTCCATATATTATTGCTCTATGAGAATCAAAGTTACGTCTCTAGCTATCTTTTATCAAAAGAGAGGCATGGGCTACAAAAAAGAGAGAGAGAATAGGGAGCAAAAAGCTCTAGTGTTAAAAAAAGAGAAGAGTGAGAAAGAAAAGTAGCCATGCCCTCTCAAAAAGAAGCTAGAGGAGGAAAACTTCTCAAAGGAGTACCACTTCCACCAAATATACCATACACATGCACATCTTCATCAACTTGTATGATTTGTTGCTCCTTGTGATCCAAGTATTTCACTTAGCAACATATTCAATTCAAGTAGGCTATGCTTTTACTCCCTACCTTAAGCTCCACATAAGCTTTAGGATATATGTTAAGGCTAAGATCCATGGCCTTGGTGAGGTTTCAAACAACATTGAGAGACTTGAGTGAACCATCTAAGGAACTTAGGCAAGTTTTCTTTTCAAATCTATTGAAAATCTCTAGGAAGTTTGAGCTAAATCGAAGTAGGGAAAAAGTATATGTCTAGCTACACAATCTTACAATTGCTTGTATTATTGCTTTGCTTTGTTCAAGTACTTGTTCATTATTGTTTATTCCTTAGTGAGCTTAGGTGCTTGTCTTGGCATTAGTATCATAGGTTATCTTTTGTTTAGTAGTCATTCATTAGTATTGGTTCCACCGTCTGGTTAGGGTGCTTTGAGCCCATTTCATCAGAGCTTCAGATCAAAGTAGTAAGTTTATAGATTAAGCACGGTGCTCAGGCTATAGATTACTTGTGGATATGGCTAGGCCTTCGGATTGATTGTGGTAATTGGCAAGTGGTGACAACCTTTTCCATCCTCTGTACTTCACCATGTTAGGTCTAGTTATTAAATCATAGGGCTCATGGTAGACCTTGTCTATTTAACTCTCCTAGTTCATAGGCCAGCTAGTGCCCTGAAGTACTAGCGCATTTATCCTAGTCATTAGTGTATCTTTGTTACTTAAGATAAATTGCTTGCTCTCCCACCTAGCTATCCTACCCCTAGTTTAGCTTGATTATTAGTTTACCCATTCATTCACTCACAACCACCATTACCGTTTAACCACTTAGGATAAGATCATGTTTTTCCTTTAGTAATTCTAACGATCATATATAAATTAGCCTCCCACCTTCCTTGGGAAAATATAATTTCAACACTCGGTACTCACCGAGCGAAGTGCTACGCGATAGTTCTGTGCGCTTATGGAATCCCTCCACTAGTCATTAAGAAATATCAACAATGGGTATAGAAAGTATGAATAACCAAAAAGGTTCCATCCCAAGGGACTTTAGGCTTTCGAAACTCTACAGAGGTGTACAACTGTATCCACATGGGAAACAGGAATAACCACCATACACCAGGTCTGATAGTAAGGGTTGCCTCATGTTTCCAACCTTTCCCCAATCTAACCCGAATGTCTCATGAAAGGTTCGACTGGTTCTCGGTTAATGCTACCACCATCTAACAGTGCCACCTTCTTGCTAGTTTCACGGATAGACTGGTCATGATTAGTTACTCGGCTTGTCGCCCCCATATGCGACATGTGGTCTATATGGTTGGTTACTTGAACTCACATATCCCAATGCACTGGTCCTTAACTACTCCATGAGCTACATCACTTGAGATCCCGCACTCACACTGACCTACCCCTCGCATGGGCAAGAATTACTCGATTGATCATCAAACTCATAATTCAAATTAAGTGAGTCCTTAGTCAAGATTAGGGAAGTAGATAAGTTGTAACCCTCATTCATTTTAGTGATTAAGTATCCCCATGTAGCATCCTACATGCGCAAGCATGAGTTCCTTCTCATACTCAACTTCTAACGTTACTAAGAAAATAAGTGATTAAGCATTCCCATTCCCAGTTGAATAAATGAAAGGCTCTAATTAGTAAATGAGAAGTTCTAAATTAAGGAAACATTGTTAAGTCATTAACTAATTCTACATGAAATGCAAACTCATAATGAGACAAGTAATGAGTATCCAAAGTATGGTTCATAGTATTGGGGTGCCTGCCTGATTGTGCCGCCGCGTCGACTACCAATGATGATGACCTACACACATTCCTTACATTCTAAACCAACCTAAAAGGGATGAGAGAATAGATTGAAGAAAATTGTGAGACTCTATAGGGCGATAAGGATAAAAGCTATGATTTGATCTAGGAACTGATGAAGAGGTGTCAAACATGGCTCTACTATTGCATTACTTACAACTAAGCTTAGCCTGGTATTATTGACCTCTTGGATAAGGATTTAGACTTAATGAACATTTACTGGGACTGGTTGACCCTCTGCTATGTATGGCAGACTCTCCATGAATACTAGGTATGAGGTTGCTAGTCTCTGTTCTAGCCCTGTTAGGATTATCGGATGCTCCATCACAAGTGACGGACTCTCCGTTACCTGATGGAATGTTCTAGAGAACATGGCGTTGAGTTAGGGGGTTTAGGTTTTCCTAACTTTAGGGTCATTGACGGACACTCCGAAACATGTGTTGGACTCTTCGATAACGGGTGGGAGTTCTCGAGTTCCATCATCTCTTGGGTTTATAAATTAGTGGACACTGTGAATGGCCATGGACACTCCACTGGGGAACGGGTACTCTCCGATTTCTCTAGGATCAACTTTAATAATTCGATAGACACTCCATCGAATTCGGCGGACACTCCATCACCTACCCCAAAAGGGTATTAGTGTTGCTACTAGGAAGATTACTGAATTGGGAAAGTTTATCAGACACTCTGCCACATTTGGTAGACGCTCCGCCAACCGGGCGGCAGAAACTATGTCCTAGGTTTTGGCTAGGTTTAATTCCTAGTTTGGAGTGATAAACGTTCATGCATGTGCACAATACTTCTAGAATAACTCTAGGGACACTCTAGGTTAAGGTTGGCTAGGCTTTGGGCCTCAGCTAACTAGTGCATCTAGTTATTTGGGCATGATCCTATTCATGAGAACTTGAGACAAAAGCATAAGATTGAGCTATGAGAACTTAGCTCTGAGATTTAAGAATCATGAGATGGTCAGGATCATGAAAAGAGACTTGAGCACATCTTGCTTTTCCACCCTTCAAGAGGCAATTGAGCCATTCTTGATATTCTTGCAAAATCCATAAAATGGCATGAAAAAAGCATTGAGAAGGATCTCTAGGAATTAATCATGATTAGAGCCTTGATCTTACCTTTGTGATGAGTGAGAGACCACCACACTCCATGATCCATACATGCATGAAAGATTTGAGATAGGGTTTGAGAGAAATATCCAAAATGATTAGGATGAGAGCTCATAAGCTAACCATGACCATGGATTGAGATGAAGATGACTTGATCTTGATGAGATGATGATCTTGGATTGCTTGCTTCCATTCCACCTTCGACCTCCATCTCCAAATCTCCATTTTCTCTCTCCAACTCTTCCTTGTTCTTGCTTTCTTGAGAGAGGGAGGAAGGTGAGAAATGGGAGAGTGAGATGAGTTGGGGTTGCTTCAGCTGAGAAGTAAATCTCCAATTTCATGCATATGACAGGTGGGGTCCAAGGGTAAGTGGAGGAAAGGTCATTTCCCACTCACTGCTGCTGTTTAGTTACTAGCAGATAGTCCAATGGATATGTCAGACTGTCTGGTGGCTCTCTAATTTTGTGAAATTGATTCCAAGCACTTTGGGTTTTGGCATTAGGGCTGATAACCATATTCCAAGCAACGACAACCTGACCATGTAACATCTGAGGTTAGAGTTATGCATCTCTAGTAGTTTGGGTTGACTCTTGTTGACTCATATTGACTTGAGGTTTCCGGGATGTAAATCAATTCACTGGGTAAAGGGATGATCATGCTCCCTAGTTTTAGAGCAGTTGGGATCTTCATGGGAGTTTGATAAGGTGCTACACTTATGGTCGAAAATGAGAGCCTACCTTGTAACAAACTCGGGTTGTTACACAAATCCCTCAAGTACTATGTAAATCTCCCGAATGTTTGGATGGGCTCAAAGTACCATATTTTAGCGGATGTGTGCCCCTTCGTGTGAATCCGGAAAACTAATTAGCCAAGGGCTGTAACCAAAGTATGTGATCCTAGAATCTAAGGAAAAGAGTTTTATGATGTGCCCATGATGGTCAGGCTTAGTCTTGCCACTTCCTTTTAGCGATACCGGATGCTCACCTGTTCTACCAGGTATTAACTCGACGATTAGCATACGCGAAAGCCCTAGAGGCTCATGTGTTCGCTATTCGCCCAAGTGATCCTTGAGCATTCGGGATCACTGGCTTCAGGAGCCTCAAATGACCGCACTTGGTAAGATTCAATTTTTAGTTTGAATCACCTGCATAACATGGAGTTACACTAAGTACCCATTGGGTTGGGAAGGGGCCCCAAAAAAATGGAAGGACAGTTTGACTGAACGAAAAATCACCAAAATACCCGATCGATTCGGGACCTTGGTAGCAATGTTCAAAATCAATAAAAGTCATTCTTTTTTGAATTAAACTCTGCTACACTTTACATTCACAAGGTGTAGAATAACCAAAACCTATCAGAAACTACTACAATTATATAGCAAAAGTCTTGTGAGTGTAGGTTTGACTTCGCACTCAGCAATGGACATCTCATGAAGCGAAGAAGTCGGATAAAGGCACATGGTGACCTTCACCTTACCTTTAGGTCTTTATCATGAGCAGGGATGATGCCTGGAAGATGCCTCAGGGGGAATCACCTCGCAAAGCTTCCTCTAACATCCATGAAGATGAGGAGTCCTACCCATGCCACCTTCTTCAACATCATGAGGAATGCACGGCATCATGAGATCCTAGGTCGAGATCTATGGGCTCAAAAGGTTTCCCTACAACAGCAAGGTACCCTCTGCCCTCCATGATTTCCTATAGATATTCTGGCCTAGAAATCTCCCACACACCGACCATCAATGAGCCTAGCCGCCAGTGTCACTAGTGACCTAGGCCTCCAATGGTATTGTTCAACCCCGTCTTTGAGGAGAACATCCATCAGTTAGGCCGCTATAGAACCCGATCTTAAAAGCATTCTCCCAGCGATGGCGCCACCACTGAGAAGAACCATTGTTGGTGCTTCTTAGCATTTGTAGAAAAGTCCATAAGCGCATGGAAGTACCATTGTAGCACTTTAGCTGGCGGTATTCAGGGTATCGTATTTTTACAAGGAATGGAGGTGTAATTAGTCTCTTAACTAGTTCTCCCAGAAAGATAAGATGAAGAGCAGCTTGGTTAGTGAGGTTCTTCTAAGGATAGAAACCTTAAGTAAAGGTAACTATGTTTCTATAGGCTTGCTTCGGGCACTAGAGATCACCTGGTCTACTAAGCGATGTCGGCCTAGTAGCTCTATGCCGAACCCGAAATGTGGGGGATTACTAGAGACAAACAAGGTTGTCACCACTTGTCGCCTACCCCTCAACCGTGGGGAATGAGGCAAACAAGGGTAACTTCTAGCATAGACACCACTGTCTATGCTATCGGTTACTACTCTAGCATTGGCCAGGAACTTCCAGTCTTTATCAGGAGTCCTCTACTAGAGTATCCATCACGAAGACGGACAACAAACCTGCAAGCTTATAACGAACAAAGATAACTTGCGTAAGGGATCAAAACCAAAGTTGAACACGAACTTCATACTCCAAGTAGTAAGTCGAGGTACAAGTGGAGGAGCCATTTGCCCCGGCACTCCTTTCTCTAAGCGCACTGAGTACACTAGTGGAGGTAGCCGACAACTCTAATACTTCTCCAACTCTTCCTCTCTCACTCCCTATGCTAATCTAGCTAGAAGCTAATGGAAAGGTGGCTTGCTCTTCTTCTTCTCTTCCGATGTGTCTCTCCCCCTATGAAATAAGGAGGGGTCTTCTTATATAGCTTAAAGAGGTCGGTTTGCTAGTGTATTTTAGGAAACCCCCCATGCAACCGACCTCCTGGTGCATTTCATGTACTACCTATGCAAGGTTAGGCCGAGCGGTGCTAGGGGCAGGCCGCACTTGGCCTGGCCTACTTCTCCACCACCTTCACGTGGTCGGTTCTTGAGTGGGCTTGGGCCGTGTTCACGTTGGTGCTTGGCACAATTTTGTGATGGGCTGCTTTGTATTTCTTTGGCCTAGCTACGCTTTATGCTTTGTTTGATTGCATACTTTGACATGTATTTCATATTTGTGTCCTGCAAAACATATATATACCAAAACTTGTGGAAAATGTGAGTCATAAACCCTAATTCTAAGTTTTGGCATTCAAATTTATTTATTTTGTTTAAATGTTGGTGGTAGAAAAAATGAGTTAAGCACCACCAATAAGCTCTCCCACACTTAGTCCTTTGCTCGTCCTCGAGTAAAGTTCTAAGGACTAAGCAGGTTCATCTCCTTGATTTGAAATCTGCATACAAGTTATTCCAAGCTTCACCTAAACCTGTGAACTTTCAAGTGTCTACCAAAATATCTTGGGTAATTGAAAAATGAAATAGCTTGGATTCAAATCTTCTCACTCTTTTCCTGCTCAGAAACTTGGGTTTTCATGGTTTTGAAAACATAAAGATTGCTTTTTGTTCCTTGAATGATTCTCTCAAGTCACTCAAATTTGTAAGTGGTTCCTTTCCAAGGCATATTTGAAAGTTTGTCTTCTCTTTGATCTTCCTACTCCTAAAAGCTTATATGGGGCTTTGGTTAAGGATGAAAATTTATAGGCACACTTACCTTGCATATGTTGTAAAGTCAAATTCCGGACCTCACCGGAGAGAAGCATCATACTCTTAGATAAAAACTGTGCAAGTGTGTGGAATTTGGTGGAATTATACTCCTTTGTTTTTATATGATCTCTAGCTTTTATTTTGAGACATGGCTAGCTTATTTTTCTTATGAGCCTTCATGTGCTCATCATTTTTTTCAATGCTTTTGGGACCTTCATGTGCCCCTATTTTTTTCAATACTTTCTGCATAGCCTTTCTCTCTTTCTAGAAATGCTAGGGAGATCATAGTTTTGAAACATGGAGTATTTATTTTGCTGGTGATGGAAATATGTTTTAACGTATCCCCAGTGTAGGAATAGTTGTTTATTTGTGGCATGTACATGAGTTTTGATCTTGGGAGCATGAAACGTCTCTCAACAGGGGTCACAAAGCTTGACCAAACTTAACACAAAGTAAGAGGCATATGTGGAAGGTTTTGTCATGAATGATCATATATGGCATTGATAGGTATTTGCATATCATTCAAGGAACATGCTATTTTGAATTTTGTTTTTTAAAATAATTCCCAAGTACTTTGCAAGAATGAGTAAGCGTCATGTCATCCTACTATATCTCATTCGTCAATTACTTAGATAAAATGGGGTCCCTATGATAAGTGTTCACAAGTATTTAGGAATATTAGCAAGGATAAAAAGTATGCAAACTTTTTAATCTTTAGGAGACATGGAGATGGAGCATTTCTTTTAAAATTTGTTTAGTTTTAAATCTTTTTACTAAATATGGAGAGAGAGAGAGTGAGAGTTGCACAAATCGAGGGTTGAATTTTTCATCTTTTGTGCAACTGAGTCAGAGGTGAGTTATGGTGCTCCCCCACACTTGTTTTCTTACCTGTTTTTATTTTGATACAGAGAAAATACAAAAACAAGTGCAACAAATATTTCTACTAATAATTCTTTATTCAATTATCAAAAAGATAGGCGCATTACATGATTGGAATTCAAAAAGATTGGAATGAAAAACTTTAAAATGATAGAGATTCGCCTAATTATTTTGGCTGGGAGTGGCCTAGAAAGGTTGTTCTAGAGCATCAGCTACTCCTGCCGCTCTTGCCACCCTAGCGATCTTTTCTCCTAAGTCGCGGTGAAGTTGATTGATCTTGTCACTGAGGTCTTTGATTTTCACTAGATTCTCAGTGAGACGATCATTGACCTTTCTAATGTCTTTGCGCATGCTTTTGTTGCTAGTACTAAGCAAGGCGATTGTAGGGCCTTTGGGTAGCTACTCATCATCACTATTGCTGAAAAAACCAGCGGGCTGCCATCTAATAGGAGGCTTTACCATCCTTTTGATTCTAAGGGGCAGCACCCAAGGATTCTGCCGACTCTTTTCCTGACGGAGTCGGCTTACGTACTGGCTCTTTAGCGAGTTTGCGCATGAGTGCTTTCCCATACCCCCCGTCTGGTTTGCACACACCTACTGATGGTATAGGAAAGGCTAGGACGAGTGGTATGCATGGATGAGCTATCATGGGAGACCGAGTTGCCTGAAGGTGTTAGAAAAGAACATTTCTTTGGTCCGCTATCTTCGGGCAGCCTTCCTCTTGAGCCTAATGGTGCCTGGTGGTTGGCCTCAGTCGAGGGCATCATCTTCTCCTTGGCGCCACCAAGGGGCACCTTGGTACACGACATAGACCTCAAGCTACTACCACCGCTCATGGTATAGCTAGGTGGAGGCATGATAGCTAGTGGCGCCTCGATGATCATCCTCGCCTCCTCCCTCACAAAAGTGCTCTCAGGCACTAGATCAATTGAGGCAGGGCACTCGATCAAGGTCATATGTGGAACAGGAGGCCTTGTACAAGGTGAGAGCATGGCTAGCCATCTTGAGCTTAGGATGCTTTGGAGAGGGAGTGAGGAAGCTTGTCCTTGGTGTGAGAAGGAGAGGCCATGGGGTGGTTTATATAGGTGAGAGGGCCTCTACTACGAAGGAAACAACATCACACTACCAACTCACCGTCAGATATGTGCGATACACAGCATCAAGATCAAGTGTGCAAAGATTGGGGGCCAGCGGAGCCTAGGCATGGGTGCGGCCGCACCCCCTAGCTCCTCCCTCCTGGCCTAGGATTTTGTCTAGGTGCACATGCATGCATGGTGATATAGGAGATGTTGGTGTCGGATTGTGATTCAATAGTATGAACGAGTGATTGAGCAAAATATACACATGATCATGTTGAATCAAGGATATTCAAGTTGCAAAATTCATATGATTTTATAATTATGAGAGAATATTCATGTGATCAAACTAGAATCAAGACAAATAAGCAAGAATCATGAGTTCTCTAGTGAGGGCATAAAAGTACATTTGGCCATGATAGCTTGATTAAGAAGATAAAATAATATTTTTGCATTTTTTAAGTAAATGAAAGAATATGTTAGTATTATATATTTTTAATTTTCATAAATTTTTAATGAATTTATCAAAAGCAATTAATTCTATTTTATCAATTTCTTGGTTAAAGTTAATATTGTGAGAAGTCTCAAGGAAAATTTTCAAATGTTGACCGTTGACTTTGAAAATGTTATCCGTCATCATCCTGGATGGTGATCGTGCCAGTGCGACAAAGAATTGATGACGGTGTATGGTCCTTTCCACTTGCTATGCAATTTTCCTTCATCGAATAGCTTGACTTTTGAGTTGAAGAGCAAGACCTTGTCTCCTTGCTTTAATTCTTTTAGCTTGATTCGGTGGTCATGCCATCTTTTGGTTCTTTCTTTGTAAAGTTTGGCACTATGGTAGGCCTTCTCTCTCCATTCTTCTAGCTCGGCTATTTGCTTTTGTCTATTTTTGCTGGCTAGCTTGAAATCCATGTTCCAGCTTTTGATTGCACATTGAGCTCGAATGCTCAAGCTCAACTGGTAGGTGGCAGCTTTTTCCATAAACCTAGCTAGGAATGGTGACATGCCGATGGGGGTTTTATAAGTCATCCTGTATGCCCATAGTGCATCAGGAAGCTTGTTCTTCTAGCCTTTCCCCATCTCATTGACCATTTTTTGTAGGATATTTTTGATCTGTTTGTTTGAAGTCTCGGACCTATTGAAAGGTCCTTATTTGGTTTTGGTAATTGAGTGACAACTTAGGTGGACTAATTGTGTTTATGTGAGATACATAGATGATTAGTCCATAGGTACATGTGTGTGAGCAACATATGCCATGAAGGTGAAAATGGCTTGGAGATGTTGCAAAGCTCACACATGTGATGATGAAGGAGCTTATTGCACATGAGACATGACATTGAGTCATGTGATCAAGGTGGAGAAGATCAAGACAAGACTTGGCTTGATGGACCAGTTGCAAGCGTGAAGGGCAAGTCGAAGGCTTTGGAGTGATGGACCGCAGTGGCGGTGAAGCTTGAGCAAGACTTGGCGCCGATGGACGATGGCAACGGTGAAGAGCAAGTAGAGTCAAGATCGATGAACCAATATGATCATGTGATGATATGAAGTGGATCATATCATTGTTGATCATGTTGGTGCATGTGTTGCATCGACATTGGAGGAGATGGAATGGAATGCACAAGGCAAAGGTATAACCTAGGGCATTTCATTTCACCGGTCATAGGTGTGTAGAGAAGTTTATGACCGGGTTTAGGATAGATGACCGTACTATCAAGAGGAGCAAACTTGTTTGCATATCGGTCATCTAGTGCCACTCGAGTGATCTAACTTTGCATTGTCGCTAGGATCGAGTGGCGTGGCAAGTTGAGTGGCTAACATCCTTTGGGAAATGATTGTGAAAATGCTAACACACATACACATATTGGTGTACACTCGGTGGTGTTGGCACATTTACAAAGGAGGTGGTGTTTGTAAGGGTGAGATGGGTTTAGGTCCCTCTCTCCCTCCCACCGAGCAAGCTCGGCGGGATTCGGCGCTTTCGGGAAAATGGAATGCCTATTTTCGATTGCGCCGGATGCAAATTCTTGGTGGTTAGCACATTGGAGCAAGGGTGAAGAAGTTAGAAGTGAAAACGAGTTAATCGTGAAGATGCTGGCGTCGGTCAACTGACCGGACGCTGGATCTGAATGCACCGGACGCTGGCTGGCTGCGTCCGGTCAAGCTGACGTACGATGACGCAGAAGCTGGAGTGTGACCGGACGCTAGCTGCGTCCGATCAAGTGTGACCGGACAGCGTCCGGTTGAGGTCGGTACCTTACTAGAAATGACCGGACGCTGAGGGTTCAGCGTCCAGTCAGTTGAAAGCTACTGCGTCCGGTCAGGTCAAGTGACCGTTGGAGTCGAGACACGTGGCCATCTGCGGGTGACTAGACGCTGAGGTCCAGCGTTCGGTCAACACGACTGGAGCGTCCGGTCGGCCCTGACCGTTGCCCAGTGAAGGGGTAACGGCTAGTTTAGCCCTTGGGGCTATAAATAGAAGTGGCCTTCGGCCATGGCTGGTGTTGAGCACCTCAAGGGACTTAGTGTCCATGCTTGTGAGTGCTTGGGAGCCCTCCATCTCACACATACTTGATAGCGATCATTCGATTATGTGAGTGAGCGATTCTAGTGCGATTGCATCATGAGGTTGCATCGAGTGGCACTAGGTGATCGAGTTGCAAGCCGGTGGTGCTTGTTACTCTTGGAGGTTGCCACCTCCTAGATGGCTTGATGGTGGTCTCCGTCGAAGCACGCAAGAAGCTTGTGCGGCGCTCCGGAGAAGTGCTTGTGAGGGGCATTGTGCTCGCCCCATGGGAGCCGCAAAGAGCAACTCTAGTAAAGCGTGTATTGAGCTACCCTCACTCAAGGGGTAGGTTCTTGCGGCGCCCGACTGTGCGGGCTTAGCGGGTGATGCTAATTAGCCGCCGAACCACCAAGTGAGCAGGTCGACACAATGGGGACTAGCGTGTTGGCAAACATGTGAACCTCAGGAAGAAAAATCATCGTGCCAACCTTGTTCTTCCCGTTGGTTTGCATCCCCATTACACAAGCTTGCAATTACTTTTATACATATTAAGCTTGTGTAGTTGCTCTTGTAATTAGATAGCTTGCGTAGCTTGCTAATTACCTTCTTGCTTGTGTAGCATAGAAGTAGCTCCCTTGCGTGGCTAATTTAGTTTTAGTAACCTTGTTAGTCACATTGCTTAGTTTATGTAGCTAAGTATTTGCGCTCTCTAATTAGGCATTGGTTGCCTTGTTATTGAGCATTGCTAGTGAGCTTAGTTAGCTTTGTGCTTTTGCTTACTAGCATGTGTAGGAGCTCCCTTGTCGCTTAAAGTACTAGTGGCATAGGTTTGTGTAACCTTGCTCCTAGAATTGTTTAGGAGAGCTCTAGCTAGCCCGGCACCTTTGTTGCATAATTGTTATCTTTGCAAGGTGCTAGTGAACATATATAGTGGGGTGTAGTCTTGGCTAGACCGTTAGTTTAAATTCCGCATTTGTATCGGTTAGCCGACGCGATTAAGTTTTAGAAAAGACTATTCACCCCCCCTCTAGTCGCCATCTCGACCCTTCACCTATCCGCTGGTTTGAGGATGATATGGGGTGGTAATGTTGTGCTTTGCTCCAAGCTCTTTTAGGAAAGCTCTGAATGTCTTGTCGATGAAGTAAGATCCCCTATCACCTATCACCATCCTTGGTGTTCCAAAGCGAGGGAAGATCACCTCGTGGAACATCCTCCTTGCATGCTTAGCGTCAGCAGCTCAGCACGGTAGTGCTTCCACCCATTTTGACACGTAGTCAATGACAACAAGGATGTACTTATAGTCCTAGGACTTTTGGAATGGCCCCATGAAGTCAATGCCCCACACATCAAATATTTCTATTTAAAGGTTGTAGTGTAGGGGCATTGCGTTGCGAGTGTTGATGCTTCCTTGGAATTGGCACTTCCAGCACCTCCGGATGAACTCCTTAGTGTCTTTGTACATCGTTGGCCAGAAGAACCCGCACTGCCTAGATTTTGGCTTGTGTGCGAAATACTTCGTAATGGCCTCCGTATGGTGCTGCATGGCATCTTTCAATGATTTGTATCCCCTCTACCATCGACACACATCTCCTCAACAAGCCGTCCAAGCATACCTGGTATAGATACGGATCATCCCAAAGGTGACAACAGCTTTCGACTTGTAACTTTCTCCTATTTTCTCCCAGTGGTACATAACCTGCAACCACGAAGTTCACAATGTTTGCATACCATGGGTTGGAGTTTGTCACATTGAGTAGCATGTCGTCGCGTAGGAAGTCGTTAATTGGTAGTTCCTACATGTTAGTGAATTGCATACACGACAAATGATCTACAACAGTGTTCTCTACTCCCTTTTATCTTTTATTTAAAGATCAAATTCTTGGAGTAAGAGAATCCATCTTATTAAGCATGGTTTCATATCTTTCTTTGTGAGCAAATATTTTAATGCAGCATGATCAATGTAAATGATAACTTTTGCTCCAACTAAGATCTAAATTTATCAATAGCAAAAACAACTGCAAGAAGTTCTTTTTCAGTAGTTGCATAGTTAAGCTATGCTACTGTCAGCATTTTGCTAGCATATGCGATTGCATGATGCTTCTTATCTTTGGTTTGGCCAAGGACCGCACCAACAGCATAGTCACTAGCATCACATATGATCTCAAATGGTAGCGACCAATTGGGTGGTTGGATGATTGGCACTAAGATGAGTGCTTTCTTAAGAGTGTGGAAAGCATTTAAGCACTCATCTATGAACTCAAAGGGTACATCCTTAGCTAGTAGGCTCATGAGGGGTCTAGAGATTTGGGAAGTCTTTGATGAACCATCTATAGGACCCCACATGACCTAGGAAACTATGGATCCCTTTTACATTTATGGCGGTGGTAGTTGTTCGATCACTTTGATCTTTGCCTTATCTACCTCAATCCCCCTCTCAGACACGAGGTGCCCAAGAATGACGCCCTCTTAGAACATGAAATGACACTTTTCCTAGTTAAGTACCAGGTCCTTTTCTTGACATCTTTGCAAGACTGTCTAAATTCTCTAGATAGTGGTCAAAGGTTTTGCCAGACTCAAAAGTCGACCATAAAAACCTCCATGATTTCTTCTATCATGTCTGAGAAAATAGACATCATACATCGTTGGAACAAAGTGGGTGCATTGCACAACCTAAAAGACATACATCGATATGCGTACGTTCCTTATGGGCATGTGAAGGTCATCTTGCTTTGATCATCGAGGTGGATGGGAATCTGATGATACCCCGAATACCCATTGAGGAAATACAAGAAAGAATGCTTCACCAACTGCTCTAACATTTCATCAATGAAAGGCAGCAGGTAGTGGTCTTTCTTTGTAGCTGCATTGAGCTTTCGGTAATCAATACACATTCTCCACCCCGTGATGGTACGTTATGGGATCAACTCGTTCTTATTGTTTTCAACTACCATCATTCCTCCTTTCTTCGGTACCACTTAGACGGGGCTAACCCAGTCGCTATGTGGTATAGGATAAATAATCCCGATGTGAAGATGTTTGAGGACTTCCTTCTTCATGACTTCTTGCATCACATTATTGAGCCTACGCTAAGGCTCTCGAGATGGTGTACTCGAAGGATCAATTGGAATGCGATGAGTGCAAACCATTGGACTTATCCCCTTAAGATCTTGCAAAGAATACCCAAAGACTGGCCTATGTTTTTCTAAGATAGCGATGAGTTTAGTGGTCTCCTCATTAGTAAGCTTATCACTTATGATTATAGGAGTTTCTTTGTCGCCATTCAAGAAAGCATAACATAAGCTAGTGGGTAGGGGTTTAAGTACAACTAGAGGTCATGTCGGTGCTTCCTCCTTGGGAAGGTCTATGGTTTCTCCTAAGTCATCCTCTTCTTCTATGAAGAGTTTTGCATCTTTTTCTAAGGATGTCTCAGGGGATTCAAAGGGTAAAACTGACATAACTTCCTTGGCCAGGTTAGGATAGGGGAGAGATTCTACCACCAAGTTGTTGGCTCGAGTGATCAGAATGGAAAATGTGTCTCTCCCCAACTTTATTTCTAGATCCCTTGTTTTTCATAGTTCAACAAAGAGCTTTTCTAGGGGATGCCCAATCAGGATGTCAAAGTCCTGAATGTCGAAGACATGGAAGTCTAGGATAAACTCAACATTATTATGGTATAATGATATGTTGTGAAGAATCCCTAACCCTTCTAGTCTAGAACGAGGTGCAACCCTAACGGTTTTAACTGTCGGAGCAATAGGTTCGTCACCTAAATAGGTGCGTGCAAAAGATGTAGACATGAGGTTTGCCCCGACAGTTGGATTGTAAAGCATTTTCACCATGATCATGCTAATATGGCATTGGATGGTTGAAGAAGGGGCGCGAATCTGAATTTCTTCAGGAGATTGCTCCACTTCTTCCACCGATTCGCTGCTCATCCCCTTTATGGATTCCGTTAGAAAATCTTCGTCTAATGGTTCAAAAGGGGTAACAGGAACTGGTGGCCTCTTTTGGCATGACTATTTTGAGGTGTCTCTGAAATTTTCAAAAAAATTATTGTTGGTGGTCCTTAACTCACACTTTTAACCGCTAACATTTATATATAAAAACTGCTAAAATAACACTACACCACAACACTGCATCACCATCAGACATCTGACGCTAAACATTATATTTATCGATGAACGATCTGTCGCTAAAGATAACTCATAGACGATATGTCGCTAATTTCTCATTTAGCGATTCTTTGTCTGTCGCTATAGATAATCATATTTAACGTCAAACTATCTGATGTTAAAAATAGGTATGCCATCAAACTATCTGTTGCCAAAAAGATGTGGCCCCCACCTAGCTTGCGCACCCCGTTTACATTGAGCTCGGGCGCCAGCTTAAATTGGGCTTGTGCGAAAAATTTTAGCCTGGCCACAAAGATAGTGAGAAACCCTAAACCCTTCTCTTCTCCAAATGGGGCACTATAGTGACCAGGTTCAATAGTACTTAAATAACTATAGTGACCACGTCCTGAGAAGGCTACTTACAGTCAAGATCTACCACGGCCTCCCAACTCCCAAGCTGCGACTTCGGTAATATTCTCTTCTCTTTTATTGCATCAAGTTCTTTAATTGTCTTCTTATATATACTTTTTTATTTTTATATTTTTTGAAATGCTTTTGCAGTTTAATTTGGAGTTACATTCGAAAAGCACATAAAAATCACTTACACCTTTAAAAATAGCAAATTACTTCAAAAATTCTAGAGAATTCTAAAAACACATCTTAGATAGTCTAAAATTATATTCTAAATTTATGGGTCTGCACAAATAATATTTATAGCCAACTATCATTAGATAAAGATAACACAATTTGTTCTATTAGTTAAAAAGTAAAGATTAAATTCTAATAGGCTGATACAACATAAGTCCACTCTCAAATTTGAAGGCGCAATTAAGATTGCAGATGATCTTACCCACCAATCTTGATCCAACGGGCGAGAACGCAACCTTCCTCGTATAAAATAGACACCAGAAACCCTATCCTCACAGATCCAGCCATCCCTTCCTTTTTCCTCCGCCCGACCCGGCGGCCCCAGCCCTAGCCTGCGCCGGCACTGGCCACAACTCCTCCCCGGTGCCTGGCCCTCAGCTCCCTCCCTGTCCGTCAGCTACACACCTCATCTCTCTCCTCCCATTCATGCGCTAAGGAACTATGGCGGGCGGCGGCTGGGCGTCAGCTCCTGCAGTAGTAGATCTTGTATGTGGCGTCGGCAGCCGTGCAGGTAGCGAAGGTTCTCGCCATCGCCATGCATGGAGCTCACCGGCGCCGTGCTCTGGCGACCCGAGCTGCCGTCAGCGTCCCCGGTGGCCGCGAGGGTGGGGAGGAGGAGGTACCCGGCTAGGGTGGCCTGCGTCGGGGGTGGGGGTTCACGGAGGAGGGCCACCTCAGGTACTGCGAGGCGGCCCCGCTGAGGAAGGCGGTCGAGGCGGTGGCGAGGGACCTAGGCAAGCTCCGGCCCCTAGGGCTCGTCGTCGGGGACGCGGCTAGGAGAAGGTCTTCTTGGTGAGCCCTCTGTTCCTCCCCCTCTTCCTCTCTTGTTGTTTTTGTTTCAATTTGAGAAATGGATGAGGAATCTGAGTAAGATAGTAGTCTGGCCTTGTGGTTATGCTTGCTCCAATTAATTGGTTCCTGTGGAAGAATTCGGGTGGGATTTGAGGACAACAGTGATGATGATATAAGTAATATGGCCGATTTGGTGCGATTTGAGGACAACCATGATGATGATGATATAAGTAATATTGTCGATTTGGTATCCGAATGGTAATACGTTTTATTAACAACAATTTTCAGTTCCTGCTGGTAACCCGATGGTTTTTGAAATAAAACCAGCGCATAAAACTTGACTGAACATGTGTATCAAGTGTTGGTAATTGGTTTACTCGATAGTTTTGTATTGTCTGTCACTATGTGTGTTGATTGAAGCTCAAGTTGAGTTCTCATTTTTGCTGCAGGAGCTGAGCTAGATGAAGGACGAGGCCACCATTTATCTTCTGCAAGCCGGAGCTCGTAAGGCAAGGATCTTATTTCTTCCTCTTCTCTACAAGCCCGAGCTCTGCAGTATGGCCTGTTGTTCCAAAGCTGGATGCCTGTCTCTTTTGCTAGTTAAAAAATTAAGCTTGTTTTTTCATGAGATGGTCTGTAGAAAAATTTAAGCTTTCCTCACAACAGCTCTAGGTTGAACAGCCCCTGACTTTTATTTTAGAGCATATATGAAGCTTTACTATGAAATATTAGTGGCTCTGTGAAAAAGTCTCCTGCCGACTGTGTGCGTGGTAGCTTTGTTTCTTTAAAATTTTAGCAAGAACAAGATTCCACTTCTGGTATGCTCGGATTGTTTAGTGGACCTGAACCTTGATGCTCATCTATGCGTAATTGAAGTTGATTCATTAGTGTCGATCATGATTCAGTCATGAAACCGAAGTTTTTGCTGCCTATCTAATATTACTTGCCGTTGTGTTCTGAACTTGTTCTATTATTTGCTTTTAGTCATGGACTCATGGTTCATTGGTTCTGTTCCTGTTCTGCTTGGACACGTGATGCAGCTCTACTGTTCTTTTAGTTGGAACTGCTCTCTATGCTTGCAATCTGCAACATGCTCTTAACTGAAAGAAACAAACGGTTGTACTGACTGTCTGAATCAGCCAATCAGGTTTATAACACACCAAGCAAAATCTTTTTAGAAAACACAGAATTGCATGATATATTGTAAACCGGTCTTTTGGCGAATCTGAAAATGCATTGGATGCATGCTGATTGCTGAACAATTTTCAGATCTGAGTCTTTACTGTTTGTTCATGCATTTCTGAATCTGCAGAAAGAGCAGGAGGAGGCTCTGAAGCAGCTGAGGAAGAGCCTGACCTTCAAAGCCAACCCAATGCCAAGCTTCTACCACGAGGCGACACAATCCTGCATATATGATGACCTCATGCAGATTCAGAAGCAGCGACAGCAGCTCAGCATTGTTTTTTTTATAAGACCATAGCTTTCCTGTTCTTTGCATGTTGACAGGAGCTGCAGCTCACTTTAGTTTCCGTTGAGCAATTTTTTTACTTAGTGTGCTGGCCAATAGTGCAAGAGAGGTGGTGTTTGCATTCTGTTTAGTCAATAGTTTGGTTGTTTTAACTGTAATGTTGCTCTAAGCTTTTAACTTAAGTTAATTTTTGTTAGTGTTTCATGTAGCTTGCTGCTTTTCTAGCTCTTTATTCTCTGCAGGTTTAGTACCCAGTTTTAGTAGCTTGTCCTAAAGCTTGTTCCTGATCTGGTTGGTTGGCAAAGTGTGCATAGATTGTTTAATTACAGCTATGCATATTTCTTCGCATTAGCTCTTGGGTTTATTTTTCCACATGTTAACTGTAGCTTTCATTAGCTAGTTAATTAGTTAGCGTTCATTTTCTTAGCTATCAGAAGATTAGCACCAGTCCTTTCATTAGCTTACCAACATGTTTATACTTCCTTTAGTGACCAAAAGTCTTATAGTGTTCAGTCTCTAAACCATGTGAACTGTAAGTGAACATTATTAGTGGGTTGAATTTTGCTTTATTGTCTTTATAATTTTTTTTTATTTAATTTTCTAGTCTAATGAGTGAAGTCCAAGATGAGAAGCATTATCCTGTAGATGTCTTGTACCAAGTAAACAAACCAAAAAATTTGATAAGACAGTCTCTAAACCATTTTGTGCTTTACTGAGCCTGGATGTGAAGATATAATTAGTGTTGTTCGCGGCATGTATAGAAAGGATGGATTATCTGTTCTAGCTAGTGGAAGTAGATTTGGTTGTGAGCTTAGCTATGTGAGCTATAAACTTTTGGTCAAATTTGAGAAGATGTATGTATCTCTATTGAAGTTGAATTCTAGTTGTGTATTTGCTTAATGAACTTTTGAAGCTCAGTGACATTTGTAATAGTTGTTGACAGATCAAATTTTATTTTGTTTAGCTATTTAAAACTATCTCGTTGTACCATCTGTCGGTAAAACTATATGTAGCATTAAATAATCTGTTGCTAAAAGTAGTAATGAGTTATCTGTCGCTAAAGAGTGGCGGATATAAATACTTAGAGTAATAGATGATTTGTTGGTAAAAGTGTTGTCTGTCGCTAAAGATTTTTAGTGATAGCACTTGACCATCTACAGAAGTCTATCCTTATAACTTTTTAGCAACAAATTGTTTGTTGCTATATCCTCTTTTAGTGTCAGGTCGTCCATTGTTGATCTTGGTGTTGTGTAGTGTAAACAATGAACTTAGAATTAGGACTTAACTAACTAATTAGTTTCACGAGCTTTGGTGATTATTCCTTTGCAGGATGACATGTCGACATTACATAGAAAAAGAGCCTAAAATATACAAGAAATGCAATATTATATATATTCGACATGAGTCCAAGGGGAGATAGCCTACTTATCAGCAGAATCAGGGCTCAAAGGAGTGGAGAAGAAGGCCACATTTCAACCAAACTATCGACACAGAATTTTTATCTCCGTGCCGAGGACACATGCAGCAACCCGGAAGGGTGGTCGATCCTGCGCAATCCTCTCGAGACGTGCCAGTCAATTTGACCCTGCAATTTACAAGGAGAGAAATCTCATCAGTAATTAAGGGCGAAACGTGCCGGTGTTACCAGACAGTCTCGAATGTGCGGCTCTGAGAGCCGATATGAGGAGATCGACTAAATAGTCGATTCCAGCATATTCATAAGAATAAATCGATTAAAGCTCATGGGGGTCGTATAACAAGAATCGGTTATCATTCAGGATAAATATTATTTAAGCAAATATTAATCAATGACAATAAGATATCAATGATGATCGGTTTATACTGAGTCAATGATTACAAGTAACCGAACTCCTTTTTATAAAGAGACAATTTAACACCACATAACCATTTAATAAAGATAAATCTAATGAACATATTAGATCTCATCCATCGTCATGACCAGTGGGGCATGAGGTAGAATCATGCAGGCTGTAGTAACAACAATAGACTCGACGACCCTAACTTATTACTAATATCAGTGGGGCATGAGGTAGAATCATGCAGGCCATAATACAATAATAAGATCATAGGGCTCACATATCTTTCAGCTTATCTCTACTTTAATGATCTCGTAATATGAACTGTTCGTGAATGCGCTCGATATCGGCTAAACAGTCGATTCAGGCATAGCGCACAGTTAAGCTCATGCCTTCTCAGGAATGAGTCTACCAACTAATGATTCCCACTCTATGGTGCTAATAGTGGGGTGAGAGGCAGAATTCCACAGGCCGTGATGACGGGCCATGGAACGGTTTTCATTAACTAATAGATCTACTCAAGATCGGACATGCCTTAACCGCATGCCATGCACGATTAAGATTAACGCAAAACAACCTATAAAAATATAACTCATCGCTTAAGATATAGATTAGATCAATTTTAAATTAGCAAACGATGAGTTAAACAAGATATAAGGCCGATCCAGATCAATCTCAATCGGGCAGAGTAATATTGCTGTAATTAGATAAACGATGAAAGCAATAAGCAATATCGGTAACTTAATGAATCTACCAAAGACTGTCATACTAAGTTAAAGCCGATAACTTGACCTTAATCTAATTCAAGCAGTGGGGTGTGAGGCACAATCACACATGCCATACTTGAATTAGACAAGAGTCGATAACTAACCTATACCAGAGTCGCAGTGGGGGTCGATCGGATCGATGCAGCCATACGAATAGAGGTATAAATCATGACGGTACTTATAGACAAGCAGTGGAGGTCGACCGGATCGATGCAGCCGTACTCGCTGAAGAACTCGCCGAGATCTACTCTATTCCTACTCCTAAGGGGTGGCCGAAGCCGAAAAAAGTAATTGACTTGTATTTGATTGATTGTTGTTTTTTACGATAGCCGGGGTTTGGTATTTATACCCGGAGCCTAAAACGAACCCTACTCGAGTATAACTCAATACAATTCTTTGGTATGAAAGAAATATTCATATTTTAATATAACTTGGACTCTAATCTTTTCCCTTTTTGTAGAGTCTGATATGTATCTTCTTGGCGCCAATCATATCCTGTCATCGTTATCTGCTGACATCATTCGGAGAGAATTGATCCAGTGTCGCATTTGATCCAGTAGGTATCAATCTTTACTCTAACAACAATCAAGAACTCGCCGAGATCTAATCTACTCCTACTCCTAAGGGGTGGCCGAAGCCGAAAAAAGTAATTGACTTGTATTTGATTGATTGTTGTTTTTTACGATAGCCGGGGTTTGGTATTTATACCCGGAGCCTAAAACGAACCCTACTCGAGTATAACTCAATACAATTCTTTGGTATGAAAGAAATATTCATATTTTAATATAACTTGGACTCTAATCTTTCCCCTTTTTGTAGAGTCTGATATGTATCTTCTTGGCGCCAATCATATCCTGTCATCGTTATCTGCTGACGTCATTCGGAGAGAATTGATCCAGTGTCGCATTCGATCCAGCAGGTATCAATCTTTACTCTATAAACTCCTTGATTGGCATAATTCTAGAAGCCTGCGAGTTCTCGCGCTCTTTTTTTTAAATTTTGGTGTAAACACATGCCCCTCAATTTTGGGATAAAATGATTTTATCCCAAAATTCCAGTTCACTGGTTTACCACGCCGCAACTGCACCATCCGAGATATACGCGCGACTCCTGACTCCCCGACCTGAGTTCTATATAACATCCCAATAGTATATCTTGCAACTTACTCAGCCTGTTCGCTTTCTCCTTTCTTCTTAAGCCAACTTCAAATAGCCGACGCCGTCATCACCGAGGCCTCAAACCCTAGCAGATCATCTGTTCTAGTTGAGCCATCGTCCAAGCGGTCCTCTCTAGATCCAAACCAATTTTTGACCGCGATGGTGACCGTCGACCATGTCCTTGAGGTATATCCCCAAGTTTCCTTTTTCCGAGTATCAGTTGCCACCCCATATCTTCTTTCTTTTTGAATTTATTTTATCCAATTTCTAGGAAATGAGGAACGAGATCTTGATTCCATCAGCTGCCGCCCCTAATGCTTACTTTCTCGGGCCTATGGGTGATTCTGATCCATCCGATTTTATCCGTCAAGAAACCAACCAAATCCCCTTTAAACAGTCTGTAGTGGATTCATCCTCCTGGAACAAAACTTCCTTCAGAAACTGGCCTCACGCACCTAAGGGATGGAGAGATTGGTTCTGTAGGATATCTGCGAAGAAAGGCAGAGACTGGGAGCTTTATGATCTAGACCAATGCTTAACACTTTCGTTGTCCAAAATGGAGAGGAATGATTCACTCTTGATCTCTGCTTCTTATTTCTGGTCTAATGCTCTAAATATTTTTATTTTTGGTCATGGCCCAATGACCATCACTCTGGCCAACGTATACATGTTTATCGGCCTTAGGATTACTGGATTGGTGTAACCTTATGAGTATTTGAGTGTCGGTTCCAAGAGATTGGCCAAGATAGCAGACTGTACTGGATGGGCAAGTTACATTCTGAATCATATTGAAGATGGACCAGCCGTTAGTGAAAGGGAGTACGTGGCCTTTCTGAACATGTGGTTGAAAAGATTCATTTTCTGCGGGTCATCTTATGGTCCAACCTATAATCACAAACTCTTGGCGGAGCACCTAGCATTAGGCAAGAATATTCCTCTCGAAAAATATCTGCTAGGAGCTGCTTATCATCTGATGTATTAGGTGGCTGCCCAATTACTGAAGAATGAACCGATGCAGACTATCAGCGGTCCTTGGTGGCTGATACAATTGTGGCTCAATCTGTACATGCACAAGATTGTAAAGCCTGACCTCAGAGATTTGAGCTTTCCTTCTTCTAGTTTTAGTGAGAAATATAGAGGCAAAGAAGGACGAACTCGACGGTGTACGAACTATGGTGAGGCTGCATCAGCTATAATAATCAACTTCGATGCTGGTCACCTCTTCAAAAAAATTTACAAAGGGTTTGATGCGGCCGTCCTGACCTGGCTACCTTATAATGAGGAGGATGAACTAACTTTTCCTTTCAGATTCTGATTTGAATCCGGTTGTTCGGACGAAACAGCAGCTGCGATCTTTAATTCTTTTATTAAGCCCTGTGTTCTTCCAACCGAATTTTGTCATGGTCGTGGCAAAATGATTAAAGGTTCCTCCATCCCAGACAATCCTCCAACCTATGAATTTTACAACCCTTCGTTTGTGGCCTGTCAGTTCGGCCTCGGTCAACTTCCCCCTTGTATGTTCTTCAAGAACACCCTGAAGCCAAGGGAAGATATCCGTGACGTGCTAGAAGCTTCCAGAGTCTTCCAATTGGGATCAGACCTTCCTTCTTTTTCCTTGCATGACTAGGTCAGGGCCAGCTTTTTTCTTCCAATCTCTTTGACTCCTGGTGGCAAGAATGGCATTCCCATCTCTTCTGTGGGCAGGTCTACCCTCTGTGCATAGCTCTAGACGGGGAATTTGCTTCTGATAGTGAGGTAATCCCTTCATTCTCTTTTCAGAGAAATTACTTGGTAAATCTTCTTGCCAACTGCCCTAACCGACCCTTTCAGGATATTGAATTCGAGCCTCCAAGCCAAGATAGGAGAGGGTGTCCAATAGATTACCAGCCGTTATGCCCAATTTCAAGGATGGGATCAACCACACCTTCTTTGAAGAAGTTGATGAGAACCCATGCTGCTCCCATGATCATGACATGTCAATCTCCAAAGCGCAAAGTGGTTCCAGGGGCAACTTAGAAATCCACTACTAGAAAAAGACTCCATAGGATAAGACCATCAGCTGCTCAGGTGAACGATTCACACTCTCCTCAAACTGATGTTCAATTTTTTTATCCCAATTTCTTCACAGTTATCGAGCATCGCGTCTCAGTCTGCTTTGGGTGTGGGACAATTATCGTAGGCACTTGATCCACCACCAACCGAACCTTCATCTCAGGAGAAGCCGATTTCAATAGAGGCACCCAATGCTTTCACAACAGCAAAAAATGTGAGTCTTATCCTTGATTTTTCGTTAACTTCTTGATTTACCTAGTTTTCCAACCTTTACTTAATCATTTGTCATGCTAGACATCTTCTGAGGAAATATCTATGCAAGAGCAGGGGCCTAGTAGTTCTCCTATTGACAATGATCCTGTTGACGCTGGGAACAGTCCCGTTGTTGATACTCATACTGCCGATTCCCTAATTCGGCATACACCTGATGGTAAGAAAATCATGTGCTTGGCCTACTCCTCTGTAATAAACACGAATAAAAATCTCCCCTTACCATTGCAGATATCAGCACCGACAATTTGGAGCCGATTCAACCAGATGCTATTAGTGCATCATCAGCTGCTCTCCCTCTTCTAATAGAGGCTACTACAGAGAAGGTATTGTATCTTTTCACCATCCATTTTGCGACAAACTGATTCAAACCTTTTAATCAAGATTTCCCCTATATATAGGCACTCGATCCTCCGACATAGAGTTGTTTTTTCAATCTTGAGGAGTATTTTGATGAAGATGAAATCAGATCATCATCCACTTCCTCGCTGAATCCTTGCCAGAGGAGACCAGAAATCGGCTAAAAGATATACTGTCTGTATTCGAGAAGAACATAGTCGATTTAGTCCATATACTGAATCAATGCAGCGAGTTTTCTTGGCTATTCGGGGTGATCCATCCCCAGCTCTCTCCAGGGTCTTATCATATTTGCCTATTTTCGAAGATCAGGCCTTGAAGGTGAAAACAATTCAGAGGAACTTGTCCAACCATGAAGCTTTGCTGGCTAAAAGGGACTTCAATAGGCAAGAGGTCAAAGAACTAACATAGTTGATTGATGCTCTAAAGAACTCTTTCCTTAGGACCGATCTAGAGTTGTCTCAATTGGAAGCCAAACATGTAGAGCTTGAGAGGGAGCTGGAAAACGTGAAGGCCGCCATTGATCATCGCAAGTCCACTCTAGCTCAAATACCAGATGCCATCAAACAAAAGAAACAGGAACTGTTGGCCAAAGTGAAAGAAAGTAGAACTATCCGTAGCAGCCTTGAGAACGCCCCTGGAACAGCTGAAGAACGCGAATGCAAGATTGCAGAGGCTAATGCTATCCGGCTTGCAATACTGAAAATCATTCAAGATGTTCTGAATGTGTAATCTATAGGTCAACATACATATCTTGTTGTATTTCTTTCTTCGGCTGAAGAGCCAATTGGAAACAGCCGATTCCAGATTTATGATCCTAACCTTAATGGAATCTAAAAACACAGCTTTTATTTAGAGAACCTTTCGATCTTCCGCCTTCAGTCGCCTGATGCCGCATCTTTCTCGGTATTAGCAAGGTGGCGCTTCGCCTTCTATTAATTGTGGTTGCCTTTTGTACTTCCCCGAGGTGTTGAAAGGTCCTAATATGGCTAGAGGGGGGGTGAATAGCCTATTTAAAAATCTATAAGTCAACTAGAGCAATTTGATTAGTATGACAAATAGCGAAATGCAAACTTGCTCTAGCTCTACAAGGGTTGCAAGCCACCTATCCAACAATTCTAGTTGCAATGATAGCTAGACACACAATTTGCTATGATACTACTCACTGAGAGCTCTCAATCTTTCTACTCTAAAGAGCTCCACAAAGCAAACTTAAATAGCAAAGCAAGCTCTCAAATCTAATTATACTAAAGAGCTTGCTACAACTAATTTGCAAGAATGTAAACGAGTGAGTAGGATGGTTTTACCGCCGTGTAGAGGAATGAACCAATCACAAGATGAATATGAAACCAATCACCGGGAAAATATCAAATGGCAAGAGACAACTAATTTTTCTCTCGAGGTTCACGTGCTTGCCAACACGCTAGTCCCCGTTGTGTCGACCAACACTTGGTGGTTCAGCGGCTAAGAGGTGTTTCACAAACCTCGTCCACATGATTGGACACCGCAAGAACCTACCCACAAGTGAGGTAACTCAATGACACAAGCAATTTACTAGAGTTACCTTTCGGCACTCCACCGGGGAAGGTACAACTCCCCTCACAATCACCGGAGACGGCCACGAACAATCATCAACTCATGCCGATCCTCCACTGCTGCACCGAGCCATCTAGGTGGTGGCAACCACCAAGAGTAACAAGCAAAATCCGTAGCGCAACATGAATACCAAGTGCCTCTAGATGCAATCACTCAAGCAATGCACTTGGATTCTCTTCCAATCTCATAAAGATGATGGATCAATGATGGAGATGAGTGGGAGGGCTTTGGCTAAGCTCACAAGGTTGCTATGTCAATGAAAATGTGCAAGAGGGTGAGCTTGAGCCGGCCATGGGGCTTAAATAGAAGCCCCCCCCCACAAAATAGAGCCATTGGCTCAAATATTTGGCTGACTGCGCATCAACCGGACACTCCGGTCACAATGCACCGGACGCAGCACCAGACGCTTCGGTCGTGAATACCGGACGAGTCCAGTCAGCATACTAGACATGTTTGGTAGCTCCCAGACTGCCACGTGTCTAGTTCAAACCAGCCTAGCTGTTGCTGCCCATTCGCCGACGACCGGACGCTCATACCAGACGCACAAACACAATTGACCGGACGCTGAGCCGCCGAGTCCGGTCGAGTCAAGTAAGCCACTAGGGCCAACCAGACGCGTCTGATAGAAACTGACCGAACGCTGAGCCTCAGCGTCCGATCGAGTATGGTAAGCACCCACAGATGACCGAACATGTCCGGTCACACCGGACTGGATGCTACCAGCGTCCGATCGACTGCTCTACCAAACACTACCTTTTCTGATTCACACCGGACGTGTCCGGTCGCTGAGTACGTAGCCAAATACCAGACGTGTCCGGTCACCATACCGAACGCGTTCGGTAGCTCTGTAACCAGCGTGACTAACTCCTTTTCAACTCTATCTTCTTCACCCTTGCTCAAATGTGCTAACCACCAAGTGTATCACCATGTGCACATGTGTTAGCATATTTTCGCAAATGTTTTCAAGGGTGTTTGTACTCCATTAGATCCTAAATGCATATGCAATGAATTAGAGCATCTAGTGGCACTTTGATAACCGCATTTCAATACGAGTTCCACCCCTCTTAATAGTATGGCTATCGATCCTAAATGTGATCACACTCGCTAAGTGTCTTGATCACCGAAACAAAATGGCTCCTACAATTTTACCTTTGCCTTGAGCCTTTTGTTTTTCTCTTTCTTCTTTTCCAAGTTTAAGTATTTGATCATCATCATGCCATCACCATCATCATGATCTTCGCCATTGCTTCATCACTTGAAGTAGTGCTACCTATCTCATAATTACTTTGATAAACTAGGTTAGCACTTAGGGTTTCATCAATTAACCAAAACCAAACTAGAGCTTTCAATCTCCCCCTTTTTAGTAATTGATGACAACCCTTTCACATAGATATGAATTGAGATTTAATTGAATCCACGTTGCTTGCCCAAGCATATTTACCATGTGTAAAAGAATATGGATAAGTTTCATGAACTCCAAATGGTAGTAATTGCTCCCCCTACATATGTGCTAAGAGTTTGGATTTTAGCTTGCACATATGCTTAGATAGGAAATATATGAGTCAATTTCTACCAAATGATGCTAAGGTATAAGAGATGGACCTTTGAAGCGTGATACCAACCGGAGTGCACCAATATACCATCCTTAGCATCATTAGTAACTAGACATACACAAAAACTAGAATACCCCATGAGATCAACATTACAAGTAAGGGTCTAGTTTTCATAATGTGAGCATGAGTCTAGTTACTTAGCCTATGCATGCTAGTTTTTCATTTATCACCATCAAGCATATAACTAGCATACACCACACTAAGCATGGATATTGACATTTAAGAACTTGTAGCCATGCAAGCAAATATATGAAATGTCACATTCAAATGCAATCATACAAGTTTATGAGCTTGCTTCCCCTACTTGTGTGATCAATTTTTATTTATCCCCTTTACAATGTCATTCATTATCTGCTCCACCTATCTTACTATCTTTGTGAATTTCTCTCCCCCTTTGTCAACTAATTAGCACAAAAGGCGAGCTCAAATTATAGATAGGTTAGGGTGAAACCATGTGAAATGAGGATCATTTTCCCAATTAGGTTCAATCTAGATTACTTGCAAAAGATATTTAACTCGATTTGATCCAAGGACAAGCTTCTTCACACCTCCAAATAAGGGTTATCTTGTACCATGTTGAGTTAAACACTTATAGCTCATTTTCTAGATCAAACCCTAGGTTTACAAGCCCACAAACATGTCATATGCTACCACTAGATCATTTCAAACATACAAGCAATAGTGGTACCATACAAGCATCAAATTCATTTGATTTTATGAATGATCCTAGGACATGATAGGAATGACTAGATGCACTAAACAAGTCCTTAGCAAGGGATGGATGACATGTCAATCAACTTTATCTTGCTTGGCTTGAAGGAGAGGCATGTCATATAGTGGGGGTGCATCAACACATATTGGAGAAGTCAAGTATGTTCAATTCATTCCTTAGCTTGCAAAACCTCTTCTCATCAAGTGGCTTGGTGAATATATCGGCAAGTTGATCTTCGGTGCCCACACTCTCTATGCAAATGTCCCCTTTTTGTTGGTGATCTATTATGAAGTGACGACGAACATCTATATGCTTTGTTCTTGAGTGTTGAACCGGGTTGTTGGTGAGCTTTACGACACTTTCATTGTCACATAGCAATGGTACTTGCTTGAACTTGATTCCAAAGTCACTCAAGGTAGCCTTCATCCAAAGTAATTGAGCACAACAACTATCGGCCAAAATGTACTCTGCTTCGGCGGTTGAAAGTGCTACACTATTTTGCTTCTTTGATGACCAAGATACAAGTGATCTTCCCCAATAGTTGACATGTGCCCTGATGTGCTCTTTCTCTCAACTTTGCATCCCGCATAATCAGAAGTCCGAATATCTAATCAACTCAAATCTTGCTCCTTTGGGATACCATAATCCAACATGTTGTGTATACTTCAAGTACCTCAATATTCTCTTAGTTGCCTTCAAATGACTTTCTCTTGGTGAGGCTTGAAATCTAGCACACATACATACACTAAACATCACATCTGGTCCTTGATAGCGGTCACATAGAGTAGGCTTCCAATCATAGACCGATACATCTTTTGATCCACCATGTTGCCACTAGCATCACTATCCAAGCTTCCACTTGTCCCCATTGGTGTACTAATAGCTTTACTCATTATCCATTTCAAACTTCTTGAGCATGTCCTTGATATACTTGTCTTGACTCATAAATGTGCCATACTTCATTTGCTTGATTTGAAGACCAAGGAAGTAACTAAGTTCTCCAATCATAGACATCTCAAACTCACTTGCCATCATCTTGCCAAACTCCTCACAAAAATCTTGATTTGTTGACCCAAATATGATATCATCAACATAGATTTGCATTATAAACAAGTCATTTCAAAGCTTCTTGGTGAAGAGAGTGGTGTCAACCTTTCCTATCTTGAATCCCTTAGAGAGTAGGAAATCTCTCAATCTCTCATACCATGCTCTAGGTGCTTGTTTCAATCTATACAAAGCCTTTCTCAACTTATAACATGGTTGGGTTTCTTTTCATCTTCAAAACTGGGAGGTTGCTCAACATATACAAGCTCATTGATGTACCCATTGAGAAATGCACTCTTTACATCCATTTGATACAACTTGATGTTGTGGGCACAAGCAGAGGCTAACAAGATCCTAATTGCTTCTAATCTTGCAACCGGGGCATATGTTTCTCTAAAGACAAGACCTTCAACTTGAGTGTAACCTTGAGCCACTAATCTTGCTTTGTTCCTTATTACTATCCCATCTTGATCTTGTTTGTTCCGAAAGACCCACTTAGTTCCAATCAATATTGATCCTTAGGCCTCTCAACTAACTCACAGACTTGGTTTCTTGAAAAGTTTAGCTCTTCATACATAACATTGATCCAATCAATATCCTTCAAAGCTTCATCTATCTTCTTAGGTTCAATGGATGACACAAATGAGACATGCTCACAAAATGAAGCCAATCTTGATCTAGTTTGCACACATCTTGAAATATCATCAATAATAGTGTCCAATGGATGATCTCTTGCAACATTGGTTGGTTGAAGCACTTGCACTTGATTGCTTGCATTTGATTGATCACTTGGTTGAGATGATGAACTAGCCACTTGTTGTTGATCTTGCACTTTATCATCACTAGTTCTTGCTTGAACTTGATCATGAGAACCACTAGCTTGCACATTTGAATTAGAGAGCACTTGGTTCTTGTCATCTTCAACATCAATCACCTCTTTAGGCCTTATATCACCAATGTCCATGTTCTTCATTGCATTGACCAATTGAGTGCCTCTTATATCATCTAGATTTTATCTTCCTCTTGGGAACCATTTGTTTCATCAAACTCCACATCATGAACCTCCTCAAGAGTACCACTAGCCAAATTCCAAACTCTATAAGCCTTGCTAGTAGTGGAGTAACCAAGCAAGAAACCTTCATCATATTTCTTTTCAAACTTGCTCAATCTAGTGCATTTCTTCAATATGTAGCATTTACAACCAAAACCCTAAAAGTATGCTATGTTGGGCTTTCTTCCATTCAATAGCTCATAAGGTGTCTTCTTCATCATGGGATGACAATAAAGTCGGTTGCTATAATAGTAAGCCATATTGATTGCTTTGGCCCAAAATGAATGACTCACATTGTACTCACTCAACATTGATCTTGCCATGTCAATGAGTGTTCTATTATTTCTCTCAACAAGACCATTTGATTGTGGAGTGTACTTGGCCAAGAATTGATGTCTAATTCTAAATTCATCACATAACTCATCAATTCTTGTGTTTTTGAACTCACTTCCACTATCACTTCTCACTTTCTTGATGGTTGTTTTAAACTCGTTATGAATGCCCTTGACAAATGATTTGAATGTTGCAAACACATCACTCGTATCCACTATAAAGAATACACATGTGTATCTAGTGAAATCATCCACAATTACAAATCCATATTTGTTTCCACCAATGCTAGTGTATGTGGTTGGTCCAAACAAGTCCATGTGCATCAACTCAAATGCCTTAGATGTGCTCATCATGCTTTTCTTAGGATGTGTGTTACCAACTTGCTTTCCGGCTTGACATGCACTACATAGCTTATCATTCTCAAATGTGACATCTTTCAAGCTTCTAACTAAATCATGCTTGATCAACTTGTTCAATTGTTTCATTCCAACATGACCAAGTCTTCTATGCCATAACCAATCCATGCTTGACTTAGTGATCAAGCACGTTGACAATTGAGCCTCTCTAGCATTGAAATCAACCAAGTATAGATTCTCATATCTAAATCCTTTGAATATCAAGTTAGAGCCATCTACACTTATGATCTCAACATCATCCACACCAAATATGCACTTGAAACCAAGATCACATAATTGAGCTACCGACAATAGGTTGAAGTTCAAGCTCTCTACTAATAGCACATTAGAAATGCTCAAGTCATTGGATATTGCAATCTTATCAAGCCGTTTGACCTTGCCTTTGCCATTATCACCAAATGTGATACTATCAATCCCATTGCTCTTGTTTTCATTGATTGAAATGAACATTCCTGGATCACCGGTCATGTGTTGTGTGCACCCACTATCAAGCACCCAATGCCTTCCTCTAGCTTTATAATTGACCTACAAAAGAAGATCAATTCCTTTTAGGTACCCAAACTTGCTTGGGTCCTTGAAGGTTAGTTACCAAGGTCTTTGGTACCCAAATGATGGGAACATCACTCCTTCGGAATGTGTATCCTGTGATCCTCAACCTCATGCAATTCTTCAGAGGTACCGTGACCCCGGGCTCATGCAAGTGTCCTGACAACTCACATCAATTTAGAGGTGAGCTCTTCTTAGCGATACTTTTTCATACTTTTAGAATAGACTACTACTAATGATGTTATCTTGCTTAGGAACATTGGAGAGGGTCATGAAGGACTTAGAGGAATGGAGGAGGTGATGATGACCACAAGGACGTCCAACACAAGCCGGAGAGCCCAGTCCAACAAGAATTTGAGTCTGCCTCGGCCTCTATGACAGTCTGTCCTTAAACTGGTCACCCAGGACGCATCCGGGACTACCATTTTCGATGATCCACATATGGATGGAAAGCTAATCTTGATAAGGAAGCAATCTAAACTGGTTTCACATCAAAGCTATTCAAATCAATGTGAATCGTTGAAACAAGTCAGCTCCAGAATCTGTCAGGGTGCTGCGACACAATCTTTTGGTCTGTTGGACCAATGTATCAAGTTTGGGCCCATTAGGGGTGCGTCCAGGGGTCTTGCACGACCCTAGAGTCTTCATAAACAGCCACCACCCCTCCATTAGGGTTTGGGTTTTGCTTAGATTATTCTGTCAAGAATAGTTTCGCCGTTCATCGGTTTATGAGACCCCAACTTCGTGAGATAATCATTCATCTGTAATTTGGTTGCGTTCTTTCTTGTTCTTGCTTGTGTTCTTTATTACACAGGTAGGGATTAGCCTTCTTGGAGAGGTCAACCTGGTCCATGACTTAGTTGATAACCAGAGGAGCTATGGTGCTAAGATTGCAGGGTTCAATCTTTCGATCTGAAGCCAGATCAGTGTGTCATTCTTCGCCACAACGATAGTTACCATCACCTGACGGAAGATCTAGATCCCTATCTCCATTAAGTGGTAATCAAAGCTAAGGTATACTGTCAGGTTCACATTTATTCCCTAGTTTGAGTATTTCGCATTCGTCCCATAGTCCAGTGCCATACTCGTTTTTCCTGTCCTAGAACCTTCCACGCCATAGCCTTTGCATATTTCGGTTTTAGAGTCCGGCGTGTTGAGTTTGTGTCCTGGTCAAGGTCTTGTTGCTAGTTAGGTCGTGTTAGAGTCCAGTTCGTGTGTTTTCCCCCATCATTTCCATCAAATCTTTGCTGTTGTGACCAATTTTGCGCACATTGTTCCCGTTTTGTCCTCTAATTTGGAGCCAATTCTTAAAACTGGTCTAGTTTTCGCATATGAACTCCAATTTTGACATTCCATATATCAAAATCGATCAGAAAAAAGTGGTCACAAGATCCTCTTTTCGTGGTCACAAGGTTTTTGTCGATTTTGAGTAAGTTTTCTGAAATTCCACAGGCCACATCTTTCACTTATTTTAGCTCATATTTTTGTGATTACTTCTTTTGTGCTCCTAAGTAAAGGAAAAATATCAAAAAAATAAAATAAAAAGTCAAAATTTCCTAAAAAATAACGGCAGCCCAAAAAATAAAAAAAAGAGAGGGACAAAAGAGGAACAATATCTAGAGGAGCATATAGAGAAGACCAAAGTGAGTTGTGTTAGCGCGTGTTGTCTGGTTCCTTGTTTGTGTTGCTGTTTCCATTCACCATACTTGTTTTTCATACACCTGTCACCTTGCTATCCACCATACTTTTGTCACACACCTGGTACTTGAAATATTTTAGACCAGCAACGAGAACAAGTACTTTGGACTATAATTTAGCATTACTTTCTGTTACTGATTTGTGTGCCAGATATACATATTACTCTTTGTGTGCCTTTCAAGCTCCATAAACTCTTTAGATCAGTACAGACAAAGGGCTTTGCAATCTCGGTACCACTGCCTCACAGGTATTACGAACCAACCGCTGGTTGTACCACCCACTGCTTGTGTTGGTAAAAACTTTATAAGAGCTTGGTAAGACGCTTCCACTTGCTGTGAAAAGTGATACAACTACAACCATATAGTCATTTGGTAGGGATAACTTTCACCTGTTTGTTCTTGTTTTTGTGTTTTCAATGGTAGGAGGTGAACAGACTGGAGATAACAATCCTAAGGATTTCAATGAGTGTGTCAGTCAAGAGCAACTATAAGTTGTTGTAGAGGATGCCCAAAAAAGGATGAATGAGGCCGTCAGGAAGGCCATCACTGATGCACTCATTGAACTCAACATTGGTAATAGCATGGAGAGATTGGACAAGTGAATTTCCACGCTAACCGACAAGGTTATTGAGTTGGAAACCTTTGTGGCAGGCAACAACGACGTCTCCGGTAGCAACACCGATGGTCAAGACACGGTGTATGATGCCAATAGGAACATAGGTCGAGCAGCTTTCTGACAAGAGAGATTACGACAACGTCTTCGCCGCAACATGACAGGTATGGGTGGTGTCCACCACCACCATCAAGGTAATAATCACCGTGTGCTCGATGATCCTTATGCTAAAATTAAGTTCACAATACCATCTTTTTCGGGTCATTATGATGCTGAGGGATATCTTGATTGGGAGATGATGGTAGAACAAAAGTTTAGTGCCCACCTTGTACCTGAGCAGCATAGAGTTAGACAAGCTACTAGTGAGTTTAAGGATTTTGCCAATATTTGGTGGAATGGGCTAGCTGCACAGAATGCTTTACCTGGTACATGGGAAGAACTTAAGGTAGCTATGCATGATCGTTTTATTCCTCCTTCTTATCATAGAGACTTGCGTAAGAAATTGATGCATTTAGAACAAGGAGATAAATCTGTACAGGATTACTATGGTGAGCTCCAAAAGGGATTGATGCGCTATAGTGTTGTGGAGGGAAATAAAGATGCCATTTGTCGTTTTTATTCAGGTTTGAGGCATGAGATTCAGGACATTGTTGATTATAAAGAATTTAACACTGTCAACCAGTTGTTTTAGTTTGCTATGCTTGAAGAAAAGGAATTGTAGGGGCGTGAACAGCAAGGCAAGAGCAAGGTCAACACCAACACATACACGCCACGCTTGGCACCATCATCGGGGCTGACCAAGCCAACCACCTTTTGGCCGCATCCTCCTCCAGCGAGCAAGCGACCAATAACCTCTAGAGTTTCCGCTACACCTAAGGCACCTCCCACACGACCTTCAGATTTAGGTAAAAATTCTTTGCAGGTGCCTACCAAGAGTTCCTCATCCGTTGCATCGATGGGACGCACTTCGGGTATTCAGTGCCACCATTGCCATGGCATTAGCCATGTGCAGAAGGACTGCGCAAGTCAGCGAGCATATATTGCTACAGAAGATGGTTACATCAGCACCTCTGACATTGAGGATGAAGAAGACCAAGATGTAGATGAGGACGATGGCGAAGTCCTTGGTGATGAGGCCACGACGTCCTATAGGAGCATCATTGTACAATGGGTGCTCAGCTCACAAGTCCAGCAACCTGAGAAGCTACAACGCCATAACTTGTTCCAGATTTTCTTCATCATCAGCGACCATCGAGCACGTGTCATTATTGATGGAGGTAGCTGCAACAATTTGGTGAGTTCGGATTTGGTCAAGAAGCTTGGCTTGACCACATGCCCACACCCACGTCCATACCATATTCAGTGGCTAAATGATTTTGGTAAAGCAAAGATAACACAAACTTGCAGAGTTTTATTTTCTATTGGTTCTTATGCTGATTCGGTTGATTGTGATGTGGTACCTATGCAAGATTGTTCACTCTTATTGGGTCATTCTTGGGAACATGATAATGATGCTACCCACCATGGTAGAAGTAATAAATACACTTTTGTGCAAAAAGGAAAGAAAATTACTTTGGTACCTTTGACCCCTGCTCAAATTATACAAGCTGATAGAGAACGCGCTGCTAGTTTGAATGATGTTCAATCTGAAAATTAGCAAGTTGCTAATTCTATTTTCCCACCTAAAAAGGATAAGTCTACATCTATTTCTAAGGCTGAGGGGATTAAATTGAAGGGTGGTGTTATGCTTGCAACAAAATATGACTTTGCTAAAATTTCTGATGATGATATTTGCTATGCTTTGGTATGCAAACGAGCTATGTTTTCGCTTGATGATATTGTTAGTTCGGTACCTCCTGCTATCACTAACCTTTTGCAGGAGTATGAGGACATTTTCCAGCTGAGATACCCCTAGGGCTGCCACCTATGAGAGGGATAGAGCATCAAATTGATTTGATTCCGGGAGCAACCTTGCCCAACTATTCTGCCTATCGAACCAATCCTGAGGAGACTAAGGAAATTCAGCGGCAAGTCCAAGACCTATTGGATCGCGGGTATGTACGTGAAAGCCTTAGTCCTTATGCTATTCCTGTACTTTTAGGTTCCTAAGAAAGATGGAACTTGGCGTATGTGTTTTGATTATAGAGCCATCAATAATATTACTATTTGGTATCGTCATCCTATTCCTAGGCTAGACGACATGCTAGATGAGTTGTGTGGTTCTATAATTTTCACTAAGATTGACTTGCGAAGTGGCTACCACCAAATTAGAATGAAACTTGGAGATGAATGGAAAACTGCGTTTAAAACTAAATTCGGGTTGTATGAGTGGTTAGTAATGCCTTTTGGTTTGACAAATGCACCTAGCACTTTCATGCGCTTAATGAATGAGGTTTTAAGAGCTTTATTGGACATTTTGTGGTAGTTTACTTTGATGATATATTGATTTACAGCAAGTCTTTTGATGAACATATGGATCACTTACGTGCTGTTTTTAATGCTTTACGTGATGCACGTTTATTTGGTAACCTTGAGAAGTGCATCTTTTGCACGGATCGAGTTTCTTTTCTTGGCTATGTTGTAACTCCACAAGGAATTGAGGTGGACAAGATGAAAATTGAAGCCATAAAGAGCTGGCTGATTCCCCAAACCATCACACAGGTGAGGAGTTTTCTTGGTCTTGCAGGATTCTACCACCGCTTCGTCAAAGATTTCAACACCATTGCTGCCCCATTGCATGAGTTGACGAAGAAAGGAGTGGTGTTTCATTGGGGAGAGGCACAAGAGGAGTCCTTTGACACTTTGAAGGACAAGCTTACACACGCACCATTGCTACAACTTCCAAATTTTGGTAAGACTTTTGAGCTAGAATGTGAATGCTAGTGGAGTTGGCATTGGTGGTGTTTTGATGCAAGATGGTAAACCAGTTGCTTACTTTAGTGAAAAATTGCATGGTCCTGTTCTTAATTATTCCACGTATGAATAAAGAATTGTATGCACTTGTTCATTCTTTAGAGACGTGGCATCATTATTTGTGGCCTAAAGAATTTGTTATTCATTCTGATCATGAATCGCTTAAGTATCTTCGCTCTCAAAATAATCTGAATCGTAGGCATGCTAAATGGGTTGAATTTATTGAATCTTTTCCTTATATTATCAAACACAAGAAAGGGAAGGATAATGTGATTGCTGATGCTTTGTCTAGAAGATATACATTGCTGTCCCAACTTGATTGTCGGATTTTTGGTCTTCAATCCATTAAAGAACAATATGCGCTTGATCCTGATTTTAAGGATGTGTTGCTTAATTGTAGAGAGGGACGTGCATGGAATAAGTTTATGATCAATGATGGGTTTTTGTTTAGAGCTAACAGCCTATGCATTCTAGTTGGTTCCATTCGTCTTTTGTTGTTGTAGGAGGCACATGGAGGCGGATTGATGGGACATTTTGGTGCCAAGAAGACGGAGGAGGTGCTGTCCACACACTTCTTTTGGCCAAGGATGAGGCGAGATGTAGAGCGGTACGTGGCTCGGTGTGCCACATGTTCAAAAAGCTAAGTCGCGGTTGAACCCACATGGTTTGTATATGCCTCTTCCTATTCCTTCTACTCCTTGGGCAGATATATCTATGGATTTTGTGTTGGGATTGCCAAGGACTAAGAGGGGGAGGGATAGTATTTTTGTGGTGGTTGATCGTTTTTCTAAGACTGACACATTTTATTCCTTGTCATAAGAGCGACGATGCTATTCATATTGCTGACCTTTTCTTTCAAGAAATCGTTCGCTTGCATGGTATGCCTTCTACTATTGTTTCAGATCGCGATGCAAAATTCTTGAGTCATTTTTGGCGCACGTTGTGGAATAAATTGGGGACCAAGCTGCTGTTTTCTACAACATGTCATCCCCTAAACTGATGGGCAAACTGAGGTTGTGAATCGAACATTGTCCACCATATTGAGAGCCATTTTGAAGCGCAATTTGAAGATAGTGGGAAGAGTGTTTAGCCAGCATGTGGAGTTTGCATATAACAGGGCGGAACATTCCACCACCAAGGTAAGTCCTTTTTAGGTAGTGTATGGTTTTAACCCCCGTGCTCCTATTGATCTTTTGCCTTTACCTACCACTGAGAGAATACATAGTGATGCTAGAGAGCGTGCTTGATTTTATTCGTAAGTTGCATGAAACAACTAAAGCAAATATTGAAAGCATGAATGAAAAGTATAGAATTGCTGGTAGTAAAGGTAGAAAAGAGATTAAACTTGAACCGGGTGATTTGGTTTGGTTACATTTGAGAAAAGATAGATTTCCCGAGCTACGTAAGTCTAAATTAATGCCAAGAGCAGCTGGTCCTTATAAGATCATTGAGAAAATAAATGATAATGCCTACAAACTTGAAATGCCACCCGAGTTCGGGGTTAGTCCCACATTTAACATTGCAGATTTGAAACCTTATTTGGGAGAAGAAGATGAGCTTGAGTCGAGGACGACTCCAATTCAAGAGGGGGAGGATGATGAGGACATCACTCCTTCGGATGTATCAGCTAATCCTCCAACTGTCATGCAAGGTCCAATGACCTGGGCTCAAATGTGTCAACTCAATTTAGAGGTGAGCTTGTTCTTAAGCGATCCTTTTCATACTTTTGAGAATAGATTACTACCTAATGATGTTATCTTTCTTAGGAACATTGGAGAGGGTCAAGAGGGACTAAGAGGACGTAGAGGAGGTGATGATGACCAGCAAGGACGTCCAACACGAACTGGAGGCCCAGTCCAACATGATTCGAGTCTACCTCGCCTCCAGGACCAGTCTGTCTTAAACTGGTCACCTAGGACACATCCGGACTCTGTTTTCGATGATCCACATATGGATGGAAAGCTAATTTGATAAGGAAGCCAATTCAAGTGGTTTCACATCAAAATCTGTTCGGAATCAACGGGAATCGTTGAAACAAGTTAGCATCTAGAATCTGTCAGGGTGCTGCGACACTGTCTTTTGGTCCGTTGGACCATGTATCAAGTTTGGGCCCATTAGGGGTGCGTCCAGGGGTCTTGCATGACCCAAGAGTCTTCATAAATAGCTGCTGCCCCCTCCATTAGGGTTTGGGTTTTGCTTAGATTATTCTGTTAAGAACAGTTTCGCCGTTCATCGGTTTGTGAGACCCCAACTTCATGAGTTTAATCATTCATCTGCAATTTGGTTGCGTTCTTTCTTGTTCTTGCTTGTGTTCTTCATTGCACAGGCAGGGATTAGCCTTCTTAGCGAGGTCAACTTGGTCTGTAACTCAATTGATAACCAGAGGAGCTATGGTGCTAAGATTGTAGGGTTCAATCTTTCGATCTGAAGCCGGATCAGTGTGTCATTCTCCGCCACAATGATAGTTACCATCACCTGATGGAAGATCAGGATCCCTGTCTCCATTACAAATGGCCTTCTTCTTTGGGCCCACAATTGGTGTACCAATGAACTTAGCCTTCACACCATTGGCACCCTTGAAAAGCATGTATCAAGAATCAAATTTAATTGAGGATACATTAGGTAGCTTGTTCTTGTTAGTCTTGCAATTTTGCTCTATATGCCCAACTTGCTTACATCTATTGCAAAACCAACCATTGCCCTTCACAAAGCTAACTTTGGGAGTGACAAAGGCTGCCTTGCCTTTCTTGGGGGTATAGCCTAATCCCTCTTTGTTGAGAGAAAACCTTTGGCTACCCAAACTCTTTAGCAAGCAGGCATCTCCACAATAGGCATTGCCTAAGGCACGAGTGAGCTCATTCACCTCCTTCTTGAGGGTCTCATTTTCCACTTTTAGTGAGTTTTCACAAGTGAGACCATCGCTCAAGGGTGAAGTGGAAGTGGTAGTGCTACAAGAAGTGTTAGTGGAAGCAACAAAAATAGATTCATCAATAATATCACATGATAGTCCCACATCACATGATATGATCACTTGCTCCTTCTTGGCTTTCTCTACTTTGACTTGCTCAATAAGAGAGGAGTGAGCCTTTTCAAGCTTAGAGTGAGCTTTTCCAAGCTTCTCATGGGCTTCCATTAGCCTCTCATGAGTAGCATTGAGCTCATCAAAGGATTGCTCAAGAAATTTTACTTTCTTGCACAATTCTTTGCACTCCTTTCTCTTCATCTCATTGCAAGCGTGCACTTGCTCACACATGTCCAAGAGCTCCTCCTTGGTGTACTCCTCATCCTCATCATCATCATTCATACAAGAGTCACTTTCACATTCATCATCACCACTCTCATCATATTTTACCATGGTAGGCTTTGTCATGAGACATGTCGATGGAGTGTTGAAGATGGAGAGCTTCTTGTTGATGGTGATGCTTGCTAGTGCTCTCTTGATAGATTTCTTGTCATCATCACTAGAGCTATCACCATCTGAGGAACCATCACTATCCCAAGTGACTACATAGACTCCACCCTTCTTCTTCTTTTGGAAGGTCATTCTCTTCTCCTTCTTCTCCTTCTTTTCATTCTTATCTTTCTTGTGCTTCTTCTTCTCATCTTCATCATTATCACTATTGTAGGGATAATTTGCTACAAAATGATCAGGGCTCTTACAATTGTAGCATCTTCTCACATACTCTTTGCTCTTGGTGTGATCTCTTCTCTTTCTTGCACCATAGCCCTTCTTCTTCATGAATTTTCCCATCTTGTGGACAAATAAGGCCATAGCTTCATCATTAATATCACTAAGATAATCATCATTGCTTGATTCTTTCTTGGACTTGCCCTTGATCTTGGATGATGATGAGCTAGCATTGAATGCTACACTCTTCTTCTTCTTGTCTTCTTCTTCCTTCTTGTCATCCTTGTCATCCCCCTCCCTTTCCACACGGTATGTCTCTTGGGTCATGACATCACCTAGTACTTGATTGGGGGTAATCTCCTTCAATCCTCCTCTTATGATGAGCAATCTCAACATCTCAAATCTTGGAGGTAGGCACATCAAGAACTGATGAGAGACATCATCATCCTTGATCTTCTCTCCCAATGCCTTCAAATCATTGACAATAACTTGCAAACGATGGAACATCTCTGGAATGCTCTCATGTTCCTTCATCTTGAAGCTTGTCAATTTATCCTTGAGGATATACAACTTGGCACTCTTCACCGCCGGTGTGCCCTCATATGTTTCCTCCAATCTCTTCCACACCTCATTTTCTCTTTCACAATCCTTAATTTGCTCAAACACCTTGGAATCAATGGCATTGTATATGGTGTTGAGAGCCATTGTATTGCATTGCTTGTTGATCTTATCTTGGTTGGTTGGATCATCAGGATCAATGATAGCATAGTCATTCTCAGTCACTTCCCATACTTGATCATTGATTGAACCAAGATAAATCCTCATCTTTCTCTTCCAATAATCATAGCATGTGCCATCAAAGAACGGTGGTTTGCCCCCCACATGGTTGAACACTACTTGAGCCATAATTTGACACCAAGGTTCTTAAACCTTTAATCAAATGGTGACCATGGCTCTGATACCACTTGAAAGGTCCTAATATGGCTAGAGGGGGGTGAATAGCCTATTTAAAAATCTACAAGTCAACTAGAGCAATTTGATTAGTATGACAAATAGCGAAATGCAAACTTGCTCTAGCTCTACAAGGGTTGCAAGCCACCTATCCAACAATTCTAGTTGCAATAATAGCTAGACACACAATTTGCTATGATACTACTCACTAAGAGCTCTCAATCTTTCTACTCTAAAGAGCTCCACTAAGCAAACTTAAATAGCAAAGCAAGCTCTCAAATCTAATTACACTAAAGAGCTTGCTACAACTAATTTGCAAGAATGTAAACGAGTGAGTAGGATGGTTATACCGCCGTGTAGAGGAATGAACCAATCACAAGATGAATATGAAACCAATCACCAGGAGAATATCAAATGGCAAGAGACAACCAATTTTTCTCTCGAGGTTCACATGCTTGCCAACACGCTAGTCCCCATTGTGTCGACCAACACTTGGTGGTTCGGCGGCTAAGAGGTGTTTCACAAACCTCGTCCACACGATTGGACACCGCAAGAACCTACCCACAAGTGAGGTAACTCAATGACATGAGCAATTTACTAGAGTTACCTTTCGGCACTCCACTGGGGAAGGAACAACTCCCCTCACAATCACCGGAGACGGCCACAAACAATCACCAACTTGTGCCGATCCTCCACCGTTGCACTGAGCCATCTAGGTGGTGGCAACCACCAAGAGTAACAAGTGAAATCCGCAGCACAACATGAATACCAAGTGCCTCTAGATGCAATCACTCAAGCAATGCACTTGGATTCTCTCCCAATCTCACAAAGATGATGGATCAATGATGGGGATGAGTGGGAGGGCTTTGGCTAAGCTCACAAGGTTGCTATGTCAATGAAAACGTGCAAGAGGGTGAGCTTGAGCCGGCCATGGGGCTTAAATAGAAGCCCCCCACAAAATAGAGCCGTTGGCTCAAATATTTGGCTGACTACGCATCAACCGGACGCTCCGGTCACAATGCACCGGACACAGCACTGGACGCTCCGATCGTGAATACCAGACGCGTCCGGTCAGCATACCGGACATGTTCGGTAGCTCCTAGACTGCCATGTGTCTAGTTCAAACCAGCCTAGCCATTGCTGCCCATTCACCGACGACCGGACGCTCATACCGGACACACAAACACAATTGACCGGACGCTGAGCCGCCGAGTCCGGTTGAGTCAAGTAAGCCACCAGGGCCAACCAGACACGTCTGATAGAAACTGACCGGACGCTGAGCCTCAATGTCCGGTTGAGTACAGTAAGCACCCATAGATGACCGGACGTGTCCGGTCACACCGGACCGGATGCTGCCAGCGTCCGATCGACTGCTCTGCCGAACACTGCCTTTTCTGATTCACACAGGACATGTCTGGTGTGGCGACTAGACGCGTCCGGTCGCTGAGTACATAGCCAAATACTGGACATGTCCAGTCACCATACCGGATGTGTCTAGTCAGCATACTGGACGTTTTTGGTAGCTCTTAGACTGCCATGTGTCTAGTTCAAACCAGCCTAGCTATTGCTGCCCATTCGCCGACGACTAGACGCTCATACCGGACACACAAACACAATTGACAGGACGCTGAGCTGCCGAGTCCGGTCGAGTCTAGTAAGCCACCAGGGCCGACTGGACGTGTCTGATAGAAACTGACCGAACGCTGAGCTTCAGCGTCCGGTCGAGTATAGTAAGCACCCACAGATGACCGGACGCATCCAGTCACACTAGACCGGACGCTACCAGTGTCCGATCGACTGCTCTACCGAATACTGCCTTTTCTAATCGATGCATCCGGTTGCTGAGTACGTCACCAAATACCGGACGTGTCCGATCACCATATCGGACACGTCTGGTAGCTCTATAATCAGCGCGACTAACTCCTTTTCAACTCTATCTTCTTCACCGTTTCTCAAATGTGCTAACCACCAAGTGTATCACCATGTGCACATGTGTTAGCATATTTTCGCAAATGTTTTCAAGGGTGTTTGTACTCCACTAGATCCTAAATGCATATGCAATGAATTAGAGCATCTAGTGGCACTTTGATAACTGCATTTTGATACGAGTTCCACCCCTCTTAATAGTACGGCTATCGATCCTAAATGTGATCACACTCGCTAAGTGTCTTGATCACCGAAACAAAATGGCTCCTACAATTTTACCTTTGCCTTGAGCCTTTTGTTTTTCTCTTTCTTCTTTTCCAAGTTTAAGCATTTGATCATTATCATGCCATCACCATCGTCATGATCTTCGCCATTGCTTCATCACTTGAAGTAGTGCTACCTATCTCATAATTACTTTGATAAACTAGGTTAGCACTTAGGGTTTCATCAATTAACCAAAACCAAACTAGAGCTTTCAAGCGTCCATCTCTTCGCTCCGTGGCTTCAAATACCAGCCGAGGGCTCTAGCCTCGAACACATCTACACTTGCAACCGCTCCTATTCCTTTGCACTTCTTCGCCTTCACAACCCTGTAGCAGTTTTTCTCCGCTTCCAATAGATCCAAACAACTTCATGGCCAGTGAGGACAACCACGGCAAGCGCGTGGCAAAGGAGACTCTAGAGGAGAACATGTCGATGAGCCAGTGCCTCCAACGCATGAGGTGAGATTGGTGCCTTCTGCTCATGGTGACGATCTATAACCTTCTGTTCATAGGGGTGAACTCTTGTTTCTAGGTTTGTTGTGAACGATAGGCTTCGTCCTCTTCCTAGGGTTGGTGAACCCTCTGATGCCGTGTCCTGCGCACCATCCTCATCGTTAGATTCCTCTGATTTGTACAACAGCGATGATGCTCGGTGTTTCCTCCAGGAGTGGAGGGTAGCTCAGAACCGCTACTCCGAGGCGACTCGAGAAAATGGCTAGCTCAAGATCCACCTCGGGGCTTCTCAGGCCGCTCTTCATGCGGCTGAGGAGGAGGACAGCACCGTCTGAGCATGGCTGGCCAAGTCCAATGCTGTGGTAACAGGCAAGACGATCTCCAGAGATGTTTTCATTCCAATTTCTCACTGTCTTTATCTTGATAGTTCCCCCTTTTCTGTGATCATTATCCCTGATGATGCAGTTGGAATCTCTCCATCTGGCGGCGAACATGGCTGTTGATGCCGTCAATGCCCATGGCTCCCTTATCAATGCTCGTTTCCATGATGTTCCGGCCCATGTTTAGGAGATTTCCCTCCACGGTGTTCGTCACGGTGCGGCGGTGGCGCTGATCATGGCACAAGTTCAGACTAGGTACGAACTCCACGCCATGGAGACTGGTTTCCCATCGGGCGATGGCCCTAAAGAACATGAGGATCTGCTAGAAGAGTTTGTCATGGCAGCGGAGGCCATAGTAGACATCACATCCGCTCAAGATGTAGTGAACAAGGTCTTTGATTAGTTTGTACTTAGGGTAATCTAATGCACAAAAGACTCATGTTCTTTTCATGAATATGTTTCAATGCGATGCCTTTGCGCATGACTGTGGAGGTTTCTTGCTCTTTTTGTTTTTGCTCTATAGGCGATACATATCGTATCGGCTTTTATTATCTTTGAAGATTTTTACTTTTTCAACTAGAGGCGATACCTTCTTGGTACCGGCTATTGAAGCCAAGAACGAATTGGCTATCAAATCCAGATGTCAGAATAACATCTCTTCATGCATTTTTCATTCCAAAGATCAAACGATCGATCAATCCAAGTCAAGCATCCTATTAAGCGAAACAGAACTTCTCTTAAGAAATCCATTAACTCTGAATCACACTTATACTTTAATTCAGCATTCACCTACGTCGACCTAAACCCATTTCCAATACTCAATGTTTATTTTTCCTTAACTCAATGGCCAACGCGACGCCATGATTATTGATTAAAACAAACTTTCGGAGCCAATTGCTTGAACCGGCTATTGGCCTTCATTGTTAATCCTAATGAAGCCTCCTTCCCATGTTTTGCCAGAAAGGCATTCAAAGTCTCCTAATTCCCAAAACACTAGATTGGCTGTTGCAATGCTTACGGAATCATCAGCGCAAACCACCTTGACATCATCCCCATGCCATTGAATCAAACATTGATGCATGGTTGATGGCACGCAACAATTTTCGTGAATCCAGTCATGACCGAGGAGTAAACTGTATGAGCCTTTTCCATCGATGACAAAGAACATGGTAAGTAGAGTTTTACTCCCATTTGTCAACTTGACATTCATTGCCTCCTGGGTCTTAGATGTATTCCCTCCGAAGTATCTAAGCATCATGTCGGTCTCAAGCAAATCTCCTGGTCCCTTGCCAAGTTTACGAAAAGTAGTGTAAGGCATAAGATTGATAGAAGCACCTCCGTCCACTAACATTTTGTTCATTGGCTTCCCATCAACAAAACCTTTCATGTATAAAGCCTTCAAGTGCCGATGTTTGACTGGCTTATCAAATATCGCTTGGTGGGTAACCGTCAACTTGGCAACCATCTCTTCATACTCTGATTCATCGAAGTCTGAGTAAACTTCCTGATCTGCCGGAGCTCTGAATTCTGATGGAAATAGAAAAGCCATTTGGATATTAGCCGATAGTTGCTTCTTATCAACTATTTGCTTGGTACACCACACTTGAGCTTTACTGGATGGCTGAGCCTGCTCAATCTCTTTATTCCTTAGGCATTGCACTCTTCTCTTTTGGCTTCTTGTTAAACCTCTAGGGCACTATTGGCCTTCCTACCAAACATATTCCCTCTGGTTGCTTCCTTCTTCATGATCAGCCCAGTCTTGGTCAACAACTCTTTTTCCTAGCCGATCATGAATGCTTTTATTTTTTAAGTGCCGATCCATGTTATTATGATGATATGCATCATGGGCATGGATAGACTGGCGGTTGACTTGAGATTGCCTAAACTCCCAATAGTGATTGCTGCATTCAGGACAGTCATGTCTGGTAGGCAATTTCAAACCTTCGTTCCAGCAGTATCTGAAGAAAGGACAATTCTAGTGCAATTCGGCTTGTTTCCTTTCATACCTCTCTTCTTCCAATTGACGCTGGTATTCTTGATCCTCTAACCATCGCTGATAATCATTTTCCTTCTGCCGTTGCCACTTGTTTAATAGGATCCGAGATGTGACTCACGGCTTTGTCGCTCCATCCTTTGACTTTTCCCCATATTCATATCGGCTCCTCTACTAATTATGACATTTTCTAATCTCTCTGTATTCATTAGCCGATATTTGCATTTTGGGATCAACTGTTCCCATTTCTCTCAATTTGGCCGATGTTAGGACCTTAGTTTTTCCTTTAAATAGCCCAACATCAACCATATTTTGATCTCCTAGGAAAGGATTATCATCCACCTTCATCTTTCGAGGTGTATCAAACTTGAGCCTCCCTTATTGAATAGCCCTCTGTATATGCTGCCCGAAAATTCTACATTCATTAGTGGAATGAGAAGTAGCATTATGGAATTTGTAGAACTTCTTATTCTTCAACTATTCAGGGGGCAACATAACATGATTGTCCAACAATTTGATCTGGCCCTTCTCAAGTAAGAAGTCAAAGAGCTTGTCCGATTTTGTGACATCAAAGTCATAGCTCTCCTCGACTCCTCTTCCCCAAGGATTTGGCACCATTACTATCTTCTTGCCCTAATTTCATTCAGCTACAACAACCTCCTCTTCTTCATCTTCATAGCCATCATCTATCGAGTATGGATCATAAGCTTCGGCTACGGTGGTACTCTTCTAGAATTGGGTATCTTTGTGCATACTCTAGAATTGGCTATTGAGCGCTGCTACTCGTTGAGCCAATTGACCCAAGTTGTCAAATTCTTGTCCTAGCAGCTTTTCTTTCCACATTGGCAACATTCCTTGGATAGCTAAAGCAGCTAGCTGATCATCAGCCAAGCTCAATGAGAAGCACAAGTTCCTAGTCTTCTGGAATCTCTGAAGAAACTCAATGCCTGATTCATTAGTCATCTATCTCATGGTTATCAAATTGGTTATCTTCTTTTCTCCAGTCCTAGTGTAAAAATATGTATGAAACTTCTTTTCTAGGTCAGCCCAATTGGCAATGGAGTTGACTGGTAGTGATGAAAACCAAGTGAAGGCTAGCCCTGATAGGGATAAGGAGAAGAAATGAACTCGATGGGCATCCTCAACTGACGCTTTGCCCAACTATGTAAGATATCGACTAACATGTTCTATTGTGCTTGTACTGTCTTGACCGGTGAACTTGGCAAACTCTAGGAGCCTGTAATTTGTAGGAAGAGTGAGCAAATCATACCATTCTGGATATGGGCATTTGTACGAAAAGGTCAGCCCCTTTGGCTTCAGACCGAACTGATTCTTCATCATCTCAGTCACCTTCAGCAGTAACTCGTCAGCTTGCAGATTTGGGTTTCTTGGTACTTGCTGACCCATCTGTGGTTTGAAGTCCCATGTGCCTTGATATCCTGGATTTGGCATCATGTGGAGGGTGTTATAATCCATGCCATAGTGATAGCCTTGTGGAATCTTAATCTGTTGGGTCCTTTGCTGGCTCGCTGCTTGAAGTCTCTGATTATAGACATAAGGATCTATATCTCTACGGATCCTTTGAATTGATGGTGCTATTTTTTGAGCCAACGGCGGTATGTTGCCTGATGTGCCAAAATTGATCACCTAATTCTGAACTTGCCCCACCGGCTATTCACATGCTATATTGATGGTCTAGGATTGTATTGTATCTAATTCGTAGTAGTACCAGGAGTTTATTTAGATGAACCTTGAAGTATCTAGACGTCACCATTACTAGCTGGTGCCACTTCTTGACAACTGGTACCAACTTGATTAATCCCTTAAGTCAATAGATCTGGAATGTTGTAACAAGTCGATCCAACCTGACCAACTAGAATTCCATGAATCACCTCTTTCATGGCGTTGTGAAATGCGTCAACGAAAGCTTCATTGCGGCTTGATATGGCATCATGAACAGATTTGTCTATGGCTTCCATAAAGAAACGCCTGTCTTCAGCTTCGACTATATCTGTCTTCCCATGTAGTAGAACTCTTGGTAGTAGAAATTTCTGAATAATTGTGCTATCATGTGTTTTGGTGTAGGACAACAAACACTTCTTCTAAAATTCTTCTGTAGCTTTGCTGATGGTATCCTTATCTTCATCAGGTAGGTCTTCATAATGTACCATAAGGATTTTGTCATTGTTGTGAGCCGCCATGACGATTGTGGTGTCCCACCTGGCATGCCAGAAACGTGTGTCGACATAGAATTTTCATCTCTGTGCCGAGCACACACGTAGCAAGCCGGAAGGGTTCGCTCGATGGAGCAGATCCGCCAAGCTTCAGCGCAAGGGTGGTCAATCCTGTGCAATCCTCCCGAGACGTGCCAGTCAATTTGACCCTATAATTAACAAGGAGAGAAAGCTCATCAGTAATTAAGGGCGGAACATGCCAGTGTTGCTAGATAGTCCCGAATGTGCGGCTCTGAGAGCCGATATGAGAGAAGATCGACTAAATAGTCGATTCCAGCATATTCATAAGAATAAATCGATTAAAGCTCATGGGGTCATATAACAAGAATCGGTTATCATTTAGGATAAATATTATTTAAGCAAATATTAATCAATGGCAATAAGATATCAATGATGATCGGTTTATACTGAGTCAATGATTACAAGTAACCGAACTCCTTTTTATAAAGAGACAATTCAACACCACTTAACCATTTAATAAAGATAAATCTAATGAACATGTTAGATCTCATCCATCGCCATGACCAGTGGGGCATGAGGCAGAATCATGCAGGCCATAGTAACAACAATAGACTCGATGACCCTAACTTATTACTAATATCAGTGGGGCATGAGGCAAAATCATGTAGGCCGTAATACAATAATAAGATCATGGGGCTAACATATCTTTCAGCTTATCTCAACTTCAATGATCTCATAATGTGAACTATTTGTGAAAGCGCTCGATATCGGCTAAACAGTCGATTCAGGCGTAGCGCACAATTAAGGTCATGCCTTCTTAGGAACGGGTCTACCAACTAACGATCCCCACTCCACGGTGCCAACAGTGGGGTGAGAGGCAGAATCCCATAGGCTGTGATGATGGGCCATGGAACGGTTTTCATTAACTAATAGATCTACTCAAGATCAGACATGCCTTAACCACACGCCATGCACGATTAAGATTAACGCAAAATAGCCTATAAAAACATAACTCATCGCTTAAGATATAGATTAGATCAATTTTAAATTAGCAAACAATGAGTTAAACAAGATATAAGGCCAATCGAGATCAATCTCAATCGGGCAGAGTGATATTGCTGTAATTAGATAAACGATGAAAGCAATAAGCAATATCAGTAACTTAATGAATCTACCAAAGACTGCCATACTAAGGTAGAGCCGATAACTTGACCTTAATCTAATTCAAGCAGTGGGGTGTGAGGCAGAATCACATAGGCCATACTTGAATTAGACAAGAGTCGATAACTAGCCTATACTAGAGTCACAGTGGGGGTCGACCGGATCGATGCAGCCATACGAACAGAGGTATAAACCATGACGATACTTATAGACAAGCAGTGGAGGTCGATCGGATCGATGCAGCCATACTCGCTGAAGAACTTGCTGAGATCTACTCTACTCCTACTCCTAAGGGGTGGCCGGAACCGAAAAAAGTAATTGACTTGTATTTGATTGATTGTTGTTTTTTACAATAGCCGAGGTTTGGTATTTATACCCGGAGCCTCAAACGAACCCTACTCGAGTATAACTCAATACAATTCTTTGGTATAAAGGAAATATTCCTATTTTAAGATAATTTGGACTCTAATCTTTCCCCTTTTTGTAGAGTTCGATATGTATCTTCTTGGCGCCAATCATATCCTGTCATCATTATCTGCTGACATCATTCGGAGAGAATCGATCTAGTGTCGCATTCGATCCAGCAGGTATCAATCTTTACTCTATAGATTCCTTGATTGGCATAATTCTGGAAGCCTATGAGTTCCCACGCTCTTTTTCCAAATTTTGGTGTAAACTCAAACCAACTTGACTTCGCACGAAAACCATCATGGGCCAAGTCCAAATGATCATAGAAGTTCACCCACCAAAAATGGGCTTGATCCAGCCCAACCATGGTGCAGCCACACCCGTACCCCCACTAGCCTTGATTGGCCCAAGCTTTGGTCGATCGATTGATGCCGCCTATGCAATGATGGTTATGCAGGTGCTTGCCAAGTTCAATGTACCTAGATGGCGGTTTAGGGTCGGTTTGGTACCTTCCATATAGGGAGCAAGCATATTCCCTCCTCTACACCTATGAAAGGAGGCTCCCTCTCCTCATATGAAGACAACAACACACTAAGGAGAAGAGCAAAGAGCTAGAGCAAGAGAAAGAGCACCACTCCATTGGGCTTAGGCCCTAGATAGGTAGCTAAAGTTAATAGGGAGAGATGTGAGGGAAGAGTATGGGGAAAACCTGGGCTTGTCGGTGTCTCCCCGCCTTATACCTCGATGAATAAATGTGCCTCAACGGGTTTTCCCGCTAAGTGAGTATTCATGATTCTTTTGGCATAAAATCTTTGAGTAGTTAAGCTATACTCTTACTTGTTTGTGGGTAAGTCGTCCATCCTCATGATGGATACTCTAGTAAAGGGCTCCTGATAAAGATGGATCACCCTGATTGACACTAGAGTAGTAGTCGATAGCTAGATATGGTGTCTAGGCTAGAGGCTACCTTTATTTGCCTCGTATCCCCTGGTTGAGGGGTAGGCAGCAGGTGGTGATAGCCCTGTCCGTTCTTTGTAATCCCCCATGTTCGGATATGACATAGAGCTATAGGCCAGAGGTACCTGGTAGACCAGTTATAAGCCGGTGCCCGAAGTAAGCACGTAATAGTAGAGTTTATCTATTCTTAGACCCTAAGCCATAGGAACCCTTCTCTACCCTTATCAGCTATCCTTATGTTGTTCTTAGATGAATTAGCTAGAAGAAATACCTTAGTTTCCTGTGAAAATACGATACCCTGAATACTTCTAGTTGAAAGCTACAACGATAATTCCATACGCTTGTGGATTAACTTCTATAGACGTTAAGAAATACCAACAAGCTTTTCTGACGCCGATGCCGGGGAACGGTTGATATTTTCTTTGAACCTAATTTGTCCTCGTATCTGTATCCTTTCTTTTTATAAATACAAAAATATTTTCTTTTATCTTTTTCACCATGAACTCAACTCCTATCAAAACCATTTCACTTCAAAGGGGGAGTTCTATAACACCCTAGGTGTTTGGCTTCCACAAAATTGCATTTCATTTCATAAACATATGCATCATCCATGCACCATGCCATTATCACTGAAGCATACCTATGCAACATTCGCAAATTCTGATTGTTTCATACTTGATTTGCTTGAGAATGGTAGAAGTGCAACATGTGAATGCAACATGAGTTTCTCATACCTCGAAACATGGCAACATGGTAGGAATGTGGCAAGTTAAGCTTGCAACAAAAGTAATGAAACATGAGAAACATGGAATTGCAACAATTGAGTTAATTGATTGTTTTATGCTTCATCACATGTGATCATTAAAAATTAGTATAACAATTATGTAAAGTGGTTGATTATGGTCTAATACACCTTAACTACACTTAGGGTAATTGTTGGAACATGGTTCATATAGATCAAAATGACAAAAATGCCCTCAAGTGGAGGTTTGACTTGAATTGACCCTTAGAGTGCCACTGTTTGACTGATTCAAAAGACCAGCTTAGAGACCTTGCATAGCTGTGCACTCTTTACCAAAGTTGTAGCTAATTTACCAAGGAACAAAAGTTGTTTTATGACCATCTCATGAAAATGGCTAGAACATGCTTAAACTGGCCCACAAGTCAGAATTCCATGATGATTTCACACTTGAAAAAAATTGCTAAGTCATAATTCATTTTCAGTTGATTGAGCCATCTTTGGCTTGATGTAACTTCTGATCCATGATGATTTAGATGATGGTCCTTGAAAAGAAGTTGTAGATGGATGGTAGGCCTACATTTTTCATGTACATAGTTTTTGTGTTGGATCAATCGTTTAGCCTTGTCGACACGTTGAAGTCACGCTGTCAGTCATAGTCATCGAACTCTGAATCGAAATTTCAGAAAATTGTCAGAGCTCGCCGTGGCCGACCGGCACAGGAGCTGCTCACCGCGTGGCACGCATGCTCTACCGACACCACCACGTCGTGCGTCCGTGCTCTAGAAGAAGGCCAGCGCCTGCCCAACGCACTCGCCTGCTCCAATTGCTTCTCCTTCGCCTTCGTCGCGCGCAGCGCCGAGCCGCAGCCACCCTCCATTGCCGGCCAAGCTTCGCCATCGCCTAGCTCACATGCCTTTGCAAAAATGCATTGCCCAGTTCGCCTAGAGCCTCGCCGTGATCCCCTCTACCACCTCCACCGTTCAATCGAGTCAATTGAGTCTTGGTAAGCGTGTATTCGTCAATTCTTCCACCGCCGCCATGACGGAACCTCGTCGGAGTTGGCGCTCCACATGGCCAACTGCCACCGCAGCCTTGCCATCTCTTTTACCACTTGTGCTAGGTCCTGTGAACACAACCGAAGCTCGTAGAGTCACCCGTTAGGGCAGTGACGCCGTCGTCTCACCGGAGCCGACCGAGCCATGGCCGAGCGCCGCCATGGCCATCACCACCCCCTCTTGCTGCGGTGATAGCCAAATTTGATGGCACCGCTAGATGCGCATTGATGAGGCGAGCACCGAAGTACCGCTGGACTCGCCGGAGAGGCCACTGACGACGAGTTGCGCCACCGTCTCCTTCTCCTCCCCTGTTTGTCTCGCTGTCGTGCGGGTCCTGTTTGTCAGCCGCTGATGCCAAGGCGGGAGCCAGCCTAGGCTGCGCCATGTCTGGGCCGCACCAGCGCGCGCTTCATGGGCCGCCGGATCTATTCGGGCCGGCCCAGCAGTAGAGTTAGGATTCAAATTCATTTTGGTTTTATTCTTTTTATAGATTTGTGTATAGATTCAAAAATATGTATCTCCTAGTTGGTAGCTTCAAATGATGTGGTTCCAATTTTGTTGAGTTCATGATAATGTCTAGTTTTTATTAAAAATATAAATTATGCTATGTTCTGTTATGAAACATGGAGTTGCTAATTATTTCTTTTAATCATGAAGGAAATAGGGATCGTTATATCTTTTTCTATGTAGCTCCAAATGGCATGAAATTTTTATGGTGTACTGCTCATATCATGAATAGCTTGTAGTTAAATTTTCATAAATTTTGGACACAGTTTGTAGGAGATTGAAAATTATCTTGTTTGCATGGGTGGATCTTGTGTGAATTTTCATAATTTTTCTATAGATCTAGTAAAGGTAAAAATTGGTGAGTGCTGTTCTTATGCTAGGATGATGCTAGAAAAAATGAAAAATCTATTGCTTGACACTTTTCAATATGGTTTCCTAATTATGCTAAAAATAGACATGCCACCTGTTATTTTGGATACAACAAATTTTGCTTGCCCAATGGCTTTGAAATTATTATGGTAGTCTATGTCAAGCATGAGATAGCTACTGTAATTTTTGTAGATTTTTCTGAATAGTTTTACTATATATTGCTTTAATCACCTAATTAACTAAATAAATTTGAAAAGGATATTAAATAATTTATTTAGAAGTTGGCACTATACTTTCTAATGTTTCTCTGGTATACAAAACATGTTGGTAAACTTGGTTTGGTCCGATTATGCTTTTGCATCATCATTAAATAATTAAGTTAGTAACCCTGTCATTTCTAGACAGATTCTAGGTTTAGTGGAATTCGATTTGGTTAACGTAAGAATCATGCTTTGATGTTTACAAATTATTTGTAGAGAATTTCATAAGCTTTCTAGAATGTCCTCATGCAAGTCATTTGGATTTATAGAACTCTGGTTATGATTGAATTAAGGAACTACTCGTTGCATGTAAAACCTTAACTTTGATTTAAGTACGCCTTTAATATTTCCTAAACTTGTGGTAATGTTCCTAGGTGTTAGGCCTTTAACTGAAGATGAGCATCTTTATCTTAGGTTATGCAAGTTAGGTAAGTTGATCTTGTTCTTCAAGTTAAGTTAGTTACCTATTTTATAGTGATTTGAATAGAGCTATTCATACTCGGTAAACGAGTGTCCAGTGATGCTTTCGTAAACACTTACTGTGATTCATTCATCATGAGCATCATGTCATTCCTTATGCATCCATGATATTTATCTTGTGCATCGGCATGCAATAGGTGTACTAGAGGGTGTGACACTGCTAGAATTCGAGGAACCAAGCGAGCAGCAGCAGCCGACACCAGAGGTTCAGGAGGTGCAGCCCTCAGGAGAAGTGCTAGACAAGGTTGCCGTTGAGTGCCCGGATCACCGTCCGTGCAATTTTGTGAAAGGCAAGCCCCAAAGCATATTAAGCCTCCTAATTTCCGAAATGTAGTTAAAGTATTATTGTTACATATATATTGTTGCATTAAGTTTAGGTGTTGGATGCAAACACTTGCTGCATTGGTTATCCAATCCTTGTCCAGATATTGTTACCCTGAATCCTATGTAGCTCAGGCTCGTGTAGTGCTTAGCCCTGCTTTAACATGGTAGAAGTCAGGTGATTTCCTGTCCTATGAGACATAGGAAGATACATATGACACGGTTGGCTATATTTGCTATCGTGGAAAAGAACCAGTCTTAATTTGAAATGAAGACCGGATGGAGGCTTGCTAGTTTGCAGTGACTCCATCTATGTCGCTTAAGGACTGAATTCTTGGAGCCTTTCCTGTTCATGTTGAACGCATGCCTCTCTCTTAGTTGGCCGTGTCTGAAGACCGACCGTGACGCCGAGTAGCTCACCACAGGCCAGGAGTCGATAAGTATAAAGTGCGCCTCAGAAGGGAGCCGTAGGCGTGAGTCCAAGGGCAGGTGATTTAAAAGTCCTGATCGTTCTGGCAGAAGGGTAATCCCTGAGAGTGCTAGCGCTGATCGAATCTGCGAATTTGGTTCCTGAGTTATTCCAAAGGTGACCCACGGCTACCCTTGCTAAGTATGCTAGGGTGAGAGTTAGGAATACCCCCTCAGCTGAGTTGTAATTCGATTCGAGTCGCCATCTCTCCCAGTTAGTGAGAACTTGACGGGCTTATCTCCAAAGTAGATACACTAAATAACCTAATGGTTCAGAAATGGTGATATGATGATGATAGACTTATTATACCTGCTATGGTTAATATTGTTTGCTCCTAATAAGTGAGTGCTCTAGTACAGGTGCTAACCTAGTGGACAGGTAAATGATGATAACTTGATGCTAAGATAAATTGGTTACTATATTCATAAGCTCTTTTATGCTACTGTGTCAAGCTAGCCCACCTCTTAAGCCTTGCATGATCCTTGGTGTCTTTTATTTCTGGTTTTGATGGGTAAGTCTAGCTGAGTACCTTCTCATACTTAGGGTTTATCTCCCACCTATTGCAGATGACCAGTTCTACTTTAGTTGCTGCAAGTACTGCCTTCTCCCAGCTGGGGATGAAGACTAGACCATTGGGTGTGGTCTCTCCTAGTTCTCATACCTGATGATGCTTTTATGGGACATGACTCAGCTCTGGCAATGTATTTGAAATTATGAAGTTATGTATAAACTATATTGCTTCTGCAAATTCGAACTTGGTTTGTAGTATTTATTTGAACTCTGATGGATGTAATCCGAATGCTACTTGTGAAATGTTGTAACGAATGATGTGTTGTGTTGAATCACTATGGTCTTAGTTTGTATGTTGAGAGTTGGTTGAAATCCTTCGTGATTTCCGGACTACCGAGATTATGGGACCTTAAGTACAGGAATTTGATCGCTTCGGTGATTGTTTTTGTACTTACGTTCTTATGATTTGGTCGGTTCTATTACAAGTTCCCTAAGCCACCTTCAAAAACCAGACCTTTTATCTGGCTGTGAACTCTACCCTACTTCAAAAGCTATGGTTTGGGCACAACCTTTCTCAAGGCATGAAAATGAAAACCCTTGCAATCACCTGCTAGAGTTTGAGGAGATATGTTCGTGCCTGAGCATTTCAGGCATGACACAGGAAACACTATGGTGGAAATTGTTTCCCTTTTCTCTCATGGGGAAGGCAAATCAATGGTACAGACATGCCATAGAAAGTACGAATGGGGACTGGGATGAACTTAAGGACAGATTTTGTCTTGCATTTTCCCCATGTCCCGTATCATCTCTCTACCAAGGGTGATCCTCGACTTTGAGCAGCAAGAGGAGTCTATAGGTGCATCCTGGGCTAGGTTTTCAGCGTTAATACATGCCAGCCTAGACATGTCTTTACCCAATGGCATATTCCTGCATCTCTTTTATTTAGATATTGACATAGATGCTGAGCTATGCCTAGACATGACTGCCGAAGGTCGTTTCACACACAAAACTATGGCAGAACAAGTAAAATTCTTTGAAAACTTAATAGACAGACACACCTCTTCCGTCATAAGAACCAAACCCTTCTAGGCTAAAGTTATGTCGAGTGTTGAGGAGTCTTCATTAGTCGAATCCAAACCCATACCGTCCTTAGATTCGACTCATGAGCCCTCACTCGAACCACAAACACCAAAGGAAAGAGTACTTCATCCTTTGGAGTTCCCTATCAAATTCGAGGATTATGGCAATACCTCAAAGATACCACGGCACAAAAAGCACACAAAAGGAAGTTACCCCTAGAGTGGAACATCAAAGGAATGGTTAATGGAAGTGAAACGTTCTTCTGAAGCAATTCAGATTCTTTCACATTCCACAACAATACCTTGCTCGTTAAGGGGAACAAACATAGAAGCCCTACACAACCCCATAGTCAGGACTAGTATCATATCAGAATTCCTAGCAAAAAACCTTTTGGGTAACATGCCTCTAGACCTGATCAATAAACTCTTCAAAAGTCCTTTGGGACTATTTTTCGAGTGTTGTGGGATCACCAGGGCCGTGCCAGTCATAATTGACAAAATCAAGGTTTTTATAGACTTCCATATCTATGCCATCCTTGAGTTTGATATTCTCATAGGCTCCCATTAGAAAAATCTTATCCAAGATAAACCTTCCCATGGGGGCCTTGATGAAAAGTTGGGAGAAACTACTATCGCTACTCCTATCCCTTACCCAAAAGGTCTAATGGCAAAGCAACATCCCAACCATAACCCATCCGAGTTCATTTCCCTATTCGCTTCACATTCTTGTGAAACGGAACATCCAACACCCTCACTCAAACTTAAGCAACGTCCCTTAGGCCAACCAACCATTGTCCTCAAGAATGATCGAGACTCAACGATGTCTTCTCATGATATATTTCTTACAAAAGATAACTCTTACGCCATGGACCTTTCTAAAGCACCAACTCTGGACACTGAGGAGCATGAAAGTTTCTCTTTCGAGACCCCTCACATTTCATGCTCACGTTGGGAGTCTCCAGAGTTTGTTGTCTTAGTACTGCTTGCTGCTACGAGGAAGGCAACCACCCATCACTATTTGTTTCCAAACTTTTTAAGAGGATGGCTATGGATTCTTTCGTTTATCACAAACATTGCAAATCCCATAGTAGCATTATGGTACTAATCTTGTAGCTTGAACATTAATGTTAAATATTTGGTGATAAAGCTATGAACTATGCCACCATTGATAGCTACAAGATGAAGTTCCCAAAGTTGAGCTTGTGACCATAAACAAAGCACTGCCAGGAGATGCCTCGGATTATCATCATAAAAAACATAATAATTATGAAAAAACAACTTTCCTTTTCAATAAAAGCAAGAACATGTTGTCAGGATAGTATGCACCTTCAGGTATTCTTGTTTACTAACCCTTTCAGGTAAAGATCAAGAAGAACAAGGGACATACGATGCCTAAAAACATGGGAGCTGCATCAACTACATACCATGATGATCTTTGGTGATGGAACACACTCAAATAGGAGACCCTGACATTACACACTTGACTTTTACACAAAAGTCCAAGTGTGGGAGGAGAATGGTGAAAGTGTCACCACAAGTTCCATACACACTAAAAGTCATTTCGGTCAAAAAGAAAAAATGATGACAACTCTGTCCTGCTGAAAAAAAGATACAAAAAGAGAAGAAAATTGAAAAAAAGAAAGAAAGAAAAGATATATGATATAAAAAAGAGAAGAGAGAGGAGCCGGAAGATGAGTGCTCCTCTTCTATACCTTTGCTACTTACCACCAAGGCTCATGGTTCATACACACTAGTTGTGTGTGCAGCCTAGCCTTGGCGTTCGCCTGAGTTGGAATATGTGCAATCAAGCCACCACTGCAGCAACCTCAAAGTTTCTTACATATATGCTGCCGGTAAATGCACTCAAGTATGCAAAGGTAATGTTCACCAACACCTTTACTCATATTTATCTTCATGTGAATATAGCTTGGTCATAATTCCTTAGTTTATGACGTTTGCTCGGGTTTGGATGTATTCACTTGTGTTACATCCATAGGCTTTTTAAATTAAACATGGTGCTTAGGTTAAAATAGCCTTCTTTAATCAAATTTTAACATGGTGTTGAATTTTGGTTAATGAACTATGAGTTACTATCATAAACAATGGAAGTAATTTTTGATGGAGACAAACCAAGGCTAAGTATACACCATAAAACTTTACCGTAGCCTTACTTGAGTTATGCTAAAAAGATACAAAGTTGGGTGAACAAACAAAAAAATATAAAAAATAATAATTATAACATAAATAAAAAATATACATAATAATAAATTAAAAAATATAGTACTACTACTACTAATAATAAATAAAATTTAGGCTCTCTGGTAATTCAGCTGGATGAGCCCTTTTTTGTTTCCATTTTTGTTTTTTTTGTTAAATAAAAGCAGGTACAAGAATAAGTGTGGGGAGACGATCCACACAAGCATTCAAAACCTCCACCACAAATGAGGCACAATAGATCGACAATTCCAAACTTGGTTTGTGCACCCTCTCTCCCTACATTTGGATAAATATTAAAACTGAACAAATTTAAAATACAAAACAAATGATGCTCAATCTCCATGCAATCCTTTGACTGAATTTGCATACTCTTTATTCCTTGCTAATATTCCTATACTTGTGAACAATTCATCATAGGGACCCATGTTATCTAAGTAATTGGAATATGTGATATAGTAGGATGGAAATGAACCTTGCTCTCTCATATGAAGAACTTGGGTTTTATCTTATAAAATCAAAACTTAAATAGCATGCTCCCCAATGATATGCAAATTCCTACAAGAGCCATATCTTGTGCTTTGAGCTTAAAACCTTCATAAATATGCTACTTATTTCTGCATTGAGTTTTGTCAAGTCTTGTTGACCCTTGTTGAAAAAGTTATCATGCCCCCATGATCAAGATCACGTACATCCATATACATAAGCTATTCCTACATTGGGAATACACTAAAACATGCCTCCATCCACCCAAAACTCTGCTCCTACACTAGGAGTAGACAACAAAAAAAATGTGTTTTAAAATAAATACTCCATGTTCTACAACATAGTGACGTCTCTCAATATGTGGTTTAAGAGACATGAGCTATGCAAAAAGTATTGAAAAAATATGGGACACATGAAGGTCCTAAGGTATTGAAAAGATATTTGGACACATGAAGGTCCAAGTACAAAAGAAAACAATGATGATGATGAGCACATGAAGGCTCATGTAAAAAAAAGAGAGATAGCCATTTACTTGAAATAAAGCTTATGAGAGTGATCACTCATATCAAGGAGTATAATATAGGTTTAACATTGTTTTATCCACACACTTGCACTTCTTGATCTAAGGGTATGACATCTTTCTCCTTGAATCCGAGATTTGACTTAACAAAATATGCAGAGTAAGTATGCCTTCATATCTTTCCTACCCAAAGATCCACATAAGCCTTTTAGAAGTAGGAAAGAAAGAGGGCAACACTATGATATGACTTGGTGAGGAACCAGTCACATATATGAGTGATCTAAGAGAATCATTTGAGGAGCTAAGCTATGGTTACATTTACAAAATCAAATGAAAACCTAAGTCTCTAAACTAATTGATGCAAGGGGATTTGAATCCATGCTGTTCCATTATTCAATTACCCAAGATAAAGTGGTAGACAGTCCAAAGTTCATAGGTTCTAGTGAAGCTTGGAATAACTTGTATGCAGATATCCTATCAAGGAGATGACCCATCTTAGTCCTTAAACTTTACTCAAGGATGAGCAAAGGACTAAGTGTGGGGGAGTTTGTTGGCGGTCCTTATCTCACACTTTTAATCGCCAATATTTATATAGAAAACTGCTAAAATAAACACCAAACTTAGAATTAGGACTTATAACTAATCAGTTCCATGAGCTTTTGTGATTATTCATTTGTAGGACGACATGTCGGAATTACATAGAAAAAGAGCCTAAAGTATACAAGAAATGCAACATTATAGACATCTAACATGAGCCTAATGGGAGATAGCCCACTTACCAATAGAATTAGGGCTTGAAGGAGTGGAGAACAAGGCCAAATTCCAACCAAACCAACTTAACTCCATGCGAAAACCATCATGGGCCAAGTCCAAATGATCATAGAAGTTCACTGTCATGGAACCGACCAATTTATAAGAGCACAAGTACAAAAACAATCGTCGGAACGATCAAATTCTCGAACTTGAGCCCATATAAACCCGGTAGTCAACCGAAATCTCAAAGGATTTCAAACCAACTTGCATACAACCAAGATCACAGTAATCCAACATAACATATCGTACGTTACAACATTTCATAGACAGTCACAAATAGATTACACCATCACAGAGTCGTCGTTATTACAAAACAAGTCTTGTAAAACATGCGGAAGCAAACAGTTTAACTCACACACCGAGTTCAAATACACATACTGGTTTGCTGATCACAGACCGCAAAAGCATTCAGATAAGAGAAAGGAGATCATGCCCATGATCTAGTCCTCATCACCCGCCGGGTGGAGACAATACTTGCAGAATCCCGGATATAGGAGGTCATCTGCAACAAGAGGGAATAAACCCTGAGTACGGGAATGTACTCAGCTAGACTTACCCGTCGAAAACCAAACAAATGACACCAAGGATTATGCATAGCTTAATGTAGTGGAGCTGGCTGACACTTTCTTTTTGTAGAAAAGCATAAGTAATAATGATCAACTCTTAACCTAAACTAGCAGTAACTTTTTAGCCATTAACCTGTCATCTATATTAGCACCTGTACTAAGCAATCATTTTATTAGGGTGCAAACATTAATAACCATATCAGGTATTCATTGTGGCAACCTTATCATCATCCATTTAACCATATCGTTAAGTTAATTGAATCTACGTTGCCGCTGCTCAGTCAAGTTCTCACTATCCGGGAGAGACGGCGATTCGAATCGATTCCTATCTAGCTGGAGGGGTATTCCTAAACACAAACCCTGCTTCCCCCGTTAGGGTCGCAACAAGTCACCTTTGGTACAATTCAGGAGTCACGGGTCCGAACAGATCGGCATTCTCAGAGAACCACTCTGCCAAGGTTGTTCGGGACTCTAACCCGCCTTGGACTTATGCCAATGGCTCTCCGCACATCCTTACTACCTCCAGAGTGCCGCCACTGCTCGCGTTCCTGGCCTGAATCGAGCTACTAGGCTTCGCGGTCGGAACGACTTATCTGGCCAGCTAACTGTTAGGCTGCGTTCAACATGACATGAGGACGTACAGCGTATCGGTCCTTAAATGACTTAGACGGAGTCACTATGTTCAAACCTACACAAGACCCCGCCCGGTCTTAATTCATTATTCACATGGTTCTTTTCCACGATAGCAAATATAGCCAACCGTGATCCACCTCATCCTAAAGCTCACAGGTGACAGGAAATCACCTGACTTCTACCGCACTAAGCATGGCTAAGCATTTAACCCGTTCCTAAACTTAAATAGGATTCCAGTGCGATATCTGGACAAGGAAGGATATATAATGCAGTAATTGGTTTCAACCAATTCCTATACTTAATGCATCATCAACAATAAAAGATACTCAATGTATTTGTGAAAACATAGGAGGCTTAATATGCTCTGGGGCTTGCCTTCAGGAACAAGGAAGGCTGGTGGTTAGGGCACTCGGGCAATTCCTCCGCGGCGACTGCTTCGTCGGCTTCCTGCACCTCGGGTTCCTCCTCCTAGTTGGCTCCCTCAAACTCCAGCAACGTCACTCCCTCCGGCACACCTATTGCATGAATGCGCAAGATAAATATCATGGATGCACATGTACGAATGTCAGGGATGCTCGGGGAATGCACATGTTCGCTGTAGTTTGCATATTCCAACTTAAGCCCTATTCAAATCACTTTCACTTACCACGTTTATATAACCTAAGGTATAATTGCTCATCTTCCGTTAATGACCTAGCACCTGCACCTAAGCATATTCTCAAGTTAGGCTAACCCCTAAACAATCAACGAGAACATTGCAACCACATACACTCAAGCAATTGTATTTCAGCAAGATGACTACTATGTAGCGGTGCAGTAAACTAGCCATAACTGGAGATTTATAAATCCAAATGATATGCAACAAGACAATCTGGAAAGCTTATAAAATTGTCTACAATACATTTTCAGACCTCAAAGCATGATTCAAACCTTTACCAGGTCGAACTCATCGATCAACAAAGGTCTATCCTCACAAGGCAGAGAATAAGCAAAAACTGCAACCTAACTTTAAACAGCTGTAGTTTCTAAACTACTAGGCCAAATGCCCTCAAATTTTGACAGGAGCTAGCTACCTAATTTATCTACAACTCTTGTACTCATCTCATTCACAGAAAACTAAAATATCATGGAGAACTTTCCAAAGTCCCCAGATCTGTCCAGAGGGACATGATGCAACAAAAAATAATTAACTTATGATATAAACACTTAATTGGACAAAACCAACTTTACTGACATATCACACATATCACAAGCACACCAGAAAGTAGGGTGTTCATCACCAAAACATTTATTTTAATACATTTCTTAATTTATTTAATTAATTAGGGGAAATAGTAAACATATATGAAAACTGCTCCATTAATTCTACAAAAATTACAGTAGATACTACATACCCTAAGTAGACTACCATAAAAATTTCACACCATTTCAGTAAGTACAACAGCCTACACAAAAATGGTAAGGCAGAACGGCTTAAAATGGCATAATTAGGAAACCCTAGTGAAAAGTGTCAAGCAACAGATTTCATATTTTTCCTAGCATCTATAAGGTACCAAGATACTACATACCAAGTTTCATGGCCATAGGATTCATAATTAATTTACTAAAATTCACCCAAGTATCTACCAATGATAAAAAGAAAATCTATAACTCAAAAACTACACATGCAATGACTCTCAAATTTTAACCATAGCTTCTACTAAGGAAGACTAGCTTACCCACAAAATTTCACAATTTTTGGATCAAGGAAACTCAAGATATGATTTAAACAAGTTTGCATGCACTCAAAAACACTTTTCTAGTTCCTATTTAATTCATCAAAAATTTCTAAAACATGTGCTCATATAATATTTTTGTTAAATACTAGACATGACTAGGAACTTCACAAAATTGGAACCACATCCTTTGGATCTACCAAACTTGAGTTACATATTTTTGAATCTATACACCAAACTGTGAAAAACAGTTAAACAAAACAAATAAGGAAACCATTTCACTGATGTTGGGCCGGCCCGAGGAAACAGCGGCCCAAGAAGACGTGCTGGCGCGGCCCAGACAACGGCGTGGCCCACGCTAGGCTCCCGCTTCAGCCGCGGCGCTGACAAGAGGGACCCGCGTGTCAGCGAGACGGAAACAGAGGAGACGCACGCGACGGCGCGGCACGCGGCGAGGCTCGCCGACGGCGGCTCCTCCGGCGAATTCAACGGCACCGGCGTGCTCCCCAAGTTCCCGCGCATGGATTGACCCCCTAAGCCTAGACCCTAGCAGCCCCAAAGCACACCGGCCATGGCGCACGGCGGCCCTACCGTGGCACACGGTGGTGCGCGGCCGCGTTCCGGCATGACCGGATCGGCTTGGTCGGTAAGGTCTTCACAGGAGCTGCTACAAGCGATGGGGAAGACGAGACGAGGGCCAGGGATGGAGGAATGGTGCGGTGGTGTGTTGGCCACGGTGAGCGCCATCTCCGGCGATGCTCAGCCATGGCGGCGATGGTGGAAACGGTCACAGCGACTTTACCTAAGCTCGAGTGGCTCGGCTACACGGTGGAGGACGGAGAGGAGAACATGGCGGAGCTCCAGACGAGCTGGCCGATGCATTTTTGTGGTGGTGCGAGAGCTAGGTGATGGCGAAGCAGGGGCGGCAATGGCGGAGTGGCTGCTTGCTTGGCGCAGCGCGCGATGGAGGCGAAGAAAGGCGAACTGGAGCGGGTGAGTGCATCGGGCAGGCACGGGGTGGCTTCAAGACGCGGCCAGCCATGCCAGGGCGTCCATGGCGCATGGCCAGCGTGCTCAGGCGAGCGGCGACGCGTGGCACCCATGCATCGGGCATTTTCTAAAACGGAGGTCACTGTAGCTTCGATTCAGTCGACTTGAACCGCCTGACAGCGAGTATTCGACGATGATTTGCTCCTAATCCGTTGTTTATTAGCGAAAACAGTCCAGATACAAGTTGTAGCCCTAAGTACCAGCTATATTTTATGTTAAATGACCAAGACCTAATTCTCAATGGATCATGAGTAAAATCATCCCCAAAGTCAAGCCAATGAAACTGAAAACTGGTTTTAGACTTAGAAATTTTCTGAGTTTCCAAATAGCCCTCAAAACTGACTTGTGGGCCATTTTTTTGCAAGTTCAGCACATTTTCATGAGATGGCCATAAAATAACTTTTGTTCCTTACATAATTCTCTACATCTTTGCTTTAGGTTGCTCAGACATGCAAACATCCTAAGCTACACTTTTTAAACAGTCAAACACAGGAGCTCTAGGGGTCCAAATTGGTCAACCATGACTTGGAAACCTAATTAGGCAAAATGATCAACATGAACAATGTTCCAAAAGGCATTCTATGTGTAACTAAGTTACTTACAAGCATTTCTAGCCACACCATGCATTGGTCACACAAGAATCAATCAAGGTATGTACTAAAACAATGAAAAACACAAGAAATGTTACAAATGTTTCATAGTCATGTTTCACACGTTTCATGATCTCGTTGCATAGTATTAACTAACCTTGTTTCACTAAGTGAGTGGCACATGTTGCACTTAAGTGTTGCACACTTTACATTTCATAAAAGAACAACACACATGAAATATACAACATGTTGCAATGTTTTGAAATTATGTTTCATGTGCTATAAGTTCACGAAGGGATGCATGATGCTCATGTTCATGAAATGTAGTGCAAATGTGGAAGCTAAACACCAGGGGTGTTACATTCACCCACCAAAAATGGGCTTGATCTAGCCCAACCATAGTATGGCCGCACCATGGGTGCGGCTGTACCCCCACTGGCCCTGATTGGGCCATACTTTGGTCAGACAGTTGATGCCACCTTTTCAATGATAGTTACGCAGGTGCTTGCTAGGTTCAATGTACCTAGATGATGGTTTAGGGTCAGTTTGGTACCTTCCATGTGGGGAGCAAGCATATTCCCTCCTCCACCTATAAAAGGAGGCTCCCTCTCCTCATATGACGACAATAACACACTAAGGAGAAGAGCAAAGAGCTAGAGCTAGAGATAGAGATAGAACACCACTCCAATGGGCCAAGGCCCTAGATAGCTAGCTAAAGTTAGTAGGGAGAGATGTGAGGGAAGAGTATGGGGAAGAGCCAGGCTTGTCAGTGTCTCCCTGCATTGTACCTCGATGAATACATGTGCCTCCATGGGTTTTCTTGCTAAGTGAGTATTCATGATTCTTTTGGTATAAAGTCTTTGAGTAGTTAAGCTATACTCTTACTTGTTTGTGGATTCGTCATCCATCCCCATGATAGATACTCTAGTAGAGGGCTCTCGATAAAGACGGATCACACTTATTGACACTAGAGTAGTAGTCAATAGCGTAGAAGTAGTGTCTAGGCTAGAGGATACCTTCATTTGCCTCATATCCCCTGGTTGAGGGGTAGGCAGAAGGTGGTGGTAGCCCTGTCCATCCTTCATAATCCCCCATGTTCGGATACAATGTAGAGCTATAGGCCAGAGGTACCTGGCAGACTAGGTATAAACTAGTGCCTGAAGTAAGCAAGTAATAGTAGAGTTTATCTATCCTTAGACCCTAAGCCGTAGGAACCCTTCTCTACCTGTAGGGTCGAGATGGCAGACTAGAGGGAGGTTGAAAAGTCCTTTCTAAAATTAATCACGTTAGCTAATCAAAACAAGTGCAGGATTTAAAATAATGGGTCTAGACAAGACTACACCCCTCTATCTATGTTCTCTAGCATCTTGCAAAGGATCCTAATTAAGCAAATTAAGGTGCCAGGCAAGCTAGAGCTCACCTATCCAATTCTAGGAGCAAGGTCACACAAACCTATGCCACTAGTACTTTTAGCAATGAGGGAGCTCCTACACATGCTAGTAAGCAAAAGCACAATGCTACCTAAGCTCACTAGCAATGCTCAATAACAATGCTACACAAGCCAAATTATAGAGCGCAAATTACTTAGCTACACAAGCTAAGCAATGTGACTAACAAGGTTACACAAATGAAATTAGCCACGCAAGGGAGCTACTTCTATGCTTCACAAGCAAGAAGGTAACTAGTGAGCTACACAAGCTAACTAATTACAAGACAACTACATGAGCACAATGTATATGAAAATAACTACAAGCTTGTGTAAGGGGATTGCAAACCAACAAGAAGAACAATGTTAACATGGTGATTTCCACCCAAGGTTCACATGCTTGCCAACATGCTACATCTCTATTGTTTTGACTGCTCACTTGGTGGTTCGGTGTCTAAGTGGCATCATCCGCCAAGCCTGTACATCGGGCACTACAAGAACCTACCCTGAAAGTGAGGGTAGCTCAATGACACGCTCAACTAGAGTTGCTCTTCGCCACTCCCGTGGGGAGAGCACAATGCCCCTCACAAAGCTCTTCTTTGGAGCACCACACAAGCTTCTTGCGGGCTTCGATGGAGACCACCACCAAGCCATCTAGGAGGTGGCAACCTCCAAGAGTAACAAGCACCATCGAGTTACAAGACAACCACCTAGTGCCACTCGATGAAACCTCATGATGCAATCACACTAGAATCGCTCACTCACTCGATCGGATGAATACTATCAAGCTCAAGTGAGTTAGAGGGCTCCCAAGCACTACCTCATAAGCCACCAAGGCTCTAGTGTGCTCAGCTCTTCACCAAAGGTTGAGACCACCTTCTATTTATAGCCTCATGGGCAAAACTAGCCGTTACACCTTCACTGGACAAATTTTAGGATGACCGGACACGTAGGTCGTTTGCACCAGATGCGTTCGGTGGTGACCGGCCGCATCTGGTCGCTGATGTTTGGTTGTAGCTAACTCTCCACATGTCCCATTCAAACTAGCCATTGCTGCCAACGGCTCTCTCTGACATGTCGCATTGGATGCGCTGTTAGAAAATGACCAGACACTAAGATGCAGCGTCTGGTTAAGTCCAGAGAGCTCCAAGACCCACTCTGAGCCGATCGAACATGTCTAGTCATACTAGACCGGATGCTCCCAATGTCCGATCAATTATAGCACTGAAACCGAGAGTTGCTGAGTCATACCAGACATGTTCGGTCGCTGTCTGCGATCCTGCCTCAGCCTATCTCTTTGACTGAACGCTAAACAGTAACACGTCAGCGTCCAGTCACTCCACTGAGCTCGAGTCCGGTTACCTTCACTTAGTCGCTCACCTCAGGTCTAAATATTGGACATGTCCGGTCACCATACCGGACGTGTCCGGTCACTTCCGTCTGACAACCCGAAGTCTAGATAGAATACCGGACATGTCCGGTAGCTACACCAGACATGTCCGATCACTCTATGACCAGCACGAATAACTCCTTTTCTTCACCAACTTCTTCTCCTTTGCAAATGTGCCAACACCATAAAGTGTACACCACCATGTGTATGTGTGTTAGCTTTTCACAAATAATTTCCAAAGGATTAGCTACTCAACTTGCCACACCACTCGATCCTAGCGATGATGCAAAGTTAGATCACTCAAGTGGCACTAGATAACCAATATGCAAACAAGTTTGCCCCTCTTGATAGTACAACCATCTATCCTAAACTCAATTATCAACTTCTCTACACACCTATGACCGGTGAAATGAAGTGCCCTAGGTTATACCTTTGCCTTGGGCATTCCATTCCATCTCCACAAATGTCGATGCAACACATGCACCAACATGATCAACAATGATATGATCCACTTCATATCATCACGTGATCATATTGGTTCATCGATCTTGACTTCACTTGCTTTTCACCGTTGCCTTTGTCCATCGGTGCCAAGTCTTTCTCAAGCTTCACCGCCACGCGGTCCATCGCTCCAAAGCCTCCAACTTGCCCTTCACTCTTACAACCAGTCCATCAAACCAAGTTATGTCTCAATCTTCTCCACCTTGACCACATGACTCAATGTCATGTCTCATGTGCAATGAGCTCCTTCATCATCACATGTATGAGCTTTGCAACATGTCTGAGCCATTTTCACCTTCATGGCATATGTTGCTCACACACATGTACCTATGGACTAATCACTAGTGTATCTCACATAAACACAATTAGTCCACCTAGGTTGTCACTCAATTACCAAAACCACACAAGGACCTTTGAATCTCTCCCTTTTTGGTAATTGATGACGACTCTACAAAGATATGTAAATTAAGCTCTTTTGGATTCATGTTGCTTGCCCAAGCAATTTTACCATGTGTAAATGATTTTGGGCAAGTACCACAAACCTAAAATGGTAGTATTAGCTCCCCTACATATGTGCTAGAGTGTTTGATTTGAAGCTTGCACATATGCATAGATTGGAATTGTGGGAGAGTAATTACTACCAAATGATGCTAAGGTGTATAGAGTAAACCTTTGAATCCTAATCTGCCCTCCGTTGTAGCACCGCAAACCTGTCCTCAGCCTTTAGCTTGAGGTCCCACTCTGTCTCCAGCTCCACTAGGAGCTCGACGGCCTGCTGGCTGGCATTGGCATCCTTCTAGAGTAGCTCGTCCCACTCCTTTCGGACCGTGGTGACCGCCTCCTCATCCTGCTTCACCCTCGTTGATAGGTCCTCAAACATCCCATGGATCTCCTCCATGTCCGAATGCGCCTGGGCCTCCCGCTGCTAGGCGGCGGCAAGCTACATGCCCACATCTCCTCGCAGCCGGGCCTCCTCGGTAAGGTGGTCCCTTTCCACCTTTTGCTCATAGAGGAACTAAGATTTGTTCCAGCTACAAGCACCGAGACACTGAAAAGAAGACCGGTATCAAAAATATGAAAACACAAAAATACATGAAGAAAGAAGAAAACGAGGGAGAAGATTAAGCAGATACTCAGCTAGTAGGAATGAGGATTTTGCATAGGATGCCCCTGGCCTGGCTCAAGGCATCCATCATAGCCAAGAACCTGATGTCAAGATTCTCCCGCTCCATGCTCTCGGTAGCATCGTCAAGCGAGAAGAGAGCCGACGTTGGGTCCTAAGCAGACATCCACTAGAGTGGTGGCTCACCCCACACGGGGGAGTGGCTACCCCCCAACATTAGGACCAAGGGTGACCTCCTGCTAGTCCTCTCCACCACCACCATGGTGCCCAAGGATCCTCCAGACATGTCCGCCTCTATCCGGCCCACCTCAGGCTCTATTGCTGGGGCCGCTAGAGGCTTGGATTGTGCCGCCCCCTCGGGCGCCACCGTGGCTATGCTTGATTGCTCCTAACCTAGCACGGTTGCAGCTGCCTCCACTTGCGACACTAGGCGCTTGACTTGTGGCATCGCGCCCACCATAGAGGGTACCACAAGCGTGGGCGATAGCCCCGCCCGCTCTAATGTGGGTGGCGTCGTCACCTCCGCCATTGTCTGCTCGGTGAACCTCAAGGGCGTTTCTCCAGCCATGGTGCCTGCTTGACCCACCAAGGGCATGGGTGTCACCGTAGGTGGCACCTGACCGGCCGACGAGGCCACAACATCGGCACCGCACCTGCCCAAAACAAGAGTGACGTCAGGCAACGATGTCTGTCCTACCTAAAGGGCAAGGCTCTTCTTGGGCGCTAGCCCCAGAGAGTGGCCCCATCGCAAGGGTCTGCAAGAGGTAAAAGGCACAAGGTCAGAACAGAAAATAAAAAGGGAGGAAAAAACAAGCAAATCAGTGGCCTACTCTGGCGCCTTTGGGTGGTGGGTATGTTTTGGCGACGAACCCCTAGACCCCTGCTCCAACTCATCTGGGCATGATCTTTTTGAGCCTGCCCCCTGCTCCCAGGTGGGGGGGCTCATCTCCCTTGTCCCTAAGGGTGCAGCGATAGGGCCACCCCCTCCATTGGCTCATGGGGCATGACATCAGAGCCGCCCCTCTATCAGCATCTTAGGGGCGGCGGTAGATCCATCTCCTCCCATCCACTGATCCTCCATCGGCACCTCGAGCATGGCGGCAGATCCACCGGCTCCCACCAGACCCAAGGATGGGCCCGGCTCCACCGACCTCATGGACTCGCTTCCCCCCGCGTGGAACAGGAAGGGTCCCTATGTGGACGGGTGGGCACCTATCAGCGAATCCTTGCCCTCCAGGACACCCCAATCCACATTGGCGGCTGCCTCATCAAACTCATCGTCATCATTGTCATCATCGTCGTCGTCACTGCTTGTCTCCTCTCCTCGATCTCGTGCTTGCTGCTTCCATAGCAGTTCCTGCTTCCTGAGCTCCCTCATCTTTTTGTCCCACTCGGCCACAATACAGTTCACTTTCGCTAGGGTCCAATCCTTTAGCAACAGAGCCGGGCTCTCCTTGAAGAATAGTACCCTCAACTGGTCCCACCATCCCAAGGTTGGCTTCAGGGGGTCAGAAATTCAAGTAAAAAGGAGTACAGAGAAAGAAAACTTACAAAGTCGACGAACCCCAATTCCGGCCACATTAGGGGATGCCCCGGCACTAGAAACACAAAATCAAGGACGACTCCAGTGGTGTCCTTTGAAGGCTCCATCACCTCCATGATGCGCTGCACCACTTCAGAGGGAGGGAGTGCTTCGTTGACAAGCACCATCCCTTCAAGCGATGCTCTAGGCACCATCTGATGCAGGGGGAGCGCGCGCCATGAGCAGCGCCACCCTCCTCATGTGGTAGGCACTGATGATCCCCGATCCCTTCACACCCCTGTCCTTCAGGGTTCGAAGGGCGATGAGAAGGTCATTGATGTTCTTCTTCTCCTTGACTAGGATACCCCACTTCCATAACCCTAGGGCCTCCATGATGAAGCGCCTGAAGAAAACTAACAAGGGGGTGGCGACGTCATCCTTGACATAGAACCATTGCGAATGCCACCCCTTGTTGGAGGTTGATAGACGCATTAATGGGTACACTTCTGCTCGGTTGTTACAGAGGTGGATGCTGGCGCATCCCACCGATGTGTGCAGCTCTTGCTTCCTGACCTGCTTCTTCAGAAGATTGACGGTGAAGAAATACCACCATAGGTCAAAGTGGGGACTAATCCCTAAGAACCCCTCGCACAGAGCGATGAATGCCGCAATGTGCTAGATCCCATTGGGGCAAGGTGCTGTAGCTCCACCTAGTAGTAATCCAATAGCCCTCAAAGGAACTAATGAGCGGGCATGGCGAATCCCCGCTCATGGAAGTCAGCGAAGGACACGACATACCCTTCGGGTGACAATGGCTTGTCCTCATCATCGAGCAGCTACCACTCCTCGGTGGCGGTCAGCAGGTAGAGGAGGCCATGGCGAACAAGGCCCTCTAGGCGCTAAGAGGAGATGTTGGATCTGCACCATGGCTCCATTGAAACAGTGGGAAAGAAGGTGGCTGTGGGTTCGGCGGCGGTTGCGATGTAGATGCAGAGGCTCAGGCAATTAGCAGCGGAAGCTGTGGATGCGAAGGCGAGGAGGCAAAGTATAGAACCCTAGGGGCGAACCCCATGGTTTTATAGGGGCGATGGATGTGAGAAGGGCAACCGTCCACCTCGATCTTCGAGGCTGCCATGACACACCACTGTGTCACACTGCGGGATACGCGCCCACGATCCCTATCCTTTCCCACCAAAATCATGCAGGACAGTTCGCCTTCCCCAGGCAGACCGAGACTCTTTTCCCACCGAGGGAATATGGGTCAAAGGACCTTCTCTCTAGCCCACCTAGGTCCCAGAAGTCCAAGGGACAGCCCAACAGTCTCAACGGCCGTCCCAGCGAGGGATGGGCCCGCAAGCGACTAGGACTTAGGGACATGAGCATCGGTAGGGCCTCGACCTATAGTCGAGCCCCAGCCAGGCTGAGCCGGATGAGATCCCGGTGAATCGGATACTAGGGTTCCCCTAAAACCTATCCAGTTGACAAAAACCAAATCTCACAGCCTTACCCGCGAAGGGTACGAAATTACCCCACGGGTGATTCTGCTCGAATCACCCAGGGGCTTGGGGGCTACACCCGATGGGTGCACTCGTGCGCACCCTCTAGCGAATCAAAATACCCCCTAGGCGATTCTACCTGAATCACCTAGGGGCTCGAGGGCTACACCCATTGGGTGCGCTCGCGTGCACCCTCTGGCGAATCAACTCTGGCAAGTCAAAACATCCCACGGGTGATTCTGTTCGAATCACCCAAGGGCTTAGGGGCTACTATCGGGGACCTAATACCAGGGTACCCAATGAGGTAGAACTAATAACCATCAGATGTCAGCACTTTTAGTGAGGCAAGAACACTACTGTGCTTCTTACCCGAATGATAGGAGATCGATTCTGCCTCACCCAACCCCCGAGGACTAGGCTTTGTCTCACCCGATGGCTTAGGACAGGCTACGCCTCGCTCGATGCCTGAGGGTGGGCTCCACCTCGCCTGACATCCGAGGGCTAGACTCTGCCTTGCTCGATGTCCAAGGGCTAGACTCCGTCTTGCCCGACCCCCTGAGGGCTAGGCTCTACCTCACCGACGGCTGAGGACGGGCTCTACCTCATTCGATGTCCAAAGGCAGGCTTTGCCTCGCTCGACCCCGGAGGGCTAGGCTCTGCCTCACCCCATGACCCCACCCTAATCCTTCATAAAGATGAGCACAGGGTTCAATAGGACATTCAAGTCAACCATGATATCGAGGACCATGCCCTGTGCACCTACAGGAAGGTACTGTCAGACTATGATGGGACGGGTGCTTTCCACCCTTTCCACCATAAACAGTGCCCAAATAGTGTTGTGGGCACCAACTTTTGTCCCACAGTGTAGTAGGCGCCACCTTCAGCCCATGGGCATGGATACTAACATAGGCATACGACAGCCACTATGGTCCAAGACATAACTCACATCATCTACAGTGACGGACATGTGGTCACTTCCCCGATTACTCCCTGAGGAGTCACATGTCGGCTCTCCGGCACGCCGCACCATCCACCAGCATAGGATGGGATGGACCCACTCACTAAATGGGGCCAGGGTATGGTCTACGAAGATTAGCGAACACGACACCTCTAACATGGTCTGCCATGTTAAGGTGGGGCAGGCACAGGGAAAAGGAAGACCCGGCTCCCTCAAAGAACCTTCTATACCTTTTGTGTTTTCCTCTTTCTCCCATCTATAACCCCTGCTCCCCCTTGGTCTATAAAAGGGAGGGTAGGGCCCCCACTAAAAGGGGGGACTTTTCGACCAACTTTGGACAGATCAGTTCAACACACAACACATCACGCATACGGCCAAGCAGCGACCAAGCTCTTGGCATCCTTTCGACCATTCCATCAGAGACATGGGACCTTTCCCTCTCTTGACCATTTGTACCCCCTACTATGAACATTTTTTGGTACTAATAACACGAGCAGCAGCAGACTGGACGTAGGGACGTTCGACACGAACTAGTATAAACCTCGTGTCTTTTAGTGCACCATCCGGGCCTAATGTGCAACAATTATAAATTTACTAGCCGGTGTTTGTTCGAAACACTGACAATCTCATCATTCTCTACACCATAGTGTATCCCTTTTATTGAATCCATCATCAGTTGACCGTTTCCCCGTTGTTTCCTGTTTTCCGGTGAATGTTCCGGCGACCACCACCATGGACGTTCGTCTGTTCTTCTTCTCCAACCATCCCGTAGCCTCCTCCCACGCCCGACCCCACCATCACCGCTGATGCACGTGGCCCCCATGGCCCATGCATGTTGCGCCCCGGCCCCCTATCCTCTGCGTGCGAGCGGCAGGCATGGCCGCCGCCTACTGCCTACTCGGGCTGGCCAACCACCGCCACTGCCCTTGTTGCGCGCGTGTCGGGCTGCTAGTCATGCGGCTGCGTGCCACCGCCGGCCTACCAGGTCCGTCCATCCCTAGCCCCCTCCCCTTGAGCAGCAGCAGCAACCTCCCATGGCTGCCATGGCCACGTACAGATGGAGAAGAAGACCAAGGTAGAAGATGCGGTTAATTACGGTATTGCAACTGGTTCGTTTAATCTCTGTCATTTCTTCGTTTTAATTTTGTTTTAAGTGGTTCAAGTTGCGTTAGATTCATGTCGTCGAGATCTATGCAATGGCACTATTAGTTTTCATATCCCATGTGTATGAATTTATCTTGATTAAAATATTAATTAGGTTTATAATTATTTAATCGATGTTTAATTAAAATCAATTTAGGTTTTTTTAACATGCCGTTCTCGTCGTGTTACTTTTGTTTCGGTGGGTTCTATGCAGTGGCGTTAGTTGTCATGGAACCAACCAATTTATAAGAGCACAAGTACAAAAACAATCACCAAAACGATCAAATTATCGAACTTGAGCCCATATAAACCCGGTAGTCACTAAAATCTCAAAGGATTTCAAACCAACTTGCATACAACCAAGGTCACAGTAATTCAACATAACATATCGTACGTTACAACATTTCACAGACATTCGTAAATAGATTACATCATCATAGAGTCATCGTTATTATAAAACAAGTCTTGTAAAACATGCGGAAGCAAATAGTTTACCTTACACACACGAGTTCAAATACAAATACTGGTTCGCTGATCACAGCCCGCAAAAGCATTTAGGTAAGAGAACAGAGATCATGCCCATGATCTAGTCTTTGTCACCCGCCGGGTGGAGACAATACTTACAGAATCCCTGATATAGGAGGTCATCTGCAACAAGAGGGAATAAACCCTAAGTACGTGAATGTACTCAGCTAGACTTACCCGTCGAAAACCAAACAAATGACACCAAGGATTATGCATAGCTTAATGTAGTGGATCTGGATGACACTTTCTTTTTGCGAAAAAGCATAAGTAATAATGATTAACTCTTAACCTGAACTAGCAGTGACTTTTAGCCATTAACCTGTCAACTATATTAGCACCTGTACTAAGCAATCATTTTATTAGGGTGCAAACATTAATAACCATATCAGGTATTCATTGTGGCAACCTTTTCATCATCATCCATTTAACCATATCGGTAAATTAATTGAATCTATGTTGCCGCTGCTCAGTCAAGTTCTCACTATCCGGGAGAGATGGTGATTCAAATCGATTCCTATCCAGCTGGAGGGGTATTCCTAAACACAAACCCTGCTTCCCCCGTCAGGGTCGCAAACGAGTCACCTTTGGTAAGATTCAGGAGTCGCGAGTCCAAACAGATCGACATTCTCAGAGAACCACTCTGTCAAGGTTGTTCGGGACTCTAACCCACCTTGGATTTATGCCAATGGCTCTCCACACATCCTTACTACCTCCAGAATGCATGCCACTGCTCGCGTCCCTGGCCTGAGTCGAGCTACTAGGCTTCGCGGTCTAAACGACTTATCCGGCCAGCTAAGTGTTAGGCTACGTTCAACATGACATAAGGACGTACAGCGTATCGGTTCTTAAATGACTCATATGGAGTCACTATGTCCAAACCTACACAAGACTCCGCCCGGTCTTAATTCATTATTAACATGGTTCTTTTCCACGATAGCAAATATAGCCAACCGTGATCCACCTCATCCTAAAGCTCGCAGGTGATAGGAAATTACTAGACTTGTACCGCACTAAGCAGGCAAGCATTTAACCCGTTCCTGAACTTAAATAGGATTCCAGTGCGATATCTCGACAAGGAGGGATATATAATGCAGCAATTGGTTCCAACCAATTCCTATACTTAATGCATCATCAACGAATAAAAGATACTCAATGTACTTATAAAAACATGGGAGGCTTAATATGCTACGGGGCTTGCCTTTCAGGAACGAGGAAGGCTGGTGGTCAGGGCACTCGAGCAACTCCTCCGCGGCAGCTGCTTTGTCGGCTTCCTGCACCTCAGGTTCCTCCGCCTAGTTGGCTCCCTCAAACTCTAGCAACGTCACTCCCTCCGGCACACCTATTGCATGAATGCTCAAGATAAATATCATGGATGCACATGAACGAATGTCAGGGATGCTCGGGGAATGCACATGTTCGCTGTAGTTTGCATATTCCAACTTAAGCCCTATTCAAATCACTTTCACTTACCAAGTTTATACAACCTAATGTATAATTGCTCATCTTCAGTTAATGACCTAGCACCTGCACCTAAGCATATTCTGAAGTTAGGCTAACCCCTAAACAATCAACGTGAACATTGCATCAAGCATACACTCAAGCATTTGTATTTTAGAAAAATGAAGACTGTGTAGCGGTACAGTAAACTAGCCATAACTGGAGATTTATAAATCCAAATGACATGCAACAAGATAATCTGGAAAGCTTATGAAATTGTATACAATTCATTTTCAGACCTCAAAGCATGATTCAACACTTTACCAAGTCGAATTCTTTGATCACAGAACTCTGTCCTCACAAGACAGAGAGTAAGCAAAACTGGAACCTAACTTTAAACAGCTGTAGTTTCTAAACTACTGGGCCAAATGCCATCAAATTTTGACAGGAGCTAGATACATAAATTATCTACAACTCTTGTATTCATCACATTCACAGCAAATCAAAATATCATGGGGAACTTTCTAAAGTCCCCAGATCTGTCCAGAGAGACATAATGCAAACGAAATAATTATTAACTTATGATGTAAACAAATAATTGGACAAAACTAACTCTACTCACTTATTACACATATCACAAGAACACCAAAAAGTAGGGTGTTCATCACCCAAACATTTCTTTGCATACCTTTCCTAATTTATTTAATTAATTAGAGGAAATGGTAAACATATATGAAAACTACACCATTAAATCTACAAACATTACAATAGATACTACATGCTCTAAGTAGACTACCATAAAAATTTCAAACCATTTGAGTAAGTATAATAGTCTACACAAAAATGATAAGGCATAATGGCTTAAAATGGCATAATTAGGAAACCTTAGTGAAAAGTGTCAAGCAATAGATTTCATATTTTTCCTAGCATCCTTATGGTACTAAGATACTACCCACCAAGTTTCATGGTCATAGGATTCCTAGATAATTTACAAAAATTCATACAAGTATCCATCAATGATAAAAGGAAAATCTATAACTCAAAAACTATACATGCAATGACTCTCAAATTTTAACCAGAGCTTCTACTAAGCAAGACTAGCTTACCCACAAAATTTCATAATTTTTGGATCACAGAAACTCAAGATATGATTTAAACAAGTTTGCATGCATTCAAAAACACCTTTCAAGTTCCTATTTAATTCGTCCAAAATTTCTACATCATGTGCTCAAGACATATTTTTCTTAAATACTAGACCTCACTGTGAGTCTAACAAAATTTGAATCACACCATTTGGATCTACACATTTGGGAGTTACAAAATTTACAAACAACATTCAAAACTAGAAATTTAAACTATCCTATGGAACAAGCAGTCACTAACATGTGGGACCCGGTTGTCAGCCGGACCCGCTTGTCAGTGAGACAAAAACAGGGGAGGTGGCTTTGACGGCGCAGAACATGACAAAGCTCGCCGACAGCGACTCCTTCAACGAAACCGATGGCACCGGCGTGCTCCCCACAACGGTGCGCACCCATCCATGCCTTACTTCAACCTCTACCGAACCCTAGCAAGGACGACAACGTGCATGGCAGACAGCGGCATGGTCCTGACGTGTGCTCCAGCGAGGTCCGGTCCCGTGGGGCATGGCTAAGCTGGTATGAGCTCCTAGGGCATGCAGGAGGAACTACTGGAAGGAAGAAAAGAGGACGAGATGGCTCCTAGCTACCCCGACCACGGCGGCCTCAACTCCGGTGAGGTCATGCCCATGGCAAGTAGTGATGGCGGAAGTGGCCAATGCACCCTTACCAAAGCTCAAACAGCATGGCTAAGAGGTGGAGGATGTAGAGGAGGACACGGCGGAGCTTTGGGCGGGAGTTGGCTGGTGGTGGTGCAACGGTGAGCAGGCACGAGCATGGTGGAGCCAATGGCGACAGCGGTGGCTTGTACTTTTCTGTGCTCCGATCGCGCTCGAGAGGAAAGAAATGGCTAGGAGTGAGCGGAGAAGCAATAGGCGCCCTCCACTTCACACCAGCCAGCACGCAGTGCGGTCAGGGCCAACCGAGCGCATGGTGGCCATGCGGTGGCAACGGCCTACGGCCAGTCGGCCACTGTGCCGGCCTAAACTTCACGATTCAGAGCCCAAAGTGCCAACTGACAGCGCTAATTCTATGATCTATAACTTCCAAACCATGATGAACTAGCTTATGATGTAGTTAGCAAAGTTGGAGATCTACATGTGGGCTACAACTTTGACAATTGGAGCTCGAGCTGGTTCGGCTTGGTTTGGGAGATACACTATGGTAAACATCAGTACAAGGAACTAAAATTTGCTATGTGACTTAGAAAATTTTCAGAGTTACAAAATAGATCACAAAACTGACTTGTGGGCCATTTTTGAACATGTTGTGCACATTTTCATGACTTGACTCCAAAACAAAGTTTGTTCCTTATAAAATTTGCTACAACTTTGCTTTAGGTTGCTCAGACATTCAAACATCCTAAGCTACACTTTTTAAATAGTCAAACAAAAGGGTTTAGGGGTCAAAACAAGTCAAACCACTTTTTGAAATCCTATTTAGGCAACATGATCAATATGAACAATGTTCCAAATGGCATTCTAGGTGTCACTAAGTTGTTTAAAAGAATTATTAGCCACACCATACCTTGGTCACACAAGAATCAAGCATTGTATGACTGAAACAATGAAAACACATGAAATGTTACAATTGTTTCATAGTCATGTTTCACATGTTTTAGGATCTTGTTGCATAGTATGAACTAACCATATTTCACTAAAGTGAGTTGCACATGTTGCACTTAAGTGTTGCACACTTTTCATTTCATAAAAGAAACAACACACATGAAATATAACGATACGTTGCAATGTTTCAAAAACATGTTTCAGGCAACACAAGCTTATGAATGGATGAATGATGCTCATGATCATGAATGCAAGTGCAAATGTGGAAGGCAAAAACCTAGGGTGTTATAGCCCTCCCCACTTATAAAAATCTTGTCCCGAGATTTGAAAAGCGTACCATTGTTGATAGAATTCCTTATAACCATCCCCCAAATAATCTTCTCTTTCCCACGTTGCATCGCGTTCACTACCCTGATTACTCCACATGACTTTGTAAAACTTGACCACCCAACTCTGAGTCACTCGCTCACGAGTGTCAATCACTCGAACCGGCTTTTCTTCAAAGGTCAAATTAGATTTTAACTCAATATCCCCCAACGGAACTCTGTCTTCAGGGACGCAAAGACATTTCTTCAATTGGGATACATGAAAGACATTGAAGATAGCACTCATCTCAGGAGGTAACTGAATCTTGTACGCCACCGTACCACTTTGTCCAATGATTTCAAATGGACCAACATATCTCGGCACAAGCTTTCGCTTCACGCCAAAGCGTTGGACACTCTTCATAGGTGAGACTTTCAGATAAACGAAGTCTCCAACTTTGAACTCAATAGGTTTTCTACATCAATCAGCATAACTTTTCTACCTAGCTTGAGCTGCAGCCATGTGGGTTTGGATAGTATAGACTTGTTCTTTGGCTTCTTGAACAAAATCAATTCCATAATATCTCCTTTCACCGGCTTCTACCTAGTTCAACGGGGTTCTACACTTCTGGCCATACAAAGCTTCAAATGTGCCATCTTGATACTCTCTTGATAACTGTTATTATACGACAATTCAGCTAGGGGCAACCATTTTTCCCATGAGCCCTTAGCCGAGATGACACATGCTCTCAACATATCTTCTAAGATTTGATTCACTCATTCAGTTTGCCCATTGGTTTGTGGATGATAGGCAGAACTTCTTACTAGCTTAGTTCCTAATAATCCATGTAAGTGCTCCCAAAGTGAGAAGTGAACTATGGTCCTCTATCTGAGACAATAGTACGAGGGATCCCATGAAGTCGGACTATCTGATTAAAGAACAACTCCGCATAGTCGGTTGGATGGAAATCTATGCGGACAGCAATGAAGTGTGTAGACTTGGTCAGACGGTCTACAATCACCCAAATGGAGTTAAAATTCCTCTGAGTAGTAGGGAGTCCCACAATAAAATCCATACTTCTCTCCTCCCATTTCTAACCTAGAATAGAGAGTGGCTGAAGTAATCCAGCTTTCATGTGCACAGCCTTGACCTGACAACAAGTGTCACACCTAGCCACATAAGCGGCTATCTCTTTCTTCATTTTGGTCCACCAAAATTGAGGCTTCAAATCATGATACATTTTGCTACTACCAGGATGAATAGATAATTTAGAAGAATGGGCTTCGGATATGATTTGATTTCTAAGTTCTCTATCCTTCAGAACTACCAACCTATCCTTGAACCATAACACGCCTTCCTCATCTACTCGAAAATGTTTGGTTTCTTGCTCTTTCATCTTGCGCTTGATGTGAAACACACCTACATCTGTCTTGTATAGCTTGATAATTTGACTCTGTAGAGTACAACTGACAGTGATGTTGTGAAGGACTATAGGATGAAGGAGCTTTGACAAATGGATATCACTTTCAATCAAAGAGTGGCAATGAGATTTCCTGCTTAAGGCTCTGCTACGACGTTTGCCTTGCTAGGGTGATAGTGCACTTGGAGGTTATAATCCTTGATCAACTCGAGCCATCTTCTCTGACACATATTCAACTTTGGTTGAGTGAAGATGTACTTGAGACTTTTATGATCAGTGTAGATGTTGCACACATTGCCAAGCAAATAATGTCTCTAGGCCTTCAAAGCATGAACAACAACAATGAGTTCCAAGTCATGCGTTGGATAATTTACTTCATGCTTTCGAAGTTGGCGAGAGGTATAAGCAATGACTCTACCCTCTTGCATAAGAACACCTCCTAACCCAATACTTGATGCATCGCAGAACACATCAAAAGGTTTCTCGATATCCGGTTGTGCCAAAACCAGAGCCGATGTTAGAAGAGTTCGCAGGGTGTGGAAAGCCGCATCACACTCAGAAGTCCAGACAAACTTCATGTCTTTTAGCAGCAATCGAGTCATAGGCTATTTTAGAGAAATCTGGGATGAAGCGACGACAATAGCCAGCCAGCCCTAGAAAACTTCGAACCTCGTGCACCAAGATTGGAGCCTTCCAGTTCAACACTTCTTGCACCTTGGTGGGATCAACCATAATTCCACCATTGGACAACACGTGTCCAAGAAAAGGTACCTCACGAAGCCAGAATTCACATTTGCTGAACTTTGCATATAGCTGGTGTTCCCGCAATCTAGTGAGAACCACCCGCAAATATTCAACATGATCATGTTCATTCTCAGAATAGACAAGGATATCATTGATAAATACCACCACAAATTTGTCCAACTCGAGCATAAACACCGAATTCATCAAATACATAAAATGTGCGGGGGCATTGGTCAATCCAAAAGACATAACAAGGTACTCATACAGACCATATCTTGTAGAGAATGCAATTTTTGGGACATCCTCAGGCCAAATTTTGATTTGATGATACCCAGATCTCAAATCAATCTTGGAAAAGACTTTTGCTTTAGACAACTGATCAAATAAGATATCTATGCGTGGCAGAGGGTACTTATTCTTGATTGTAACTGCATTCAAGGGTCTATAGTCTACACACATGCGTAGGGATTGATCCTTCTTCACAAAGATAGCTGGGCACCCCCACGGAGATGAACTAGGACGGATAAGGCCTTTCTTTAGAAGTTCATTCAACTGGGTCTTAAGTTCAGCTAGTTCATTAGGAGGCATTCTATATGGCCTTCTAGAGATGGGCACTGTTCTAGGAAGCAACTCTATCTTGAACTCCACTTCTCGATCTGGGGGCAATCTAGGCAAATCATCGGGAAAAACATCCGAAAAGTCACACACGACAGGAATATCTGCCAGAGACTTTCTTGCACCGCATTGGTTGTGCAAGAAAGATTGATGTCCCTAGGTAACTATACTAGAAAACCCTCCTGATTACCAAGATCTCTGAGCATGACTACCCTAGTCGATGTATCAATAAACACTCCATGACGGCTCATCCAATTCATTCCCAATATCACATCGATACCTAGCCTCGGTAAAACTATCAGATCAACCTGATAACTTCACCCCTCTATCTCAAATTGTATGTCCCCAACTACTAGCTTGGTTGGGATAATACCACTGGTAGCCCTAATGCAATAATCCTCACCCTCAACAGTATATGTTTTCTGCATAAACTTGGATGCAAATACTAGACTAATAAAGGAATGCGAAGCACCCAAATCAAATAGTACAACTACGGGGTGTTGATCCATCAGAAACTTACCAGCAGTCACTACCTCTCCTAAAGGAATCTTAGTAATATTAGTGTGGTTCACCTGCCCCAAATGGCCACCTTGGTAGTTGTTCTTCTTAGGGTAAGGACACTTCCTTGCCTAGTGATCGGTCTTGTTGCAATTCCAACATGGCATGTTGCTTGGCGGGACACTGGAACTGCCTTGACTGGTGGTGCCCTTGGGAGGAGCAACTGTAAATGCCTTGCGAAACCCAGTCTTGGCGGGATTCTTCTTCTGCGGTGGGCGAAACTTAGCGGCTGACGCTAGAGGACGGAATGGAGCCCTCTGTGCGATTGGAGCCTTGGATTGTGAGGCGCCCGCCTCATAGGCCCACTTACGACTTTTCGATGCAGCATACACAACATTGTTGTTCTCTTGCGATAATGCATCACTCACAAACTCATTAAAAAGAGCACACTTGCAATTTCCCATGGTCTTCATCAATTTGGGGCTAAGTCCCCGCTTGAAGCTAGCAATCTTTTTGGCATCTGTGTCCACAAACTCGGTAGCATACCTTGCAAGGTTGTTGAAAGCCTATAGGTATTCATTCAAGCTCTTGTTCCCCTGGGTCAGCTTTATGAACTTTGTATGCTTGATCACCATGAGACCAGGAGGAATGTAATTTCCCCTGAAAGTAGACTTGAACTGATCCCAAGTGATTTGGGCATTAGTGGGCATCATGGACCGATGATGACTCCACCAAATGCCAGCTGGCCCATGCAGTTGGTGAGATGCGTACTTAGTCTTCAGCACCTCAGTCAAGCGAAGCAGATGGAACTTCTGCTCGAGAGTATTCAACCACTCATCAGCTTGTAGAGGCTCCTCAGCCTCCTTGAAGATCGAGGGTTTCATGTCAAGGAAATCCTTGAAATCACTATATTGATTTGGTTCCGGTCCTTGGCGTGGACCACGACCATCCTGATTCGCAATTATACAGAGGGCCTCGGCCATAGTGCGCTATCCTTCTACAAGCATTGCTATTAATTCTATTGGTGTGGGTGGTGGTGGCGGTGGAAGATCATCATCATCACCCGCATCGGTGGAATGAGTACGAGGCATCTGCACAATGCGCAACCAGTAATTATTGATGATGTTAGCACATTGGAGAGGAACAATGTAATTGTGCCAAACTGAATTTACTGATGAGAATGAAAACTTCATACAATAAATAGAGGCAATAATTCATTCTCCAATCACCACATCATCAAGTAGATTACTAGCGCCATACGCAGTGCCTTCCAACATGACAAGTTTTAAACTTAACCATTACGATACGCATCCCAAAGGGAGCGAATTAAAGTACATTACATGTCGAGTTCAAATTTAGAAAGGTACATCCAACATCAGTCTTCATACTTAAGTTCATTACATCAATGACTACAAAAGCTTAACTAGTGAGACTTGTTAACGAACTACTCATCGAAGTGATCGTTGTCCACATCGGAGACACCTTGGACTTCTTCTGGGTCTTCCTCTTCTCCTTCATCTGTAGGCTCAGCTGCATTGTCATCCATCTGCATGTCCTCTTCTTCCTCATCAGCCTCAATCACTTGAGGTCCACCCTCATTTGGATACCTTGGTATGGGGCGAGGAATAGGAAACAGACGGTTGTGCAGCTGATGGTGCTCAACCTAAAGCTCTTCAAGCTGTTCTTGTAGTGCTTGCTCCCTTTGAAAGGTGTTGTGGTTAGCCAAAATCCAACCCCTATGTCTTTCTTCTGCTAACTCTAAAGCTGCATCTCTGTGATGGGTCACACGATCCAATTCTTGTGCAGTCTCATCTCTCTCAATAGTGAGGTTCATCAGCTAGTTATGAAGCTCGTCTCTCTCGTGTGCTGTTTGACCCCACTATTGCAGACGATAATTTGCAATACCGCGAATCTCCTCAACTTCTTACTGAGCTCTCCCACATGCATCCGCCCTACGACGATACTTGTGGGCACGCAACCTAAACTTGTGCTGGGCTTCCATTGCATTGCCAGCTTCATCTAGCACACTTGAAAGGGTGTTTTGCCTGACTCGACAAAGCTTCAAGACTACCATCATAGCACTCATTCTAGCATTATCGCTCTACACACGTTCGCCACGGCCTTGAACCAAGGCCTGACCAACATCCTGAGTCCACTCAGCCTCAGTAGGAGACACTCGGGGAATGGATGAAGCAGGTCCACCCACTAACTCATCCCTAAAGCTCTATGCTATATCCATCAGCACATTAAGGGCAGCAACCTGAGCGGCTTCCCATGGGCTTCGTCCATCAATCTCAATGCTCCACCCATGCCACAATGGTCTTGTGGGGTTTTGCGGCACTACAAAGGTCATGACATACCATGGTACATCTCCCAATGGTACCGCCTGCCTCCATGTGTAGCTGGGTGCCTCTGGGTACCCAACTAAACTGAGCACCCTCCAGAGCAAGGTGGGAGTACCGAACTGGTCCAAAAAGGTGCTGCTACTAGTAGGAAACACAGGCGCGGCCATCTGTATCAAAAAGGGATGCAATTCACGTGAGAGGATTATTTTGTTGAGAGATTGCACCTTACACTTGGGATAAGTAATTATAAGGGAGGGAGTAATGCAATATGAATGACATGAGTGAATAGTGCATGCACGTTCCGTACGTCCTCACAAACCTATGAAAATTTAAGCTTTAGCGGAATATGTGGTGGTATACATACGTTCTCTCAATTAGCGGGAACTAGTCGATCTACATGGTGCGTTGTTAGCGTACCTGCAGAAACTTCATTGCAGCCCAACCCAACAAGATATAATGCTAATAATCACAAGTAGTAACTAAGATACTCTCCATATATACATCCCCTGATATATATACTTTGGTATCCAAACTACCCGACAAATGTACCCACAATTAAGTACCTTCATATATACATGTATGCAACATGTAAATACTCTAGTAACCACAACTAGCTCTCCCCTAGACCGACGGTTGGATGGTCATGCTCCCACAACTCACACTTACCTTAGCGTAGAGGCAATTGATCCATACATTACCATTCAAATGAATGGCACCCATGCAATATCACGCCGCATGGACGACGAAATAGAAACAATCAATTCCCCCAAGTTAGTAATTATATATAAGCCACCTAGAAGTCCTTAAGTGGGCTATAATGGATGTGATCACCAGTATACCATAAAAATTTTGATTTTTGAACACTTATATATAACTATGAGTTGGAAAACCGTTTTTACAACAAAAGCTTTTGTTTTAAATAGCCGTAAGACATGTTTAATGTTGAATCTAGCTCTGATGCTAGCTGTCACAAAACCGACCAATTTATAAGAGCACAAGTACAAAAACAATCGCCGAAATAATCAAATTATCGAACTTGAGCCCATATAAACCCGGTAGTCAACTGAAATCTCAAAGGATTTCAAACCAACTTGCATACAACCAAGATCACAGTAATTCAACATAACATATTGTACATTACAATATTTCACAGACGTTCGCAAATAGATTACATCATCATAGAGTCATCGTTATTATAAAACAAGTCTTTTAAAACATGCAGAAGCAAATAGTTTAACTTACACACCCGAGTTCAAATACAAATACTGGTTCGCTGATCACAGCCCGCAAAAGCATTCAGGTAAGAGAACAGAGATCATGCCCATGATCTAGTCTTCATCACCCGCCGGGTGGAGACAATACTTACAGAATCCCTGATATAGGATGTCATCTGCAACAAGAGGGAATAAACCCTGAGTACGAGAATGTACTCAGCTAGACTTACCCATTGAAAACCAAACAAATGACACCAAGGATTATGCATAGCTTAATGTAGTGGATCTGGCTGACACTTTCTTTTTGCGGAAAAGCATAAGTAATAATGATTAACTCTTAACCTGAACTAGCAGTGACTTTTAGCCATTAACCTGTCAACTATATTAGCACCTGTACTAAGCAATCTTTTTATTAGGGTGCAAACATTAATAACCATATTAGGTATTCATTGTGGCAACCTTTTCATCATCATCCATTTAACCATATCATTAAATTAATTGAATCTACATTGCCGCTGCTCAGTCAAGTTCTCACTATCCGGGAGAGACGGCGATTCGAATCGATTCCTATCCAGCTGGAGGGGTATTCCTAAACACAAACCTTGCTTCCCCCATCAGGGTCGCAAACGAGTCACATTTGGTACAATTCAGGAGTTGTGAGTCCGAACAGATCGACATTCTCAGAGAACCACTCTGCCAAGGTTGTTTGGGACTCTAACCCGCCTTGGACTTATGCCAATGGCTCTCTGCACATCCTTACTACCTCCAGAATGCACGCCACTGCTCGCGTCCCTGGTCTGAGTCGAGCTACTAGGCTTCACGGTCGGAACGACTTATTCGGCCAGCTAACTGTTAGGCTGCGTTCAACATGATATAAGGACGTAGAGCGTATCGGTCCTTAAATGACTCAGATGGAGTCACTATGTCCAAACCTACAAAAGACTCCGTCCGGTCTTAATTCATTATTAACATGGTTCTTTTCCACGATAGCAAATATAGCCAACCGTGATCCACCTCATCCTAAAGCTCGTAGGTGACAAAAAATCACCTGACTTCTACCGCACTAAGCATGGCTAAGCATTTAACCCATTCCTGAACTTAAATAGGACTCTAGTGCGATATCTGGACAAGGAGGGATATATAATGCAGCAATTGGTTCCAACCAATTCCTATACTTAATGCATCATCAACGAATAAAAGATACTCAATGTACTTGTAAAAACATGGGAGGCTTAATATGCTCCAGGGCTTGCCTTTCAGGAACGAGGAAGGCTGGTGGTCAGGGCACTTGGGCAACTCCTCCGCGGCAGCGGCTTCGTCGGCTTCCTGCACCTCGGGTTCCTCCTCCTGGTTGGCTCCCTCAAACTCCAGCAACGTCACTCCCTCTAGCACACCTATTGCATGAATGCGCAAGATAAATATCATGGATGCACATGAACGAATGTCAGGGATGCTCGGGGAATGCACATGTTCGCTGTAGTTTGCATATTCCAACTTAAGCCCTATTCAAATCACTTTCACTTACCAAGTTTATACAACCTAATGTATAATTGCTCATCTTCAGTTAATGACCTAGCACCTGCACCTAAGCATATTCTCAAGTTAGGCTAACCCCTAAACAATCAACGAGAACATTGCATCAAACATACACTCAAGCATTTGTATTTCAGAAAAATGAAGACTATGTAGTGGTACAGTAAACTAGCCATAACTAGAGATTTATAAATCCAAATGACATGAAACACGATAATCTGGAAAGCTTATGAAATTGTCTACAATTCATTTTCAGACCTCAAAGCATGATTCGACACTTTACCAAGTCGAATTCTTTGATCACAGAACTCTGTCCTCACAAGACAGAGAGTAAGCAAAACTGGAACCTAACTTTAAACAGATGTAGTTTCTAAACTACTAGGCCAAATGCCATCAAATTTTGACAGGAGCTAGATACATAAATTATCTACAACTCTTGTATTCATCACATTTACAGCAAATCAAAATATCATGGGGAACTTTCTAAAGTCCCCAGATCTGTCCAGAGAGACATAATGCAAACAAAATAATTATTAACTTATGATGTAAACAAATAAATGGACAAAACTAACTCTACTCACTTATTACACATATCACAAGAACACCAAAAAGTAGGGTGTTCATCACCCAAACATTTCTTTGCATACCTTTCCTAATTTATTTAATTAATTAGAGGAAATGGTAAACATATATGAAAACTACACCATTAAATCTACACAAATTACAGTATATACTACATGCTCTAAGTAGACTACCATAAAAATTTCAAACCATTTGAGTAAGTATAACAGTCTACACAAAAATGATAAGGCATAATGGCTTAAAATGGCATAATTAGGAAACCTTAGTGAAAAGTGTCAAGCAACAGATTTCATATTTTTCCTAGCATCCTTAAGGTACTAAGATACTACCCACCAAGTTTCATGGTCATAGGATTCCTAGATAATTTACAAAAATTCATACAAGTATCCATCAATGATAAAAGGAAAATCTATAACTCAAAAACTATACATGCAATGACTCTCAAATTTTAACCAGAGCTTCTACTAAGCAAGACTAGCTTACTCACAAAATTTCATAATTTTTGGATCAAAGAAACTCAAGATATGATTTAAACAAGTTTGCATGCATTCAAAAACACCTTTCAAGTTCCTATTTAATTCATCCAAAATTTCTACATCATGTGCTCAAGACATATTTTTCTTAAATACTAGACCACACTGTGAGTCTAACAAAATTTGAATCACACCATTTGGATCTAAACATTTGGAGTTACAAAATTTACAAAACAGCATTCAAAACTGGAAATTTAAACTATCCTATGGAACAAGCAGTCACTGACGTGTGGGACCCGGTTGTCAGCCGGACCCGCTTGTCAGTGAGACAAAAATAGGGGAGGCGGCTTCAATGGCGCGGAACATGACAAAGCTCACCGACGGCGATTCCTCCGACGAAACCGACGGCACCGGCGTGCTCCCCACAACGATGTGCACCCATCCATGCCCTCACTTCAACCTCTACCGAACCCTAGCAAGGACGACAGCGTGCATGGCAGACGGCGGCGTGGTTCGACGGTGCTCCGGTGAGGTCCGGCCCCGTAGGGCGCGGCTAAGCTTGGTACGAGCTCCTAGGGCATGCGGGGAAACTACTGGAAGGAAGAAAAGAGGACGAGATGGCTCCTAGCTACCCCGACCATGGCGGCCTCAACTCCAGCAAGGTCATGCCCATGGCCGTGACAGCAGAAGTGGCCAATGCGCCCTTACCAAAGCTCAAATGGCACAGCTAAGAGGTGAAGGACATAGAGGAGGACACGGCGGAGCTTTGGGCGGGAGTTGACTGGCGGTGGTGCCATGACGAGCAGGCACGAGCATGGCGGAGCCAATGGCGACAGCGGTGGCTTGTACTTTTCTATGCTCCGGTCATGCTCGAGAGGAAAGAAATGGCTGGGAGTGAGCGGAGAAGCAACAGGCGCCCTCCTCTTCATGCCGGCCAGTGCGCAGCGCGGTCAGGGCCAGCCGAGCGCGTGGCGGCCACACGGTGGCAATGGCCTATGGCCGGTCGGCCACTGTGCCAGCCTGAACTTCACGATTCAGAGCCCAAAGTGCCGACTGACAGCGCCAATTCTATGATCTATAACTTCCAAACCATGATGAAGTAGCTTATGACGTAGTTAGCAAAGTTGGAGGTCTACATGTGGGCTACAACTCTGACAATTGGAGCTCGAGCTGGTTTGGCTTGGTTTGGGAGATACACTGCGGTAAACATCAGTACAAGGAACTGAAGTTTGCTATGTGACTTAGAAAAATTTCAGAGTTACAAAATAGATCACAAAACTGATTTGTGGGCCATTTTTGAACATGTTGTGCACATTTTCATGACTTGACTCCAAAACAAAGTTTGTTCCTTATAAAATTTGCTACAACTTTGCTTTAGGTTGCTCAGACATGCAAACATCCTAAGCTACACTTTTTAAACAGTCAAACAAAAGGGTTTAGGGGTCAAAACAAGTCAAACCACTTTTTGAAATCCTATTTAGGCAACATGATCAATATGACCAATGTTCGAAATGGCATTCTAGGTGTCACTAAGTTGTTTAAAAGAATTATTAGCCACACCATACCTTGGTCACACAAGAATCAAGCATTGTATGTACTGAAACAATGAAAAACACATGAAATGTTACAATTGTTTCATAGTCATGTTTCACATGTTTTAGGATCTTGTTGCATAGTATGAACTAACCATATTTCATTAAAGTGAGTTGCACATGTTGCACTTAAGTGTTGCACACTTTTCATTTCATAAAAGAAACAACACACATGAAATATAACGATACGTTGCAATGTTTCAAAAATATGTTTTAGGCAACACAAGCTTATGAATGGATGAATGATGCTCATGATCATGAAATGCAAGTACAAATGTGGAAGGCAAACACCTGGGGTGTTACATTAGTGGTTCTCATGTTACTCAAATTTGTTTTGGTAGTTAAAAAGTTAATTGTATTAATACTATCACTTGCATCATTTTTGGGATATAAAGTCAAAATAGGTTTTATACTACGCTCTTTCTTAAGCAATGAATCAGGTTGATTAATGAAAATATTTACATGTGTTTCTACAATTAAAATAAGTTAAATGGATAGGTTTTATTTTCTATTGCACTAAAAATCCTTCGATAGTCGTGTTTTCGTTGAATCGCATATAGCGTGTCTTTTGTGTTTGTGTTTTCATAGCAATATGCCGTTTTGCTTATTTTATTGATTGGAGTACTGTTTTTAGGTTCTTGTGATGCTTGTATCAGTGGATTGCTATCGTTAGAAGAGGAGCTCTACAAGAATATCAAGAAGTTGGATAGCAAGCTTTTGGAAGGCAAGTGTAACATGAGTACCCTTGTTACCTAATAACCTTATATTCACATTTCATGTGCACGTGTCTAGTTTGATGAACCCTTAAGGACTTTACCTAAAACTATTGTACCCTATATTCCTTGATTACCTTTGGGTTTATGCATATGGGTAGTTGCTTAGTCTACAATCACCAAACTATATAATGTTAATCTTGACTAATGGATTATGGAATCAATGTTAAAGTGATGCTTTTTAGCAACCTAGACAGAAGGGGGGCTAGAGCATTGGGCCTTTTTGGGTGCTCTAGTCTGCCCTCCATAAGGACTGAATCTTAAAGTGGTAAACCAGGACTTACCGTATATCCACGAGAACTACATGGCTCTAGTCTTAGCCTAGTATCTGGATCTGTTCTAGTTCATCAGTAGCTTACCAAAAAGGGCAAGAGGGGGCACTAGTTGGTATGTTTCTTTTCCTGCCTGGGTGTGTACTATGCCATGACCATGAGTGCCACTCCTAGAGGAGGGCTGCATACGGCTAGACAGCTGAAACCTTAGCGGTTGCTACTTATTAGAACGACTGGTGAAAAGCTTCATAGTGATCCCTACCGACTTATCTTGGAAGTGAGTCAAGAGGCTGATCACCTCGGGCAAATGGCAATCACGGCTCGTGGTGAAAGTGTACAAACTCTACAGAGTATAAAACTATATATCAACCATGCTCACAGACACGAGTGGCCTGGATCCTTTTTGAGTTAGATGGTTCTATGGATGGTTTGGGATATGTTCAACCTTGATGTTAAATATACTTCCACCTTGGGAGCTTAAGCATAACCTAGCAACATAGGTTTAACAAATAAAATATGACCAACTAAAAGTGCTTACCACAGTTTAGCCATGTCTAGCCTTTTGAGCCTTGCATCCCCTAATGTTATACTTGTTGAGTATGGTGCGCTCACACTTGCTTTACAATCAACAAAAATCCTGGATAGGTACCAGATGGTGGATCAAGTGAAGAGTTTCTTGTGGAGTCCATGAGTACCAGACAAATGTTTCCCCCAGTCAACCATCCCTGTGGAGTATGGAGTCCCAAAGAGAAGATTAAGAATAGTTTCCTCTATGCTTCTGTAATAGTTGTAAATCTTGTTGTAATTATGTTTGATATATAATAAAGCATTGTTCTTGGTATTCTCCATATTTGTCGCTATATGTGTCATGTGGACATCCTAGGCACACATATAGTTAGCACTTGGTATTCTTCGGAAAACCGGGTGCGACAATGATAAAAGTAAGTGATCAACGTTTATAAATCATATCAACATTGAGTTCCATTAGCAATACTACCATGGGCATAGAAAGTAAGAACAAACAAGAGTTCTGTCTCAAGGGACTTCAGGCTTTTGAAACTCTATAGAGGTGTACAACTGTATCCACATGGAAGAACAGGACTAACCACCATATCTTGTGCACAAAGAGAAGGGTTGCCTCGCATCTCCAACTTTCCTTAATTTGGCCCAAATATCACATGAAAGGTTTGACTAGTTCCTGATTAATGCTACCACCATCTAACCAGCGACACCCCCTTGCCAGTTCCACGGATAGACCGGTCACAATTAGTTACTAGGCTTGTCGCCCCCATATGCGACATGTGGTCTATATGGGCGGTTACTCGGACTCATGTATCCCAAAGCATGGTCCTTAACTTCTCCATGAGCTATGTCACTTGAGGTTCCACACTCACAGTGACCTACCCCACGCATGAGCTAAGATTTACCAAATTGATCAATAAATTGAGATGGGTCCTTAGTCAAGATTAGGGAAGTAGATAAGCTGTAACCCTCATTCATTTTAGTAGTTAATTATCCCAGTGTAGCATCCTACACACACAAATATGAGTTCCCTTTCTCATACTCGACTTCTACCATTATCTAAGCAAATAAGCAATTAGCGATTCCATTCCTGTTGATTAAATGAAAGGCTCCAATTAATCAACGAGTTCTAAATTAGTGAAGCATCTTTAAGTTATTTAAGCAAATCTACATGAAATGTAATTCATAATGAAACACAAATGAGTATCCAAAGTAGGGTTTATAATAGTGGGGTGCCTTCCTAGTTATGATGTTCGAAGCTAACGATGACGACCTATACACGTTCCTCACGCTACTCGATTCCTAAAAAATGAAGATCGAGATTGAGGACAACCAATAAGGAGACTTAGAGACTAGAGACTTAGTTGGAACTTGGGAAGGGACAATCTAATATGGCTCTACTATTCATTATTTATAACTAAGCCTAGTCTAGTATTGTTGACCACTTGGGTAAGCTTACTAAATAAAACTTCACACTTTCTGTAGACTGACGGACGCTCCATCATATGTGGTGGACTCTCCATCAAGTTGGGCTCTGAGGTGACTTAGGTTTAGGTTGACTCTGTTTTGGTTGATGGATGCTCTGTTGGAGGTGACAAACACTCCGACTTGTGGGTCGCTTCGAAGAACACTCCTAGGGTTTGCAGTCATCAACGGACGGTCTGAGCCAAGTGTCGAACACTCTGGTATGAACTAGGAGGTTTTGGGTTTCTAGTTGACTGTCTCTATAATTCAGCACGGACGCTCCGTGAGAGGTCACAGACTCTCCGCTAGGGACTTGGTGTTCTTAGGTACTCAGGTTACTCACTCTATAAATTGATAGATGCTATGCGCGATAACGTGGACTCTCTACTGGCTCATGTCGATTGAAGATAAGGCTCTGTTGGGTGGTTTTTTTGGAGTTGATGGACACTCTGTTGATCTAACGGATGCTCCATCAAAATGTCGATAGAACCTATGTTCTTAGGTGATCTTAGGTTTCAAGTCTAGATGTGCTAAACTGTGATCTATGCATGTGCAAGGTATTCCTAGGATAGTTTGGGTGGCCCTCTAGGCTCAAGATAGCAAGGTTTTGAGCTTGGTTTACTAAGTGTAACTATAGGTTTAGGATCAAACTTAGAATTATGAGAATTTGAAGATAAGTCATGAGATTGAGATGAATTCTTAGCTCTGAGATTTGAGTGGTTCTGTAGCCATAAACTTGAAGATCCAACTTGTCTCCATCTTTTCCCCTTCATCCAAAGAGAGTTTGGCTTCCTCGTGCAATATTTCCAAACAAAATGAATCAAAGGATAATTCATGAGATACTTGGGTGATTGAGCTAGATAAGGATCTCTTAAACTTACTCCACACATGATGGAACCATCACTAGCAAGAAACCTTCAATCTTGCATAAAAAACCATAGATTAGGTCCTTGGGAGAAGAATCCAACAAATGAGGGTGGTCCACCTTGAGCTCACCATGAAGGAGGTTGAGGAGATGAAGGATGTCCAAGAGTTGCTGCTGATGCTTCCCTTCTTCCTCTCCATTTTCTTCTCCAATCTTTTCTCCAATCCTTCCTCTTTCTAGTTTCTAGGGTTCTTGATTGTTATTGAGTGTCTAGAGAGAGGAGTGTGTTGCAAATGAGAGAATGAGTGAGAGGGGTGTGACTTTAGCTAAGGGTCATCCCATTTCATGCTAACATGTGGGTCCAACTCTTATAAATGGAAAATAGCTTATTTCCCACCTACTGTTGATGTAATGTGGTTCATCGGATGGTTCAGTAGGATGGCAGAGTCTCTAGTAAACCTCTGCCTTTGCTGGATTGGTTAAGTAGTTGAGTTTCTATTTGTTGGTAACCAAGGTATCATCCTTAGGTATACTTTTCAGTGGTTGAGTTGGTGTTGATGATGTCCATAGGATAACTTCTAGTCTGATTAAGGATTCTTTCATTGTTTTTGATTGTTAGCCTAACCTTGGCTATCCGGGGATGCTTGTGGGTTGAGGGGTGGATTATCCATGGTAAACCTTGCTTAGAGCACTAGAGATCTCCATAGGATTTCAGTTGATTGCTTCCATCGTTGGTCAAAATGATAACCTATATTGTAACAAACTCAGGTCGTTATACCATCGCCTCATTCAAATCTACCCTATAGCTAGGAGCAACAGCCCCTGTAACTGAGCATATGAATACAAGAAGAGTAGCAACAACACTAGAGTAGGGTTTAGCACGCCACCGTGCCTCAAACCAATATAAATTCTTGTGTCTCATGTGTTACCATCTAATTCCATCTATGCAATTACGTTGCTAGGCATTGCTGGAGCTAAATCATCCGATAGTGTCCATGAAGGTGCAACAAATAGCAAGAAGAAGTTCATCAAGATGTACAAAGAGTGTTTCACAAGGCTCACAAAAGGAGCTTCATCTTATGACACCATGGTATGTTGCTCAAACCCAGTGATGGTCATTGCAATTGAAGGTTCTGCCATATGCACTCACCTGCATGTGTCATGACCTCTATACTATCAGGTATGGATAATGATTTTGAAAATGGATTGAGGATCTTTCTAGCATGCTAAAACTAGACAACTTAATTGTAAATATCCCCAATCCATTGACATGCATAATCCTACCTTGTGTCTCATGCTTTGTTGGGTGATCATATTCTATGCCTAGAGCTATTGTGAGAGCCTTAAAATGATGAACTAATGATGCTCTATGCACCACTAAAAGAATCTATGTTTTGCCTATGGCTTGCTTAATAACTCTATGACAAGGTGCCTTTCATGAAATAGGCTCATTTGAGTACTCTTTCCTTGTCACTAGAGTTTCATATTCCTTGTGCTTGCAACTGATGCCTTGATGCCCCATTAGAATGTTGATGATTTAAGAACACTTTATCCACACATGCATAAAAAGGATGAAACTAGTCTTTGATTATGCTTCTCCATGGTTATACAACCAAACTCCCACTCCATTGTGAGAGGAATTGGATGTATAAACCATGGAGACTAACCATTGACTTGAAGAATGTGGGAAGGTGTAGAAGTGTTTTAGGTGTAGGTAGAGTTGCAGGAAGTAAGACCATTGCACAACAAGCAACAACACCAACACCATGGTGCAAGGCATTGAAAGGAACAAGCTTGGGGGAGGTTCCCTCCCCCACCAGGGCAACAAGCTTTGGGGCAGGTCCCCTCCCCCACCAACCATGGCTACACAAGGGCGTTGAAAAGAGCAAGCTTGGGGGAGGAGCCCCTCCCTCACTAAGGTAAGTATTCATATCCCTTCACTTTGTCATATCACATCTATAATAAACTTTGAATAAAAGAATACATAGACCTCCTATTCATATGCTTCATGAATGTCTTATTCTTCCTATCTTTGAAATGATGAATAGTTTCTCTATTCATGTTTCTTCAGTGCCTACTTGACAGCTTGATATTCCTGTAAGTCTAGACTCTTTGTCTCATATGAAACCATCATGAACCTAAACTTTGTGGGATGCAAGTGCTGTAACTAAGTCTAGGTTGTTGTGAGATATGAGATAGCAAGATAAGAGATGCTATAATCTTGTTCCAAATGAGTATGATTATCAGAGTTTTCTTTTGAATTTTTTTCTGAAACCCTTAATGTTCCTCAATGGTGATGAGTTCCTACCAAAGCCATATATGATCTTCCATGATATAAGCCTTCTACATAAGCTGGTTACTTTGTGTTGAGTTCTATCAAGTCTTGTTCACCCTTGTTGAGAGATTTATCATGCTCCCAAGATCAAGATCACATACACACCACATATATATGCTGCTTCTACACTAGAAGTATGCAAAAACATGTCATTTATTTCCACCAAATAAATGCTCCATGTTCTAAAAGAGTGATCTCTCTCTATGCAAAAGTATAAAAAGAAAAAAATATATGGACACATGAAGGTCCAAGGTGTTGAAAAGAAAAAAAATGTGAGCACATGAAGGCTCATAGAAAAAAGAGATAGCCATGTCTCAAAGTAATATCATAGAGAGAGATCATATCAAATGAAGGAGTCATTTTCATATACCATGATCTACACACATGCACATCTTGATCTAAGAGTATGACACTTCTCTCCTTAGATCCGAGCTTTGACTTTACAATACATACAAGGTAAGTATGCTACATCTTTTATCCTACCCAAAGCTCCACATATGTCATTAGAAGTAGGATCAGAAGGCAACTTGAAAATAAGCCTTAGTGAGGAATCATACACATGAGAGATAAGAGAGTACCATATGAGGAACTTATGTTTTCTTTTGAAAAATGTTGCAAAACCTCTAGTATGAAACTTGTGAGTTATGGGAAAACTAGTGCTCAAGTCAAGCTGCTCTGTCTTTCCACCACCCATGATGAAGGAAAAAGCCATACGTCCCATGAAGGATTAAGGTAATATGGCCGAGTTTTCAATTTTGCTAAATTTTCCATTCAAAGAAGAATATGTTTGTTGTGCACATGGTACTCTTGAAATATAAACATGGTAGTAACTCCTAATCCACCAAGGCTAAGTTTTAGTCTTTGCTTCCATGATCCATGTTAAGGTCCCCAAAGTCAATCTCCATCCTTGGATCTCAAGTGTGCTTTCTCTCAATGGCTGGATATGAGAGCGCATGGATCAATGGGCCCACATGAGAAGCAAACCAACATGATAAGTGAAGAACATGCATCATACACACCGGATGACATGTGGGACATGCTTCTTGAAGAAAAGGGGAGGGCCTACCTATCATTGGGAGGTCGTCCGATCTCGCTTGGGAGCCAACCAGCCTAAAATTGCACCCACCGCCTTAGTGCATGCCTCCATGCATGCCAAGCCATCCATACCATTCATATAAGGTCGGTGGATCCAAGGGTCATGGTGAGGAGGCACATGGATTGCTAACATGGCATCACCTCTACCTCCGCCTATAAATACCCCCTCACTCCCTCTCATTTAAGACACACCACAAGGAAGGAGCCTCTCCACTCTCTCAAGATGTACTAGTGCTAGTATAGTTGAGAGATAGAGTGAGTAGTGAGCTTAGTCTCTAGGTTTTGGATCTGGTCTTCCAGGAGGTCTGGTATAATCTTGTATCTCTCTCTCTCTCTTTCTAAGACTTTACTCTTATATTTATATTCTTGCTCTACTTTATGTAATTTATGCTTTGTGCAACATTATACTTGTTATATCGTTGTTATGGTTTATCTTAAGCATATAGTTGTTTGATATGAGATTGCGATCGAAGCCCCCACCTGTATTGCAATCATCGCTGTAACATCCTAGATGTTAATGAGCAATTAGAATCTTGATCATGAACATCATCATGCATAATTACCAAGTATTGTGGCATTAATGCATTTCATGTTTCAATTATAGCTTTCACATGTTGCACATGTGTTGTTTTATAAGTTACATGAAATGATGTCATTGGTGTTGATTAAGGTTCTTTGTGATTTTATTGCTTAATATTTGTTTAAACAATTAAAATCTTGTGTTAATAAAATTTGAAGTGCTAAGTTAATGCCTTAATGTAGAATTAGTTGTGTTTCCAAGTCAAACATGTTTAAATTTGAGCCCAAAGATTGGATTTGATGCTGAATTTCATACTTAGACATTTTTGCCTAAGTCCCTGAAAAACAATATTTAAGTTTAGTTTTTGGTGAATTATTAAATCAATTTTCATGAATAAAAGTTGGACAAATTTTTGTTCCATTGATTGGTGTGATGATTAAGCTTTGTTAATGTGTAATTAGTTGTGATGTTTAACTAATGAGTAGTCCCTAATTCATTCCCAAAGTTGCTTAACCAAAACCAATTTCAAAAATCTGAAAATGGATTTCAGTTTTGCAATTTCAAAGTACCTGTTTTCAAACTAAAATTCTTTCTAACTATCATGTTTTTTATGTTGGGCCTTTAAGCAATGTTGGAGATCTCTGATCAATAAACAACTTTGCTTAAGGTTGATCATCAAGTTCTTTTGCAAAATCGAGAGAAAATTGGAGGGAGATAGCTGGTTCAGTCACTATAGTACCACCGGAAGCAGCTGCCACCCCGAGCTGCTTGCCGCCGATGCGCTGACCTCCTCCGCTACCCTCGCGCACGCGGGCACGCAGCTGCCTATGTGGCACACTGGAGCAACTGCTGACGCACCTGGAAGCCTTGCCCATGCCAATATAACGCGAAGCCGCCGACGCTCATCCTCTTTTTCGATTCCTGCTCACCGCCGGTTGCCTCTGCTCGCCGGCAAAATTAGCCACCGCCATTGCACATCCATCCTATTGCTCGCACACCCAACCGCACATGCTCCTTGCGCTCCTTCCTAACCTGCTTGCATCAGCCCGCTCCGACAGAATCGCCTTCGGCGCCAGTTGCCACCGCGATCGTGCTGCCATGGCCACCGCATGCTCCTCCACCATGTGACAGTGTTTGATGATCGACAACTCGTCATGGGGTTACCCGGGACGATGGTTGGTGGGCTTCGACGTACACGGAACCTGACGGTGAACACAAAGAGACGAACGATTTATACTGGTTCAGGCCCTCGTGATCGAGTAATAGCCTTTACGTCTAGTCGGCGTGTAGCCTTTTACGTTGGATTGATTGGTATGATTGTGTGTCATGGCCTAATGATCTTGGGAGTCCTGCCTAGCCCAGGAGGCAAGTCACCTAGTCGATTACAATGTAAGAGTTCTAATAGAATTACATGATAGCAATGTTACTAGAATTATATATGGGGAATCCTAGTTAAACTAGATCTTCTCCCTTCCTTGCGGGATACCTAGGGACTATGTCCCACAAGTCCCCGAGCACTGTATGGTTAAACTTTGAAAGCCTTCTTATTTCTCCAGGTCTTGCCGAGTAGAAACAAACGTTGTCCGGGTGTTTTCTCGAGTGAAACCGTGTAGTGCTTCTTGAAATTTTTTAGTTGTGTGTACTTTCTGAAAAAGTGCACTCACTGAGTGTAGCCCCCGTGCCTCTTGCTATTTGGAACAAAGAATTAGAGGGTCTTGTCTGTAATTTCTCCTCGAAGAAATTTGAATGCATCCTCTGAGGATATGTATCCTACAGCCCCCGAGCCTATAATCCGATTACTCGGAGTCGATTATAGAATCTTCTAGACATTCTCAAGGGTGCAGCCAAGTAACCTCCCGAAGACAATGATTAGTAACTGCTTGTCGCCGTCGGTGGCTTGAATGTTGATGTAGCTTGGCTATGTAAATCAACGTGAAATTGTATGGCTATATAGATCGATCCACAACTGCTTTTATTTCTTGCCCTGAACGTGCATGCCCAAATCCTGGCGAGCCCCCGAGCTTAGTACCGACTAAGTCGTCGAGACGAAGAAGTCTGATCAAAGCAGTGGGAACAGTCAGCGCGTCACCGACATGAACTGCATAATGCTAACCGAGTGCCACTGCAAGACACAGTCGCGCCACCGAGTGCTCGGCGAGTTGGAGGGGCGTATAGGTCCGCAGAATGCGGTCCTGAGTGTAGCTGTCAGTGTTGGATTGAAGATGAAACTGTATCTCCTTTGTTTGCTCACTGGTAGAGCATGTCCAATCGCATGTCTCTTATTTGCTGGTTGATACACCGTCTTGATCATCAAGATGCCGTTTAAGCTATGTCAGCATGCATGGTTGTACCAATTGATGACTGGATCGCCCTTTTTGGCCTGCTAGTTGAGCGTAAGGCGCTGCTGCATAGTGCCGTTATTGAGTCTGAGTAGCCGAGAGTGTCATCGTCGTGCTAGCGAAGGACATGGCGAAGTCGTCGTTGATGAAGCTGACCAAATATTACACCCGGCAGTAGATGGACGCCTACCAAGCTTAATGCTGTAGTGCAGGCTCTTGTAGTTTGGAGCCATACGAAGTCTCCGTGCTGAGTATGACACATCATAGGCATGCGTGCATGTATCTCTTATTATCAAAGCAGGGGAGTTTGGCCGCCAGCCAGGGTGGCCACGTCGCCCGAATTTCTGCTGGCCGTCCGATTCGCCGATCCACAGCCCGTCTTCGCTCCAACAAATGCTACAGTAAGGCCCCGCCCACTACGAAGCCCTCGGCGGCTGTCCCCGACCCCGACGCCCTCCCTCCTCTCCGCTCTCTCTCTCTCTCTCACTCTCTCTCTCCCTCCCTCGCTACCGGCTCGCTACGTGGCTCAGGCCACGGCGCAGGACGAACTCGGCGGTGGCCCACCCTCCGCGCGGTGGCGGCCTCCCTCCTCCTTCTCCTCATCCTCCACCGCCACCGCCACCACGCCGCTTCCTCCTCGCGACGCAACGCGGCAGGTCGTGCGGCCTAGGGTTTCGCCCCTCCATCGCCGGTCGTCCCCATGGCCCCGCGGCCAGCCAGCCGACGCCCTGACGCGCCGGAGGCCTCTGGCGGCGGAGGAAATTCGTGGTGGCCGTACATGACGGCGGGGAGGTCACGTCAGCAGCCTTGGCGGTGGATCTGGAGCAGCTGCTCGCAGGGCCCCTCCCGGCGGCCGATCTGAAGCTGGACCACGCCATCGACCTCGCGCAGCCAACGGAGGCGGTGGATCTGCGGCGAGCAGCCGGATCTAGCGCGAGACCTCCCCGTCTCCACTGGATCCGCCTGCATGGTCTCCACCGATGACCTGTGCGCGGCCGCCACGGTGGCGCGCGTCCGCGAGCTGGCCCCCGCTGCTCCCCGCAAGTGGCCGGGATGCAGCTCCTTCGACCTCGCCTCGCACCCGGACCTCAGCCTCGCCCACCGCATCGGCACCGGCCATCGGTATAATGGAAGTAATTAGGAGGGGGGTTTGCTGAGTTACAAAGAATTACTTCCTGGCCCGAATTTCTTGGTTGGTTATCGCCCAGCAATTGGCAGTTTGTGGAATCCTGGATGGAAAAGCTCAGAAGTGTTCATAAACTCATGTTATTTCAATTGTTGTACACATAGCAATAAGGTTAAATACTTGCTCACTTCTTTTATTTAAAAGCCTTGATCTGCTTCTATGAAATTCCAGTACTGCACTTCCTTGGTTGAAGCTAAAAAATATGCATGCACGCTGCTTTATGCCATGTACGGTAGCACCGTAGTGAAGTTTTCCCACAAGTACTTAGGCTCATATATTATCTTAGTTGACCTGATAAATCAGGTTTCTTGCTTGTGTTTACCATCTTTTTTAGACTTCTGTAACAAGAGCCTCACAACTCATCTTGGAAACGCACAATTGGCAGAAGCATTGGATAGTTTGATATATATTAAGCTGGGGAAATAAAATGTTTTTAACTGTATCTGATGAAGCTGTATCTCGTATATGTGCAGGTTGCGACTGCCCAAATTGCAACCACTGGAATGGTTGCGCTTAGTTATGTACACAAAGTATCAGAAAAGGTGAGTGTTTTTCATGTCATATTTAGTGCTTACATCTTTTTTCACTTTTATAGCAGCTTCGTTACGTAAGCAATTGTGTGCAGGTTTCCCTAGCATCTGATTTCATGTACAATCAAATGACAAAGAATGTAACAGCAAGGTTTGGTTATGATTATACGCTGAGACAGGTATCCTTGTTAGTTTCACCCATTTGTTAATTTTTCCATGCTTCAGGTTGTTATTGTAATGCACGTGTTGGATAAAACGCTTGAGGGCCTCCATTTTTCATGAGTTGGGTTATGTCACATGAATATCAACTGGGTCTTTTTGGCTAAGAACTTATATTGTTCTATGGGGTTACGATATTCAGGTTAAGTGAATATTAAGTCAAAATATATTGATTATCGAATTTGCAGTGTCGATTGAGGGGGAAACTGGATACCAATGGCGTAGTTTCTGCTCTTTTCGAGGAGCGATTGACTCCGGCTGTCACTTTCCAGTTGTCTGCAGAGGTCAGTTTGAGAAAACTTACTCTACTATTTAGTACTCCGTCTGTTTCTTTTTATATGGGGTGTGACAAATTAGTGAGCTAATTTCCTGTCTTACTTGCAAGGGGAACTTCACAAACGCTGTTTCAAACTGCCCTTGCAAACATAGTGGAACCAAATGGAGACGACAGGAAGTGGGAGAAGAGACCTTGTTATTTAGTATAGTGTTAAATGTAAAGGCTACAATAACTGCTGAAAAGTGCACTCCATGCCCAGCCCTCCTCCCCTCAATCTCTGTTAATTAGAGTTACTTATAGTTCACTTAGGAAAGGATGTTGGAGACATCCAAAATCTTTGCTTTCCAGTTTTTTAGGAGTCTATATGGCCACTCGGCAATTTCAGCCGACCACCCGAACTTTGAACCATTGAGTGCGCAGGTAGTTTGGTTTCATATTTCGGGTTTCCTGACTCTAACCAGCAGTCTATACCTGGTTGTCTAGAGACTTACATGTTTTATATTTTATATGCAAGTGGACTTATTTGCTTCCTGTGTGCTCATCAGTCCCAGTAGGAGGATTTGTGATGCTGTGAAGCCTACGATTAGTCGCATGTGAACATCTTGCCAAAATTGTGAACCACTCTGATATTGCTCAGAATGACTTGCAGTTTACAATGGAGGGAGTATCAGGTATACTCCATCTGTTCTAAATTATAAGATGTTTTGGCTTTTCTACATATATTGCTTTAAATATGTATCTATACAGTGTGTGTCTAAGTGCATAGCAAAAACTATGTATATCTACAAAAAACAAAACATCTTATAATTTGGAATGGATGGAGTAGTAGAGTTCAAGGAATGAGGGTTCCTCACAATTTGATACATATTAAATGATGAACAAGTGGTTGTTTCTTTAGTACACCTGTTTACATAGATCCTCGTTTTTTTTCGTAGTATTCTATAATAGCCAGTCAGTCATTCTTTGTACCCAGACACCCCACAGTCCTATGTATAATAGATTTACGGCAGTCATACCACTTGCAATCTTTTATAAATCCACTGAAATAGTGTTAGATGATACAAGTCATTTAGTACAAGAGAAATAGCATTTTAGATGATACAAGTCAGTCAGTACAAGAAAGTATGCTTGCAACACAGATGATGTGCCTTTATTGTTATTTTTCTGCAGGGATTTTAGCATGCTTACTTTTGTACTAGATTAACAAGTTTTGCAAGACTTCTTTCTTCTGAACCAAGCCAGAAAGGTGGTTTGTGCTGTATATAGTCTATTGACCTGATTTGTTAAGTTACTAAGCTTCTACCAGGAAGGTAGCACGCTCTTGTGGATTATGAAACAATTATATTTGTTTTAATAAGAGCTTAAACATTCTATATAAATGAAAAAGGTAGGATGTTAAGATCTGGAAATAGTTAATTAGTTGCTTCTATATGGATTTACAATATTCAAGCAAGTTCAGGTGCCTCATCACAATTCACAAATTGGTTATTTTTATTCCTAAATTGTTTTTTCACACAGCTGATGTACCTAGACTTAACACTAAATTTATGGCTGATGGCTGAAATGTAGAATTCATGGGTGTGGGCCATGAAGACGCAAATACACGGGTAAGGTAAAGGCCATTTCCTTACTTCTTCGAATTTCTAATCTCTATGTGACTCTAGAGAAAGAAAAAAAAACTCATGCTTCATGGTCAGTGTGAAAAAAGAAGCTTTAGAATATTTCTCATGCAGTGTGAAGACCTCAAATAGTTTATTGCATTGGCTCCTATGTTTTTGCTATGAAATGTCATCTACCACATCAATCATTTCATGTTTACAATTCTGAGTGGTTTTACCATGTTAAGTATAAAAAGACCTCCAATCATTCAGTTCTTGTGCATGACATATCTACATTAAACACCTAATATTGTTTCCTTTCGAATATTAAACATCTTTTTTACCTGCGTCCTAACCAGGTGATTTGCCAGCGCGCGCGATGGCGTGCGTGATGGACTAGTATGCATAATGATGCCTGACAAACGGCCCTTATCTTGCTCAAGCACATGCAAGTATCTTGCCATAATGTGTCTGTTTTGTTCTGCGTGTTGACGTGGAGCGGCAGGATGTAAAGCCCCATGACTATGTATGTGCACATGCAGTACCTTGACTTAGTCGGCCGAAGTCTGAGAGCCAAGTCGGAGGTCCGGCATCCCAAGCCGAGTAGCATGAAGTTGAACCGATGAAGTTTTAGCTGTTCTATGTTGGTCTGACTTGAATATGCGCGTCCTTCTTGGCAACCAGTGTGACAGACTCACCCAATTTATACAAGATCAAGTACGGATGTCCCCGCTAACACATTGACATGCGCATACTTTCACTTATATAAACCCGGTAGTCCACCGAGTATCACGTAGGACCTCGGTAAATCAACATCACAACCAAGATCGTGTGATTAAGCAAACACACATCACATACACAGAGTTGCAGCGGAAATAATATTACAAATGAGTTCCCAATTAATAGTACAAGTTTGGGGTTTCAAAATCGATTAGTGAAAACAACATAGCTTTCAAATGATTACATTAATATAAGTTTCAAATACATTGCTAACATAAGTGACATCCTCAAATAAAAACATATAGATGAGAGATAACATAGGGTCACCGAGCCCACCGGCGGTTAGTCACCATCTTTAGCAGGCCAAAACCTCACCTGCAACATGGTGGGATAAACCCTGAGTACTCGAATGTACTCAGCTAAACTTACCCATCATAACTAGAAATAAAATTGAATCCAAAGAGTATGCAAGGCTTTATAAGTGGAGGTAGCTTGATAACATTTTGCATAAAAAGCGATTAACTCAATCATACAATTATAATTCTATCATCAAGTTAATTATAACTATTCATCTCTAGATTAGCAACTATCCTGTGCCAAACATGTGATATATAATTTTAAGACCATACAATCGTAACCATAGCAGGTATAGTAATTCCATGTTTATCCGAACCATCACATTCCATAATACAATTACTACGATGTTGGGACTAGCCAAGTTTCTCACTATCCGGGAGAGATGGCGATTCAAATCGATTTCTGTAACCGAACTTTAAACTGCTGTAACTCTTAAACTACTTGGCCAAATGACACCAAATTTTAACAGAAGCTAGATACATGAATTATCTACAACTTTTTTATAAACAAGTTTCACAACAAAGTACATTATCATAAAGAACTTCAAGTTCCCAGATCTGTCCATAAACCACATTGGCAAGAAAATAATTATTAACTTATGTTGTGAACACATAATTGGGCAAAGCCAACTTTACCAACATTTCACACATGACTAAAGAACACCAGAAAGCATGGTGCTCGCCTCTAAATAAATTTCTTTAAAGCATTTCTTAATTTATTTAGACATCAAGGTGTATTTATGAACATATACCAAAAATGCACAATAAATTCTACAAAAATTACAGTAGCTCACATATCCTCTCAATAGTCTACTGTACAAATTTCATACTATTTGTATAAGTATAGCTGCCTCTATGAAAAAGACAATTTGCTATTGCAAGAAATCATGTGAGAGCGAGATAACCAATAACTCACTCATACTTCATCCAATACTCATGAAATTTTTACCACACATCAACTATAACATGAGTAGCATGCCACAAAAATTTCACTTCATTTGGAGCCCTAGATCTCAAGTTATGGAAAATCACAAATTCAACTAGCATTACAACCTTACTGCACAAATCTATTTTTTTCAGCTAAAACTTTAAACTAAAACATGCCGTATTATAGATCTATTGCATAGACAATTTCACAAGGATTCCAAAAAGTCCTCATTTGCTATTTTACGAATTTCCTATGAATTACTATGAATTTCCAAAATTCAGCAAATTTCCTGCAAAAAGGTCCTTAACAGCACTATTCATTCGAGTCATAGACTTCATAGTTAGGCCCTCCTCTTACAATGAATTTCAGTGCGAGGTCCTTGACGTGGACATGAACAGAGGAGGCACTGGAGCTTGTCGATGTGGGCCGGAGGAGACTCGTCGGTGGCGGGGGGAGTGGAGGCGGAGCACTAGGAGGTTGGTGCGCACTCGTAGGTGGCTGCAGCTTGCTCCGCGGAGGCCCGACATGGCCTAGCCATGCACGCCGACGGCCTAGGCGATGGCGGCAGACGGTAGCAGCACTGCGGGGTTGGCCGACTTGGCTAGCTGGATCCAGAAGTGGTGGTGAGCACCCAGGGGCCTGCGCACACTCATGGGGCCGCTCAATTCGGCTGGAGGCGGGCTGGTTTAGCCTGGCCGGGCGCACAGGCGTTTGCGGCAGCCGTGGCACCGGTGGCCGCGCGCTACGGTGGCGAAGGAAGGCCGAGGAGGGGCGCGCGAGGCCAAGGAGAGGACGGCAGAGCCGGTGGCGGTGGACGCAGGGCTGCTAGGCGCTCGGAGGTGGAAGAATGACGGCGGCCAAGCTCGAGCTCGCGGCGGCATGCACGGTGGCCACGTCCTGGAGCGCGTGCGCAGCACCAGAGAGCGAGGGAGGGAGAGTGGGGAGGCGAGTGAGTGCTGGGGCAGCTCGGGCGCTCTGGCGTCCGCATTTGGAGGCACAGGGAGCAGGGCGGCACGTGGCATAGAGGTTGGACGTGCGTCGGCCATGGTGGGGCGTGCACTGGTGCATGGCGGCCACGCAGGCAAACCATCGAGCACGTGGTGAGCATCGGTGTGGGCAAGGTGGGCGCCGAATTGGGCCAGATCTGGGCCCATTTAGACCTTGGGCCCAAAACAAAGTTTGTTCACCTCGACATGCTCTATATTTCTTATTTAAGTTGTCAAGTCATTAGAGCTCTAGATTAGCGGATAATTAGTGTCCCATTAGCAAGTGTCAATGCATTGACAACGATTACCAAACTCCAAAAATCGATGGTCAAGACAAGGTTCAATGAGTGCCATCTTTATACATGCTCTTTGCCATCATGTACACTCCAACTTTTATCTTTGGACAAAATCGAGCTGCTTAACAAAATTTGGAGAACGCGAGACGTCAATGCTGATGTCGATAAATTTCTAGACTTAGAATATTTCTAAGTGTTGAAATCAGCAGCAGGTTCCATCTTTGAGACACTGCTAGACTTGGTTCCGAGCTGATCCATGGTATACTCCAAAAACAAAGTTTCTTCTACATAGCATGAGCTTCAACTTTTATTTAATGTCCGACTTTAAAAAAGGTGCAGAAGCTATAGTTCTACTTTGACCAAAGTAGGATCACGATAAAGCTTAAATTATCCTTTGTGATCCATTGGATTATTTTCTTGGCATTTGCTCAACATGAACCTTTCATGACTTTTGTTGTAGAGTTCATCTAGAGTCATTTGGTCAAGGTTGCAAGGTTTGGTTGATGACCTATAATTCCACTCACTTTATAAAACAATTCAGACAAGGACATAACTCGTCATTTCATGTGACTTCTTGATTCCAAACTTCACAAAACTTTTCCATGGATCAATATAGATGGATATTGATGTGAGACACATGAAACAAGTACATCTAGCATTACTCAAGCATTCATTTTTGAAAGGGCAGCATGTAAGTGATGGTGCATGGTCCAAGTTTAAGTGGTGGCTCATTTTCATATGTTTGACCTAACATCTCCATCACCACTTAACATGCCATGGTTGAGTTTAAACCCATTGCTTAACTAGTGATAAACACCTGGTGTGTTACAACCCTCCCCCCTTATAGGAATCTCGCCCCGAGATTTGGTGCAAAAGAGTTTTAAGGGAAGAGAAACATGACATCCAGTTTCCAACATCAGTGATAGCATTAGGCTACTTAACTTCAGAGTATCAGAGAGGCTAATTTGGTCACAACACTTTCTGATACTTGCTCTTCATCGTAAGTTGTTGTCTGAAGAATTTCCTTTGTTGGCGTCCATGAAGCATTGTTACTTTGGGAGGAATCCAAGACATCACTATCCTGCGTACTTCGTCCTCGATGTATGAAGAGTGATTCAAGCATAGACTAAATACTTGTAACATTTACTTCCCTAGTGGATATAGCACAGACCATATGGACTTTGCACTGGATCATAATCTTCTAAAGGATACTCATTGCAATGGTTCTATGTGTGCAGTTCTCTTTCTCTGATAACAATATTGTATGGTCTGAGTCTACTGAGTGAGTGGTAAACGTAATAGCTGACTCTGTTGGCTCAACGTTCTCGATGACCATTCCTTAGGGAGCCTTTGGATCCAAGTTGCAACAGTGATCTGGGTTGAATCTGATGCAACCTCTTGGGTAAAAACACATATAAGGTACCAAAGGCATGTTAGCATTGGAGAACCATTGACGCAGAAGGATGTTAGCAAGGCTTGGAGGACAACACCTAGATCTAGTTCCCTATAAGATAAATATACAAATTTTATAGTTATTGATATTCAGGATATCAAGTCGGGAGCCGGTCCCATGCATGTAAAATAATAAGTCAGGAGCGGATCCCAGTATTATGAAAGGCATGTAAAATTTTTCACGTCTTGCTCTTGTTAGGCTGTGTAAATGCACTGAGTAGCTAACCCATATGTGTAAGCACTTGTATCTCTAGCGTATGGTTGTGAGGTTCATGACTGTGACCTTGTGAGCCATGTGAGTAAACAGTGCATCACATATGAGTTTGCACTAGTCAAGTATTTTTGCAACCGTTAAGAGAAGACTAGAGTAGTCAGCGCTGCATGAAAAAAGAGAATGCGCACGGAACGCATGTTATGTGTAGTCCTGACTACAAGCTCGGAGCTGTGTGAGTAGTCGGGAATGCAGTTTATAGTATGGTATGGCCACGGAGACACATGTATAATATCTAGAGATATATAAAAATTAAAGAATATTTTAAAAAATATTAAAGCTGTGACTTAGCTTGATTCATGACCTTGAGGAGTCATTGAGCTGTTATAGTCATGGCGTGGTAGAGCTCCTCCGACAAGCTGCAGCAGGGGGAGGGGCATCCTCCTCCTCTTCCTCTCCTCCTCTTCTTCCTCCTCTTCTCTTCTCCCTTCTCCTCTCCTTTCCTTTTTCTCTTTTCTTTCTCTGGTGGCTGAACGTGAGAATGAGGGTGAGAGAGGGAGAGGGTGCTGCTGGTGGTGATATGTGTGGGTATGGGCTGACGGGTGGGACTGGGTCGGGGTGTGTGTGACACCACATCACAGTGCATGGGACAGGTGTCGACTAATTTTGACGAGCAATCCACCAGAGGAGTCGGATGGTCCAACAAACTAGTTGAGTGTGCAACGGTTACGATGGACACTATGCCGTGACGGCGGACACTACATTAGTGTAGGGGTTGGCTAGAATTGTTCTAAGTTTGTGAGATGTCCTGACGAATGGTCCGGTGGTGATGTCGGATGATCCACCAAAACAAGCAGGGCTCGGTTGTGGTTGGTCTAGGCACAAGTCAAATCCTAATTTAGACTAAAAATACACATGATGGTCAGCAAATTTTAGAAGTATCATGCAAGGTTTTTGATTATTGAAATTTTAGATGCATTTTTATGTCAAAATGCTTGTGAAAAATTGTAACGATTTTTGGGTCGTTACATAGAGTTTGAACCTTTGTAAACCTTATACTCACTCATTGTCCTCCTTACTAGCTATACTACTTATCCTTATGTTGGGACTTCTCCTGTGTGTGTAATTGCCCATATCATATACATCATTTACCCCCACTCTAGTCTAGTTGGTATATTAGTTGGTAGATACATGATGGTTAGCTATCACATTCTTTAACCATTGCTTCCCTGAGGATAAATATGATACCCTAGAATACTCCTGGGTGAAATGCTACAATGGTATTCCTGTACACTTGCAGAATATTCTACATGAGCATAATAAATACCAATAGTGAGCTTACCCCCTCTATGCTGAGATTGGCAGTGAGTAAATTTTGTAAATCCACAACTCATACCAAAATGCAACTTTAACAACCATTAATAATTTTTATGGCATGACCTCATCTAAATTTAGAGTAATAGCACATATAGATATATAACTCAAACTCATGGGTATGTTAAAGGACCCCATGTACAACAATCCATAGTCAAAATTCATTGTAGATAGGATATGAAACACATTGCACATACCTAAGCTTACATTACAAATAAGTTAAAATTGCTGTAAAATAATGACAACATCTAACCTAGAGGAAATTAACATATCCGTAGACAATCAAGCAACATTGGTCCATTTAAACAAGTTGTGACAGAGAGATACATCAAATGTAGCTTTATTTACTGATCTGGTAATGACTCCAAGAAAAAGGGAACACACGAAACATAGTAAGGTCTAATGATCTCTAGATGTGCGCTACGTTTGCTGCCATACTAAATGACACGGGCTGGAATGACATGAACTTGTCTAAGGTCCATGTCATATTGTTGGCGGTCCTTAACTCCGATTATCAACTACCAAATAACACATAAAATGAACTCATATAAACACCAAACTTAGAATTAGGACTTACAACTAACCAATTCTATGAGTTTTGGTGATTCATCATTTATAGGAGGACATGTTGGAATAACAAAGGAAACACACATGCAAATGTGCAATAGGACAAGGCATAACATCACCTGACATGAGCCAAAGAGGAGAAGGCCCACTAACCAAGCAAATCAGGGCCTAGTCATATGGAGAAAAAGGCCAAGAACCCAAACCAAACCATCTCCAAGGTGGTGCCAAACTTTGCAGGCATGGCCCATACACCCTAGAGGCCCACCAGACAAAGATTGGGCCAGGACTGCTCCGCTAGGGTGCAGCCGCACCCCTGTTGTGCCCACACCCCTATGGGCATGTCTCAGGCCCATCTTTGGCGTGCTACCTCTTATCGCCTTACCAACATCGGTTGTCAGGGTATGGGCCAGGTTTAGCGCACCTAGATGGCAGTTTGGAGGTCGGTTTCGGGCATTAATGAGGGGATCAAAGCATATTCTAAGGAATCAACCCCTCCGCTCCACCTATAAAAGGAGGCTCCCTCCTCATTCCAACAACAACACACCAAGGAAGAGAGCAAGAAGCAAGAGCAACACTCCAAGGCTTAGGCCATAGCTATCAAGAGTTGTGTAGTAGGGGGAGATGTGAGGGAGAGTTTGGGGAAGTGCCAGACCTATTGTTGATGGTTGTTAATGTTAATCATAAACCGCCAATATGCCCTGCATATATGATTAAAATGAATCACCAACATAGGTATAGTGTTTTAAACTAACAAGTTCCACAAGTTTTGTTAATTTTGTGACTACAGGAGGATTTAATAGAAAACAGACCATGTGAACCTATTCGTCAGAGCAAATCACGATCATCCATGATGAAACCAACTTAGAGGACCCCTATTCCACCATAGAAGACAAACCGCCACAACTTGACCCAAACGGTCAGAGGGTGGGGCCGGCCAGCCTCACCTATAGGTCGACCAACTCCTAGGCCGACATGTCGGCCTCCGCTTCAAATGTTGGTTCCCCACCACCTCTCAAGTTCAATATATGCCATGGATCAAGGTCAGTTCGAATCGAGGGTTGAGATGATGAGTTTCCATGAATTCATGGGCCCATAGGCTACCTGGTGACCCCTATAAAAGGACCCCCTACCTCCTCTAGAGGGAGTCGGCAATCAAGAAAAGAATAATCCTCCACATTAGGTGCTATCCTTTGTAAATAGAAAATAGTGAGATAGAGAGTGAGGGAAGAGTTTAGAATAAGTGTCAGCCTGTCGGTGCTCTCTCTATGGCTTGTACCTTGGCGGATTCAAGTCCTACTTGAGCTTGCTTCTGAGACATCTCTGGTAATCAAATTTTGATTCAAGTAAGTATTGTGTTTATATTGTTCATCAGGATCATGACTCTTTTGAGTACTTTAATCCTTGTAGCTCTTGGGTTGAAATAGTAATCGATAGTATAAGCGTGGTGCTTAGACCTTCATTACTCGTGGATGCACCCTACATTCTGGATCGGTTGTAGATCATGAGGGTGACAGCCTCATTGAGTCCTTTGTAGTCCACCTCCTGTCTGTAGGCCAAGGCAAACCTAGTTACTTCAAAATAGCATACTCTATTTGTGCTTTCCCAAGTAATGTCCCCTGTTGAACACTAGAAGACATAGCTTACGCAAGTTAGAAATAGAAAACCTTAGTAATCCTTTATATGCTCCTATTTATCCTTAGCCTTGTTACTACCCCTAGTTAAGTTAAGACTTAGTAACTCACACATGTTTCCTTGAGTTCGATATTCTGAAAGCTACAATGGTGTCTATAAGCTTGCAGATTAATCTATGTGTGCTTCAAATATACCAACAAGATTTCTGGCACCGTTGCCGGGGATACAGTTGCTATGTTAACTTTGTACCTAGCTTAGCATTGTATCTTTTATCTTTTAAAATGGAAGTTACTCCTATCTATCAATATGCTGCACCTACGAGCGCACGCCTAGAGTCACCAAAATCCTCAAAACCTGTCCTAACACCTGGTTGTGAGCTACACCCATGTTTAATTAACATGGTCCAGGAACAATCCTTTCTGGGAGAAGATAATGAGAATCCATACTTCCACTTATGTGAGTTTGAACAGACATGTGCATGGTTGCACATTGTTGGCATGTCGGATTGAACCTTACGATGGAAACTTTTTCCGTTCTCTTTAACGGGAAGAGCAAAACATTGGTATAATCAAACCATAGGAAGTATGCAAGGATATTGGGAAGCTCTATGCTCTAGCTTTAGCTTATCCTTCTTTCCCATCTCTAGAGTAGTCAACCTTTATTTAGAAGTTCTATCTTTAAACAGGAAGAAAAAGAATCTCTTGGCACTGTCATGGGCTTGTTTTAATGATCTTATCATTACTGGCCCTGATCTTGCTATTCAAGACCCCATTCTTCTTCAACACTTTTATATGGGTATTAGTAATGAAACCACATAGTTTCTTAACATAACTTTAGGAGGTTCATTCTTGCATGTTTCTACCAATTTGGGGAGAAGTATCCTTGATAAAATCTTAGAGAACACCCCATTCACTAGTATACATGATGAATTCCCTAAATAAGTGGAAGAGAAGCCACCAAATGAGGAGTCCCATATAGCTGACCCTGAACCTTTGTCAAACCCATCACAAACTTTAGCTATCCCAAATCCTGAACCACCGGAAAAGGAGGAAACTCCAATTTTGGATTTCATACATTGATTTCAGTGGATGAACTTTTTGCTGAATATGGAAACACCTCGAAATATCATACTATGAGGGAACCTCAGAAGTCACCATCCCATAAAGAAATTTTTAGCCCTTCTGAGGAAGCCTTCCTTAAAGAGACTGCGATGGAGTTAATATCTATCATAAGCAATGAATGGCTAGAAGAATCAGAGCTTTCCTTTGATGTGATTCAATTAGATTCACCTTCTCCTTGTATTCGTTGCCAAATTAATGAAACTTCCTTCGATGCTCTTCATAATCCTGGTTGTAGGTGTTAATGTTATGTCTACATCTTTTGTTCACACTTTATTAAAATACACACCATTAACCCCAACAACAAAGGTGTTGAAAAGTCTTTCAGGACACATGCTGCCAAGTTTGGGGATAGTTTATGTCCTTCCTAGAAAGGTAAAAGGAACCATGGAGTGACAAAAGACTTATCTAAGAAGGACAAACAGAGAGTTTGAAAGTGAGTCTTGGGAAAAACTATAAACTTTCTTTACCCATCACTCATTCTCTAAACACTAAGACTGAGATGAGTCCCGAGCAAGACCCAATGGATGAGGTTAAGGTTGCGTCTCTTGATGAGTTAATAGAGCCTAACCTTGATGAAGATGCCCACCATTTCATCAAAGAAGAAGATGGAGAATTCTTAGAACCTGAACCCTTGGATGAATTGAAGGAACCACCAAAACCTCCCATTGAGCTTAAACCCCTACCTTTTGGTCTTAAATATGCTTTTCTAGATAATGATCAAGATTCTTCTATGACCATAAGTGAAAAACTTTCTCAGGAAGAAACCCTCCGCTTGCTAACCATCCTAGAAAAGCATCACTCTGCTTTTGGCTACTCACTCCAAGACCTTATGGGAATTAGCCTTGCTCTTTGCACATATCGCATCCCTATAGATCCAGATTCTATACCTTCTAGGGAGCCTCAGCATAGGCTAAATAATGCAATGAGAGAGGTTGTTAAGAAATATGTTTTGAAACTCTTGCATGCTGGGATAATTATCCCATCCCTAATAGTGAGTGGGTTAGCCTTGTGCAAGTTGTCCCTAAAAAGGGAGGCATGACTATTGTAAAAAATAAAGAGAATGAATTAAATCCACAAAGAACCATCATAGGATAGCAGATGTGCATTGATTACCAAAACTTGACAAAGTAACAAAGAAGGACCATTTTCCGTTGCCCTTCATTGATGAAATGTTGGAACGACTGGCAAATCATTCATTCTTTTGTTTCCTAGATTGGTATTCAGGTTACCATCAAATACCGATCCATCCTGACGACCAAAGCAAAACCACCTTTACATGTCCATATGGAACTTATGCTTATCATAGGAATGTCATTTGGACTATGTAATGCTCCAGCTTCTTTCCAAAGATGCATGATGTCTATATTTTCTGATATGATTGAAGAAATCATGGAAGTTTTTATGGATGATTTTTCTGTTTATGGAAAAACTTTTGATGATTGTCTTGAAAACTTAGGCAAGGTTTTACAAAGATGTGATGAAAAGCACTTAGTCCTTAATTGGGAAAATGTCATTTCATGGTTAGAGAAGGCATAATGCTTGGACACGGTGTTCGAATGTGGGATTGAGGTAGACCGAGCTAAAATTGAAGCGATTGAACAGCTACCTCCTCCCATAAATATCAGAGGGATCTGTAGTTTTCTTGGTCATGCAGGGTTCTACCGCTGTTTTATAAAGGACTTTTCGCATATTGCTAGACCTCTTACAAATCTTCTTGCTAAGGATGTTCCCTTTGAATTTGATGAAGCATGCTTAAAATCTTTTGAAATTCTTAAGAAAGCATTCATCTCTGCACCAATCATTGTTGGCATTTCTTAGTGCAATCACCAAAGTATGGAGATAGAATCCATCCCTAGCAACGGTGCCGAAATGCCTATTGGTATTTCTTAGCACCATCACTAAGATTTGGATAAATCTTAGCAATGCCACCAAGGAACACCAATACTATAGTTCTTAACATTTACAAAAAATATCCACAAGCGCATAGATCTATTGTTGTAGCATTTCACCTAGAAGTATTCAGGGTATCATTATTTATATTTTCCCAAAGGAAGGCATGGTGTAAAGATTCTAGTATAGATATGAACAAGACTATGTTCATGGTTCGTATGTGTGTATATAGGAAAGGGGATTCCATAAGCGCACAGAACTATCATGTAGCACTTTGCTTGGAGAGAACCATGTGTCGAATTTATATTTTCCCAAAGGAAGGCGGATAGGCGTGTTAGGGAATGTGGCTAGGTAAACTTGGTAGGTAGGTTTAGCAACACAGGTTTGATGGATGAGGAATGGAAAAGAAAAGATAAAAAGGTTGATCACACAAACGATGGTAGCTAGAAGTGTAGTGTAGCTAACTATAAGACATAGAGCTAGTAATCTTAAGCAACAAAGGTAAATTAATCATAGTGAGAACATCCTTAGTACGAGGGGCATACTTACCCTAATCAATCAGGACACTGAAGCACAATGAGCCCTATGTTTTAATAACTAGACACAACATGGTGGAATATAGAGGAATTGTCACCACCTGCCAACTATCATAATCTATCTGGGGATCTAGCCATACCTACTAGGCAAAAAATAGCCAAAGCACCACACTTAATCTATAAACTAACTATTACAATCTGAGGTCCCATGAAATAAGATCAAAACACCCTAACCAAATAGTAGAACAAGTACTAACAATGAACGAACTAAACACTAAGATAACTATGATGATAATTGATGAGGACATGACACCATCGGATACGACCATTGTTTATAAGGTGAGCTCGTTCCTACATTTGCATAGTGAATTTTTGGTACAATTCACTTGGTTCCACATGTACATTTCGTTATTTGAATGTAGGTACAAATATGTCTCAACGTGCAAGTTCATCAAAGTTGAATTTTTGGTTCATCGGCAGCTCGACAGTGCATCATTGGGAAGGCCATAACTCAGCCATCTAGAGTGCGATCGAGGTCAATGAGTACTTGATGGAAAGCTTGTTTTATAAGATTTCAAATAGATCTGGTCTCATCTCAATATCATATCAGCAAGGCCTTCAAACCATCAAGATATTTTGTCGCTGTTTCTGCTGGGAGCTACACTATCGCTATGGGCTTGTTATTCATCCTTGGGACCCTGACCCAAGTGGGAGCACACCCCAAGGACTTGGAGAACCCACCAAGAAAGCCCTTGGACGTCCTCCTCCTTGGCCACCACCTTAGAAGGCCAGCAAGGACGTCCAAGCCAAGCCGGAGGCCCAGTCCAACTTGAGTTCGAGTCCATCTCGAGCTTTAGGACCAGCGTGTAGTAAAACGGACGTCCAGATCGGCATACAGGACTTCAGTTTTTGATGATCCACATATGGATGGAAAGATAATTTCATAAGGAAACTAATGGAAGTGGTACCACATCAAAATTCCATCAGAATCAATGGGAATCGTCGAAACAAATTGACATCCAGAATCTATCACGGCGCTGCAGTCGTCGTCTTTTGGGCCATTGGGCCTTGTAACGTGTTGGGACACCTTTAGGACGTGAAGAGGGATCCTTGGACGTCCCTTAGGCTATATAATCAGTAGCCACCACCTACTTTAGGTTTTGGGTTTTGTTTTAGATGAATCTGTCATTGAACAGTCGCCGTTATCGGTTTGCAAGACCCCAACTTCGAGTGCTTAATCATTCACCTGCAATTGTCACTTTAATTGAGTTGCTTTTTATCTTGTTCTTGCTTGTGTTCTTCGATTCGCAGCAGGGATTAGCCTTCTTGGCGAGGTCAACCGGATTGTGACACGGTTGATAACTAGAGGAGACGTGGTGCTAAGGTTGTAGGGTTTGGGTCTTTGTGATCTGAAGCCGGATCGGTGTGTCGCTCTCCGAAACAAATCATTGTTTATCATGAACCTGATAGAAGATCGGGATCCCCATCTACATTACTAATGACAATGAACAAATAGCTAGGCTCACTAATGATAAACAAGAGCAAGATAGGACTTGAGCTAAGCAAAGCTATATTACTGAATAAAGTACTTGATAAAGTAAAGTAAAAGCTAAAAGAAAGATTACAAAGGAGATATACCAGACCTAGAAGACTCTTTTGAACTCTGAGGCAAGCTCCGCTCTACTCTCACTACTAGCTAGCTACTACTTCTAAAGCTACTACTCTAGAGAGCTTCTAGAAAGCTTAGAATGCTGAATGCTTGAGTGATGATCTCCACCGAGCACCACAAGCCTCTTTTATAGTGTGTAGAGGGCATGTGGGTACTTATAGGAGAAGATGAGGTGGTGGAGTGGTAGTGGGGCATTGGCCGACATAGGGGGTGCATCGTCCGACCGTCCCTGCACTGCCTTGCCATCCAATGGTGATGAGGAGCTCCTAGGATGGCGGTTACATGGTCGGTAAGTTGGTTCTTCAGCTGGTAAGGTGGTTTGGAGGTTGGTTTGGACCCTCCAAGTGAATGACGGTGGACCTAGCGATCCTAGGCAACTCCACCTTGTCCCTTGGATCAAACTGACACTGGATCAATGGTGGAGAGGCAATGTGGAGTGCTTCCCATGGATTAGTGGTGTGGCTAGGGGTGGGACCATTGGGCGACACCTAGGTGGCGTCGGCCGACATGGCCTATAGGCCCACGCCCCCTGCCACATCCCATTGCCTCCTATGCACCTTATTTGTCCATTTTTGTGATTTTCCTACATACACATAATTTTTTCAAGTATAGGTGGAACTAGGTGAATTATAAACATAATATGACACATGTGATGTTGTTTTACCTTGGTTTTGGGTGGAATGTTGATGGAGGTGTTAGTGATCATCAACAATCTCCCCCAAGCTACCCCTTTGCTCGTCCCGAGCAAAGATGTGGGTTTAGTATGTTAGGATCAGGAGTTGCTTCAATGTAACGCCCTGCAAAAACTCATATACAAACCAATACTATCCCTTGAGGTGAGCAAGTTAGTGTTAGAAATCCACCATTAGTCTTAGCCATATAAGGCTTATAGCTTTCACCCTAGCATAGGCAGTTGCAAGATAGTGTAGCACAGATAGAAACTTTCTTCCTTGCTTTGGTTTAATCAAGACTTCCTAGAGGTTTTCAAGATTTTGAAAGAAAAACTTTCCTAAGTTCCTCAGATGGTACACTCAAATCTCTCAATGTTGTTTGAAACCTCTGCAAGGCCACTGATCTTAGCCTTTCTCCAATTCTAATGCTTATGTGGAGCTTATGGGTAGGGAAATAAAAAGCAAGGCTCACTTGAATTGAACTTATTGCTAAGTCAAACACTTGGATCACAAGGAGCAACAAGTCATACATAATGGTCAAGATGTGCAAGTGTGTAGTATTTGGTGGAAGTGGTACTCCTTTTGAGAACTTCCCCACCTCTAGCTTCTTTTGTGAGAGCATGGCTACCTTATTCTCTCTTTCTCTCTCTTTTTCTGAGCTTTAGAGCTTCTGCTCTTCTTTTCTCTCTCTTTTTCTCGGTAGCCCATTGTTGGGGGGAGACTCCCCGAGCACCACTCCTCCCCTAGCCCTCGACCCACAACTGGCCAATCTAACCCATCCCGCTATGAGTATTAACCCTTGAGGTGAGGGTCTCTTGTCTGCTGTGTTCTCCCCTTGTGTTTAGGTGATGCGCTCGGAGGTCAACTGGAATGGGAGAGCATGGCCCAAAGAAGGCAAGGATGACAATGGCGAAGGAACCCTTGCTGGAGGCACACGAAGGTTGCCGCCTACCATGGGAGGGGACCACCACATCAGGAATTGGGCCCAGGAGTGGTTGGCTAAGGAAATGAGATTATAGCCGTGCCCTTAGCTTTTGTATAGCAATTACCCACTAGGGTCTAACCCTAATGTAATTCCACCACATCTCTGGGCATGGTCTATAAATACCCAGGATGCTCATGTAAGAAACAGGTTGAATCCTTTCCGGACAAATTAATGGTTATTTAATCCGCATTTTTCCATCACCTCATACTTCACTACCCTTGCCTTTTCCTATGGGATAGTTGAGTTGCCTCCCCTATGGGAAACCTTCGGCCTTTCCCCCCTGTGCTCCTTAGTGAGGGCGAGAGGCCAGGAGTGACCCCCACAGTTGGTGCCATCCATGGGGACCCCATCATACCACAAAAATCTCACCCAATGGCTGCCAGCACTTGGAGAACCACCAAAAACAACTGAGATCCTCCACCCTTGCATGGGACGAAGCAGGGAACCTCCACAAAAGGAGGAAGAGGTGCCATCCTACCCTAGCCCACCGTGTAGTCGATGGAGGTCATGGCCGATCTAGAGAGACCCCCCCCCACCGAGATAGAGGCTAATCCCCAACCTAGCCTGCCCAGAGTTGATGAGGCTGGCGTGGTGCACCAAGATAATGATGAAGATGCTGAAGAGAGGGGCCTTGAAGCTCTAAACCAAATGCACGAGGAAATCCAAGGGAAAAGACATAGAGTTGAAGCACATCAAAGGCAATCGTGCCTGTACATCATCAGGCGGAAGGCAGACGAAGCCAGGGAGGAGCTTTAGAGAATGGACGAGTACTTGGTAGCCCTCGAAGAGAATCCAAACCACAAAGCTGAGCTAAACAACAATCCACCAATGCTCCACCAAAATCTACCCCCGCTCCATCCAAATCCACGCCCCACTTTCACCAGATCTACCCAGAATACATCCCTCTAGCCATACAACAACCCGAGAGAAACCAACCCCCACCAATGCCATTTGACCCAAAATCTCCTCTAACCCAGATATTACAAACCAAAAGCTAGCCACTTGAATACAAGCCACAAAACCTGCCAAGGTATGACAGAAGAGTGGACCCCCGCCAATTCATGATGAGTTACGAGGCTGCAGCGGCGGTAGCAAGAGGGGATGAGTATACCATGGCAAAGTCCTTCAACATCATAGCTTGGGACATCACTCAAAGCTGGTACAACAACCTCCCACTAGGCTCGATAGACTCCCGGGGAAGCCTTCACAAAAAATTGTGCAACAACTTCAAGGGTGTCATCCCCTCAGCCAACAACCCAATGGAACTGTTCATTTGCACTCAATCTAAAAGTGAACCCCTTCATGACTTATGGTGAAGGTTTGTCACTTCAGAGCTAGAACACCAGACATAACAGATGATGCGGTAATCCTAGCAGTAGTCAATGAAGTAAGACTAGGACCATGCTCTTCAAAGCTTGCAAGAAAGCTACCAAAAACCATTCCAGAGTTGCACGCTATCATGGAAAAGTACAACAGAACAGACACCATTTTTTGTACAAAAATTGAAGCTCAAAGATCCCAGGCGCGCCCGCCTCCAAGGCCACAACAGCACAAACAATACCCTCATAATGACCCAATCAACGTGAACACCATAGAGGTCACACCTCCGCAATGTCAAAGACAGCAACCAAACCAAAGACCTCAGCAAATCCCCACAAACAACCAAAATGATAACAGAGATAATACCCAAATTAGACCCAACCCAAGAGACCCAGCTAAGCTTTACTGCCATTTTTGTAGCCCAAGAAAGGGGCACATGACAAAATAGTGTGCCTATTTTGAGAAGGGGAAAGAATACCAAGAGGCACAACATGTCGTCGCCTCAGGACCACCAAAACTTGTCAACTACACAAGGAGACAAACACACCACCACAACCACCCCATACCACTACACGCCTAGTGAACTATGACATTCCCTTGCAACTCCAGCCTCAACAATACCCAACCTTCATCAGGTTACAATCCCTCCTATCACCATCACAACACCTACGACAACTCGTAATCATCTTTCAACTACAATAATCGTTCCAACAACCAACCATACATGGTCACTCAACAACCCACTCCACCACAAATGCCAAACCAGCATCCAGCCTTACCACCACCACCACTTGCCAACCCAACCGCAACAACTAGTAAAACTAGAGCCTACAAGCCAACCCAATCAAATAACAATCAACAACCCAACCCCAACCTTTGGCGTGATACTTGCAATCTTCGGAGGATACAACGAGGATAACGGCAACAAGAGGCAATGCAAGGAGCACATGAGATGGGTGCACCATCTTGCTAATGAAGGGCCCCATAGGAATTCATAGTGGTATCATATCCTAATAACCTTCGACAGCATGGATCTCAAATTTAGGGACTACCCACACATTGACACGATGGTCATCGAGACAAACCTGGCCTGGGTAGGTAGTAACAAGGAGCCTGGTCGACACCAAGTAGCTCTGCTGATATCTTATTCACATCAACCTTTGATAACATGAAACTCGGCAGAAACCTTCTCCAACCGGCAGGACGCCCGTTATACGGATTCGGCGGCAAGCAAGTGAAAGCAATAGGAAAAATCACACTCCCAGTAACCGTTAGGGATCAAAACAATAGCAGGACAAAGCACATAACCTTCGACATAGTTGACATACTATACAACTACAATGCAATCTTCGGCTGAGGGGTCACAAACGTCTTTAGCGCCTGTTTCCACCTGGGTTATCTTTGCATGAAGCTACCCTCCCCCAAGGGAGTCATCGTCGTATATGACGATCAAGACCTCGCACAAATAGCAGAGGAAATAGCCACCCTAGGACAGAAAAGTGTACACAACCTCAACAAAGAAAAGCCAAAAGTCAAGCAACCTTCGCCCAAATAACCAGAACAGCAAACCCGGGAGAAGCCAGTAGAAGAAACAAAGAAAGTGCATATATTCAAAGGTAATACTAGTAAGTAAGTCAACATCTCTGCTATGTTGGATGAGAAAACTAAGAGTGAGCTCATCCACTTCCTACGTGACAACAATGACATCTTCGCTTGGTCTGCCGAAGACCTTTGAGGGGTAGATAGATCCATTATTGAGTACACCCTCGAAGTATACCAAAATCTCCCCCTAGTTAAGCAAAAGCTTCACAAAATGTCTAAAGATAGAAAGAAAGTGGCCAAGGCAGAAGTCCAACTCCTGCTAGACATGGGGGTCATACGACCAGTCAAATATCCAACATGGCTATCAAATGTCGTGCTCATCAAAAAGAAAATGGCAAGTGGAGAGTGTGTGTTGATTTTATGAGCCTTAACAAAGTCTGCCCCAAAGATGATTTCCCATTGCTAAGAATAAGCACCCTCATCGACTTAGCAGCAGGATGTGAACTCTTATCACTCCTCGACTATTTCTCAGGCTACCATCAGATCTGGATGAACCAGGAAGACAAGGAAAAAACAAGTTTCATCACCCCCTTCGGCACATACTATTTTAGAAGAATGGCAGAGGGTTTGTGAAACGAAGGATCAACCTTCGCTCACATGATAGCGAAGGTATTCAAAGAGGACAAAGCAATTTAGCCTACATGGACAACATCATTGTGCAAAGCAAGTTCAAACAAGATCATATAGAAGACCTACGCAGGGCGTTCAGCAACCTCCGTAGTGTGGTACTCAAACTGAATCTCAAGAAATGCATATTTGGCATGAGCAAGGGAAAACTGCTCGGTTGTCTTGTTTTAGTGAGAGGAATCAAGGCCAACCTAGAAAAAATTGATGCAATCCTCAATATGGAACCTCCAACCTCAAGAAAGATGGCATGGAGGCTCGTAGGAAGGCTCGCTGCTCTAAATAGATTCATTTCAAGGTCCACAGAATGGCTTGACGCATAGTTGGCCACCTGATGGAGAAATAAGAAAGTAAACCCTCGCCAAATCAATTCAGGAGACTTGGTACTCATCAGAAAGCAAAACACCAAGATGGCTGGCAAGCTTCAACCAAAATAGCTCGACGCATAGTTGGCAAATCAAACAAATAGAGCAGGGGCATACAATCTCCAAGACAACGAGGGAAACCATCTCCCTAAGACTTGGAAAATTGACGACCTTCACAAATACTACCCATAGGGACGCCTTAGCATGCGCTCGCATAATGTAATTTTTCCTTTTTTCAAGAATGTAAAAAACTCAGCACTGCAATCTTTTTCCTTGTGAAGGGGCACTAGGTTTTTTAACAAGGCACTCGCTATATAATCTAATGTAATATGCATCCCTCTAAAATCCAACCATAAAATAGGTGGCCCAAGGCCGACCCACCCTCATCGCTGCAAAATACAGGTAAAGATTTGTATCGAACCGGGCTTCCTAGAACAACCCCCGCTCAGCACAAAACATTCCTTCAGCACTCACAAAGCAAACCCCACCTACCCTTACAAAAAAGGACAGACATGGAGGTCAAAACAAGTGAGCACCCTCACAAACGACGCTAGGGGCTCACAAAGCAAACCCCACCCATCCTTAAGACAAAGGATGGGCGCAGAGGTCCAAACAAGTGAGCACCCTCGCAAATGAAGCCAGGGGCTCACAAAGCAAACCCCACCCGTCCTTAAGACAAAGGACGAGTGCGGAGGTCCAAACAAGTGAGCACCCTCACAAATGACACCAAGGGCTCACAAAGCAAACCCCACCCATCCTTAAGACAAAGGATAAGAATGGAGGTCCAAACAAGTGAGCACCCTTGCAAACGATGATAGGGGCTCACAAAGCAAACTCCACCCATCCTTAAGACAAAGGACGGGCGTAGAGGTCAAAAAAGGGAGCACCCTCACAAACGATGCCAGGGGCTCACAAAGCAAACTCCACCCATCCTTAAGACCAAGTATGGGCATGGAGATTAAAACACGAGTACCCCCCTCACCATGTACACTAGGGGCTCACATAACACTACCCACCTACCCTTAGGTCAAATGCAAACATGAAGATCAAAACAAGTGCATACCCTTGGCAAAGAAAGTAAGGGCAACAAAAACAAAAGGGGCCCACAAAACAACCAATCAAGCCATACAATAAAAAACAAAGAGAAAGCACATCATCATCAAAAAGCCGCATTTACTCCACACACCATCCCCATCAACAAAAGTACAACCCTTCATCAATGATCAGCCGCCCTTATCAAAATACTAGGAAACGAATCACCCAAAATAAACATACCATCAAGGGCTCAACCACTCACCCAGGCATTAAAAGCACGTAAGCATGACCACCAAGACCGTAGCCAAATCACCCTATAAATACCACCCCCAAACAGACTCAAAACAATCATTAGGAACTCTACACCCAAGCCACAATTCTTAAAGCCCCTCATGATAAAAAATGCCTCGCCAACCTCCAAACCCTCACAAAAGAAAAGTCTCACCCAAAAAATCACATGATCCAACCCTCGACCAAACAAAAGAGAGTACCACAAGAACAAAGGTAATGTTAGGAATAGCTAGAACAATCTCATCCGCGAACCTAGTTAAAGGGGTCCCAAAGTCAAGAGCACTCGGGGGATACCGCAAGAAAAAACATAATATCCCCCAAATGCCCCCTTATCACTGCTCCCAAGCCACAACGCGAAGGGATCATCAACACCAGCCACTGGAAGCTGGTCAGCGCCAAACGACACCTTTCAACAACAACAAGAGCGGCGGAGCTCACATATATCTAGCAACACTCGATCGAGGGTCAGGGAGGGCCAACATCAACAAGAGCTTTGGCGCCAGGCATGCACACCTCAAGGGGAAGGGTCTCAATCCCACCCTACAGCAAGTGGGCAATCAGTCGCACGCCAACGAAGCTTCGCTGGGATCCAGAACAAGAAGGTGCTCAAGGAGAAACTCATGCTCTGACCAACACTCAACTATGGTAGGTCCAAACTCCACAAGAAGGAAACATTCAACCTTCGTGACTACAGAAAATAGCATCAACCGAGACCACCTTCTCCAACACAAAATGAAGGTCCCCGGATTTCACCAAGGTTTATCATCAATCAGCGGGTGGATTCCCGAAGGACGCATCATCTTCCACTGGGACCAGCGTATCAAGACCCAGCTCTAGCAAACACTCAACGTACTTAGAACTAGAGCAACTTTGTAACCTACGACATTGGAAATAAAGTCAAATTTTACTCGTCTATTCTCGTGTTTCTCATTGACTCTTTAAATTCATATCAAGTCTTAAAGCTATATGCGTGAGCCTTGCTTAAAAGAAAAAGGGGGACATCGTGGCACGTCAAGTTTCAAAGCTAAACGCATGAGCCTCACTTTAAGAAAAAGGGGGCGTCGCTGCACGTCAACTTTCAAAGCTAAACGCACGAGCCTCGCTTAAAGAAAAAGGGGCATCGCTGCACATCAACTTTCAAAGCTAAACACATGAGCCTCCCTTAAAGAAAAAGGGGGCCATCGCTGCGCATCAAGTTTCAAAGCTAAACACGTGAGCCTCGCTTAAAGAAAAAGGGGGCGTCACTAAACGTCAAGTTTCAAAGCTAAACACGTGTGCCTTGCTTAAAGAAAAAGGGGGTGTCGCTGCGTGTCAAATTTCAAAGATAAACATGCAAGCCTCGCTTAAAGAAAAAAGGGGCATCGCTGCGTGCCAAGTTTCAAAGCTAAACGCGTGAGCCTCGCTTAAAAGAAAAGGGGGCGTCGTTGCACATCAATTTTCAAAGCTAAGTGCATGAGCCTCGCTTAAAGAAAAAGGGGGTGTCGCTGCACGTCAAGTTTTAAAGCTAAATGCGTGAGCCTCGCTTAAAGAAAAATGGGGCATCGTTGCACCTCAAGTTTCAAAGCTAAACACGCGAGCATCGCTTAAAGAAAAAGGGGGCATCGCTACATGTCAACTTTCAAAGCTAAATGCACGAGCCTCATTTAAAGAAAAAGGGGGCATCGTTGTGCATCAAGTTTCAAAGCTAAATGTGTGAGCCTCGCTTAAAGAAAAAGGGGGCGTCGCTGCGCGCCAAGTTTCAAAGCTAAACGTGCGAGCCTCGCTTAAAAGAAAAGGGGGCATTGCTGTGCATCAATTTTCAAAGCTAAGTGCGCAAGCCTCACCTAAAGAAAAAGCGGGCATTGCTGGGCATGCTGCACGCTAATTTTCAGAGCTAAGCGCGCGAGCCTCGCTTAAATGTAAGGGAGGCATTGCTGCACGCTGCAATTTTAAAACAAAATCACCGCGCACCAAAACGCAAAATGAAAAGTCAATCAAAGACTATACCACGCTTCGACATGGAAAAGGATCAAGAGCCAACTATAATAAAAACAAAACTGATTGTTCCTTACAACAACAAAAGCCCTCGATGGGGACATAAACAAATGTTGCAGACATCAAACAAGCACAAAGTATCACAAATAACACCACACATCAAGCCGCCCCTCGACATGGAGGCGCTCGAGGAGAAACTCATGCTCTGACCAACACTCAACTGTGGTAGGTCCAAACTCCACAAGAAGGAAACATTCGACCTCCGTGACTACAGAAAACAGCATCAACTGGGACCACCTTCTCCAAGGCAAAATGAAGGTCCCCGGATTTCACCAAGGTTTGTCATCAATCAGCGGGTGGATTCCCGAAGGACGCATCATCTTCCACTGGGACCAGCGTATCAAGACCTAGCTCTAGCAAACACACAACGTACATAGAACTAGAGCAACTTTGTAACCACGACATTGGAAATAAAGTCAAATTTTACTCGTCTATTCTCGTGTTTCTCATTGACTCTTTAAGCTCATATCATGTCTTAAAGCTATACGCGCGAACCTTGCTAAAAGAAAAAGGGGGCATTGCGACACGTCAAGTTTCAAAGCTAAACGCATGAGCCCCAGTTAAAGAAAAAGGGGGCGTCGCTGCACGTCAACTTTCAAAGCTAAACGCACTGAGCCTCGCTTAAAGAAAAAGGGGCATCGCTGCACATCAACTTTCAAAGCTAAACGCGTGAGCCTCCCTTAAAGAAAAAGGGGGCATCGCTGCGCATCAAGTTTCAAAGCTAAACACGTGAGCCTCGCTTAAAGAAAAAGGGGGCGTCACTAAATGTCAAGTTTCAAAGCTAAACACGTGTGCCTTGCTTAAAGAAAAAGGTGGTGTCGCTGCTGTGTCAAATTTCAAAGATAAACGTGTGAGCCTCACTTAAAGAAAAAAGGGGCATCGCTGCGTGCCAAGTTTCAAAGCTAAACGCGCGAGCCTCGCTTAAAAGAAAAGGGGGCGTCAGTTGTGCATCAATTTTCAAAGATAAGCGCGTGAGCCTCGCTTAAAGAAAAAGGGGGTGTCGCTGCACGTCAAGTTTTAAAGCTAAACACGTGAGCCTCGCTTAAAGAAAAACGGGGCGTCGTTGCACCTCAAGTTTCAAAAGCTAAACACACGAGCATCGCTTAAAGAAAAAGGGGACATCGCTACACGTCAACTTTCAAAGCTAAATGCACGAGCCTTGTTTAAAGAAAAAGAGGGGCATCGCTGCACATCAAGTTTCAAAGCTAAATGTGCGAGCCTCGCTTAAAGAAAAAGGGGGCGTCGCTGCGCGCCAAGTTTCAAAGCTAAATGTGCGAGCCTCGCTTAAAAGAAAAGGGGGCATTGCTGCTGCATCAATTTTCAAAGCTAAGCAGTGCAAGCCTCACCTAAAGAAAAAGCGGGCATTGCTGGGCGTGCTGCACGCCAATTTTCAGAGCTAAGCGCTGCGAAGCCTCGCTTAAATGTAAGGGAGGCATCGCTGCACGCTGCAATTTTAAAACAAAATCACCGCGCACCAAAACGCAAAATGAAAAGTCAATCAAAGACTATACCACGCTTCGACATGAAAAAGGTTCAAGAGCCAACTATAATAAAAACAAAACTGATTGTTCCTTACAACAACGAAAGCCCTCGATGGGGACATAAACAAATGTTGCGACTTCAAACAAGCACAAAGTATCACAAATAACACCGCACATCAAGCCACCCCTCGACATGAAGGACGCTTGAGGAGAAACTCATGCTCTGACCAACACTCTACTGTGGTAGGTCCAAACTCCACAAGAAGGAAACATTCGACCTCCGTGACTATAGAAAACAACATCAACCGGGACCACCTTCTCCAACGCAAAAAGAAGGTCCCTGGATTTCACCAAGGTTTATCATCAATCAGCGGGTGGATTCCCGAAGGACGCATCATCTTCCATTGGGACCAGCGTATCAAGCACCTAGCTCTAGCAAACACTCAATGTACTTAGAACAAGAGCAACTTTGTAACCTACGACATTGGAAATAAAGTCAAATTTTATTTGTCTATTCTCGAGTCTCTCATTGACTCTTTAAGTTCATATCAAGTCTTAAAGCTATATGCGCGAGCCTTGCTTAAAAGAAAAAGGGGGCATCGTGGCACGTCAAGTTTCAAAGCTAAACGCACGAGCCCCACTTAAAGAAAAAGGGGGCATCGCTGCACGTCAACTTTCAAAGCTAAACGCACAAGCCTCGCTTAAAGAAAAAGGGGCATCGCTGCACATCAACTTTCAAAGCTAAACGCGTGAGCCTCCCTTAAAGAAAAAGGGGGTGTCGCTGCGCATCAAGTTTCAAAGCTAAACACGTGAGCCTCGCTTAAAGAAAAAGGGGGCATCGCTGCACGTCAAGTTTCAAAGCTAAACACGTGTGTCTTGCTTAAATAAAAAGGGGGTGTCGCTGCACGTCAAATTTCAAAGATAAATGTGCGAGCCTCGCTTAAAGAAAAAAGGGGGCGTCGCTGCATGCCAAGTTTCAAAGATAAACGTGCAAGCCTCGCTTAAAAGAAAAGGGGGCATCGTTGCGCATCAATTTTCAAAGCTAAGCACGCGAGCCTCGCTTAAAGAAAAAGGGGGTGTCGCTGCGCGTCATGTTTTAAAGCTAATCGCGTGAGCCTCGCTTAATGAAAAATGGGGCATCGTTGCACGTTAAGTTTCAAAGTTAAACATGCGAGCATCGCTTAAAGAAGAAGGGGGCATCGCTAAACATCAACTTTCAATGCTAAATGCATGAGCCTCGTTTAAAGAAAAAGGGGGTGTCATTGCGCGTCAAGTTTCAAAGCTAAATGTGCGAGCCTCGCTTAAAGAAAAAAGGGACGTCGCTGCACGCCAAGTTTCAAAGCTAAACGTGCGAGCCTCGCTTAAAACAAAAGGGTGCATTGCTGCGCATCAATTTTCAAAGCTAAGCGCGTGAGCCTCACCTAAAGAAAAAGCGGGCATTGTTGGGCGTGCTGCACGCCAATTTTCAGAGCTAAGCGCGCGAGCCTCGCTTAAATGTAAGGGAGGCATCGCTGCACGCTGCAATTTTAAAACAAAATCACCGCGCACCAAAATGCAAAATGAAAAGTCAATCAAAGACTATACCACGCTTCGATATGAAAAAGGATCAAGAGCCAACTATAATAAAAACAAAACTAATTGTTCCTTACAACAACAAAAGCCCTCGATGGGGACATAAACAAATGTTGAGACTTCAAACAAGCACAAAGTATCCCAAATAACACCACACATCAAGCCGCCCCTCGACATGAAGGCACTCGAGGAGAAACTCATGCTCTGACCAACACTCAACTGTGGTAGGTCCAAACTCCACAAGAAGGAAACATTCGACCTCCGTGACTATAGAAAACAGCATCAACCGGGACCACCTTCTCCAATGCAAAATGAAGGTCCCGGATTTCACCAAGGTTTATCATCAATCAGCGGGTGGATTCCCGAAGGACGCATCATCTTCCACTGGGACCAGCGTATCAAGACCTAGGTCTAGCAAACACTCAACGTACTTAGAACTAGAGCAACTTTGTAACCTATGACATTGGAAATAAAGTCAAATTTTACTCGTCTATTCTTGTGTTTCTCAGTTGACTCTTTAAGTTCATATCAAGTCTTAAAGCTATATGCGTGAGCCTTGCTTTAAAAGAAAAAGGGGGCATCGCGGCACGTCAAGTTTCAAAGCTAAACGCACTGAGCCTCACTTAAAGAAAAAGGGGGCATCGCTGCATGTCAACTTTCAAAGCTAAATGCACGAGCCTCGCTTAAAGAAAAAGGAGCATCGCTGCATATCAACTTTCAAAGCTAAACGCGTGAGTCCTCCCTTAAGGTAAAAGGGGGGCGTTGCTGCGCATCAAGTTTCAAAGCTAAACACGCGAGCCTCGCTTAAAGAAAAAGGGGGCGTCGCTGCACGTCAAGTTTCAAAGCTAAACACATGTGCCTTGCTTAAAAAAAAGGGGGTTTCGCTGCACGTCAAATTTCAAATATAAACGTGCAATCCTCGCTTAAAGAAAAAAGGGGCGTCGCTGCGTGCCAAGTTTCAAAGCTAAACGCGCGAGCCTCGCTTAAAAGAAAAGCGGGCGTCGTTGCGCATCAATTTTCAAAGCTAAGCGCACGAGCCTCGCTTAAAGAAAAACGGGGCATCGTTGCATGTCAAGTTTCAAAGCTAAACATGTGAGCATCGCTTAAAGAAAAAGGGGGCATCGCTACACGTCAACTTTCAAAGCTAAATGCATGAGCCTCGTTTAAACAAAAAGGGGGTGTCGCTACACGTCAAGTTTCAAAGCTAAATGTGCGAGCCTCGTTTAAACAAAAAGGGGGCGTCGCTGCGCGCCAAGTTTCAGAGCTAAACGTGCGAGTCTCGCTTAAAAGAAAAGGGAGCATTGCTACGCATCAATTTTCGAAGCTAAGCGCGCGAGCCTCACCTAAAGAAAAAGCGGGCATTGCTGGGCATGCTGCACGCTAATTTTTAGAGCTAAGCGCATGAGCCTCGCTTAAATGTAAGAGAGGCATCGCTGCACGCTGCAATTTTAAAACAAAATCACCGTGCACCAAAACACAAAATGAAAAGTCAATCAAAGACTATACCACACTTCGACATGAAAAAGGATCAAGAGCCAACTATAATAAAAACAAAACTGATTGTTCCTTACAACAACCAAAGCCCTCGATGGGGACATAAACTAATGTTGCGACTTCAAACAAGCACAAAGTATCACAAATAACACCACACATCAAGCCGCCCCTCGATGGTGGTACTCCCAAACATTGGGCACGTCCTCTTTAAAGCACATCTCGCAAACGATCTCCCCCGCTCGCTCCATAACTATATCTTCAAGCACACTATGAACCAATTCACTTGCCACACCTTCCACAAATTCGGCTACATCATCCACCACAACTTGCAAGTCCTCTTCGCCCTCAAATCCCTGACTGTCTATAATCAGCCCCCATAGAACAGGTGCCACTAGAACTAAAGGCAAATCACCCTCTAGAAGCCTCGCATGGTACATTCGATGATGATCACGTTCATCGAGATGCAAAGGTTTAGGCTCAGGACCCTCAAGTTATCCTCAGCATCAAGACCCAAGCTTCCCCAACAATAAAGATAGTCCACAGCATCTTGGTCGCTGACCTCTTCAGCCACTCCCGAAATAGAACCTGAACCAAAAAGCACACGTTTAGCCTAGCGATCCGTAAGATTAGCATTCCTGCCAAATGCTAAGCGCTTCTTGATTCTTCTTGTCATACAAACCTACCTTCGCCCACCAAAAACGATCAAACAACAACGATGGAAACTTGGACTTCACACACGCCCAAGACGCACCAGAAATGAACACATCCTGGCAATTCATCCTCAAGGGTAAAATATCCAACACCCCATGTGCATGTCCCATAGGAACCTGCGCGATGACTGGCAATAGTTAAACATCCATCAAAACTTAACCCCTGCAAGGGGCACACCAAATGTTTCCCAAAAATTCATCGCTTTAACTATGACTGCACCCACATGTCAAACCTGCCCTGTCATGTCAACTTCCATGGCGTCAGTAGCGGGCGAGCCATCGACTCGTCCTTCAGTTAGCTCTATGGCCCGATTCAGCACCTTCATGAGCCTCCCTAGCTCTAGCCTCGCTGACCGCCACCTTGCTAGTAGCAGAGACCACAACCTTCGCACTCATCGAAGAAGTGCCCACTTTGCCGGTCCCAGTAGCAGAAATCGAAGGGTCCCAATGCTGGGTCAACTGACAAAAATAAACAAAATCCGTAAGTAACGAAATAAAAAACTAACCAAGAAAAAGGGAGGGAAAAAGCAACAATTCAAAAGTGCTAATATACCTCATGTGTGCTTGACACCGCCTCGCTAAAAGCAAGAGCCCGACCCCTGCCTTCCATCCAAAACTTCATCAAGTACCGCGTGACAATGTTTTTACAAAGGCGGTCACCAGAAGCACCCCGCACATCATCAACACTAGGAAAGCTATTGTTGATGCGCCCCTAGTTTTTTTAGATGATCACACCCAGTGGTTTGAAAAGACCATGCAACGACGAGGGTAGCCCCATAAGCTCCAAAATCCAAAACATTATTCAACAGCTGAGTAAACTGGCCATGCTCCGCTTGAAGCCATGCCAAAAATTCCATAGGGTCAGCATCGGGCAACACCTCGCTCGGCTTCATGCTACCCTTAGCAAAAACAACATCCAAGGCAACCTTCGCCTCTTGCATACAAGGAAGCAAGGTGGCACGTGAATCCTCCAGCTTCTTGGCATTCTTCACTGCCAATTCCTTAGCCTCCTTATGAGCCCCCTCAGCCCTCTTTCGAGAATCCTCAGCCACCTTTAGCTCCTCGTCCTTCTACTTTAAATCTATGCGAAGGTCAAGATTACAGCACAACAATGCTTGCACATCATCCACCGTCTTTATTTTTCGCAATTGTCGCCTCTAGCAACTCAACCTTACCCCTTTAGCTCCTTGTTTTTAGCCTTCAATTCAACCTTTGTGTTCTCAAGCACTGGACACCTGCTCCTATAGCTCAATCTTGACATGACCATGACACCGGCGCGCAGCTCGTGCGAGCATGATGGCTCTAATGCTAGCCACCTCTAGGTCCTCTGCCAAATGATCCTTCGTCAAACTCCGCCTCTGGCATGCAATCCTCTTATCTTCTACATCAGTTTAGCATAATTGTCTTTATTGTTGTCATTATCATATGATTATTATTTTCTTTTACTATTATCATTTATATGTATATTTTTTCAATATAAGGATCTAATGCAAATAAAGAGAGTGTTTGAATAATTTCATACCTAGCGGGGGACGTCCTCCCCCAATCTTGCCTTTTGTGGAGCTTGGAATCTTCTTCTCGGGCGGCTCTTCTTTGAATCTTTATTTATTTATTACTACTACTATGATCATGCATTACTACTAAGCCTATGAAATTTTTTATATTATAATGAATTTATTCTAGATGCTAGTACTTCTAAGTACTTTTATTGAAAATTTAAACGTAAGATGCAACAAATAAACTAAACATGTAATGCAAAGTTTGGAAAGGGAAATATGCAGATGCAACCTATACTAAATGCCATGAAAATGCAGTGAAAGCATACCTTCCAATGCTGACTCATGGTTGTTCTTCCTTGCGCGAGGGTTCTTCTTCCTTGTACGGGAATTCTTCTTCCTTGTTTTCTTTAGAGATGTTCGCAGGATCTGACGACGATGAGGCAGAGGATGACTCCTTGCAGCCATGTCCCTCTTTGTAGCACTTGGGTTTAAGAACAAAACCAGATACACACCATTTGTGAGCCCAGAAAGTCAAATCACACATATGGCTACAAAGAGAGGTAATATCAATAGATAATGCTTAATTACATAGCTGTATTAATACAAAGAATATGACCTTAGATAGTAGACAGCGGAAAGACACTTCGATCTTTAGGCGAAGGCTCTAACTCCATAGGGACAACTGACTAGTTGATCACAAGTCTAACTCCTCCAGACTCTAGCAATCTAGTACCCATCCAGGATTTTTCCAAAGTATAGAAAAGTAAAGTAAGCATAAGTACATATCGTACTCAGCAATTATAACATGGGGTTCATGAGGCTCAAAAGGTTGACACTGGTTTACTACGATTAGCTTTTAGTAAGTCATAATTTTAGCAATTGAGTAGCAACAAGTTTATCACAAGCCCATATAAACACATGATTAGGTAAACATGAATAATGAGTAGCATAAACAATTAACCATTAGTGATCATCTATTCCATAAGGGTCCAAGGCCGCTCATGACCGTGAGCACGGACTGATGTACTAGTTTTACATTCTACAGAGGTTGTACACTTTCACCATGAGTTGGGATTTACCCTTTCGTCTGAGGTAGCTAATCTCTTGACCCACTACCAAGGAAGGTCAGTCAGGGTTCACTATGAAGTTTTCAGAAGTTCAGTCTAACAAGTTAGGGCCGCTAGATTTTCAATTGGCAAGGGAATATAGAGCCCCCTTTTGGAAGGCACAGTCACGCAGAAGCACTCTTAGGAACAAAGGCCACACTATACTCTGCTCGGCAAGCCCCTTTTGTGCCCTTTCAGGGTAGCCACTAACAAGCTAGAAAAGGTCTTCATACTGAACAAAAGCCAGAGCATGTAGCTCTCACGGTTGTACTATAAGTCCTAGATGATCGCTTACAGATAAGTCCTTAAGGAGAGGAATCTAGAGCATCACAAAAACTATGCTCTAGCCCCTTTGTTCCTTGTTGCGAAAAAGCATCTTTTAATGTTTATTGCATAATCAATTAATCAAGTTACAAGATCATGACCTTCAATTGAGCACTAGCATCACTACCCAATGCAATAATCCCATAGATGTCAAGGTATGAGTACAAAGCTAGGAAATCCTTAGTGGTAATCAATGTAGACACATACAATATGAATTAAATGATCAATAGTGAATAGGTAACAAGGATGATCCCATGCTATAATTGCCTTAAACTCAGATCTTTTGCTAGTTCGTAGCTCCAAAAGATTGCTTCTTGATCACCACGTAAAGTTCACCGGCTGGACATGATCATAAAACACCACACAAGCACCCATGCAATCGTACACAAAACAAACAATAGAACTAAATTAGAACAGTACACCAAACATATGAAACAACGAGTGAAAAAGTTTTAAAGATGAACTACACGTTGCTATGAACACACAGACGCGAAAAGCACGCTAATCGGAGCTACGGTGAAAAAGAAAACGTCTACCGAAATATTTACTCATTGGAGAAAAATGTCAAACTAGCTTCATTTGTTTTGACTATATAAAAGCATGTATAAGACATTTAAGATAACTATCTAAATTGAATTAAGTAAAATTATATTTGTATGAGAAACATATTTAAACTAAGCAAATTATATTTAAGAAAACATGTTTAATTGGCATTAATCAAATCAATATTTATTTACGAAAGATTGATGTTTACTTACATTGCTTTAAATTATACAAAGTATTGCATCCATATTAATCAATTTAATATTTAATTAACAACACATAAGCACGTGACAGATCAAACATCACTAATAGGCCGCGATCACGTCAGTTACAAATTGAGCACAACTTGATCAGCAATAAAAACAAAGCAAGGATAGTGAAACTACCGAGTTTTAAAGCTGTAGCTAATTATTTAAACAAAAAGACCATACAGTAAAGAATGGATTATAGGAAAAACATAATGTATGTGCTGTTAGTGCACGCACTGTACTTGGCTTTTCAGGCATGCATGGCGTTCGCTGGCTTATTTGGGTACATCAGTATGGCCGGCCTGGCTTGCAAGCTAGCACATCACGTTGAATAACGCAGCACGACGCTGGGTCTTGGTCGGGCGCATGACTGGGCTTCGGGGCAGCGGCGTCGTGTCTTCACTGGCAAAGAGCTCCAGCGATGAGTAGAAGATCGATGACGTACAGCTCGATGGGGTGGCAACGGGCTTTCCTTGACGCGAAGCTCGTCAGTGGTTTGCAGACGGCGGCGAGGCTGCAGACGGCAACAGCGGTGGCGGGCGTTTTTCAGCTCTAGGCGAGACCTAGCGCGGCAGCCGGACGGAGCTAGGGCAAGGATGCGGCAGCTGCAAAACGGAAGCAGTGCAGGTTCCTCAGTTTATAAGGGGACGGCCAGGCGTGGGGATTACGTAGAATCCCAGGAGAAACGGGATCGGCAGCGGGATTTCTCCCCAGCAGTGTCCGACTCGTGCATGGGATAGAGGTAGGGGATGACACTGTTCAGTGGGGTTGCGGCGTCAGCGAGCGAGACTAAGAGAGGAGGGAGCGGGCGTGCCTGGCACTCAGGCAGGGCCGCGAGGGGGAGTTGGGCTACTGCGCTAGGGTGCAGGTTGGGCCGGAGCAGGCCATTCGGCCGAGAGAGAGGGGAGGAAAATATTTTCTTTTTTCTATCTTTTATTTCAAACCATTTTCAAAAGCGATTTGAATTCATTTAGAATTTTGGTCAAAACCACTCAGTACAATAAACCAAATGCACCAACATATATGCACAACAATGTTTCAACACCCTATGACAAATTTTAATTTAATGAAAATTTTGTTTTCCTATGTTTTCATGAGCACAAAATACAAAATTAAATCATTTTAAGTCTATTCCAAAAGAAGCAAATTTTAGGGTGTTACACTCTTGGTTTCAGCTTATTCTTGCCGAGTTCGTCCTTCTCCTCAACTGGCTTTGGCTTTCTGGATCTCTTCTTCTTTGGTTGCTTCTTCCTCACCTATTGCTCATGAAAGATAGGTTTTCTAGAGGCAAAAGCAAATGTTTCTTTCTTTTCAGCCAAGTGGAATTGAATTCGTCCAGATGCCACATATATACAAGCATTAATGGTATTGAGAAAAGGACGACCAAGGATGAGGGGTGTATCCTTGTCATTTTCCATGTCTAATATTACAAAATCAGCCAGGACATAAGCATCTCTCGTTCTGACCAAAAGGTCAGTGGCTATACCCTCTACGTGGCGAACTGACTGATCAGCTAGTTGCAGATAGATAGAAATTGGAGCTAAGTCTATGTAGAATAAGTTTTCATAATTTTCCTTATACTAGATCCAAGATCACAAATTGCATTTTCAAAGGTACGAGGACCAACAGAGCAAGTATTAATAGGACTTTTAGGATCACCTTTCTTAATAGGAACTCCCCAACCATCTAAACCAAAATAATACCTTGATGTGATGAGGTTGGCGGTCTCTATGAATTCTTCAGGCTTACCAGGAATTTTTCCATTCTCAAAAGGCAGGATAGCAGCGGCTAATTGTGCTAATTGGGTTTCTTGCATTTTATTGAAGCTAAGTTGATTCTTTATAGCAGAAGAAAAATCATCCAATTTGGCATTTATTTTTTCCAACATCTTGTCATTAGCATGGAGTTTCTTCTTTATACTATCAGTCATTCTACCATGACTATAGACAAGATCCTTAAGGAAAGGGTAACCATTACCTTGATTACTCGGGCGTTACGATGAATAATTATTGTAATTGTTACCTCCTTGGTTGTTGGAGCACCGATTCCATCCTTGATTTTGAGGATAAAACCCGTTGTCATTGCTAATGAAGTTAAGGTCTTCATGGGTCTCGGGGCAGAGATTTCCTAAATGTCCGGTCTCTCCACAAACTTCACAAGTCATGTGAGTATCCATGGCTTGTATAGTTTCCTGGGCACTCATCTTCTCGCAATTTTTTAGTCTCTTTGCGAGCAGATCCATCTTAGCTGCATACATGTTAGCTTCTTTAAGAGAATGCATACCTCTTTTGTGGGGCTATAGTCGTTCATCGCTCCATCCTTGGTTGGAAACCACCTTCTCGATCAATGCCTTGGCATTTGTGACATCAAGCGAAAAGAATGCTCCTCTTGCGGTAGCATCTAAATGGCTCCTATCCAACGGAACTAAGCCAGGGTAGAAGTTCTCGATCAAAAGCTAGTCTTCCATACCATGGTGTGGGCATGTGGCGGCATACTCTTGCATTCATTCCCAGGCTTCGGGAATCGACTCATCAGCTTGCTGTTGAAAGCTAGAGATTTTATTGCGAAGAGCATTGGTCTTACCAATCAGGAAGAACTTAACTAGGAAAGCATTGGAACACTTGTCCCATGTATCTACAGCATTGCGGTTCGAGTAGAACCATTGTTTCACTTTTCCCAATAGAGAGAAGGGGAAAAGACAAAGATGTATGGCCTCTTGGGTCACTCCCTTAGCGGTAATAGTGCTACAAATCTCAAAGAAATATTGGTGATGCGCATTAGCATTCTTGTGGGCTTTACCACAGAAAGGACTAGCTTGCACCATCAGTGATAAATGCAGGCTTAAGCTCAAAGTGAGTGTCCGCATTGATGACGTTGGGACCTATGGCTACGTTAGTAGCCGAAGGTGCAAAAAACTCACGGATGGTCCTGTTGGCCATAACCGTGCTAGGAAGATGAAAGGGAACTAAAAATGTAAAAGAAAAAAGAACGGAAGGTAAAGGCCTAGCTAGCAGAACCTAGCGATAGATTGGTATTATGCACCAGTTGCCTTCCCTGGTAATGATGCCAGAAATGCTTGTTGACAGTTCATATGTGTGTATATAGTAAAGGGGATTCCTGCAAGCGCATAGAACAATCATGTAGCACTTCACTTGGTGAGAACCAAGTGTCGAATTTATATTTTCCCAAAGGAAGGTGAATAGGCATGTCAGGGAATGTGGCTAGGTAAACTAGGTAGGTAGGTTTAGCAACATATGATTGATGCATGAGGAATGGAAAAGAAAAGATTAAAAGGTTGATCACACAAACGACAGTAGCTAGAAGTGTAGTGTAGCTAAGTGTAAGAGATAGAGCTAGTAATCTTAAGCAACAAAGGTAAATTAAGGATAGTGAGAACGTCCTTAGTATGAGGGGCATACTTGCCTTGAATTCAATCAGGCACGAAGCACAACGAGCCCTATGTTTTAATAACTAGACCCAACATGGTGGAACAAAGGAAGGATAGGGCTGTCACCACCTGCCAACTACCACAATCTATCCGGGGATCTAGCCATACCTACAGGCAAGATATAGCCTAAGCACCACTGCTTAATCTATAAACTTACTATTTTGATCCGAGCTCTAGTGAAATAAGATCGAAACACCCTAACCAAATGGTAGAATAAGTACTAACGAGGAACGAACTAAACACTAAGATAACTATGATGCTAATGCCAAAGAACAAACACCTAGGCTCACTAATGATAAACAAGAGAAAGATAGGACTTGAGCTAAGCAAAGCTATATTACTGAATAAAGTACTTGACAAAGTAAAGTACTAAATAAAGTAAATGCTAAAAGAAAGATTACATAGGTGCTATACCAGATCAGAAGCTAGCTACTACTCTAGATTACATAAATGATAAAAGAAAGATTACATAGCCCCGCTCTACTCTATCACTACTAGCTAGCTACTATTTCTAAAGCTACTACTCTAGAGAGCTTCTAGAGAGCTTGGAATGCTTTGAATTCTTGAGTGATGATCTCCACCAAGCACCACAGCCTCTTTTATAGTGTGTAGAGGGCATAGGGGTACTTGTAGGCAAAGATGAGGAGGTGGAGTGGCAGTGGGGCGTCGGCCCACATAGGGGTGTTGGGCGACCGTCCCCTGCACCGCCTGGCCATCCAACGGTGGTGAGGAGCTCCTAGATGGCGGTTGAATGGCAGGTAAGTTGGTTCTTTAGCTGGTAAGGTGGTTTGGAGGTTGGTTTGGCCCCTCCAAGTGAATGACAGTGGACCCAGCGATCCAAGGCAACTCCACCTTGTCCCTCGAATCAAATTGACATTGGATCAAGGGTGGAGAGGCAGTGTGGAGTGCTTCCCATGGATTAGTGACGTGGTAGGGGCTAAGGACCATCGGGAGACACCAGGTGGCATTGACCGACGTGGCCTATGGGCCCACGGTCCCCTGTCGTCCCCTGCCACATCCCATTGCCTCCTATGCACCTTATTTGTCCATTTTTATGATTTTTCTAGCATACACATAATTTTCCCAAGTACAAGTGGAACTAGGTGAATTATAAACATAATAGGGCACATGTGGTGTTGTTTTACCTTGGTTTTGGGTGGAATGTTGATGGTCAAAATAGGTGTTAGTGACCATCAATAGACTACATGCTTGAAAAGTGAACCAAGGTTTATGACAGGGGTAAACATGGTAAATTTAGGATAGTGGACACACACTTGGGCCAACCTCAAGGATAAAAGAGAAACAAAGAATAAAAGAATGTTCCTAAGTCGAGTAGGCTTGTTCGAATATAGCCATGCAAAGAATAGTTGATAATCATACAATTTACTTGGTTAGAGCTAGACCTAAGTATAAGATGGATGGGGAGATCTCTGGGCACTGGTCTGCCAGCAAGCCAGGGAGACTTTATGAACACCTATACGAACACTCAAACATGAGGGATTATAAGGGACGAATAGGGCTATCACCACTTGCTGTCTACCCCTCAACAATGGAGCACCGTCACATCCAAAGGTTTCCGTGCACCCAGGCACCACGCTCGTGTACAAAGAAACTACCCATATCCCCCTAGGACTTTGACCCTACGGATCGACAAGCATAGGACATGGTTAAACATGAAGGAACGGTGAACCGTCACCTCAACTTAGTTCTAATTCTAATCATATATGTTATATGAATGTTTAAGCATAAAGTTCTACATGCTAAGTTCATAACATAGAAACTATAGGGTAGTTCATATGTCAAGATTATAACATTAAAACTATACTCTAGTTCATAAGCACAACTATATTGATAATATGAGAGCAAGACTTTGGAAGAATTCTTCATATTATTCATACCAAGAAGCTAGGCTCTCCAAGGTAGCTCTTGCTAGCTCCAAATGTATATCTATATATCTTATATTTTCAAACCCCACTAGCAATTTATCTTGCCATGCAAAGTGTCCATGTCATCATCCACTAGAACATCTCACTAGCACATGCACGAGCAATTTATCTTGCCATGCAAAGTGTCCACATCAGCATCCACTAGAACATCCCACTAGCACATGCAACTATCTCTTCATGCAAAGTATCCACAACAGCATCCATGCTAACACATCCAACTAACACATGCCATTATGTATTCATTCAAGGTATTCACATTAGCAAACCACATTATTTACTAACATATATTTAGTTGTCCACATGAGAATGCTAAAAATCATCCCCTAACATGTGTTATGATATTTATTCATTCATATTAGTAAATCATCCACTAACATGTGTTATGATATTTATTCATTCATATTAGTAAATATAAATAGTATAATTTCATCAGCGATTCCCATAGCAACGTGCGGGGTGTTCTTCTAGTACCACAAAATGTAAAAATAATACAAGAGTGGAGGTGTGAAGCCCAAATGAGGTGTGTGTGTTGAAGGAGGAGCACTACCCCTCCTTTTATACTAGCTAGAGGTTGGTTTGGCGCTAGAAAATATGGAAGCTAGCCTAAACCGCCTCTAGATGCATTGATGGCACCGCTTGAGGAAGGTGGGCCTAGGCCACGCCACTAGGGTGCGGTCATACCTAGGGTGCGGCCATACCCTAGCTGGCTCGCTTGGCCAGCACCTTTGCCAGGTGGGCTAGTGGCTAGGCCTAGGCTCCTTCTACGTCGGTGCTTGGCCCAGGTTTGATGTGTGGGTGGGCCTTCTTTCTTTATTCCATTGTGCATTTTTGCTTTACACTTTCTGAGTTGCGCCTTTTGATCATATGCCCCATGTATTTCATGTATATATCCTACAAAACACTAAGACTCCAATACATGTGGAAATATGTCAATAGTGAATGCATATGTGTCATAAGTTTGTTTATTTCTCTTGTTTTGAGTCTTAATTGGCGGTTAGATTTGGTTGTTAAGGACTGCCAACAATCATTCAACCCTTGATTGGTCTTTACCTTTTGAAATTATGTGTGATGCAAGTGATTATGCTATGGGGGCAGTTTTGGGTTAAACAAAAGATAAGAAGCATCATGCAATCGCTTGTGCTAGCAAAACCTTAACAGGACTTCAACTTAATTATGAAACAACTAAAAAAGAGCTTCTAGCTATTGTTTTTGCTATTGATAAATTTAGATCTTACTTAGTAGGAGCTAAGGTGATTATTTACACTGATCATGTTGTATTAAAATACCTGCTCACTTAGAAAGATGCTAAACCTCGACTTACAAGATGGACTTTCCTACTCCAAGAATTTGATTTAGAAATAAAAGATAAAAAGGGAGTAGAAAATTCTATTGCCGATCACTTGTCTAGAATGCAATTTGAAATTCCATAGGAATTACCCATCAATGATTCTCTACGGAACTGGCATGCTCTTCAAGATCACAAGATCTGACCCCTGGTATGTGAATATTATCAATTTTATGGTTGTAGGTTATGTACCACTAGGGGAGAACAAAAATAAGCTTATCTACGAAAGTTGTCTCCATATATGGGAGAGCCGTACCTTTACAGAGTCTGCTCTGACGGTCCACTTAGGAGGTGTGTACCGGTAGAAGAATGCATCAAGATTATCGAACGATGTCCACTCATCACCATATGGAGGACACTATGGTGCATTTCGCACTCATGCAAAAATATATGGCAAAGTGGATTTCTCTCATGCTTTTTTTGCCGGTCGTTCCAACAGTTTTTCTCTCATGCTTTTAGCATGGATTTCTTTTCCTTCTCTTCTTTTTTAGCATAGCCCATACTTTTGTTTTTGGCATATGAAAAAAAATTAGAGAAAGACTCATGAAAGATGTATGGAGTATTTATTTTGGTGGACTGGAAAACATGTCTTTGCATAACTCTCAGGGTAAGAGTCAAGCATTTTATTTGTTGGTGTATGTGAATCTTGATCATGGGTGCATGATAAGAATCTCAACATGGGTCACAAACAATTTAACAAAGCTCAATGCAAAGACACGTAGCATATGACTAAGGTTTTGTATTTAAATTTTGTCATATGGCCTGGGTAGGTATTCATAATCATTGAGGAACTTTGAATTTTAGTATTTTTGAAATTGAAACTCTGGATGTCCAGTCTCTCTAACAAAATCATAGCAAATTCTATATGTACCATATCATAACTCGCAACAACTTAGAAAAGGAGCATGCTTTTGCAACCCATAAGTTTTCAAGTTTTTAGGATGAGACATTTTTAGCCAACAAACTTAAATTTTGGGGAATACTAAATTACAGCCTAGGCATAGATGAATTATAGACAGAGAAACTATTCATCATTTCAACTTAGTAGAAACTAAACATTCTTAAAATACATATGAGGAGTGGAATTTATATTTATGTTGTTTTATCATATTTTATTTTTTTGGTATTTTTAGTTTTTAGATTTTTTAAATGTTCATAATTAAATAAATGCTGAAAATAAAAATGCAAAAAAAAATGATACAAGTTGCCTCTGCGGGGCCTTCCCCCAAGCTAGCTCGAGGCCTATGGTCTAGGATTGTATCCCATGGACCGCTAATAGGCCACCTTCTCGTCGTGTTGTTGCTTCAGTAGCGCATTCATTTGCACCATCTATTGCTACCTGCTAAAGCTGTCATTGGGTTGTATCCTGCACGTAAGTGTTAAGCGTATTTTGTATCTCACCTGTGCAGATCTTGAGTCCTCCGAGTCGGGATGTTGACATCTTCCCATCCATGATGGTCTAAAACAGACTGTCGTGGATGAACTCATGGTGATAGCCCCTCAGAGTCAGAGGAGTGAGCCGGTCTCACCCATGCTACTGTTGTCAGCATCCTGCCATCTCGATCCTCTAGCTTCATGTGGTTGCGGAGTATGCTTCCAACTAGGGGTGGTACTGTAGGTCTAAACCCTGATACTTGCCTAGTCAGGAACCACTTTGCATGGTATGCCTATGGCACAGCTGGTGAAGGCATCGGCTGTGGCTACTACGAGCTACCTACTTCATTCCTAGCCTTGCTCCTTGTCATCCTGCTAGAAACAAAACTCCTACGTGTTTCCTATTGAGGAACAAGACAGAAGGCTAGCTCTAGGGATTTATGTAAATGAAGTTCTGGGTTAGGTAACGGAATTTCGTTTGTATACCCTAGAAAGAAAAATTACAAGGTTTCCTATAGCATTATTTTTTAGATGATGCCCTTGCATCAGGTAATGCTCATTAATTATGATGCGTGGGGTAGAAATGTATGTCACATTTTGTCCCTCCAACAGCCTCAATACTAGCGGCACTACATGTTACAAGGGATGTGCATGATATATTTGTGGAAGCCTCGAATAAATCTAACCAATGTTTTAACATTTCTTTCACAGGAGAAACTTTAATTTTCCTTAGTCATGGCATAGAGCAGTTGCATTTCAGCATGATGAACAAAATGTATGTCCTGTCTAGGAAACAAATACATGGCAATCCAATGATGCATGAACCTCAAAGTAGGATGTTGTATGTTCATATTACAAGGTTGAAACTTGCCGATTACATTTTGACTAGAAATTACTCTCCAAAATTCATGGTGATTAAAACCTCTGAGAGCATGATCTAAGTCAATTGAGCATTTTTTGTTGAAGCCTAAGTGAGAACTAAGATCTCTCCATATAAGAAAATATTCTTGCTCAAAAAGATGGAAAGTAACAAAGAATATTGAGGTACTTGAAGCATACACAAAATGTTGGATTATGGTTTCCCAAAGGAACTAGATTTGAGTTGATTGGATATTCGGAATCCAATTATGTGAGATGCAAAGTTGAGAGGAAGAGCATATTGGGCACATGTCAATTGTTGGGAAGATCACTTGTGTCTTGGTCATCAAAGAAGCAAAATAGTGTAGCACTTTCAACCACCAAAATGGAGTACATTTCAGCCAGGTAGTTGTTGTGCTCAATTACTTTGGATGAAGGATACTTTCAGTGACTTTGGAATCATGTTCAAACAAGTGCCATTGCTATGTGACAATGAGAGTGCCATGAAGCTCACCAACAATTTGGTTCAACATTCAAGAACAAAGCACATAGATGTTCGCCATCATTTCATGAGAGATCACCAACAAAAAAGGGACATTTGCATTGAGAGTGTGGGCACCGAAGATCAACTTGCCGATATATTCACCAAGCCACTTGATGAGAAGAGGTTTTGCAAGCTATGGAATGAATTGAACATACTTGACTTCTCAAATATGTGTTGATGCGCCCCCATATGTGTGACATGCCTCTCCTTCAAGCAAAGCAAGGTAAAATTGGTTGACATGTCATCTATACTTTGCTAAGGACTTGTTTAGTGCATCTAGTCACTCCTCCCATGTCTTAGGATCATTCATGAAAATCAAATGAATTTGATGCTTGTATGGTACCACTATTGCTTCTACGCTTGAAATGATCTAGTGGTAGCATATGACATATTTGTGGGCTTGTGAACCTAGTATTTAATCTAGAAAATGAGCTATAAGTGTTTAACTCAACATTGTCAAGATAACCTTTGAAATGAGGTGTGAAGAAGCTTGCCATTGGATCAAACTGAGTTAAGTAACTTTTGCAAGTGATCCATTTTGAACCAAATTTGAGAAAATGATCCTCACCTAACATGGTTTCACCCCAACTATCGATGAAATCTAGTCAGCAGTCTACCGAGGGGTATGCCCATGGTAGTAGATGAATCGGTGGTGGTGCGCAGTGAGGAAACCAGATGGTGATGTAGAACGCACGAGACAACTGATTAGACTAGGTTCAGGCCATTAGCTTGACATAATACCCTACGTCCTGTGTCTTCATGGATTGTATTGCGTATGATTCGATGAAAATGAGGGGGTCCCTACCCGCCTTATATAGCCTAGGGGTAGAGTTACAGATCGGTTGTTTCTATCCTAATCGGTTTACAAGATAGGAAGTTACAGATATCACAGTAATCAAGCATATTAGAGTAGATTTCCTAGATCTCCGAGGATCTTCACGTAGTCTTGCGAGGCACGCTGACTTACGCCAGTACTTCAATTGATGTCATCTTGCACACTGGGCCTCAACTGGTGGTGCGGCCCCTGCATGGTCTCGTGGGCTAGGCCTCCCCTAGTGGCTCGGCCCATGTGTAGCCCTATGGGTATCAGGGGGGTTACATCCCCATAGCTAGTCCTCGAGCGCATTGTATCTACCAAGCAATGCCAACTTAAGCTTGTCTGAGTAGTCTAGCTAGTCGCTAGGTTGTCACAAACAGGCGTCCGTCCATATTGACTGGTAGCCAAGCTATTGAAATAGGCGTCTGAGCTATTGAATACATCATTCGAGCTGTTGAACATGGTGTCCGAGCTAGTAGAAATGGATGTCTGAGTGTTTCAATCTAGGAGCCGAGCTCGGGCTCACTTGAAGCTTCAAGGTTTGCCGGCGGGATGTAAGGAGCTCAAGTAAAAAAATTTGAAGTCTCAGCCAATGAAGTGTACACACTTAAGTGCCATTGCAATAGCTCTGGTGATGTGGTCATCAGGACAGAGCGGAGGCATCTGATGGCAGAATTGATGAAGTCAAAACACCATGGAAAAAAGCAGTACATGCACCGCAAGGTGCATTGTACATAATGTAGTCCCCAAGCTTGCTGGAAGATGATGAAGGAATCTTGTAGCAGGGTCAAAGAAAAATGTCCAAACTAGGCAATCAGTACATTCACCGCTAGGTGAAGTGTACACACTTAGTCCCCGAGCCTGGCACTAGGTGAAGCAGTCTCATGGTGCCTGGATCAAAAGAGGCAGTCTGTGGGTGCTGTACCTGTTTCTATCTTAGCTAAGAAAAATAGTACAGTCATCGCAAGATGACATGTACACACGTAGTCCTCGAGCCTGCTAGAGGATGATGAAGATATCTTGTAGCAGGGTTAGAAAATATCTTGACTCCGTTGAAACAACGCATAGCATTGGACTCTATTTCGTCATTCCATGTTCAACACATTTTGACGCAGTGGCCTATAAGGCCCACTCGAAGTCCCCACGACGCATAGAGGTTTTGGGGGAGTGTGCAGGTAGGGTTTCCCAAAAACTCTAGAAGGTGAAGGGTCAGGGCTCAAACTATTATATGAGCGGCTGCAACCCTGACGCACATTTCCCACCTTTCCTTCACCACTTCATCTTCTTCCTCACGCCCACACTACATCAGTTGGTAACTCTCCACCATCAAAGTAATAGCAAGCTCATAGCCTCCTCCAGGCCATAGATTTGTTAGATGGCACCCAAAAGAAACCGCAGCAGCTCAAGTAGGGCATCACACAAGCTTAATCGCGCCAAGGAATGGGTGAGCTCCATCTGCAACAAGGCAGCGCTCAAGCAATTGGTGGTGGATGGCATGCTTCCTAATAGGGTGACGGCAAGATGGTGTCCGGCTTGTGGTGAGAGCTTTCCTGCCCCCTACGGTGATGAATTAGTGGTTTTTGAAGATTACTTTTATCGCGGATTTGGTTTTCGAATTGATCCATTCCTTCATGGGTTGATTGACTATTATGGGATTAGTCTCTATAATCTGGGCCCAAATTCCATCCTTCATGTCTCTGTCTTTATCCATTTTTGTGAAGCCTATCTTGGCATTCTTCCACATTTTGATCTATTCTGCCACTTCTTCTATTTGAAAACTCGAGGGGGGCTAGATCTAGGATAGTAGGTAGTGTGTACTTGCAACTTTAGGATGGGATGGTTGGCCTAGTACATCGCTACCCTATTGAACACAAACGTGAAGTATTGGGCGTAGTGGTGGTTCTACAAGCCATAGGGGGAATACCATGTGGCATGTGACATTGATCAGATTAACGTGATCAATGCCAAATGGTCAAAGAGACCTGGTGTCAATGGAATGGAGCAAGTGAAGGAGCTCTTGACATTGATCAAACGAAGAAGGGTGGATGGGGTCATAGTGGCGAATGAATTTCACTTTTCGGTGATGCTAGCCCAGCAAGGAGAGGGCACATCCCACGTATGAATTCCATGGGGATACTAATGGGACACGAGAGGTGCCTTAAGCCAATTGACTGAGATGAAGTCATGCGATGGGTTGGGGTGTTGTTTAACCTCGCGGGTCACCACAAGATCAATGACCAGTAGAGGGCCTTTAGTGTAGGGAACCTCCCACCACTAGTAAAAGTCTTCTTTCTAGTTTCATTTGATTCCTTTTTTGTTGCAGCATAATCATTCATGCTCTTGACAATTCATGAGTAGGACCGGGTAAGTGTACTTCTTGGTAGTGCCATTAGCTAACTAGTTGAGGGGTGTTGATGCTCAGCCGAGTAGTCCCTAGCATTGAGCTAGCTCAGAAGCTAGTGGGGACAGCTCGGATGATCATGATGACGGAGATGGAGGTGAGCGGATGCCACATGTCCATGAGAAACTCTGAGGGAAATGGCCTATGGGCAAGGAGCTATCCTCGAAGAGAAGGAGAATGGGAGTGTCGTCCTGTCCAGAAGAGCGGCTGATGAGCATCGACGCTCCCACTCAGCACCGGAAGGCAGGCAAATTAGGGTTTTGAGCTCGTCGGAAGATGATGGGCCGGTGGCACCACCATCTTCAAGGGTTGGGACACCCCCGCTAGCCTCGCTAGCTTGAGCAAAGATGCATGAGATGCCATGGATGAGGGAAACCATGGTGACACCTCATAATGTTCGGGTGACTTCGGTGACAACAACTCATGTGGCACCATAGGCAACTGCTCAAATGGCTACCAGAGTCCCTAAGACCATAGTTACGCCCCCTATGGAAGTAGCTCGGATGAAAACCACAGTCCCTGAGACCACCTAGGCGGTTCCGATGGCAGCGGTGGAGACATTGAGCGATTCGACTACTAGATAGACTAGTTCTAGGCGTGGGTGCTGGTTCTAGTCTACACATCGAGAGTCCCAATTGTGAGTGCCTTATCTTATTTGACATGTTTCTTCAAGCGGTGGTTTATTTCTTGATGAATTTTTGTTGTTGAAGTGTAGAATCGATGGAGGACCTACAACCTTCTATTGCTGATGACGAAAGGCACCATGAGCTCCCCATGCTAAGCTAGAGTAGGCTAGAATAGATCTGGTTACCCCCACCATGGAGCAACCAACGGTTGCAAGGCTGACCACCCCTACTATGGAGGAGCCCTCAGCAACTAGACCAACCTTGCCTAGGTGGCGGATTGCATGACAAGGGTGATCCTAGTGTGGAGGAGGTGTGGGGTGCAGCGGCGATGTCAAATGGTCTTGCTGGAGTAAGTACAGAGCCCACAGGTGATGCGGCAAGCAGTTGTAACATCCCTAGGTTTTTGTGCAACCAAAATATGAGCTTTTTTAAAATTTTTCCTACAATGTGTGAATCATGCAGTCTCTAGGTCAAACCTAAGTCAGACATAGGGGAGTTACTAATAAATTGTTGCATTCATATAGATTTGTTTGTAGGCGTGTGCCTTTGTTCTTGAGTTGGTTTTGAGTTTGCCAGAGTAAGTACGGAGCCCGCAGGTGATGTGTCGAGCAGTTGTAACATCCCTAGGTTTTCGTGCAACCAAAATACGTGATTTTTTAATTTTTTTCTTGCAATGTGTGAATCATGCAGTCTCTAGGTCAAACCTAAGTCAGACCTAGGGTAGTTACTAATAAATTGTTGCATTCATATAGATTTGTTTGTAGGAGTGTGCCTTTATTCTTGAGTTGGTTTTCAGTTGTCTTGTTTGGAGTTTGGAGTGCACAAATCCGTAGCAAAGTTCCTACTCAATCACTTTGGAATTCATTTCCATTCCCTTCGAATTCCCCCTCAATCATCTTAGCAAAATGGGAAAACCTCCCATATTTCCCTAGCAAGGAATTGGAGAAAAATCCTTTCTCCTCATATCCTTAAATTCCTCTCAAGTATCTCTTAAATCCATCTTGAATCCCTATTTGATTCCCTCCCTAATCCCTTTTGAATTTGTCCCAAATTCCCTAAGTCAAAATTCCTAAAAGGAAAATCCATTTTCCTTTTCCTTTCAAAACCAGCCCAATCCACTACTGAAGCCCAACCCGCCTCACTCCTGACCTGCTCCCGCACACAAGGCCTAAGTCACCTAGGCCCAGTTCTATGACATACCTCTCCCTTATTGCTTCATGTGGCCTAGCACCTCCCAGCACCATGCTGAGCCCATCAGAGCAGCAACCCAACTCATCAATGGGCCAGCCTGCTCACACCTCTCCCTCCTCTCCCTAGCTAGCCCACCTCCTCTCCATTTTGCTCGGCCCATGCGGATAGCGAGCGCGTAGCCCAACAACATAGCTCGAAGACCAGCACCACCCATAGGCCCAATACGTGCACTAGCGGCCCACCTGCCCTAGCCTAGCAGCCGTGCCACTCCACTCCTAGGGTGGGAAACATAAGGGTGCCTTGCCCATTAAGCAGCCATTGCCACTCCCGGGCCCTCGTCCGCGCTCCCCTGCTCCACCTCTCGATGGACTCCATGTGGCCACTGGTACAGATGCCGAGGTTCTTCGCTATCCATCCCATCAAAGCCCTAGGATTGTGGGTATAAAATGTCAGTAGCCACTGCTGCTCCTAGGAGCTCCCTCTAGCCACCGCCACCTCTAGCCTACCTTCTTCCACCTCTGGTCCCCAGCGCGAGCACCATGTCGCTCACTAGCGCCCGCCGCTTGCTGGCACGCCACGCCTTGGAAGCAACCACACTAAGGACCAGCCTAGCCTTGGTGGCTTTGGAACCCCACTCAGCATAGTAGGATGCGGCCCCGAGCTAAGGACCACTGATGTCGAGCCTGACCTCCATGACGATGCCACCACTGCCTCGATGCTTTGTGGCCAAAAGCACCCCAACACGGACTGCTCCTTGTCACTACCTACTCACTAGTCCACCACGTTGTCAACCATGACGACGACTGTGCTGAGCCCCTGCACCAACATGCCTCGATGCTGAGCCCCATCTCCACCGACGAGCGCCACCACCTTCGATGTTCCTACTTGGCCATGCCTTCCTCCTATGTCAAGCCATCCCATTGAACCACTTCAATGCCCTCGGCTTTGACTGCATGACCAGGACACCATGGTAGCTGCCATGCCTATGCCGCTCGTCACCTCGATCAGTGGCCAGGTGGGGTTTCCTTTGTGATGTCGCCTGTGCCCCTGTCCCACCTTCGCCATGCGGTTGCACCAAAGCTACCGTGATGCCCCGAAGCACAATGCCTCGAGCCACTGTCCTCCATGACCTGCCCGATCTCGCTGTGGTCACCACTTCCGGTAGCACGCCGTGACCTTGCCATGATGATGAGCCAAGGATACACCATGGATGACCTAATGCCCTAGACTGCCTCTGCTTCACCTAGCTTCACCAAGTAGAGCACCACCACGCACCCACCTCTGCCTTCGTCTCGTCCCCGATGCTGATGAACACCATCAGGGCCTACACACAAGACAGGGCCATGCCTTCCTTCCTCTGCCACACAGCCGATCTAAGGAGTAGCATCGTCCTCACCATGTCGTGCTCTTCGTCCCCATTGAGTCATGACCACAATGTCCCAGCTGACCCCTAGCTACGTCCAGTGACCTTCTCTACCTCTGCATCACCTGCTGCAACAACCAGCTCGCATCTAGGGCCACACCGAACCACACCACCAAGTCATACCATGGTGCAAGCCACCACCAGTGACCCCACAGCAACCGTGGCTAGCACCCCCTCATCACTAAGGAATTGCATTTCCATTGCCGGTGAGCTACCAACACCTAAGCATCCTCCTTTCCCCTTCCGATGTCATTCCAAACCTATGGTCGGCCTTCGTGCCACTGCTCTTTACCATCGCAGGGGAGCGGACCACCATGTTCACCATCTGCCAGAGTCGAAAGTCATTGCGGACCTCGTCGGACCCCTTTCTGCGATGCCAGAGCCATGACCAGCAGTGGTAGCCCCCTCCTAGACGTTCGCTGCTATGTCCAGCGAGCCACTGACCACTTGCAGCTAGCCCATGACTAGCTACAGCCACCCAGCAGTGAGCCGTAGCTAGCTAAGGGTGGCCAGCAACTAGACGGGGCCTACCTGGAACACACCGTAGTAGCCCTTCACAGTCAAGGTCAACCCTTTAAACCCCATCGATGCCATCTTCGATGTCGACAAAACCCCAACTTTTCATTTCATTGCATTCATGTACATCTATCCTTGTTCATATATACATCATCCATCTATATCTATGCCTGATGATCTATCTATGAATGCTTGTGTTGTGCCTTCATGCCATTCTATTTCTTATGCTTTGGTGTCTACCTCTTGTGCTATGATTATGTGCTACTCTAGACATCTTTTATATTATTGGTTCATTGCATGATTATGTTTATTGCTAGTGGACCGAGCCTTCAAGCCGATCGAGGGATCATACCTCATTTGAACATTTTGGTGGTGGGTTCATCCTGCTATGGCCGTGATGCCGAGCATAACTCGACCCCTCGCTTTTAGTTGACTTTGTAGTGCCGTGATCGTTGGCCTCTCCTATGGCTCTAGGACGTGGCCACCATGGGCTCAATATTAGTGCGCTTCCTACCTGCACATGAGGAGCCCATCATGACCTAGTCTATAGGAGACAAATTAGGGGATGGCCATCGTGGAACTTACAGAAGACAACTTGTGTGAGTAAAGCTCATGACCAGTGAGTTGCCTTGCTATGATCATCAGGCTCTACCCCTTTTGCTCTCTTGTTCTCTTTTGATCTCCCTTGCTCTTTTGTTCTTCCTAACCACCTCGTATGCTTGTACCACATTGACCATAGTGTTCCTTCAGATCTAGCAGTGACAACCGCATCACTACAGACCTTAGGGATAGCATTGTGCCGATTTAGTTGCACGATCATGGTGCCCTATGAGTGGGTTTGGTTTGTGGGACCATGTCTCCTTCCTTCCAACCTTCATCCAGTTCCATGACAAGTTGGTCAAAAGAGTGCGGATTCAATTCTTCTCTCCTCTTTTATTCTCAATCCTCATCGATCCAGTAAGATGTGGATTGAGCCCTTCGCTTGTTTGGTGTTTATTGCTCTCTTGATTCTATTTCTTTGATTCCTGTCAACTGCTATGGCGATTGGATCAAAGGAAGGTAAATCCCATGTCCCTTTCCCCTCTTTTGGCTCTTTCATGCTCAGGCCCCTTGTATGCTTATACCCACTCTGGACCTTAGCGCATCCCTAGGTTCTAGTGGTGACAACCACAACATTAAGGCCCTAGGGGTGTCTAGTGCTAGTGAGTGCACGTGGGTCAGGGTACCCTTTGAATGGACTTGGGTGTTGGTGTTCTTTGGTGAGTTCGCTCCCTTTCGATGCCCCATCTTTTCCATGGCATGCAGATTGGAAGAAGCAGACCACCGCCCCTCTCCTTCTCTTTTTGTTCCACCCTCTCTTTGGTTCTTGTCAATTACAATGGCGTATGGATCGAGAGAGATTAGAACTACTTCCTTTCTCTTTAGCCTGCTCTATTCGATCCCATTCAGTAACAACAATGATCGGATCAAACACTAGGCTATCACTTCTAGTGGTGAGGTTAGCAGTCTATGTTGTGTTCTCAAAACCATGCAAGTCAACCCAATTGGCCATCAGAGTGCCATCTCTATGGAGGATGAGACATGGATGTGCCTGGCTAACTTTCTCCCTCGCCCCTTTTTAGCCTGAGGAAAATGGACTCAGCTTCATGAGAGCTAGCTTAGTTTTTCTATGGTGTTTGCTTAAGTCGAGCTAGGGTCTAGGCCATTATTCGTGAAGCTGTACAGGTTGACATGATTGGCCCAGGAAGTACTTGCTAGGCTATGACTCAAGCTTGTACTTAACAGACAACCGCTTCTGTTTTTCTCTAGCCCAAGGCTCAAACTTCCTCTGCAAGGGCTAAGTCCTTTTCCTTTAGCATTCTTTTAGTGTTGTTTGATCTTCTTGTGCTTTGTTGCCTCTTTATTCATGGTCTCTGTCGGTTAGTGATTGATCGCTCCTTACTTTGTTTGTCGTTCAGATGAGGTAGTTGCATCGAGGATAACGTGGATCAAACCAGAAGCCGATGGAGCAAGGAGACACAGATGACAACAAGACTCTGAGTAGGACAACTACAAGTACACTGAGGATCTCAAAGTTAACCAATCAATAGGTCACACATCCCACCCAACCTCATAGAATCCTATTAGATATGCAATAATGTAGCTGCTAGTGCTTTACTTTCATGCAAATGAACTATGATAGGTTGCATGGTAGAATTGCTTGAAGCTATTACCTTGACTGCAACCTTTACCCCTACACACCCTGTTGTTAGGCAAGATGCTCACTTACTACTTACTTCTACTACACATTATATCTATGATGTGATGCATGGTGGAGGATTGTTTGTGAGTGGCTAAGGCACATGGTGCTGCTAAAACTAGTGATAACTTGGGGAGATTTTGGCATGTGTCTTGGGTGTGTGGTGAGGGTTGAGTCGACTAGATAGGATTCTACGATGAGTCCTTCAGATAAGTCTTGTCGAGATGGTGTGACCTGAGCATCCTCTATGATCAGAGGTACCTATGGTGGGTACATGTGAGTGGAGTAGACCTAGCGATGCCTCACTAGGGGTGAGCCCCTAGGGAGGAGGTTCCATTGAGGCACGGGGTGTCAGTTAACCCCACATGAGAAGATGTCCTATCTAGTCCCCTAAGGACTGGTATGTCAAGACAACTAGATCATAGGACCCTACGTACACACCACTCATTCCTGAATGGGCGGGGGATGGATGTTGACCAGCTAGGGTGGTGCCACTACTGCCTAGGATGTAGGTGATAGTGTAGGGAGGTACGGGCGTATGGCTCACACCCACCTAAGACAATATAGTGACCTTGAGGGCCCGGTACTATGTCTCATAGTCTCAGCGTGCTGGTGGACTCTGGGGTGACTTAGGGCTGAGTGGCATGGTGGCATCGTATCGGTTGGGAGGCAGCCCGGTATCTACCTAGATGGTGGGCACCATCGATGATGGTGATCTTATGGTTCTAGGTGTACACTGCTCTGCAAAGTTGATCGATCTATACATATAGCCAGTGTCCACGGATATGGACATTGCTATGACCTACGCTTCCCTTAATTAGTAAGAGGTGTCCTTTCTTCTTCTGCCCCCTGGGTTTGGTGTTGGTTTCTGGCTTTGGACTGTTGAGGCAAGTCACGAGAGGGAGTCGTCCTTGCCACCTAGATAGTGAGAGTGTGGTGAGATGTGTGTGATGGGATGACTGAACGTGTGTGGATGAGATGGGTTAAAACTTGATGAGCTATTATAAAATATTGATGAACTTGCATAGGAAAACTACATCCATAAATAGGCCTTTTGCTCTACCCTTACATTCCACTTACTATAAAGCAAACGTAAAGCATAGGGTGGGATCCTAGTGGCCAGTACAAATCAGTACTGAAAGATTTTTGGTAGGTTTTGGATGTAATCTACGATGAATAGTGGAAATTAGGAGGATTAGATGGTCTCATTCCTACGCTCAAGGTTCATGGAGGTGATGAAGTCTACACCCGCTGACCTTCTATGCTGACTCTGATAATTGCGCATGAAGGAGGAGCCTTCACCCAGTAGACACGTGGCGTCTACTCTAATGCTAGTTATGTGTGTGTTCTGCTAGTATACGTTGTACTGAGGTGTGATATCAAGTGTTGTATTACCTTGTAAACTTGTAATTCTATGATGTATGGACTATCATATCAACTGAATAATGATAATGTGAAAGTTTGGTCTTCTTGGACTCTCACAATATGATGCAATATGTGGATTTCTCTTCAAGGAAATTGGGGATTGTTTTAGTTGGTATCAGAGCCATACTTGACCTTAGGACAAGACCCTTAGGACCAAACACGAGTATAGAAGCCAAGCATCCTACCTGATGTAGAACAATAGGTGCTAATACTTGTTTCCTTCCCTGCCATGAGTTGTAATGCTAACTAACCTCTACTAACTAACTAACTATAGGAGCCAGCAGAGGCGGGTGGCTTCGTCGTCGCGCCACAAGAGCCAAGGGGAGTGGGGTGTTCCGCCAATGTGCCCTAGGAGCTACCAGGGGTGAGCCCCTCTGCCTAGGTGATGAGTACAGGCCCGATCTTCCGAGAGGTAGCCGGTAAGTTCGATTTGTGGAGATCTCGACGTTGGCGATCCGGCTTCAAATCAGACACGATTCGAACCCTGCAACCGTTACACCACCGCTCCGTTGGTTATCAACCAAGCACAACTTGATTGACCTCGCCAAGAAGGCTTTTCCTGCAAGCGAATCGAAGAGCACAAGCAAGAAGGTAAAACACGCAATCTGAAATTGCAAATATGAATGACGCGAATATGAATAGAGGGTTCAAGAACTCGGTTCCAAAGGACTAATCGACACAGTGGAGGAGATCAAGAACGGGGGCCCTGGATCACTGTAAAAGGATTTGTCACCACAGTTACAATGAACGATTCAGTTTCTCGAGGGAAAACTAAACTCTAAACAAAACCCAATTGTGTAGCAGCGGCGACGGCTATGTTTATAGTCTAAGACTCGACCTAGGGTTGGGGACGGCCAGGGGTTGGGCACCCACAACTTGGGCTTAAGGCCCGACACGATACATGGCCAAGTTGGCCCAAATAGGTGACGCAGCACCTTGCCGTGGTCACATAGAATGATCCATGGACCTTCTGGAGCTGGGACCAGATCCAAAACGACGGCATCGTCGTCCCCTTTCCAACGCATCCAAGAACGGCCTGTTTCGATGTCGTATGAGAAAGTTATGACCAAAACAGTGACGACGTGTCTGCTGAATCCGAGGACGACGTGGCAGCTGAGTTGGAAACGAATTGCAACTTGGGGAAGACCATGGCGTCGGTGTGTCCAGCGTGGCGATGTCCTCATCATCCTCCCCTTCTCGAATTGGAGTCGTCCTCGACTCCATCTTGGCGATGTCCTCATTACCAGGAGCAGGGGCGGGCTCAAAACAGCCTTGTTCTGATGAGGTAGAGCAAGGGTTGGGGGGTTTGTCCCCCCCAAACGCATCTGCCATCCGATGACACTGAGGTGAGTTATCAATTCCTCTATTTTTCCTGTTTTAGTTGGATTTCATCGTGACTTATGTTTTTTGTCCCATGCAGCATTGGTAGGCATCGAAATCCTTTGGCGCTGGTGCCAAAGAAGAGCATAGCCCTCCAATCATGGTAGCCATTGTTAGCTGGTGTCGCACCCATTTTAGGCGGGAGAGGCGCTAGTGTGACTACATCGCCAGTCGGTCAGGCGCCACCCATGATGGCGCCTATGCCCTCGGTGGGACGGGCGGACATGGGTGTTCAAGGGGCACATTTGGAGGTCGTGGAGTGGTCAGGTGACGATCGCAATACCGCTACCGATGGTGGGGCGAGTAGGGCTGCCAACCGTGCTTATGGCGCTGACCACAGCAGGGCACGACATAGCCGGTCATGACCCCACCGACACTGGTGGAGGTGGCGCCAGCTTTGATAGATGGGTCACAAGCTAGGCACAACCGTAGTGTTGCTTGAGGCATTGGCATGCCCTGTACCATCAGCGGCCCAAGCGATGGTGCATGCCATGGGCTAGACTAAGGGGGATGCGGTCGAGGGGTCCCCAGGAGTCATGGTGCTAGGATAGAGGTTCGCGTCTACACCACTGACCCCTTCCATCACTAGAAGGGGCATCCCGGTGGGGACGTCATGACAAGAGGGGTCAGTGGCGCTTGGGGATGGCGAGGAGTCATCCCTGACCCTAGCATCGGTGGGTAGTGGCTCACCCACATGGGGCGAGCCCCTGCTCCAGCTGGTAGATCCACAGGATCTAGCATCGATGCTTTTTACCCTTGACACCGTAGAGAACATGGAGCGTAAGAGCCTCGATGTAGGGATTGCATCTGTGCTCGAGGCCCTCGACAATGCTGCGTGCGCATTACGTGACATCATTGTTCCCTCTAGCCAAGTATTATTTGGTCCTGCTTCTTACCCTTTTCTTCCTCTATATACTTTTTGTATCTTGACCATCATCTCCTTGTAGTCCCTTATAGCTCACAGCTGGGGGAAATCTCAGTTCCTTCATCATTAGAAGGAAGCCTAGGACCACCTCATCTAGGAGGCCTAGCTACGTAGGGAGGTGATAGCTTAGCTCATTGCCGCCTAGCAGAGGGTGGTCAAGCTGACTCCCCTCACTAAGAGACAGCCAATCTTTGGTCACAGGTGGCTGAGGCCATGTTGGGATGCTGATGAGGCCAAGAAGGTGTTCGAGGCCTTGTCGGTGAGGCTCAGTGGAAGGATGACAAAGAAACCACCAGGGTTAGGAAGGAGCAGGATGAGTTGCTCTAGAAGGTGGCCGAAAACCTGCTAGTAGATCCTTGACCTTCTATGCGAGGTCGAGAAAGAAAGGGATCTGAAGCTGGGGCCAAGGAGAAGCTCATGGCCCTAGAGAAAAGGGCGAGCCTAGATGCCATGGCAGTCGCTCGGCTGTGCAAAAAGCAGGATCAGCTGATCCAAACCATGGAGAGGCTCCACTTGGAATGTGGTGCGGCTCACGAGGAGTGTGACTCAGCTTTTCGAGAGCATGACTAGGCCTGCTAAGAGCACGACGATGTACAGCAGAAGGTTAGCTCCCTCCAGGCCTGAGCTCGAAAGGGAGACGACCTGGAAGCTGGCGGCCAAGAGCATTTCTACTGAGCTAGGCTATGGATCTCGCTGATGTGACGAGAAATCTCTAGGTGGAGAGTGACGAGCTTGGTATCCTAAGCACCACCCTCAAAGTGGTCTACGATGACCTTGAGGTGGTGTGGTCGGAGGGGACTAGCTCGCTCATGGCTCATGCCATTGAGATCATGGTTCAGGTGCGCCAGCTTTAGAGGAATGCCCTTCGCATAGGGGTCAATTAGTCCTTTGCAATTGCTCATTCTCATTATGGGGATAGCATCGATTTGGAGGCATTGAGCCATGGCTACGTGCTCGGTTATGAAGTCCACGAGCTAGAGGAGATGGAAATGGTAGTGGCTCCCCTTTCGCAGGACCTAGCGGACAAGATAAAAGGCGTAGTTCTCCCCTGGAGGGGCTAGTTAGTTAAATAGGTTGGGTGGTCATTTTTGTAATAAGCAGACAAGTTCCGACCCTTGTGCTTTGTTTAAACAAGCTTGTTATTTTGTTTGAACAAATTTGTTCTTTTCTTCCTTTTTGTGTGTAAAAAGGGGTTAATGCGTTCTGACCCTTCCTATTGTGAAGACCGTAAAGCTTGATGTTAGGGCAAGAAAACCAATGCCTCAAGGGGTTAATGCATGATCAAAGTTTTCTTGTAGTCCGACAAGTTTTACTCAACGTTCATTTCCGCAACCCTTGCTTCTAGGTCTTGACGTGAGAAAGGGGTCGGGCATAGTGACTATTTCAGAAAGGGTATATGTATACCCTTATCATCCCCTGAGTGAGACCCGACCCCTTGCTGTTGCTGTGGTCGGGTTTCACTAAAGATCGAGGAGACAATAATGAAACTAGTAGGAGAAAGCGTCTCTTATTTTTAGAAACATCATTCTTAGTTTTTGTACATATCCCTCCCTAGGATCTGAGCCATCATTCTACGACCGCGCATTCAGTCTCCTTGCGAGTCCAACTTTCCTCAAGCCCTGCACATAGCGGTGGTCTGGTCAAGGGTTGGCTTGTCTTTGTGATCATCACCCCTATCCACGGTTTCCGCAACCAGAGGGGTTTAGCTAACGTCACTTGCCATGATGGCTCGAGTGACGCACTCAGTGAGCTCGCTAATAGGCATGTCCGAGTGGAATCTAGGTCCATCATTCATAATGGGGTCAACATAGCCCTCATGTGGCATTCCACTACTCCTTAACCCACCTCCCAGCAGATGCCCGAGTCATTCTAGGAGACTAAGTCAGGTGGCCCACTGGCCTCCCCTCGATGGAGATTCTGTGGGCTTGACTCGAGGTTAGGATCAAACGAGAAGGTTGAGATCACCATGTCCGCTTTTGAGCGGGTTGGGCAAAGGTCGTTGGGACTCATCTGCATTTTCTCCCCTAGCTCTGTTCGACGCGAGGCGGCCTCGAGCCCTTCGTAGGCCAACCTTTGAACCAGGCCCGTAAGATTATTGAATGAAAAGGAAATGTTGTCTACAAGTTACAACTTCCTCTAGAGATGAGTATGATATTCGATGTCTTCTATGTTTCTCAATTGAAAAGATGCCTTCGCATACCTAAGGAAGCCATTGCACCCACCAACATTAAGATCCAATCAGATTTGACATATGAAGAGAAACCAATCCGAGTGCTAGAAGAAATGGAAAGAGTAACATGGAGCAAGGTCATTTGGTTCTACATGGTGGTGTGGAATAACCACAGTGAACAAGATGCCACGCGGGAATGGGAGGATTATTTACATGAGGTTTATCCCACCTTTTATGAGGAATGGTAGGTCTTTCAAATCTTAGGATGAGATTTCTATAAGGGGGAGGGGCTGTAACACCCTAGTGTTAAGCTTTACATTTGGCACTTGCATTTCATGAGCACAAGCATCATCCAAGCATTCATGAACATGAGCATAAGAAATTTCATCTCATTCTTATACCTTATCACATGAAATGTTGATTTTATATATATTCGTATGCTTGCAATCTTATATGACCAATGTATGACATGGTTGTGAGGTGATGAAAACACCTTAGGCACATCTAGAATGATAAATGGAATAATGTTTATATTCATGACATAGACCAAATTTGCCTCTAAGTGTTGGTTTCATTTGAAATGCCATTTTCATGATACTAGTTTGACCAAAGTTGAACAGTAGCTTAGACTATTTGTATGGCTATATGACATAAATAAAAGTTGTAGTTCTTGTCATGGGTCAAACTTTATTTAAGGGTCATGAGCTAGTTCAGTGTCTAACATGGTCAAATAGAGCTTACAAGTATCAACAAAATGCTGTTTTCAAAACTTGAAATTTCGCTTTAACTGAGTTTCAGTTTCAATGTAGTCCACTTTGGATCTTTGTAGTTTGAAAACCATTGAGAATTAGATGATGCTTCATAAAGAAAAGTTGGAGATCTCACATAGCTCTACGACTTTCACTAATACCAATTTTGCTAACTTGGACTGGATTAGGAGATATAGAGGAACGAAGTAGCGCTGTCAGTTGCTAAATCGGCACTTAGCAGATTTGAATCGGCTGGCCGTCGTGGCCGACCGTGCCAGGCCGCGCACGTCATGTGGTGGCAGCACACCAGCGTCGGGCCAGCTGGTCAGGCCAGCAGGGGGAGATAAAGGAGGTGAAGTCGCCGTGCTCACCCACTCTCGCTCTCTCGTCCTCTCTCTGCCTCTCCTTCACCCGTAGCAACAAGCCGAGCACTGCCATCGCCATTGCCGAGGTCTGCCGCGCTCGCACGCCACCGCCACCACACCATTGTGCAATTGCTCATGCACACCACTTGGCCATCACCTCCTCGACCTTGCCAACCCACCATTTGATGAGGACATCACTTCTTCAGAGATACCCGCTAATCCTCCAACCGTCATGCAAGGTCCAATGACCCGGGCTCGAAAGCGACAACTCAATTTAGAGGTGAGCTTGTTCTTAAGCGATACCTTTCATACTTTTTAGAATAGACTACTACCTAATGATGTTATCTTGCTTAGGAACATTGGAGAGGGTCATGGAGGACTTAGAGGAAGTGGTGGAGGTGATGATGACCAACAAGGATGTCCAACACAAGCCGGAGGCTCAGTCCAACAAGAATTCGAGTCTGCCTCGGCCTCCTGGACCAATCTGCCTTAAACTGGTCATCCAGGATGCATCCGGACTCCAGTTTTCGATGATCCACATATGGATGGAAAGCTAATTTGATAAGGAAGCCAATACAAGTGGTTTCATGTCAAAATCTATTCGGAATCAACAGGAATCGGTCAAAACAAGTCAGCGTCCAGAATCTGCCAGGGTGCTGCGACACCGTCTTTTGGTCCGTTGGACCATGTATCGAGTTTGGGCCCATTAGGGGCGCATCTAGGGGTCTTGCATGACCCTAGAGTCTTCATAAACAGCCGCCGCCCCTCCATTAGGGTTCAGGTTTTTCTTAGATTATTCTATCAAGAATAGTTTCGCCGTTCATCGGTTTGTGAGAAACCAACTTCGTGAGATAATCATTCATCTACAATTTGGTTGTGTTCTTTCTTGTTCTTGCTTGTGTTCTTCGTTGTGCAGGCAAGGATTAGCCTTCTTGGCAAGGTCAACCTAGGTTCATGACTTGGTTGATAACCAGAGGAGCTGTGGTGCTAAGATTGTAGGGTTCGATCTTTTGATCTAAAGTTGGATCGGTGTGTCATTCTCCGTCACAACGATAGTTACCATCACCTGATGGAAGATCAGGATCCCCGTCTCCATTAAGTGGTAATCAGAGCTAAGGTATACTGTCAGGTTCACTTTTATTCCCTAGTTTGAGTGTTTCGCATTCGTCCCATAGTCTAGTGCCATACTCGTTTTTCCTATTCTAGAACCTTCCGCGCCATAGCCTTTGCATATTTAGTTTCAGAGTCCGTCGTGTTGAGTTTATGTCTTGGTCGAGATCTTGTTGCTAGTTAGGTTGTGTTAGAGTCCAGTTCGTGTGTTTTCCCCCATCGTTTCCATCAAATCATTGCTGTTGTGACCAAATTTGCGCACATTGTTCCCGTTTTGTCCTCTAATTCGGAGCTAATTCTTAAAACTGGTCTAGTTTTCGTATACGGACTCCAATTTCAATGTTCCATATATCAAAATTGATTAGAAAAAAAATTAGGATCCTTCCATCTCCGGCTTTGCTAGGGTTTGAAAATTTTTAGATTGGTCAAAAAGTGGGCACAAGATCCTCTTTTCGTGGTCAGAAGGTTTTTGTCGATTTTGAGCAAGTTTTCTGAAAATTCCATCGGCCACGTCTTACACTTGTTTGAGCTCATATTTTCTATGGTTACTTCTTTTGTGCTCCTAAGTAAAGAAAAAATATCAAAAAATAAAATAAAATAATCAAAATTTCCCAAAAAAACAACGACAGCCCAAAAAATAGAAAAAAAAGAGATGGGCAAAAGAGGAACAAAATCTAGAGGAGCACATAGAGAAGACAAAGTGAGCTGTGTTTGCGTGTGCTGTCTGGTTCCTTGTTTGTGTTGCTGTTTCCATTCACTATACTTATTTTTCACACACCTGTCACCTTGCTATCCACCATACTTACTTGTTTGTTACACACCTGGTACTTGGAGCATTTTAGACCAGCAACGAGAACAAGCACTTTGGACTATAATTCAGCATTACTTTCTGTTACTGACTTGTGTGCCTAGATATACATATTACTCTTTGTTTGCCTTCCAAGCTCCACAAATTCTTCAGATCAGTACAGAAAAGGGGCCTTGCAATCTCGGTACCACTACCTCATAGGTATCACGAACCAGCCGCCGGTTGTACTGCCCACTACTTGCGTTGGTAAGAACTTTGTAAGAGCTTGGTAAGACTGCTTCCACTTGCTATGAAAAGTGACACCACTACAACCACATAGTCATTTGGTAGGGATAAGCTTTCACCGTTTATTCCTGTTTTTGTGTTTACAATGGCAGGAGGTGATCAGACTAAAGATAACAATCCTAAGGGTTTCAACGAGTGTGTCAGCCAAGAGCAACTACAAGCTGTTGTAGAGGATGCCCAAAAAAGGATGAATGAGGTGATGAGGACATCACTACTTCATCGCATATAAGCCAAGTAGAGGAGGAGGTCCAGCATGGGCGTCCAATTCATCTTTTTCATGGTGGAAAGCCTAGTCCAACTCAAGTTTCGAGTCCGGTTTGGGCTCCTAGGACCAGTCTGCCTTAAACTAGTCCCCTAGGACGCATCTAGACTCCGTTTTTGACGATGCATGTATGGTTGGAAAGCTAATTTGATAAGGAAGCCAATACAAGTGGTTTCACATCAAAAGACAGTTCGGAATCAACAGGAATCAGTCAAAACAAGTTAGCGTTCAGAATCTGCCAGGGTGCTGCGACACCGTCTTTTAGGTCTGTTGGACCGTGTATCATGTTTGGGCCCACTAGGGGGCGCGTCCAGGGGGGGTGATGCCTAAGACTCTATAAATAGCAGCCGTCGCTCTCCTTAGGGTTTGGGTTTTATTTAGTTCTTGATTTCCTCATGAAACAGACGTTGTTTTGCTACAACTGTCACCGCCAAGGCCGCTTGCTGTGAACCAGGGACCCCAGTTCTTGATCTTGTTCGCCTAGTGGCGATTAGTCCTTTCAAATAAAGATTTGAACTCTTTCTCAATATCATAAGCCTCATATTTATTTGCAATTTCAGATTGTGTTTATCTTATTCTTGCTTGTGTTCTAGATTCGCTTGCAGGAAAGCCTTCTTGGCAAGGTCAATTACGTTCGCGTGGTTGATAACCAACGGAGCAGTGGTGTAACGGTTGCAGGGGTCCGAATCAGTCTTGGTTCGAAGCCTAGATCGTGAACGTCGAGTCTCCACCAATCGACGCTATCATAGCTTTCGGAAGATCGGGCCTAGTCTACATCAAGTGGTATTAGAGCACCTTGTTGCCCGTTAGGTATAACTTTGTTTTCCCCTTTAGTCCACAAAAAGCCCAAAAAATATACACTATCACATATCTCTAGTCCTATAGCCCCACTATGCTTTGCAATTTTTTTAATTTCAGTTTGCTTTATTGAACTATCGTCCCTTGCCGCGTCTTAGTGTTCGTTGTGTTCTGATCTTGTTCTTGGTCTAGTGTCAAGTCTTGTTTCCTAGTGTGGCTTGCATCAGATTGATCTCTCGTTTTTCTTTGGATCTGAAATAGTCATGGAGTGGGTTGCGTGATTGAGTTTGGTTTGTCTAGCGATTCCTTCTACGGCTTCCTCGGTTAAGTATTTTTCTTTCCACGGTGGAAATATCTAAAGTCTAATCTCTTATGTGCAGCACTTTTATGAGATAAAAAAACATAAAACAAAGAAAAAGGCAAAGAGGTGCAAAAACCAAAAGAAGGAAAAAAAGCCGCACCTAAAAAAAGAGAGAAAAAATAAAGAAGGAAAAAAAAGTTTAGAAGTGCTTGCATCCTTTTGAGTCCTTGTGCTGAGTTGTATTGTATTGCTTGCTTGAACTAGGTTTAGGACGAGTTTAGGCTACCGACATTGACTAGCTTGGGACTACTTTTCAATCTTGCAATTTCTGAATTAAATTATTGCTATTCCTTGCTACTATATTGTGTCTGTCCAAGCTCCACTTTCTTCTAATCAAGTACAGGTTCGCCTTGCAACTGTTACACTCAAGCTACAATGGTATCACAGTCACTGACCGATTGCACCGCCTGTTGCTTTGGTAAGAACACTTGTAAGACCGTGGTAAGACGTTTGAGAGTTGAGTGCCTTGTTTTTCCTTGTCCACATCCTATAGTAGTTCATAGGAAAATACATACTTGTGTATTTTCTTGTTTGATTCTAACAATGATAGGTTGTTCATATCCACCGACTTATGATGGTATATGTTCTGATGAATACATGGAGTGGGAAATTGCCATAGATAACATATTTGCTACTCACTTTATGTGTCCAAGGAGGAAGGTAAAAAATGCATCTAGTGTTTTGCCAACATTCTGCTTTATCTTGGTGGGAGTCTTTAGATCCTTCTGATAAACCTCAAACTTGGAATGATATGAAAGATCTTATGAGAGAAAATTTTGCTTAATCCATCTCTTGTAATTAATTCAAATGATGAGGTGCATCAACTAGATCAATCTCTTGTTATTCCTCCTGCTATGCCTAACCTTTTGCAGGACAATGTACAAAAGAGCGAGGATGACATGATAGAAAATGAGATGCTCATAGTCTCATGTGACAATTCAGAACCATCAACTATTACTCCTGCTAAACATGAGAGCAAAGGTAAAACCCATGATGCTAAACTCACGGAAGGTGAGAGTTCTCTTGATGTTCTGAATTTTTCCACCAATCATGCTATGATAGAGCAAATTTTAGTGGAGCCTTCGCTTGATTTATCTTTGTCCCATGATAATTTGTTTGATGTTCCTTGTGATAAAGATGAATTGGACGCCCATGCTGGACCTCCTCCTCTACTTGGCTTGTATGCGATGATGTAGTGATGTCCTCATCATGAGGCCATCAGGAAGGCCATCATTGACGCACTCATTGAACTCAACATTGGCAACCACATGGAGAGATTGGACAAACAAATTTCCACGCTAATCGACAAGGTTACTAAGTTGGAAAACTTTGTGGCGGGCAACAACGACGTCTCCAGCAGCAACACCGATGGTCAAGACACGGTGTATGATGCCAATGGGAACATAGGTCGAGCAGCTTTCCAACAAGAGAGATTGCAACAACGTCTTCGCCGCAACACGACAGGTATGGGTGGTGTCCACCACCACCGTCAAGGTAATAATCACCGTGTGCCCGATGATCCTTATGCTAAAATTAAGTTCACAATACCATCTTTTTTGGGTCATTATGATGCTAAGGGATATCTTGATTGGGAGATGACGGTAGAACAAAAGTTTAGTGCCCACCTTGTACCTGAGCAGCATAGAGTTAGACAAGCTACTAGTGAGTTTAAGGATTTTGCCATTATTTGGTGGAATGGGCTAGCTGCATAGAATGCTTTACCTGGTATGTGGGAAGAACTTAAGGTAGCTATGCATGATCGTTTTGTTCCTCCTTCTTATCATAGAGACTTGCATAAGAAATTGATGCATTTAGAACAAGGAGATAAATCTGTATAGGATTACTATGGTGAGCTCCAAAAGGGATTGATGCGCTGCAGTGTTGTGGAGGGAAACGAAGATGCCATTTGTCAGTTTTTATTTGGGTTTGAGGCATGAGATTCAGGACATTGTTGATTATAAAGAATCTAACACTGTCAACCAGTTGTTTCAGTTTGCTATGCTTGTAGAAAAGGAATTCAGGGGCGTGAACAGCAGGGCAAGAGCAAGGTCAGCACCAGCACATACACACCATGCTCGGCACCATCTTCAGGGCTGACCAAGCCAACCACTTTTGGGTGCCTCCACCAGCGAGCAAGTGACCAGCAACCTCTGGAGTTTCTACTACACCTAAGGCACCTCCCGCATGACCTTCAGATTCAGGTAAAAATTCTTTGCTGGTGCCTACCAAGAGTTCCTCATCCGTTGCATCGACGGGACGCACTTCAGGTATTGTTTCAGATCACGATGCAAAATTCTTGAGTCATTTTTGGCGCACATTGTGGAATAAATTGGGGACCAAGCTGCTATTTTCTATAACATGTCATCCCCTAAATTGATGGGCAAACTAAGGTTGTGAATCAAACATTGTCCACCATGTTGAGAGCCATTTTGAAGCACAATTTGAAGATGTGGGAAGAGTGTTTGCCACATGTGGAGTTGCATATAACAGGGTGGAACATTCCACCACCAAGGTAAGTCCTTTTCAGGTAGTGTATGGTTTTAACCCCCGTGCTCCTATTGATCTTTTGCCTTTACCTACCACTGAGAGAATACAAAGTGATGCTAGAGAGCGTGCTGATTTTATTCATAAGTTGCATGAAACAACTAAAGCAAATATTGAAAGCATGAATGAAAAGTATAGAATTGTTGGTAGTAAAGATAGAAAAGAGATTAAACTTGAACCGAGTGATTTGGTTTGGTTACATTTAAGAAAAGATAGATTTCCTGAGCTACATAATTCTAAATTAATGCCAAGAGCAGCTGGTACTTTTAAGATCATTGAGAAAATAAATGATAATGCCTACAAACTTGAATTGCCACCCAAGTTCGGGGTTAGTCCCACCTTTAACATTGTAGATTTGAAACCTTATTTGGGAGAAGAAGATGAGCTTGAGTCGAGGATGACTCCAATTCAAGAGGCAGAGGATGATGAGGACATCACTTCTTCAAAGGTACCCGCTGATCCTCCAACCGTCATGCAAGGTCCAATGACCCGAGCTCGAAAGCGATAACTCAATTTAGAGGTGAGCTCGTTCTTAAGCGATACTTTTCATACTTTTGAGAATAGGCTACTACCTAATGATGTTATCTTGCTTAGGAACATTGGAGAGGGTCATGAAGGACTTAGAAGAAGTGGTGGAGGTGATGATGACCAGCAAGGACGTCCAACACAAGCCGGAGGCTCAGTCCAACAAGAATTCGAAGTCTGCCTCGGCCTCTAGGACCAGTCTGCCTTAAATTGGTCACCCAGGATGCATCTGGACTCATGTTTCAATGATCCACATATGGATGAAAATCTAATTTGATAAGGAAGCCAATCCAAGTGGTTTCATATCAAAACCTGTTCGGAATCAACAGGAATCATCAAAACAAGTTAGCGTCTAGAATCTGCCAGGGTGCTACGACACCGTCTTTTGGTCAGTTGGACCATGTATTGAGTTTGGGCCCATTAGGGGCGCGTCCAGGAGTCTTGCATGACCCTAGAGTGTTCATAAACAGCCACCACCCCTCCATTTGGGTTTGGGTTTTGCTTAGATTATTCTGTCAAGAATAGTTTTGCCGTTCATCGGTTTGTGAGACCCCAACTTTGTGAGATAATCATTCATCTGCAATTTGGTTGTGTTCTTTCTTGTTCTTGCTTGTGTTCTTCGTTGCATAGGCAAGGATTAGCCTTCTTGGCGAGCTCAACCTAGTCCGTGACTTGGTTGATAACTAGAGGTGCTGTGGTGCTAAGATTGCAGGGTTTGATCTTTCGATCTGAAGCCGGATTGGTATGTCATTCTCCGCCATAACGATAGTTACCATCACCTAACGGAAGATCGTGATCCCTGTCTCCATTACCATTGCCTTAGTCAGAGTCCAGGTCCTAGAGCACTGCCGAGCTCCAAGCTCACCATGGCTAGCCTTATCCACCGCTCCTCCTATCTCCTTCTCCTTAGTTCCATCATCACCTTAGGTCATAGATGCTCACGTCGTTGTTTATTTAACAACTACCGCCGCCATCACGTGGGAACGCGTGATGCCGCCAGTGCATGTCCGAGATGGCTGCAAGCACGTGCTCGCCACCACCAACTTCACCGGCCGCCCTTAGCATGCTCTGGTACCCATTACCATGTAGCCTAGATGTGTTGCACCTTCCCCGATGATGGAGAACTACCTTTGGCTGTCGTCTCATCAGAACAGTGACACCACCGCCGTGCTCTGTGCACCGCCGTGCTACCATGCATGTGGCTAGAGCTCAACGCTGCTACACCTGTGGCTCAATCGATACCATAGAGCTCTGCTAGGGTTTGTAGATGCCGTAGCTATGCTTGCCTGGCCATGACATTGGCAGGGATGGCCGGAGCACCACCACATGCCGCCATCGAGCCACCATGCTCGCCGGTGAGCTAGCTTCAGTGATCCTCCAAGCAAACCTAGGGTACTAGTAGGTGCATAAGAGAGTGAGGAACACAATGTCGGTGACCTCGCCGCCAGTGACCTCGTCGTTGATGAGTTTGCCGCTGGTCAAGCTGCACCCCTGCTCTATGTGTCGCTGACATGTGGGTCCCGTTGACTCGCGGGTTCTAGCTGTTAGTCGGTTTTTGAAATATTTTTCTTGATTTATTTTCACATATTTGAATGCAAACTTCAAAAATTCATATCTAGAGCTAAGAGTATCCAAATGGGGTAAACCAAATTTTATTGGATTCATCTTGAAGTGTACTATTTGATAAAAATATGAAATCTACTGTTTAGGCTATTTTTCTGTGATAATTAAATTGAGCAAGATAAGTGCTTTTAAAATAGTTTCTATCTTGTAAATTGCATAGCTTGAGCTAGGAAGGTGATAAAATTGTGACTCCAATTTTGATGGTCTTGTGTTGATGTGCTCTAGCTAGGAAAAGTATTAAAGCTATAGTAAGCATACTTGTAATATGGTGTTCATATTTAATCCTAATTAATTGCTAGTTTTTAGTGAAAAAAATTGGGGTAAAAATACATAACATATGAGCATACAAATTTTTACATAGTGTTATCATGCTAGGAGGAAAGTAAGAAAAATATTAAATTTGTTACTCGACACTTTTCACTATGCTAAACTATTTTTGCTAAAATAAGCATATATAACTTGTCATTTTTGTAGAGGTAGCTGTACTTATCAAAATGGCATGAAATTTGTATAGTACACTATTAGGGTCATTTGTAGGCTACTATAATTTTATCAAAATTTATTAAGTAATAGAAATATTTATCCTTTAAATCACCTTATTATCTAAGGAAATTAATAAATGAATATAAATAAATTAGTTAGGCCTAACCATGATGTTTTCTGTGGTGTGTGTGATGCATATAATCTATTGATACTATTAGTGAGGCTTAGAGGTATGTGTTTATAGGCAGCTAGTTTATTATTGCCTTATAATTCAACTAGATGGCTACATGTATAGTTTCTGTTGTGGTAATAATTTCATGATGATAATAACCTTTTCTGTGAAACTTGTTAATAACAAAGTTGTAGATAACTTACTTATATAACTTGTGTTAAATATTTTTATAATCATAGGCCTTATGGTCTAAGAATTATAGCTATTAGAATTCTATTGTAAAAATGCTTGCTCTCTAGACAAATCTGAATGATTGAATTGTTTGTCCTAGATAACTGCTGAATCACATTAAGATGATTAAAATAAAGTTATAGGCAATTTCATAAGCATTCCAGAATATCTACAATCATATTGTTTTGATGTGTATAACTCTAGTTATGGTCAAAACTAGTGGATGTTGTCTTGTAGTCTAGAAAATTGCTTAGATGAGAATTTGTTTAGTTACTAGAGAAGAGATATGCACCTACTCAGTAAAATAAGATGCAACTTGTTATCACCTTAATCCAATGTGTTGAAAACACCTATGAAAATGCATTTCATCACACCATATCATACATGTCATTATATATGCATCCATGATATCTTATTTCATGCTCATGCATATAGGATCATCCGAAGGGATAACTCTTTTGGAGTTCAATGAAGAAGAAGAGGAGGATCAGTAGGAGACACCTTAGGCCATAGCTCTAGAAGGAGAGGAGCAAACTCTTAAGGACCTCCCTAAGTTCCTGGATCATAGGCCAACCTCCTTCCTCAAAGGCAAGCCCCGGAGCATTTTAAGCCTCCCATGCTTTACAAAATATCACTTGAGTCCTTTTTATGTTTGATGCATTAGGTTATAAGAGTTGAATTGGAAATAGTTGATGCATAGAACTACCTTGCCTAGATATATACACCTTTAACCCTATGTAGGTCTAGGATCGAATACATGCTTAGACTAATAGAAGTCGGGTGATTTTCTATCACCTGTGAGATATAGGTGGATATCGAAGCACGGTTGGCTATATTTGCTATCGTGGAAAAGAACCATGGGGTAATACAAATGGAGGTCGGGTGAGTCTATGTGTAGGTTGACTCATGTGAATCCATTTGTGCTGATTAAGGACCATACCGTTGTTGGGTGCTTCTAACAAGATTGAACACATGCCTCTCACTTATCTAGCCGAATAACTCATTTCGACCACGAAGCTGAGTAGCTCAACTCAGGCGGTGCCCCATTCTATAAAAGTGTGCACATTAGATGATAGTAAGGATGTGTAGGGAGCTAGATGTGAGCCCAAGGGTAGGGTAGTCCTGATCATCCTGGCAGCTAGTTGTCCCTGATTGTCCCTGCAAACCATTTTGGACCTGAGTTGTACCAAAGGTGACCTAAAGTGATCGTTGATCTAGTCTGCCTAGGTTTGTGTTAGGAATAAATTCCTAGCTGGTTGAAATCAATTCGAATTGCCATCTATCCCTTATAGTGAGAAACTTGGCTAGTACCAACATCATAGTAACTGTGTTATGGAATATGATGGTTCGTATGAACATGGAATTACTACACCGGCTATGGTTACTATTTTATGCTACTAAATGATATACAACATGTTTGGCACAGGTTAGTTGCTAATCTAGAGATGAATAGCTATAGTTAACTTGATGACTGAATTATAATTGTACAACTGAATTAGTCGCTTTTTTATGCCAAATGTTGTCAAGCTAGCTCCACTTATAAAGCCTTGTGTAATCCTTGGAGTCACTTTATTTTTGGTTTATGATGGGTAAGTCTAGCTGAGTACCTTCTCGTACTCAGGGTTTCATTCCCATTGTTGTAGATGGTATAGTTTATCATGGCTATTACAAGAACTGCTTCTGTCCCACCGTGGATGAGGAGTAAGCCTTAGGCAAGCATCCCTTATGAATCCCTCTCTTTTGCTTTTGTGGTAGTGTGATTGTGAGCTGTGAAGTGGACTGAGATGCCTAAGGGGGGGGTGAATTAGGCAACTTAAAAAAATAACTCTAAACTTTAGCCTCTTTTTCTAACCCTAGCAAAACCTATGCAAAAGATAAACTATCTAAATGTGCAACTACGGTTTTGCTAATGTGTTGCTATCTCTACCACAAAAGGAGTAATACAATCAATGTAAATGCAGAAGCTAAAGAGCAAGGTAGAGATATGCAAACTCCCATCAACAACTCCGGTATTTTTATCGAGGTATCGAGAAGCGCGCTCCTCATTGAAGCCCCTCACAAGGAATCCCTCGCAAGGGCCAAGCTCCCGGTCGGGTAACTCCGTGGATAGCCTTGGGCCTTCCCCACGTGCAAGTGGGTCTCCAACGTGCCTTCTGGCAAACCTCTCCTAGATGCTCCCCGCCATCTTCACTATCAAGCTTTCAGCCAAAACACCACGGGCCTTGTTCCCTCTAGTACATGGTGGCAGCCACACCACAAATGCGGTTGGTGTGATCTTGCAAGACTACAAGCCCCTCTGATGTACAACAATGGTGCTCGCAAGCACCGAGTGGTAAGAGGTATGCAAACCTCACTAAACACTAGGCCTAAACCTAGAGCAAGCGCATAAGCGGTGGTCTAATCAACCTAAGCACTTCGCAAAGCACCTATGATAATCACCTAATGAATCACTAAGCACTATGCAAGTGGAGATCACTAAAATGGTGTATCAACACCCTTGGTATGTTTCCTCAGCTCCACACATACCAAATGGTCGGTTGGGGGTTGTATTTATAAGCCCTACTGAGAAAGTAGCCATTGGGGACGAAATCCTGCTTTTCTACTACTGACCGGACACTAGAGTCATCCTAATCAGACGTGTCCGGTCATCCCGACCGTTGGAGACGCGAACAACTAATCGGACACTGCTAGTGTCCGGTCAATTGCCACCAGACGCGTTCGGTCACAAGTTCGCCGCTCTATAACCTCTCTATACTTGATCAGACGCTGCTATCATGCGTTCGATCGGTTTGCCGCTAGCATCCGGTCGCTGCTGCTATTGCCGAGCCTCTGATCGGAGCATCCAGTCACTTTTCGTCAGCATCTAGTCCAGCGTCCGGTCACTGCTGTGAGCTCATTTCTTCATGATCTTGCGTGCAGCTTGGTTCCTATCTTCATGCTTGGACTTTGCTTGATATCTTGGGTGTTCTCTTGTGCTCCTAAGGTCTTGCTTGAGGTGTTGATGATCGGATCATCACGTCGCCTTTGTCCAAGTCACATCTTGCATCCTATTGAACTACAAAAACAATCACTTGCAAATTCATTAGTCCAATTTGGTTGTGTTGGTCATCAAGCACAAAAATCCAAAGTAAATGGGCCTAGGGTCCATTTTCCTTACAATCTCCCCCTTTTTGGTGATTGATGACAACACGACCAAAGCAAGCAAATAATAAAATTTTGAAATTTAAAAACTACCTACTTGTTAGGATGCAATGCAAGGGGCAAGATTATATGATGTTAAAAGATATTACTTGTAAGACTATATAAAAACTTATCTTGCCCATGTAGTATTATGGATTTAAGCCTTGCTTCCTACAAATTCTCCTCATTACATAGGCTAATCCATAATCCACTATCGTCCCTTTCTCGGACCATTACTACAAATTAATGCTTGCTTTTGGTCCTCTAAATTCTCCCCTTTGGAATCAAACACTGAAAAGGAAGGACGTTAGTAGCACAAAGGAGGGTCAAACTTTGTGATCCTTTGTGTGTAGAGTGGAATTGGTCATAAAATTTGACTCTCACATTATATAGATTAAGCTCCCCCTAAATATATGCATACATATGGTAGAAAGCAAGGCATATGCATATATGGCAAATTATTGCTCAAGGGAATTTAGTCTATATAATGCATGGAGAAAGCATATAAATATCAAAATGAAATCAACATGAGGATATCAGTTTAGAAATACCACATGTGGAAACCAATTTGATTTCTACCACTTGCAATATGTGGTGGATATTTGAAGTGATGCTTAACTCTGAGGACTCCATTTTCCTTACAATGAGACTACTACACACATGATAAGCTTAAAAAGGTGTTAGTCTCAAAGCATCCAACTTGTAGAGTAACCTCCCCCTAAATTTGTGCACACAAGTGTGGGATACTTGTAGAAGTCATGCACATTGATTTTAGAATCAATAATACCACTTGAAAGATGACATCTCATGAATGTGAGAATCATTTTCGAAAGTGATATTCGGGATAAATTATCTACAATTTGGACTTTGGCACATATTAGAAAAACAATTGAAGGACAAGCTATGTGCCATGCTCCTGATTTTAAACCATGTAGGTTTGCTCCAAGGGTTAAGAATGAAACCGATCAAGCCTACCATATGATATACCTAGTGTATGCATGACAAAAGATATAAGAATTCAAATGCAAACCTAGGCATGAAGAGTAACTAGATGCTAAAAATACCAATTGTAGGAAAATTTAAATCTAATACCAATTGAAGTAAATTGAATTTAGTTACCTAACATGGGAAGGGGAATTTTGGTCCATAGTATTCACTAACCCACTTGGCAATGTCTTTGCCCATCATGATGCACCCCATGAAATACATCCATACTTTGCCAAGTGTCCAATTCCCCGAAGTCCATCGGACTGCTCACTTACTTCCCTTTTGGGATCCAAACCTTCTTGGTGCTCTTCATGTTGGAAATGATTTCCTTTGGCACCCAAAAGTGTTTGACCCCATTGTTGACTTGCTTGTTCACCTTGATGGCCACCACCTAGTCATTTTTCTTCTTCTTCAAGAGATAAGGTGTGGAGGTCTTCTTGTCCACCTTGTTGGTGTTGGTGTTGGAGAGCTTGCTTGTTTGCTTTTTCTCTTTCTTCTTTGCTACTCCCCCATTTTTCACCTTGCACTCATATGACTTGTGACCTTCCTTGTGGCATATGTAGCAAACCATGGTTTGTCCTTCATCAAGCTTCTTCACTCCCTTGACAGTGTTATCTTGATGAAGTTGGGCTTGCTTCGCCTTGCCTTTCACTTGAGTCAAGCCCTTGGTGAGGCGATCTACTTCTTGTATGAGTTGCTCATTCTCCTTTGCAACCTCTTGTGTGCATGTATCTACAACAACTTTCTCTACACAAACTTGGTTGCACAAAGGTGTGTCTAAACATAAATCATTACAAGAAGTAGAGGCATCCTTTTTAGACATGTTAAAGATGGAAGTTTTCTTTTTAGATGCCTTGGTGGGGGTTATACTAACGGCTTCAAGCTTAACAACTTTATTAGTTAGCTCATCACAATGTTTGCACATGGTTTCCATTTTAGCAAGCAAACTTTTATAAGCATCTTGTGAGCTAGCTAACTTTTCTTTTAATTTTTCATTTTTCTTTACAAGTTGCTCATCATTGATTGTGAATGCATTAGTTGTTGCACTAGCTTTAAGTTGCTCAATTTTAGTAGATAGTTCAACATTGAGATTAACAAAGTTCTCATATTGTTCAAGCAAAGTTTTGTATGCTTCTTGTGAACTATCTAGCTTTTCTTTTAATTTTTCAAGCTTCTTTTTTTGACTAGTGCAAACTTTAGCATAATTAAGATTTTGTTGCACAAGTTCATCATAAGAAGGCATTTCATCAGCACTATCACTCTCACTAGAGGATGAGCTTTTGTTACCTCATGCCATAAGGCACTTACGAGAAGAGCTTGATGATGAGTGCTTGCGGCCTCGCCTCTTGTCATTGGCGTTCTTCTTCACTTGAAGAATCATCCCATGACCTTATTGATGTGAGGGCTTGGTTCTTGCACGCCTTCTTCTTTGTCTTGGGTGTGGGCTTGTTTGGACAAACTTCCACAAAGTGCCCCAACTCACCGCATCCATAGCATCCTCTCTTTCTTTGCTCATTTCTTTGATTGGTGAAAATGAGATCTTGAATTTGGATGGGCACACCCTTGACATTGAGCCTTTGGATCATCTTCCCCACCTTGTTGATTAGTTTGATTGATTCTTCATCAAGGTCAGAGATGGAGGAGGAAGATTGATCATCATCACTTGAATCTTCATCATCATCATTGTCCTCATCTTCTTCTTCTTCACTTCAGGAGCTTGAGCTTGAGCTTGTCTCAACTTGCTTGCCCTTCATCTTCTTTTTCTCACTACATGCGAGAGCTTTGCCTTTGCTCGATGAAGAGGCTTCATCTTGACCCATCTTACATGACATTTTAAATGCCACTATCTTGCCAATGACTATGACTAGGGTCATGGTGCTCAAGTTCTCCATGTTGTGAAGGATGGTGATGATGCTTGCATATTTCTTTTGTGGTAGCATGGAGATGATCTTCCTCACGATGTCTGCATCATCTAGCTTTGTTAATCCTATTGAATGGAGGTCATTAATAATTAGATTCAAACGAGAATACATATCATGAACAAGCTCATCATCATTCATTGTAAAGGAATCATAATTTTGCTTAGCTAGACAATGTTTTTGCTCACGGACATTACTTGTGCCGTCATGGAGCTCTTGGAGTTTTAACCAAATTTCATGTGCCATATTTAAAGTGAACACTTGGTTAAACACATCCATGCTAAAAGATTCAAACAAGCAATTTTAGCTCTAGCATTGAAATGCATTTCTTTTTCATCACTCTTTGTGGGTTTTTCGAGATTCTTAATGGGTTTCATCCAGCCACGAGTGACTCTCCAAACACCCAAATCAACCACCTCAAGGTAGCAAGCCATTCTAGCTTTATAATAAGGGAAGTTAGTGCCATCAAAGTGCAGAGGCTTAGAGGTATCTATCCCAACCACTCTAAATGGCATTGGCTCAATGGCGGTTAAGCCAAAGGTCCAAATTGAGCCAACTAGCCCTGATACCAATTGAAGTGGACCGAGACGCCTAAAAGGGGGGTGAATTAGGCAACTTAAAAAGCTAACTCTAAACTTTGGCCTCTTTTTCTAACCCTAGCAAAATCTATGCAAAAGATAAACTATCTAAATGTGCAACTACGGTTTTGCTAATGTGTTGCTATCTCAACCACAAAAGGAGTAATACAATCAATGTAAATGCAGAAGCTAAAGAGCAAGGTAGAGATATACAAACTCCCATCGACGACTCTGGTATTTTTACTGAGGTATTGAGAAGTGTGCAATCTTCCCCCTAGTCCTCGTTGGAGCCCCTCGCAAGGAATCCCTCACAAGGGCCAAGCTCCTGGTCGGGTAACTCTGTGGATAGCCTCAGGCCTTCCCCATGCGCAAGTGGGTCTCTAATGTGCCTTCTGGCAAGCCTCTCCCAGATGCTCCCCGCTGTCTTCACTATCAAGTTTTTGGCCAAAACATCGCAGGCCTTGTTCCCTCCAATACACGGTGGCGGCCACACCACAAACACGGTTGGTGTGATCTCACAAGACTACAAGCCCCTCTGATGTACAACAATGGTGCTCACAAGCACCGAGTGATAAGAGGTATGCAAACCTCACTAAACACTAGGCCTAAACCTAGAGCAAGCGCATAAGTGGTGGTTTAATCAACCTAAGCACTTTGCAAAGCACCTACGCTAATCACCTAATGAATCACTAAGCACTATGCAAGTGGAGATCACTAAAATAGTGCATCAACACCCTTAGTATGTTTCCTCAGCTCCACACATACCAAATGGCTGGTTGGGGGTTGTATTTATAAGCCCCATTGAGAAAGTAGCCGTTGGGGATGAAATCCTGCTTTTCTACTACTAACTGGATGCTAGAGTCATCCTGATTAGATGCATCTAGTCATCCCAACCATTGGAGCCACAAACAACTAAATGGACGCTGCTAGCATCCGTTCACTTGCCACCGAACGCGTCCGGTCACAAGTTCACCGCTCTAGAACCTCTCTATACTCGATCAGACACTGCTGTCCTACATCCAGTTAGTTTGCCACCAACGTCTGGTCCAGCATCCGGTCGCTACTGTTGTTGCCAAGCCTCTGACTAGACCGTCTAGTCACTTTTTGGTAGCGTCCGGTCGCTGCTGTGACATTGTTTCTTCATGATCTTGCATGCAGCTTGGTTCCTATCTTCATGCTTGGACTTTGCTTGATATCTTGGGTCTTATCTTGTGCTCCTAAGGTCTTGCTTGAGGTGTTGATGATCGAATCATCACGTCGCCTTTGTCTAAGTCACATCTTGCATCCTATTGAACTACAAAAATAATCACTTGCAAATTCATTAGTCCAATTTGGTTGTGTTGGTCATCAAACACCAAAATACAAAGTAAATGGGCCTAGGGTCCATTATCCTTACAAGCTGGCACTATATTTAAATAATGTTGTAGATGTTGGTTTCAAACTTTTAATTTGCTTCCGCTACTATTTTACTGAACTTGGTTTGTAATAACCTAAATTCATACTTTGATAGATGAACTGTATTTGTTAACTTTATGTAACGTGTGACATGTATATTGAATCATGTACGATCTTGGTTGTATGTTGAAGGTTAATCGAGACCCTTTGTGGTACTCGATAGACTACCATGTTTATATGGGCCAAGTATGATAGTGCAACCGCTTGTGGGCTGCCATTGTACTTGTGCTCTTATAAATTAGTTGGTTCTGCTACAATTATCATCATGCATTTGTCAACACAACAGAAACTACTCATGCAACCATATAGTTGAATTACAAAGAAATAATTAACTAGCAGCGTATAACCAATTACTTCTAAGCCCAATTAATAACATCAACATATCATATGCATCACAAGTACCACAAAAAACATCATGGTTAAGCCCAGATAATTTACTTATGTGCATTTATTAATTTCCTTATATAATAAAGTGATTTAAAGGATAAATATTTCCATAGCTCAATAAATCCTGGGAAAATTACAGTAGCCTAAATCTAACCCCAATAGTCTACTGTACAAATTTCATGCCATTTGGATAAGTATAGCAACCTCTACAAAAATGACAAGTTGCATAGGCTTATTTTAGCAAAAATAATTTAACCTAGTGAAAAGTGCTAAACAAGAGATTTCATATTTTTCTTACTATCATCCTCGCATAAGAACACTATGTAAAAATTTGCATCATTATACGTTATATATTTTTACCCCAATTATTTTCACTAGAAACTAGCAATTATTTAAGATTCAATGGGAAGACCATATTTCAAATATGTCTACAGTAGGTTTAGTATTTTTACTAGATATACCACATCAACACAAGACCAGCAAAATTGGAATCACAATTTTTGCACTTCTCTAGCTCAAGTTATGCATTTTACAATATAAAAACTATTTTAAAAGCACTTTAGTAGCTTAATTTAATTCTCCTAGGAAAATATCCGAAACAGTAGGTTACATATTTTTATCCAAGACTACACTTCATGATGAATCTAGAAAAATTTGGATGGCCCCATTTGCACACTCCTAACTCCAGATATAAAATTTTGAAGTTTGCATTCAAATCTGTGAAAATAAATAAAGAAAATCAAATTTCACCCCAAGAGCTGTAGCTACGTGCACCCAGTCTATACTCCCATGGTGGCTGATAATGGGGGCCCGCAGGTCAATGGTCCCACACATCAGCGACACAGGAGCAGAGCACAGCATTTGACTAATGATAACTCACCGACGGCGAGGTCTCCAGCAGTAGCATCACCACCGTCGTGTTCCCCTCAAAATCCCACATCGAATCAGGTAGGTCATTAGACCTCTAACGGTGGTTGGCTATGGCAGCGGTGCTAATGGCGGCTCAACAGAGATGCGTGGCGGCGCTCTGGCCATCCTTGGCCATGGCGTGCTCGGGCGAGCATGGCTATAGCTTCATGGTGACCTAGCAAAGATCTAGGGTTAGGACAGAGCCATGGTGGAGTAGCGGTGAGGTCCGACCGCATGCATGGCTTCACGGCAGCGAGAGCATGGCTACGAGAGGCTGCGTTCTGATGTCAGCATGTTGGTACTGGCTAAAAGCCAGCGGTGTGAGGTAGACCTAGTCCTAGGATATCCCTAACACGAGAGCGTGAGCTTGGTGGTGCTCCGGTGATGGCCATGGTGATGGTGAACTCATCCTGAGGGTTTACCTAGGCTCGATTAACGCAGCTAGTGGCTCGAGAAGGTGGAGTGGCTCACGGTGGAGCTATGGGCGAGGTGGATTGGGTGGTGGTGCTATGTGGTTGGCATGTGAGCATGGTTGAGATGCGCGGTGGCGATGGTGGCTTGCTCCGCTAGGCTTCGAGCAAGAGAGCGAGGCAAGGTGAGGCAGAGAGAGTGAGCATGTGTGGAGAGCGAGCATGGACGCATCTCCCTTTGCTATCTACCATGACCTAACATGCGAGCCCAACATCATCGTACGGTGTCCACGTGGTGGATGCAGCCTATGGCCGGTCGGCCACGACGTTGCGTTGCCCCTTCTGGTTTCATGCCTACAATAGACGACTGACAGAGCAAGTTCATGTACATGTAACCCCCAACCAAGCTCGATTCAGCAAAAACTTCCCCAATACGAATTGTAGAGCTATCGGAGATCTACAACTTTGCTTAAATGAGTTTGGCCTAATTTGAGCTGGTTAACAAGTTACAATGCTCCAAAGTGGTGCACATTGAAACCAAAATCAGCTTGTGACTTAGCAATTTTTTTAGTTTCAAAACAACATTAAGTCAATTATTATGAGCCCTATTTGACCATGTTATAAACTGAATTTGCTCATGACCCTTAAATAAAGTTTGTTAGCCAGAAGATAAGCTACAACTTTATTAAGGGTGCACCGCCATGCAAACAATCTAAGCTACTATTCAACTTTGGGCAAACTAGCATCATGAAAAATGACATTTTGAGTGAACTAGGACTTAGAAGCAAAATTGGCCCATGTCATGAATACAAACATTGTTCCATTTACCATCCTAGATATGTCTAAGGTGTTTTTGTGACCTCACAACCATCTCTTGTATTGTTCACAGATTACCACAAGCATATGCATGTATATAATCAACATCACATGTGATAATATGTAAAGAATAAGATGAAATTCCATATGCTCAAGTGAATGAATGTTTGGATGATGCTTGTGCTCATGAAATCCAAGTGCCAAATGCAATGCTTAACACTAGAGTGTTACATATTAAACCCCCAAGTTTCGGTGGATAGCAACTCTTGACAGCATTTATGTGTCGGTGATTCAATTACATGGCACGTGGGATAGTCCGCTACTAAAGGTATTCTCTAATTAGTACCCATCTTTTCCTTTTTTGCACGCCATTTCTATCACCATTCGCCCCTTCAGTGCCACCCACCCTACACTACCTCCCCCTCCCCCTCTACCCACCCCCTCCCCCTGCACACTAAAACCTCTTGCCTAGATCCTTCCACACCATGGCTATTTACCGCACCAACATCTATCAGCGCGCCACTCCTCCAGTGAGCAAGCCGGTCAAGATCACCTTCCTGCCTCAGCACAGTGAGGCCATTTGTGATCTCCTCTTTTTTCTTCATTAATTTATGGTGTTTGATGAAATGCATGTGTAATTTTTTCTGATTGTTGCAGATGGCATGAGTTAAATGAAAGTGGGTAGAACTACCACATCACAGAAAAGAGCTAGAGGTAGGCAACCATTCTTCAAGAAGTAGAGGAACAGGCACCACCAGAGCCTAGAAAGAGCCAGAGGAAGCCTCACAGTGTCCCAAAAGCAGAGGAACAAGGACCACCATAGCCTAGAAGAGGAAGAGGAAGGCGGACAGTAACCAAAGCTATGCTAGCCCTAGAGTCTAGGAATTCTTGTAGGTGGACTCGAATGGCTTATTGACAATAGCAGCATGAGGAGAGTGTGGAAATGGAACTTAGGGAGGAGGTGCTCACTGAAAAACAACTACAATAAATGATGGAGTTCCACTCCAAAAACTAGACCAGTCGCTTTGCACCTTCCTGGATCAAATCTATAGCTACTCATGGGGACATGTGCTCACACTCATGGAGGTTCGATGTGTGCCACAATTGGTGGTACGAGGAGCAGTCGAGGAGGTAATTTGATGTGTGCCAAAATTGGTGGTACAGGGAGTAGTCGAGGAGGTAATTTGATGTCTACCAATGGTGGTATGAGGAGCAGTCAAGGAGGTTTAATGCCTGCCAATGGAGATATGAGGAGTAGCAATATTGAGAGAAAGAAAGAGGTGGTTTAGTTCTATGACTTTCGGTATTACATCTCAAAGAAGATATGAAGCATCAGGTTCTACGATATTGAGTTCTAGTTTCCAGTACTCAAAGAGCCTAGCACAAAATCATAGTTCTAGGACTATGACTTAGAAGAGTTTCTTCAGGAGCTACCATGCTAGAGGGATGGCACTAGTAGATCCAAAGGATACTTGGTTGGGATGAGCTTGAGAGAGCAACTGGTATACCCATCTGGCCCCTCTTTGAGCGGTTCCCGGGCTTCATTCACCTTTTCAGTGAGGTTGATCGAATTTTGATAAGCTTGGTGCGTCAATTCTATGCAATAGTGTGGATTCATTTGGAGCATGACTATATTGCTTTTATGCTCCATGGTTGGCTAGAGCGAATGTCCTATGACCGCCTGTAAGAACTCCTTGAGGTTGGCACTTTAGACCGGAAGCTCCATGAGATAGTCTATGGAGATGCTTTACCTCCATGTTGTAGCAGGGCTAGAGGTACTTTTTCTATAGACTAGGATTCGGTCGCTCTTCACAGAGCCTTCACTGATGGCTCCTTGCATACACCGGACAGACTATGTCTAGAGGCTTACATTCTACACATGGCTCTAGGGAAGAAAGTCCTTCCTTGTGGCAGCAACAGGGAGTCATTGACTAGCTTGCAGCAGTGGCTACTACTATCAATATGGAGAGGCGAGTAGTTTGACTTCTTACACTTTTCCTAACTAAGAGCGAGGATGTGATAGCACATGTACCCTCACATCATCAGCTATCTTCTACACACGATTGACTCCTAAAAAGAATGGGCCGCTATACAATGAGTTGACCTATGAGGTTATGACCTACATGCTAGCAAGTTCGGATGATCATCAGTCATGGATAGCATGCCCTTAGGTCTATTCTAGAGCTGTTACCCATATAGGATACAGAAAGACACAAAAATGGTGGATGCAACCCTAGAGCAGGTAGAGCACCAGTCTTGGATTGGAGGAATCTTGAATGTACCAATGCAAGATTCAGACTCTGATGACAATGACTACCATGACCCTATATTAGACAACCACAATGAGTGAGGGTCGTCCTCCGGTGGTGTGGCTGATAAAGATATGGATGATGCTTCACCTACTACAGAGACGTTAGCGAAGTAGGCACCGCCTCTAGTGTCCATTCAGCAACCATCAAAGCATGGACAGATACTTGCTAGGCTAGTTGTTAGCCAGGAAGAAAACCAGAAGCATATGGAACGATAAGAGAGGTGTTTGAAAGCAAGTATTGATAAGTAAGCGGAGAGTGTGGTCCTTCTCAAAGAGTAGATGAGCCAACAATCATCTACTTTTTGTGAGGCCATCAACCAACAAGGCCAAAAAATTGACCTGATGTGCAATGTGTTCATCGGTTGCTTTAAAACTATACAGTGCCACAGGGGGTAAGGCCCTTGACTTTTAGATGCTTCAGTTGCAATATGGTAGTCAGGTCAACCCCATTGCTTGTTATCTGACTCATCCTGATAATACAACTATCCACATAGAGTTACCCATTGCGACAACGTTACATAAGCAGAGTTCAGCTTCAGGTCCTGATCTAGCCGGTGATCTACCTTCTTCACCCCCTTAGGTCAACATGCAAGTCACCATGGAGGCTCATACAGAGACTCTTAGGGCTTCTCCAATGCCCATGATACCTTTGCCAGCTTCAGGTTCTAATGAGGCAGGTGATCCACCTTCTTTTCCCCCTCGGGTCAAGGTGCAAGCCACCACAGGGACACATATAGAGCCTCTTGGGGCTTCTCCAATGACCGAGATGCCTGAACTTGCTAATCCTAGTATTACTATAGTTAAACATAAGCAAAGTTTAGCTTCAACTCATGAGGCAGCTGATCGACCTTCTCTGCCCAATCAAGTCAAGGGGCCAGATATTACGTGCAATGCCATAGGGGCACATGCAAAGCCTCCTAGGGCTTCCCCATTAATTTTGGAGCCTAATGCGACCACCAAGCCTACTAATTCTATCATTAATAGAGTTGAGTCGACCCTAGGGTCTAACACTACTACTTTAGTTCAGCAGATCGGAGAGTCCACGATCTGTCTAGGTAACCATGTCACTAAGCATGATGAGACATCAGATTTGGATGATGAAATTTTAGTGTACTCACTTGGTGAGATGCACTCACCAGGCAAGTTTGACCTCAACAGCACTGTCATGACTTCGATACCTACTTTGTTGTCATCACCACATCCTTTGGATGCATAGTCACTTTGATTCCCTACTGAGGAAGGGACATACAAGAGATTGGTGATAGTTCGATAGTCGAAGGGAGGGATGCAGTAGAAGGTGAGGGAATGGAGGCATCGACATTTGGATTTAGAATGATTCTTGATGTAATAATTGAAGTCTTACTTACGACACAATGTCTATTTTATGGTTGTGTAATAAGTTGTACATGTTGAACCCTTTTTATCACTATGTTGCCACTAGGCATCGAAATTTGGGTTGAAAATGATTCTTAATGTAACAATTGAAGTCTTGGTTATGACACAATGTCTATTTTACGATTCTATAATAAGTTGTACATGTTGAACCATTTTTATCACTATGTTGCCACTAAAAATTAAACCTAACATCTAAGTGCGATATGAGCGACATCTATCTAGTTTGACTACCTTGTTGCAACTCGAGCCATTCCTCTTAAGAGAGAACTACAGGGTTGAACAACCCCATTGCAAGTCGAGGAGTCGCCTAGACACAAAATCTATTGTCCAACATGTTACAATCATAGAGTAGGGGACTTTGTTTCGTGCGCAATCAAATCTTGCGTGCGCATTTAGAAAAGAGTAATAGATATTGTCTAGCATGTTACAATCGCATAGCGTTGGACTTTCTCATGTGTGCATTTCGAAAAGAGTAATACACATTGTACCAACGATTAACATTTACAATGCCTGACGCAGGTGGAAGCATTCAGAATAGAAATATGCGAAGTTACTAAGTTACCTACGATGTTTCATAAGAGGGAAGGAAGCTTCCCTAAAACCTAACTCCCTTTTGAAGGGGGAGGCAGGATCCGGCCAATGACCTCCTAATCACCTCAACCGAGCATGTCGGCCGCACAAGCCGATCACATCAAAGCACAAGAAGCAAACACCATGAAAGACAAAGCGATGCGCATAAGTTGCTCTTTGAATTAAAGTAACAAACTAGCCTTTCATTAAGATTGGAATGACCCTAGATACCATCTATGGCTCAAAGAAGGTAGGGAGGATGACGTCTCCCACATGCATGGCTGCCATGATGGCCTCTATAGGTGGTGATAAAGTGGCTAGTGAGCTCCTCCTTCTACTCCTCATCGATGCCTACTGGAAAGCTAGGTTCAAGCAGGCAGAGATCATGGCCGGAATGAAGATGCGCCACGGCTAGGGCTAAGGCAGCCCCATGGTGCACCCTACTAAGGTCCACCATCCTAACCTAAGTTGGCATGGCCCATAGACGATCGTCAAGCAGGACACCCCCTACATTCACGTCTGTTGACGGCGATGAGGGTCCGCCTCTCGAAGAGCGGCCAACTCCTCCTCTAGGGCTGACAACACTAAAAACCATAAAAACAAGGCCGTGGACATTTGGATAGAGCTTCTTGATGAAGGAAACCTTACCGATCGTCCTAGCCTATGCATCGGTAGCTGTCGCCTAGGCATCAGTAGTCTCCTGCTCTGAGGCAGCAAGGGTAGCCTAGATGGCATCAAGGTAGAGCGTTATCCAACTAACCTCGCCCCTAGTGTTGGAGCATGGGTCATGAGCCGCATCTTGATTATGGATGGGCTCATGGACATCCTAGCAGGCTGGGGGAAGAAGACCCCTCTAGGTTCCTTAGGGAGCAATCCAAAGAGCGGGTGGCCCTAGATAACCACTCGACCTTTAGCGTAGCGATGTGAGAATTGGCCCTAAAAAGATTAAGGAGATCAGAGTGGCACTTAAAGGATCAAGTTGCCTAAGAGGGGGTGAATTGGGCTAATTCTAAATTTCTTTGCAATAATTAAACCCTACGGTTAGCCCAACTTCACCCCTTGTGCCAAGAAAGTGTTTCTAATGTTCTACCACACAAAAAGTCTTGCAACCTAAGTTCCAATCCTACTCTAGCATGGCAATTCTATGAGTGTAAAGACAATAATTGAATTGCCCAAAGTAAATGCTCAAAGTAAAGAGAGAAGGAGGAACGCGGTGATGTTTTGCTAAGGTATCGGAGAGTCGGCACTCCCCACTAATCCTCGTTGGAGCACCTGCGCAAGGGTGTAGCTCCCCCTTGATCCGTGAAAGGATCAAGTGCTCTCTATGGGTTGATTCTTTGACACTCCGTCACAGTGAATCACCCACAACCGCTCACAACTTAAGTTGGGTCATCCACAAGCTCCGCTGGATGATCACCAAGCTCCCAATCACCACCAAGCCATCTAGGTGATGGCGATCACCAAGAGTAACAAGCATGAACTCTCACTTGACCACGACAAGCCTAATGAGAAGGGTGGATGCACACTTTGCTACACTTGCTTTCACTAATGAGGGCGCTCTTTTGGATTATCAAATCTCAATCACCTCACTAGGACCTTGCTCTTCTTGGTGCTCTCAAGGGTGTTTCTTAGCTGTTGGAATGAGCAAAAGTACCCCCTCACATGAATGGAGGAAGTATTTATACATCCCAGTTAAAAATGAACCATTATGTGCCTCTATGGGGTGACCGAACGCTCTGGTCAAGTTGACCGGACTGCTCTGGTCAGTTCTCCCCTGAAACCCTGGTGTTTAAGTTGTGACCGAACACTGGACACATGTCTGGTCAGCACTGACCCTGACACGTCCGGTCATGATTTTCCCTCTCTGGAACCTTACTGGAGCCGAACCGGACGCTGTCACCCAGCGTCCGGTCGCTCACCTCTCAGCGTCCGGTCATACCAGACGATTTCACCTTGATCAAATGAACTGACCAAACTCTGCTCCAATGTTCGGTCACACCGGAAACCAGTGTCCGGTCAGCATTTGACCCTCCATTCACTTCCAACTCTCAATCATACGTGAATGAAGTTGCTCCAATTGATCTAAGGGCCATTTAGAAGCTACCTAGACCTAGATTTAGCAAGTGTGCACCACACCTAACCCACTAGACTCACCTAGGTCAAGCTACCTGTCCATACCCCCCTTAATAGTATGGCCAAAGGAAAAACAAAGTCCTAAACTACTCTAAGTAGTCTCTTCAACACCAAACGACACTTAGAACTAGTCCATCCTTAACCTTGTCGTCCATCCTTTGAAACCCTAAATGAGTTCCATCGTAAGGGCATGACAACAATGATTGCCCAATCAATTGCCAGTTACTGTGACCTAACTTAATTGCCTCTGCAAAACACATGTTAGTCATAGTAATCATGTATTGTCATTAATTGCACCAAAACCCAACTAGGGGCCTAAATGCTTTCAATCTCCCCCTTTTTGGTGATTGATGACAATATAACCTCGAGTATGTAAAAGAGATGAGGTTTTCAACATGCTTTGTTCATATAAGCTTTTGGCAATAAGAACAAGAGAGTTAGGCAAGCTTATATGACCCAAGCCAACATGATGTACTGAATAGATATGAAATAAGCATGAGTACAAGAAATAAGTTCATTTGTATTAGAGTAAAATGTAGAAACAAAACAAATGAGCACAACACAAGTGATATGACATATAAATAATTCAAAGTAGAGAGCACACATGTCACATATCACATAACTATCACGATCACATAGATATCACTATCACATAACTATAGTTTGATGCATGAAAGTAAACACATGAATGCATAATAGTGTATCACACATAAAAAGCCAAATGTAATAGATAAACTCCCCTAATGAATCGCTCCCCCTAAGTCTAACATACTCAACCCCTCTCCCCCTTTGGCAGTAAGCACCAAAACCTAAGGGTCAGGTTGGTGGGGCTACAGCAGGACGAGTCGGGCAGCTGAGGTGCGAGGAGCGAGCTGAAACTATGTGCATTATCATCTAATCCTAAGCTCTAAGTAGCCTGACCGTCTATAGCTAGAAGCGATGCTGATGCGGTCTCGGTCGGATCAGAAACTGGTGCAGGCCTGAGACTCTGTAGGTATGACTAGTAGCAGGCGGCTCTGATGAAGCAACTAAAGAAGGGAGCATTTCTATAGTCCCAGTAATAGGTGCAACTATGGAAGGACCTAGGACATGTAGATATGGCGGAGTAGGTGTAACACCCTAGGTGTTTGTCACCAATTAAGCAGTGGGTTTAAGCTCAACCATGGCATGTTAAGTGGTGATGGAGATGTTAGGTCAAACATATGAAAATGAGCCACCACTTAAACTTGGACCATGCACCATCACTTACATGCTGCCCTTTCAAAAATGAATGCTTGAGTAATGCTGGATGTACTTGTTTCATGTGTCTCACATCAATATCCATCTATATTGATCCATGGAAAAGTTTCAGTGAAGTTTGGAATCAAGAAGTCACATGAAATGACAAGTTATGTCCTTGCTTGAATTGTTTTATAAAGTGAATGGAATTCTAGCTCATCAACCAAACCTTGCAACCTTGCCCAAATGACTCTAGATGAACTCTACAACAAAAGTCATGAAAGGTTCATGTTGAGCAAATGCCAAGAAAATGCTCCAATGGATCACAAAGGATAATTTAAGCTTTATCAGTGATCCTACTTTGGTCAAAGTAGAACTATAGCTTCTGCAACTGTTTTAAAGTTGGACATTAAATAAAAGTTGAAGCTCATGTTATGTAGAAGAAACTTTGTTTTTGGAGTATACCATGGATCGGCTCGGAACTAAGTCTAGCAGTGGCTCAAAGTTGGAACCTGCTGCTGATTTCAGCACTTAGAAATATTCTAAGTCTAGAAATTCATCGACATCGGCATTGATGTCTCGCGTTCTCCAAATTTTGTTAAGCAACTCGATTTGGTCCAAAGATAAAAGTTGGAGTGTACATGATGGCAAAGGGCATGTATAAAGATGGCACTCGTTGGACCTTGTCTTGACCATCGATTTTTGGAGTTTGGTAATCACTGTCAATGCATTGACACTTCCTAATTGGACACTAATTATTCACTGATCCAGAACTCTAATGACTTGGCAACTTAAATAAGAAATATAGAGCATGTCGAGGTGAACAAACTTCATTTTGGGACTGAGGTATAAATCGGCCCAAATCTGGACCCAATTCGGCGCCCACCTTGCCCTCACCGATGCTCGCCACGTGCTCGACGGTTTGCCTGCATGGCTGCCATGCACCAGAGCATGCCCCACCATGGCTGACGCGCGTCCAACCTCCATGCCACACACGCTGCCTCGTGCCCTACTGCTCCAAAACCGAGCGCCCGTGTGTCTCCACGCCTCCCTCACTCGCTTTGGCCCTCCCTGGCGCTCTTCCTCCGTGCGCATGCACGCCAGAGCGCGGCCACCATGGTTGCCGAGCTGCTGCGCTGCTCCTCCTCTGTAGCGTGCCTCCTCCAACTCCTCCAACCTCTCTTGCTCCCAATCAGGTGGTGGACATGCTGCTCCTCCGTCGTTATCTCTTCTCCGGCCGAATTCGCCACCATGCTTGCCATCGCCGATGATGTAGCTGCCGGTAGTGCTGTCCTGGCGCTGCTCAGCTGCTGCATCACTGCTGCCTACAGCTTGGCCAGCCAGGGATAGGTGAGGCCATGGCTGTTCGTGGCCAAGCCCTAGCATCGCCCCTCTTTGGCCGCCGGCGCTCCTCTCCAGCCGGCCGGCCCGAGCTATGCTCTGCGCCTCACTGTGATGTAGAGAAGACGAAGGACCATGCGCGAGAATAGAAAGTTTTACAGGGGGTCAAGTAAATAAGCAGTGACTTAGATGAATAGTGCTAGAAAGGATCAGTTTGTTTGCTTTTAATTTATGGAAACTCCAGGGTCCCCGATGCAAGATTTAGATCTCTTTTTCTTTGATTTAGGCAGATTTGAATGATCCACTTTGAAAAATCGTAGTAAGTTGTAGAAAATTCCTAAAATAGTAAATGAGGACTTTTTGGAATCCTTGTGAAATTCTCTATGCACTAAATCTATAATATGGCATGATTTAGTTTAAAGTGTGTGCTGTAAAAATCAATTTATCCAGTTAGGTTTGTAATACTAGTTGTGTCTTGTCTTTTTCATAACTGAAGTTATTTTAGTCAAATAAATGTGAAATTTTTATGGGACGCTCACCAAGTGATTTGTGTTGTCTGGTAAAAATTTCAGGAGTTTAGGATTTATATTTTAAGAGTTATAAAAATAACAAATGCCCTGTATTGCTTTGCTCCTACTCTGAATAGTTCTGCATGTTTGAATTAATTGGCTTAGTTAAGTTATGAATCATGACTTGATGAAAGTACATGAGTTGTAGTACTTTTCTTAAGCTTTCGAAAAAGTTAAATATCATGATTTTTGGATAAGTAGATCTTGAGTTATACTTGCTTAAATCTCTGTGGCTGTTTCTACCCAAACCCAGACAGGGTTTCCTTGTTCTTACTGTGGGGCCTTCTTACTAGTAGAATTAGCATTAGGTGTTTACAACCAAGTTGTTTAGAATTTTCTAAGATTTCTAAAAAGTCTAGAACTACATTTATTGGACATGTATAACTCCATTTGTAGCTGTTTGAAGTGGCATATCAGTTTCTGTCCATGTTTTAGACAGAGATTCATTCATTGGATTAATTGACCTTGCTAACTGTATAATCATCTTAATAGGAGAATAATAAAGTTGTAGGTAACTTTATAAGCTTTTCAAAAAGTTATGATTCATGTTTGTTGCAGGTCTAGAACTCCAATTATGCTTCTCTGAAGATGCTATTAGTTTTCTATACCACTGCTGTTGGGCTGCATGTGCAGTTTTGCTTGTGCAATTATTTTCGTGGTGTAAATGATGTTTGCTATGGTTGTAGTGAATACAAAAGTTGTATCAAATTTCATAATATTGATTGTGTTCAAATTGTAAGACCATAGGCCTGATAGTTTAGGAGTTACATGACTTTTAAGTCTTCTGTCAAGTTTTGATTGTATTCGGAGCAGATCTAAAAGATGCTAGTGTTTGATCTAGTTAGGATTTGAATCACACCTAGATGATAATAAGAAAGTTGTAGATAACTCACTTAAACATCTTGTGTTAAATGTTCCTGGCAATTGGCCAAATATTTTGTGAGTTATGCCTGTTTAAAGTTGGGTTCCAGAATTTATTGCTCTCTGTATTGTTTAGACCAGTTTCTGTAAATGGGTATATTTGACTTAGTTAACTTGAGAATCATGCTATGATGATTAAAGATGAATTGTAGAAAATTTCATAAGCTTTCCAGAATGTCTTGTTGTATGGCTATTGGATTTGTATAACTCTAGTTATGATCCAAACATGAAGCTGTTGTTTCCAGTCCAGAAATAGACATATGCTAGTTGTGATTGTTTACTCCATGTGTTGCTAAGTGTGGCTTATGCCCTTGCTGATGGTCAAGTTATGATACTTGTGACTTTGTTAAACTTGTGTCATGCTTGATGTGCTTGCTCTCTATAGTTAGTTGTGTGATGTTAGTTAAATAGCTATTGGTGTCTATGTCTTGCATAATCTTGTGTTTGCCTTCAATGCTATTATATGATGCATCTTATATTACCATTCTTCATATTCATGCACTTGCATCTTGCATCTCATCTAGGTATGCTAGATGAACCACTGTGAAGGACATGAGGTTGGAACCGAACCCGAAGATGATGTATGGTGGACTTTTCTCGAAAATGGAAGGGTCCCTGGAGTACATGCCTGAATAGGAGATGCTCACCAAGCGAGTGTCATCTAACAAGCACTGATCTAGTGTTGGATTCCAGGCAAGCCCTGAAGCATTCTAAGTCTCCCAGTATTTTACAAAATACTACTTGAGTCCTTTATGATTGATGCATTAGGTTATAAGAGTTGTCTGGAAACACTTGATGCATGGAACTACCTTGTCCAGATATATACACCTTAACCCAGTGTAGGTCCAGGATCGAATATATGCTTAGCCCTGCTTAGACCGGTAGAAGTCAGGGTGATTTCCTATCACCTACTGAGATATAGGTGGATACCGAAGCACGGTTGGCTATATTTGCTATCGTGGAAAAGAACCATGGGATAATGTAAATGGAGACCGGGCGGGATGTCGATAGAGAAGCAACAAGACATGGAGGTCTTGGGTGTGGATCTATCCTCGTCTATGTCGATTAAGGACCGTACCGTTGTTGGCACTTCTGACAAGATTGAACACATGCCTATCACTTAGTTGGCCGGATAACTTGTTCCGACCACGAAGCCGAGTAGCTCAACTCAGGCCGGGCCCTATTCTATTATGCACTCCTTGCAGGGAGCCAGACTGAGCCCAAGGGCAGGCTAGGCCTGAACGTCCTGGCATTTGGTGTCCCCAATTGTGCGGCACGGTACGAACCCACGAAATGTGGACCTAAGTTGTACCAAAGGTGACCTAAGGTGACCGTTGATTGGGTCTGCCTGGGTTTGTGTTAGGAATAAATTCCTAGCTGGTTGAAGTTGATTCGAATCGCCGTCTCTCCCTGATAGTGAGAAACTTGGCTAGCCCCAACATCGTAGTAATTGCATTATGGAAGTTGATGGTTCGGATAAATATGGAATTACTACACCTGCTATGGTTACTATTATATGCTCTTAAAATGATATACCACATGTTTGGCATAGGATAGTTGCTAATTTAGTGATGGATAGTTATAAATAACTTGATAACAGAATTATAATTGTATAACCGAGTTAATCGCTTTTTATGCAAAATGTTGTCGAGCTACCTCCACTTATACATCCTTGCATACTCCTTGGAGTCAAATTTTATTTCTGGTTTACGACAGGTAAGTCTAGCTGAGTACATTCGAGTACTCAGGGTTTATCCCACCATATTGCAGGTGAGGTTTTGGCCTACTGAAGATGGTGGTTAGCCACCGGTGGGCTCGGTGACTCTATATTTACTTCTCATCTACATGCTTTTGTCTGAGGATGTCACTTATGCTAGCAATGTATTTGGAACTTATATTAATGTAATCCTTTGAAAGCAAATGTTGTTTTCACTAATCGGTTTTGAAACCTAAACTTATAATATTATTTGTGAAACCATCTGTAATATTATTTCCGCTGCAACTCTAGTATGTGATGTGTATTTGCTTAATCACGTGATCTTGGTTGCGATGTCAATTTACCAAGGTCCTGCGTGACACTCGGCGGACTACCAGGTTTATATAAGTGAGAGTATGCACGTGTCAACGTGTTAGCGGGGATAGCCGTACTTGATATTGTATAAATTGGGCAGTTCTTTCACAGTAGGCTGCCCTATCAACTCATTGAAGGTAGCACCAAGGCTCCTAGAGACTATAGTATCTAGCACAAGCAGCAAGGAAGTCTGAGCCGGTGTGAAGCCCGTCTGAAAAGGTGTGAACTATGGGGCTGGCACTGGTGAGGCAAACCACTAGAACACCTGCTCTGTAGATGAAGCAAACTGAGTAGTAGCAGTCTATCCCTAACTCTGAAGCCCACTAGGCTATACAACTAGAGTCTGTGAAGTGGTGGCAGGCTGACCAAGCTCAGGTGTATGCTGTGGTGGTGGAGCTCCAATAGCAGAGATGACATGCTACATAAATCTGAGTAACTGCTGCTACATGAGGAGCTTCTGCTGATGCATGGCATGCTACTAATGCTATATGGCCTGCTGCTGCTGCTGGATCGCCTGCTACTGTCGCTGAAACTCAATCTTTCTAGCCTAAAACTATGCAAACATAGTAGCGGTCTCCTCGTCCTGGCGAGCCTGATCCTGCCTCATTCGGTCAAATATAGCAAGTAGTGCAGGATCTATCTACGGTGCAGGTGGAGCTGAACTGGAGCTACCAGCCTCATGATCATGTCATCGTGGAGGCATCTAAGGAATGTCTTGGTAGTCATGATCAGTACTGTCACTGGGGTCACTCTCGACCATCTTCTCCTACTGAGCATCAAGCTGCTCCTCCTCTATAGATGCTATACCCCTGATTGTCTTATCCTGCTAGGCTACAGTCTCCGACACCTATGGGCAATAGCGCGGCTGGCTAGGGGTCCTCACTGCACTATGGCAGAGCATCTGAGTCATGTTGTATGTAGGGAACTCTATAGTAGCACCACTATACTCTGCCAGCATCTTAGGTGGGCTCACAGTGACTACCCTGTGAATTAGAAAAGTACTCCAGTGGGCATAGGGCAACTATCGATGACCTCTGAACCCCTCTACTATAGTATCCTCCATCTTAGATAGTAAGAGACCCCAAATATCAAATATAGTCTACTGTATCAGAGAGTTTAGAAGCCACAGCTGAATGCGAGTCAATCCCTTGCGATATCCAATCCTTGGAAGCAGTGTCCTCCTCATGATAGCATCAAGCACTCTAGCTGTAAGAGTGAGATCATTGGGTGTCCTACTCAAGCCCTCGCCAAATGGCTCTGTGAAGCAATGGTGAACCAAATCTGTATGAGGCACCATACCGTCATGAGGGCATCTAGGAGGTGTTGTCTATCCATAGCAAACCTCATGTAGCCAGACTGGCTGCTCCTAAAGCCTAAGAATCTCCTTGACCCTAAAACTCATCAGCCTATAATCTCTGCCTCTGAATGCAAAGTGTATAAATCTGTGCTGCGGGTCAATCCAAATTGTAGCATAGAACTCACGGACCCAAGATGGAACATATAAGCCTATCCATCCGAGTAAGTCTATCAACCCTAGCAAGTAAGATAGGTAAGGGCGAATATGCTCTCCAGCCGCTGCTACAATGGACTCAATGTTGCACACCCTCTGAGACCTGAATGCTGCCCCAGTATTAAGATATGCATTATAAAAATCTTCCTGCAGTGGTGTGTAGAAGCCCTATGATGCACGCTCATCCTGCCTCGGCGAAAACCACTCCTCGAACTGAATGAACCTGAGCTGATGCACCTGCTTGGCCGTGGCGGTCCTCAAATCTAGATGAGTCACTAGAGGCAGACCCTGTGGTCTAGGAGGCAGATGAGAACCCCTCCGCTGTGTCTCTGCCCTCGGTGTCACCTAGGTATGGGTACGACTAGAGCGGCAAAGCTATGGTGCTGGCTCTGTCTCCTCTGCCCACTCTCCCTCCTGAGTCTGCTCTCCTAGATTTGGCTCCTACTGTGACTCCCCTTGAGGCTGACTCTCATCAATAGTGACACGCCATCCTCCAACCATGGCTGTCCCAGCTAGACCACCATGACGATGCTCAACCTCCTAGACAATGGCCCTCTGAGCTAGAGAAAGCTGATCTACAATCTGTACTCCATTCCTAGCACCTCTTGCCTCTGCACGCTCTATGGCGGCTGCAACTGTGGCTGCTCTCACTATGTAAGCATCTGGATACTTGCGTTTCTTCATCACAATCTTCTTTGTCGCCTTGCCTTTTGCCTCAGAAGGTAGGTGAGGCAGGGGCCTCGGATCCTCATCACCAGGACCACCTTCGACATTCTTGACATGAGCCATCTGATGGAGCTAAAAAGAACAACTACACTGACAAGAATCAACTGCCAACTATCACTTCTGAGGCTTGGCCTCGATCCGTACTCACGAGCTTAGCCCCGAGTTGACTGACAACTGCGAATGAGACCTCAACAACACCGACTCACTGCACATTAGAATAGATCAGATTTATAAATAATTACAATATATCTAGAGATACAAAACCCTAAGAAGCAAGCATTAGATACGAAATTGGAAATGAGGGCTTGCTACCTGACGAACCGGTGAACCAAAGAGAAGAGGAACGAATCGGGGAACCACCACATCCACTAGGGTTGGGATTTTGGTGAGGCAATGTAGCACTGGATCAGCTATGGAGAGGTGATGTGGGCACTGGCGCATGAAGCAATGCGGTAGGGGAAGCACTAGTGTGAGCTAGGGCAACAGAGCGGTGGCGCTATTGCGGTAGGTGAGATGTAGGCGTAGGGCACAAGCACAACGGTGGTGTGGAGAAGGCGTGGGCGCAGCGATGTAGCATGGTGGCGTGGGACGACACGCAGTGGGTGGTGCTGGCACAGCTAGGGCATGAGCACGCGGTGGATGTGCGATGGAGCAGAGGCACGGGTAGGGATGGCGGCGATGATGTCGGTAGGATAGGTCAAAACGCACGCGACGCTGCGATTATATGGTGGCCCCCAACCGAGTTGGGTAAGGAAAGAAGAAAAGAGTCCATGATCCAAATGTTTTCTACTGACCAGACACTCTGGTGGCAATGACCGAATGCTGCCACCTAAAGTCTAGTCGACTCCAGAGAGGTCCAAATACCCTAGAGCCATGACCAGATGCGTCCAATCACAACTGACCAGACACAGCCAGAGTCTAGTCCAACCTGTCTCCATCATCTCTGCTCGACCAGATGTAGGAATGCCTTATGATCGGACGTTGAATAGCAGAGTTCAGTCACTCCATCACAGCATCGGTTCACCTCCTATGAACTAACCGAACGCTGGACTTCAGAGTCTAGTGCAACGTCCGGTCACTCTTTTCCAGCAAATCTTCAAAGTTCCTTCATGCTGCCTGTTCCCAATCAAGTCCCAACTTCAATGAGATCCAAATAAACACCAATTGGGACTGATGTGAGTGACCTCTCTCAAACCCTCAAATTTTTCAAAGTATTTTGCCTTAGGCTATAATTCTTTTTAAGAAAATAGGCAATCAAAGGGTGATTGAAGAGAAATGACAAAACAACATTCATGCATATGCAATGCAATACTTGAAAGTAAATCTAGTTGCTTGTCAAGTTTGATCCAAGGTTAAGCTTCTTCACTCACTTTTTGGCGGTTAACTTAACCATGTTAGACAAGCCCTAAGTGCATTACCACAAAGTAATCATGTTGTATATTACAATGCAATGCAAGGGACAACACAAGCTCATTTTCTAGTGAAGTTGCTAAAATCAAGAACATTGAGCTCATTCCGCAATCGATAAAAGTCGCCTCATCTAGCAGTTTAGTGAAGATATCCGCCAATTGATCCTCGGTCCTTACACCTTCTAATGATATATCATTCTTTGCAACATGATCTCTAAGAAAGTGATGGCGGATATCTATATGTTTGGTGCGAGAGTGTTGAACTGGATTATTTGCAAGTTTTACCACACTTTCATTATCGCACAAAAGAGGTACTTTTTCTAGAACTACACCATAGTCTAGCAAAGTTTGTTTCATATAAAGTATTTGTGCACAACAAGCACCCATGGCAATATATTTCGCTTCGGCAGGTGGACAAAGCCACACTATTTTGTTTCTCGGAGGACCAAGACACAAGTGATCTACCAAGCAAATGGCACCCTCTGGATGTGCTTTTTCTATCAACTTTGCAACCGGCATAATCCAAATCAGAATAGCCCACTAATTCAAATAAAGCTCCTTTGGGATACCAAAGGCCAATGCTTGGTGTTTGCTTAAGATACCTAAGGACTCTTTTAATGTCAATCAAATGAGTTTCCTTAGGATTAGCTTGAAATCTAGCACATATACACACACTAAATATGATGTCAGGGCCTAGATGCGGTTAAATATAACAAGCTACCAATCATAGAGCGGTAGAGAGTTTGATCAACCGTGTTACCTCCCTCATCTAGGTCGAGATGTCCATTAGTTGGCATTGGTGTCTTGATTAGCTTACATTCATCCATCTTGAATCTCTTGAGAAGATCATTTGTATATTTCTCTTGAGAGATGAAAATCCCTTCTCTCATTTGCTTGACTTGAAAACCAAGAAAGAATGTAAGCTCTCCAATCATTGACATCTCGAACTCTTTCGACATCAATTCAACAAACTCTTTGCAAGAATCTTCATTTGTTGATCCAAAGATGATATCATCAACATACACCTTGACAAATGAAGATATGTCCATCAAGCTTCTTGGTGAATAGTGTGGTGTCGACCTTCCCAATAGTGGAAGCCCTTCTCAATGAGGAAGTCCCAAAGGCGCTCATACCAAGCTCTTGGGGCTTGCTTAAGCCCATATAACGCCTTGGAGAACCTATAAACATGATTAGGATATCTAGGGTCTTCAAACCTGAGAGGTTGATCAACATAGACTAGTTCATTAATAAAGCCATTTAAAAATGCACTTTTCACATCCATTTGATATAGTTTCATTTCATGATGTGATGCATATGCAAGGAGGATACGAATGGCTTCTAGTCTTGCAACCGATGCAAAGGTCTCTCCAAAATCCAAACCCTCAACTTGAGAGAACCCCTTTGCAACTAGTCTTGCCTTGTTCCTCACAACAACGCCTTGATCATCTTGCTTGTTGCGGAACACCCACTTTGTTCCAATGACTCTTGCACCTTGTGGTCGCTCTTCAAGAGTCCACACTTCATTGCAGGTGAAGTTGTTCAACTCTTCATGCATGGCATTTATCCAATCTAGATCTTGAAGAGCTTCTTCTACCTTAGTAGGCTCAAAGCAAGAGACAAAAGAGTGATGTTCAATAAACAAAGCAAGCTTTTGAGAGCGAGTCATTACTCCCTTTGATGGACTCCCTATGATGAGATCTTGTGGATGAGCTTGTAGTAGAGGTGTAATTTCTTCTATCAACCACTTGAGGGGGAGGTTGTGGAGCATCAACATCATGTGCTTGTCTCACCATTTGCTCATGGGAGACATGAGTGTCTTCATTTTCTACTCTCCCATCTTTATCACCATCTTGTGGCACATTTGATAAAGATGGTGGATTGATCACTTGTACATCATCTTCATCATCATTAGGCTTGATGTCTCCAACCAGAATATTCTTCATGGCCTCCCTCAATGGTTCATCACCTACATCATCAAGATTCTCATGTGCTCCTTGAGAGCCGTTAGATTCATCAAATTCCACATCATATGTTTCTTCAACCAAGCCGGTGGCATGATTAAATACTCTATATGCTTTGGACTTTGATGAGTAACCAACAAGAAAACCAATATCACAGTCTTTAAAACTTCCCTAGGTGTTGCCTGCTTCTTGTAGATGTAGCATTTGCAACCAAACACCCTAAAGAAGGAGACTGTCTGGCTTCTTTCCATTGAGCAACTCATAAGGTGTCTTGCCAAGAAACTTTTGAAGGAATAGGTAGTTGGATGCATAGCAATGCGGTGTTGATAGCTTCCGCCCATAGAGCTTCAGGAGTGTTGTACTCATCAAGCATTGTTCTTGCTAGTGTGATCAATGTCTGGTTCTTTCTCTCAACTACACCATTTTGTTGAGAGTATATGTTGCAGAGATGCTCATGCTTGATCCCAACTTCATCACAATAGACTTCAATGTTTGTGTTCTCAAATTCTTCCCATTGTCGCTTCTAATCTTCTTGAGCTTCACTTCAAACTCATTTTGTGCTCTCTTGGCAAACTTCTTGAAGCATGATGCAACTTCAGATTTGTCATGAAGGAAGAATACCCATGTATATCTTGAATAGTCATCAACAATCACAAGACAATAAAGATTTCCTCCCAAACTCTTGTATGTTGTAGGTCCAAATGAAGTCCATGTGAAGGAGTTCTAGCACTCTTGTGGTTGACATGAAAGCTTTTGTTGGATGAGTATTTGCAACTTGCTTGCCGGCTTGACATGCACTACAAAGCTTGTCCTTCTCAAACTTCACATCCTTCAACCCTCTCACCAAATCATTCTTCATTAGCTTCTTGAGTGAGCTCATCCCAACATGAGCAAGTCTTCTATTCCATAGCCACCCAAGTGTTGTTTTGGTGAATAGGCAAGTCTTCAAATTAGCATCTTCAGGAGGTGAAGTCCACTAGATATAGGTTGTTGTATCTAAATCCCTTGAATATCACTTGATCATCATCTTTCTTGGATACAACCACTTCCTTCTCGGTAAATAGGCATTGAAAGCCAAGATCACACAATTGTCCAACAGGATAGCAAGTTGAAGCTCAATGAAGCAACATATAGCACATTTGAGATAGAATGATCATTTGATATTGCCACTTTGCCCGAATCCTTTAACCTTGCCCTTTGAATTATCTCCAAATGTGATTCTTTCTTGTCCATCTACTTCTTCATCTAGTGAGGTGAACATATGAGGATCACCGGTCATATGTTGTGTGCAACCACTATCAATTACCCAATGACTTCCACCGGTCTTGTAGTTCATCTACACACAAGAGATCAAGCTTTAGGAACCCAAACTTGTTGAGGGCCCTTCACCTTCTCAACAAGTGACTTTGCTACCCAAATTTTCTTAGGCCTATTCTTGTTGGGAGGTCCTAAGAACATGACTTTCATCTTTCCACTAGAATCCTTTCTAAGCATGTAGTGAGCATTGAAAGCAAAAGGTCTAGCATGCTTGGGCAAGGGTTGTGGTGGTGGAGTTTGGCACTCATGGGCAAAGTGGCCTTCTTGTCCACACTCAAAACACTTATTTGGCTTTGGCTTTTGTTGTTGTTGTTGAGCTTGAGCCTTCTTCTCTTTATTTGCCATGTACCCAATGCCACTTCTATCTATCTTCATGACGGTGTTCATTAGTAGCTCACTTTGAAGATGCTTGCCTCTTGTGAACTTGCTCAATCCAATCTTGAGATGCTCTTTCTCCAACTTGAGCTTCTTGTTCTCTTCCTTGAGTGCATCATTATTTTTCTCTAACTTGAGCTTCTTGTTCTCTTCTTTGAGCTTCTCATTCTCAAGAATCAAATCACCATCATGATCAAGAGTTTCTAGCACTATAGTGTTGGTGGTTTTGAGCTCTTCAAGATCTTTCTTGAGCTTTTCATTATCATTCTTGAGCTTGACATACTCATCATAATTATCAGTCTCAACCACTTGCTTGCCTTTGCAACTAGAACTTTGCTCAATGCTCTCAATGATCAAATCATCACATGATGTAGCTATATCAATCTTAACAACATTGTTAGTAGCATCATGTGGCTCATTGGATAAAAATTCTTGAGCAATGACAAGATTGTCATGATTAATCTTAATATTGGTATATTCATCTTTTAGCATATTATGGCTAGTGATGAGCTCATTGTTTATCCTCTCAATTTTATCATGTTTATCTTTAAGCTCTTTCTTAGAAGATTTGAGCTCCTTGAGTTTGGATGACATAGCATCATTTGCTTCTCTAAGCTCAACACTAGCCTTTTTGGCTATATCACATTTAGCTAAAAGAGAATCATTCTTAGCTTCTAGCTTGTCATTCTTAGATCTAGTCTTTCTAATGATCTTAGTATATTGATTTAGCAATTTAACAAGATCATCATATGAAGGTGTTTCATATTCATCATCATCACTATCACTATCACTATCACTATCACTATCACTATCACTATCATCATTATTAGCATGATCATCACCACTACTATCATCATCATTTGATACCTTGCATTCACCTTTTGCCATAAGGCATAGGTGTGTAGAGGATGATGGAGGTGGTGTCGGTGAAGATGATGAAGAGTCAATCACAATAGTGGCCACCTTCTCATTATCACTATCATCATCGGATGAGCAACTCGATGAATCAATGTTCATGAGTCAATCACCGACGATGTATGCCTTCCCATTCTTCTTCTTCTTATGGAAGTCCTTCTTCTTGCCATCTTTCTTCTTGTATGGATTATTCTTCTTCTCATCTTCTTCTTCATTGCTTGAGTCATCTTTCTTGCCCTTGTACTTGTTCTTGTACTTGTCTTTCTTGGGTTTAGTGCATTGATGTGCTAGATGACCAAGTTCTCCACAATTGTAGCAATCCATCTCTGAGATTGGCTTCCTTCTTGTGCTAGTGAAGAACTTCTTTTTCTTGCCATCAAACTTGATGCCACTCTTGTTAAGCTTCTTTAGCATCTTGGCGGTTCTTCTGACCATGAGAGCAAGACTTGCATCATCAATTTCATCATCACTTGAGCTCTCATACTCAAGCCTTGCTTTGCCCATCTCTTGGCTAGCTTTGAATGCTAAGTCCTTGTCTTTCTTCTAAGTAGAGGATGAGCCATCTTGTGCTGTGATGTGCATGTACATCTCATGAGCATTGACCTTTCCCAAGATTTGTGTTGGTGTAGCGGTGGAAAGATCACCTTGATGAAGCACGGTCACAATATGCCCATATTTTTCAATGGGGAGGACACTCAAGATCTTTCTTACAACATCGGATGGTTGCATTTGAGTAAGTCCAAGCCCATTGACTTCCTCTATAAGAACATTCAAGCGTGAGTACATTTCATTAGCACTCTCTTTAGGAAGCATCTCAAATGAATTTAGCTTTTTCATGACAAGATGATAGCATTCCTCATGCTCGCTCTTTGTTCCCTCATGGAGCGCACAAATATCTGACAATAGTGCATGGCTGTCTTTGTGGTTCCTCACCCGATTAAACACATCTTTGCAAAGGCCTCTAAAGATGGTGTTTCTAGCCTTTGCATTCCATTTTTTGTAATTGACCTCATCACCTTGTAGGTGCGTGGGATCCTGAGGTTTTGGGAATCCTTGTGAGGTGGCTCTATGTATTCCAACATCTAGAGCTTCTAAGTATGCCTCCATGTGGATTTTCCAATAAGGAAAATCATCCCCCTCAAAGATAGAAGGAGGTCCATCCCCATGAGACATCTTTCTCTAGGCGGTTAAGCCTAAATACGTGAGCACGAGGCTCCAATACCAATTGAAAGGATCAAGATGCCCAAGAGAGGGTGAATTGGACTAATTCTAAATTTATTTGCAATAATTAAACCCTATGGTTAGCCCAACTTCACCCCTTGTGCCTAGAAAGTGTTTCTAATGTTCTACGGCACAAAAAGTCTTGCAACCTAAGTTCCAATCCTACTCTAGCATGGCAATTCTATGAATGTAAAGACAATAATTGAATTGCTCAAAGTAAATGCTCAAAGTAAAGAGAGAAGGAGGAATGCGGCGATGTTTTGCTGAGGTATCAGAGAGTCGCCACTCCCCACTAGTCCTCGTTGGAGCACCCGTACAAGGGTGTAGCTCCCCCTTGATCCGTGCAAGGATCAAGTGCCCTCTATGGTTTGATTCTTTGACACTCCATCATGGTGAATCACCCACAAACACTCACAACTTGAGTTGGGTCATCCATAAGCTCCACCGGATGATCACCAAGCTCCCAATCACCACCAAGCCATCTAGGTGATGGCGATCACCAAGAATAACAAGCATGAACTCTCACTTGACCATGACAAGCCTAATGAGAAGGGTGGATAGACACTTTGCAACTCTTGCTTTCACTAATGAGGGCTCTCTTTTGGATTCTCAAATCTCAATCACCTCACTAGGACCTTGCTCTTCTTGGCACTCTCAAGGGTGTTTCTCAGTTGTTGGAATGAGCAAAAGTACCCCCTCACATGAATGGAGGAAGTATTTATACACCCTGTTCAAACAAACCATTATGTGCCTCTATAGGGTGACCGGATGCTCTGGTTAGTTCTCCCCGAAACCTAGTGTTTAAGTTGTGACCGGACACTAGACAACATCTAGTCAGCACTGACCGAACGCGTCCAGTCATGATTTTCACTGTCTTAAACCTTACTAGAGTCTACCGGACGTTGGCACCCAGCGTCCGGTCGCTCAGCTCTCAGTGTTCGGTCACACTAGACGATTTCACCTTGAACAAATGAACTAACCAGACTCTGCGCTAGCGTCCAGTCAGCATTTGACCCTCCATTCACTTCCAACTCTCAATCATATGTGAATGAAGTTGCTCCAATTGATCTAAGAGCTATTTTGGAGCTACCTAGAGCTAGATTTAGCAAGTGTGCACCACACCTAACCCACTAGACTCACCTAGGTCAAGCTACCCATCCATACCCCCCTTAATAGTATGGCCAAAGGAAAAACAAAGTCCTAAACTACTCTAAGTGTCTCTTCAACACCAAACAACACTTAGAACTAGTCCATCCTTAACCTTGTCGTCCATCCTTTGAAAACCAAAACGATTTCCATCATAGGGGCATGACAACCATGATTGCCCAATAAATTGCCATTATTGTGACCTAACTTAATTGCCTCTGCAAAACACACGTTAGTCATAGTAATCACGTATTGTCATTAATCACCAAAACCCAACTAGGGGCCTAGATGCTTTCAGGCATGACTCCGGCAACTAAGAACAAGACCGCCTTAACCAAGGCACCGCAAATGGGAGCGGAGACGCTGTGGAGGCCCACTCCCGTCTAGAGGGCTCTCCACCAGCTGTTTCCCATGGTCCATCACTCTGGCCGAAGACGCGATTCACTTGAGACTATAGAGAAGGCGAAGGAGTATCATAGGTAGATAGAGAAGAGTGGTTGCCTTGCTCTTACCTCTCTCATAGATTTATGGCCAAACTAGGCACACTGGGATCTCTGGGTTTTGTGCAAATTTAATATTAATTTAATTGCTATGGATTTCCAAGCAATAAGTTGTAGCCGGTGCAGTCAGAAAAAGAGTAATAAATATTGTTTGGCACGTTACAATCCCATAGTATTGCACTTTCTCACATGTGCATTCAGAAAAGAGTAGTACACATTGTGCCAACAATTAACATTTATACAATGCCTAACGCAGGTGAAAGCATTCAGTCACTATTTGGCATCTGGCAATCACCTAGTATTGGACTTTCTTGTGTGTGCATTCAGAAAAGAGTAGTACACATTGTGCCCATGGTTAACACTTATACAATGCCTCACATAGGTGAAAGCATTGAATCATTGTCCGATGCATTACAATCATGTAGTTTTAGACTCTCTTGTGTGCATTCAGAAAAGAGTAATACACATTGTGCCAACGATTAACATTTACAATGCCTAACATAGGTGCAATCATTCAGAATAGAAATACACTAATAAGTTACTAAGTTACCTATGATATTTCATATGTTTCGTGGATCAGTTGGAGGCCATTATGCATTTCACTATCGATGGCAAGTAGATTCGGTGTCAGCAGCCGCATCCACTCCTAGCACCAGGCCACAACCTCCGCCTTTATGGGTTGCGCATCAAACAACTAGTGGCATAGCCTATCGGTCCATTTCTCCATGAAGCACTTTAGGACCTTCTTCATCATCAACTCCGGTGACATGATCGGCTTCCACCTAGTGATGAGCATGTGGAACACGTCATACCCTTCATTTGATGGGAAGACACTAATGGCAACAAACTAGGATGCCAAGCATGGTACAATGAGCTTGTCAATGAATGCCATCCACCAATCAGTCCCACCGAAAGCAAGCTCATATTGCAGCACCACCTTGTCATCATAATCTACCATGAAGAACCAACTACAAAGAGCACCCTATCAATGTTTTCTAGAGAACTCACCCGATAGGAGGTCAAGCATTTTCTAGGGTGAAATCTTGGACGCCCACCTCATCAGGTGGTCAACTTGCACATTTGTAGCTGCCATTCCTCCTAGTGGTGGCTTGTTGCGGATATTTTCAAGTCCATGCTTCAGGTAAGGATGATGACACCATCGACAAACCCACTCCAAATGTTAGGCCAAGCCGCTTGCTTCCATGGCAACACAATGTCATAATTTTTGTGTGTGTTTTCACTAGTACACTTCAACAAGAAGTTAGGGTGAAATCTCAGATGTCCACCTCATCAGGTGGTCAACCTGCGTGTTCGTAGCTGCCATTCCTCCCGACGGTGGCTTGTTGCGGATATTTTCAAGTCCGTCCTTCAGGTAAGGATGATGACACCATCGACATACCCATTCCAAACATTAGGCCAAGCCGCTTGCTTCCATGGCAGCATAATGTCATAATTTTTGTGCATGTTTTCACCAGTACACTTCAACAGGAACTTTTAGACCACGGTCAGCACCTTTGTGAGCATCGGTTGTAGCAAGTCCTGGTTGATGGTCGACATCCATGGCTATAGAATATACGTTAACTAGAACAATCTCCCAGGAAGCATCATACCTCTTGGCAGCGCCGAACAGCCTAGGCAACACTACATCATGTAGGAATTCCCTAGCGTGAGGGAACTCTAGCAGTAGGCTGTGCAAGAACTGTACTAGTTGTTCCTGCTACAGGAACCTAGTGGGAGCCCACGTCTCCTTCAACCATTTCATAATGGGGTCGACCACCAGTTCAATGAGTAGCTCATCAAATGGCGAGGAGGTAGACCCATCATCCAAGAGTATGTACTTGAGCTTGCTCACCACCTCCATCTTCCTGTTCGGTTGCTCCAGTGGATCATACCACGTCAACTGCTTGAACATCTCTTGCATGATAGGGACCAACATCTTGCGTCCTGTGTCCGATAGGGACATCTCCTTATAATAGCAAGGATACTCAGTCAACAATTTCATGAACTCACTGATAACCGTATCCAAGATGACTTTGATGTGTCTCTCCTATGGACTTAGTGGTTGCATAACCTCATCATCATGAGGACTCAAATTGCTTGTGCCCTCATCATCAGATGAGGTTGAATCATTGGAGGGATTATTGGCTATAGAGATGATGTAGGTGGAGTCAGCGTGGTCGGTGCTGAGACTGAGTACCTGTAGTGTAGTCACACCTGGATGAGGTTGGTGTCCCCTTGGTGGTGTAATCTGAGGCCATGGCCAGCACTGTAGCCCATGCGTTCCATTATCCGGTGAACCGCTAAGTTGTTCATAGTGGTCATTGTTGGTGTCGTCAGATAGGGTGATGCTCGGTGCACGTCTAGTGGAGCAGAATGGCCAGACCACGATGTCATGCCCTCAGAGACAAACGACATGGGTTGCTAGTAATCGATGGCAGCAATGGGCATGGCATCCTCATCAACAACCATGATGCCATCACCATCAACAACCGTGGCACCAACAGCATTGGCAACCGCTGCGCCATCAGCATCGACAATCGCAGCACCAGGGATAGTGCCAGTGTTGTGCTCTACTAGTGCCATATGCTGGATGTTGCCGCCGATGGGCTCATCAGAGGCCATGGGAAGCGGCGATAGTCATGTGGAATGATGTCACAACAAAGTGGGCAGCAAAAGAAGTTTTGCACTACTAACTTTTTCACTTAAGTATAGGAATGTGTTGCGGCAGTCCCAAACACTGGATGGAAGATGATCAGCAACTACTGCATCAATGCTAAATTGAGATTGGGCCGCATCCGTCGCATCACCATGGGCATGGCAATCATCAAAGTCTGCCCTTTCTGATCGGAGGACGTGGGTGTATAGTTGTTGAAATTTTTGGGAACCTAAGACAGTCCAACCCTATGAAATATAGATGCTCCAGATCACTATGAGTCAATGAACAATGAAATATAGTGCTGACAACTATCTGGGGCTATCCAACTAGTCCATATAACCCAACTATCAGGGGCTATCAACTAGTTTTATTCTATAGAAAAACAACAATTAGTTCGCTTTTTTTAGCCATGCCTAACTATCAGGGCCTAAGATAGTTCAATACTAGGAAATCTTGATAGGCTGGATAATAGTTTTGATAAAATAACAAAATACAGATCATGTCAACTCTTGCCCCGAGTTCACCACAACCATCTGTAGTTTGTCTTGCGCACCTTCACCTTGAGCAAAGCTTCATCATACTTTTGCTCCACCTCCTATTACTAGTCCTCATCATCATTGTAGGTGGCCTCGTGGATCACGCTAAAGAAGCAGGTGTCACCAATGTTGAGGTGGTTGCTTGCACAGAACTCGTTCCACCCATACTTGAATGATGTGCGCACTTTGTTGTTCATACAAGTCCTCTCCAAGCCCATTAGCTTGGACTATCTAGCCATCTATAGCTCAATGGCTTCCCACTATTGGTAGCCATGCGCTACCTTGAAGTCCACTGGCACATTTTTCACCTCACACAAAAAAACATTGATGAGAAAGATGACACTGGTAACTCATGACATCGGTACGTTCTGCATTTCACATGAGTGCTCACCAGATACTTCGCTTTGAGGTGGTACTTCTTTAGGATCACTGCAAAACTCCTCGCTCCACGATGGGTAGGGAGAGCTAAATACTACCGGCCTTGAATTTGTGCGGGTACTGCTTATGGTAGGTGGTAAGGTCAAAGACCTTGACATTAATCTATGACCGGTCGTCATACTACAATACAAGAGAGAACCCATCTTAGAGGTTGAGGGCACGAGCGAAGTGCTTCCATCCCCGATGGATGTACAAGTGACCGCCATCAGGGAACACCTCCACCTTCCACCGAGGCTAGGCTCTGCTCATAGTCCAGACAAAGCTCGAGCTTTTGGTGACCTCCGATGGCCCAGGCCATTGCAGCCAGCAGTCTCTATGTGCATAATGATCCACATAGCCAGATAGAGGAACAAGTTCACTCCCAAAGGAAAACCCCAGTAGATTAGATTCAGCACATAGAAAATGGGCACTTACCAATGTTTCTGCATACAATCCAGGAAGAAGGATCTTCATGCACTCTAGGTCACTCTAGCTCAGTCCTGCCATGTCTTCCTATAGACCCACTGTGCCAACTAGGGAATTCAACAGTATTGAGGAATCCTTGCTGGTATGTCACAAATGCAAGGAGTGCACATAGTGTTGGGGCATCAATGGAGGAGCTAACATGTAGTAAAAACTAGCGCTGAGACTGATGGCATCTCATCGGTGTAAATGGAGGAGATGTGCTCTGTTTTCATCAGTGTACACTTGGGAACGTCAATACTCCTGCATCTCTGGTCGAACATGCCTTCTGTGGTATTTCTAGTTGAGGTTCCTAAGGGAGTGCGATAGCACACAGGGGGTGAAAAGACCTATCACCACTTCACAAGGCTTTTAAGTCTCAACCATGTCATGGTGGTCAATTCAATCCAGTCTAGCTTTCATCTTGCATTGACTTTGCTCTCGGCAACTACACAAGGTTTCTTTGAGAGGAGCAAGTGTCGGCAACTAGAAAGTCCTACCACCATATATTTGAACACATCAGATAGTATTCATGTCATACACATTTGTGCAAACATTTTTGTTCACAAAGGAACATTTACCATTATCTCATTGAACATGTGATAGTCCGAGCATTGTAAATCTGACCGAGACGGACACATCTCACTCTTACCAACCGCACAATGGTTGCTTTGTGCCTCAGTTTGGTGAACCAAACATGTATCATTAGTAGTAGTAGTCATGAGTCACTCTGATCATGCACAAAATGAGTGGCTCTAATCCATCATGAACCTAACTCATCTTATTTGCATGTGTCTGATAAAAATTCTTGAACTTGCAACAGCCATGCAGCAAGGAGTTCATCTAAACAAGTCTTGGCTCAATCTAATGCACAATGAAGGAGGCATAGATGTTGCATTTTTACTGCACATGCCAGAAAGTCCATCATTGTACATTTGATCTTTCATCGGATAGTAAGTGTACCCATCTCTAGCTAGCCGGTGCATGTCTCTGGAAAACCAACCAAGAGAAATTGCTTATGAAATCAACTCCTCTTCATTCTTTAGTCTACCCCTCAACTGTTGTGACTGCTTGGATAGGAGTTAAAAGACCTATCACAACCACACCAAGCTTTCAAGTCTCAACCATATCATCGTGGTCAAAATCTCTCAAGTTTTCACTCCTGTCCAGCTTTCATCCAGCATTCACTTCGCTCGCGGAAACCACGCAAAGTTTCTTTGATAGGAGCAAGCCTAGCCTAATGCAGAATAGACGAGCCATAGGTGTTGAAAATTCTACTGCACATGCAAGAAAGTCCTATCGTCGTATATTTGAATGCATCTGATAGTATATGTGTCCATGTCATATATTATGAAAATGAGTGAGTGTAGTTGATCACAAACTATGAAATGTGTGCAAATGTACTCCTGGCCCCATGTCATACATTATGAAAAACATTACTTCTTTTAGGAATTAAATTAAAAGCCAAGCAGAACATGGTACACGTGACCATGCCCCTACTACTAGTAATAATAATATCGGATGAAATGATGAGTGAGTGTAGTCGATCACAAACTATGAAATTTTACTACACATGCTAGAAAGTCCATCGGCCGCACAATTGATGTCATCGGGCCAAAACTCACGCTGTCTCATCGGCGTAAATGGAGGAGACATGCTTTGTTTTTGTAGCAACCAGTGTATATGGTTGCGATTCATGAGGGAGCACGATGGCACTCACCTCCAGGAAAGATAAATCTTCATAGAGTTTCTTGCCTTAGAAGCCTTAGCATTCCTATGTATAAATAAATCTATATGGAGTATCTTGCCTTAGAAGTAAGAGCATCCCTATGTATACATAAAGCTTGGCCTCACTCCAATTCATATTGTTTGCCATTGCACCTTCCATTGCGCAAAATATCTCTCCTCGCCACCCACCTCTGCCACCCTGTCAGTTGCCATGATTGTTGTCGGTGGCCCGGCTGCAGTCCCCGCTTCCTCTAGTGGTTTGATGGAAGCGGGGCTGATGGCCCACCCTAGGTTGGTGTCAGCAGAGGATGTAGTGATGTCTAGTCCCTGTAGATCGGCATTCCCATCACCAAGACTCACACCATCTCCTAGGCCACTGCTCTCCCCGTCACCCTCAGTGAAGACATTGATGCCACTAGCATCAGTGGTTCGCTCACCACCGCTGGCCCCGGTGTGGTCCCACTCACCGTCACCGGGTCCGCTCACCATCGTTGGATCCTCTTCGCATGTGGGCAGTCACCTGCCCCATCATGGTCCCCCTCGCCATCCACCAAGGCCGAGGCCAAGGCCAATGATGAGACCAAGGCCGATGACAAGGCCAACATCTTGGCCGAGGCCAAGGACGTGGCCGACATCCTAGCTGAGGCCAAATGTGATGGCTCTCGGGGCTACGTCACAACGGACTTGGAGGATGATCGTCTACATGGCTATGCAACGCCTACTCTCTTGGGCCCAATCTATTCTTGCATGTCAGCCCGTATGGCAGTATGGTGTGCCCTATCTACTCCAACCATAAGGCCTATGGTTGGAGCGAGGTCGATGCTAGGGCATATGTGCTGGCAAGGACACACGCCCCCTAGACAGCACCTACACCAATGACAAGAACGTTGCCTAGCATCGCGCCCTGGCAAGGAACTAGGGTTGGATGGCCTAAAGGGATCATCTAGCCATGGCGGTTCATCGTGGCAGAGAGGTTTGTTGGCTTCAACCAAAGCCTTTTTACCTTGTAGGCGTTGGATTTTGTTCACACCTGTTGGTGCCCTTATTACATGACTTGTGTAGAGGTGTGGGATGGCACTCCTCATTAGTAGTATCAAGTCAAGTCTAGTAGTGGGATGGCACTGCTATCCTCTTACTATTATGGTAGATGAAATCATGGTTATATAGGATGAACTCGTATCGTTGCTGTAATCCACATATATATGAAGTCTGGTTTGTCATTATCTTTTGATCTAGTAGCTCTAATATCCTCTTATTATGCATGTAATGTGCACATTTGTGCAAACATTTTGGTTCACAAAGTATCATTTACCATTATCTTTGTGCGCACGTGATGGTCCGAGCATTGTAAACCCGAACGGGCCAGACATATATCAATCCAAACACGCAAGGGTTGCTTTGTGCCTCGGTTTCATGAACCAAAGATGTATCAGTAGTGGTAGTAGTAGTCATTAGTGTCTTTGATCTATTTTGAACCCAACTCATCACTTTGCTCTCAGCATTGTGCATTTGTGCAAACATTTTGGTTCACAAAGTAACGTTTACCATTATCTTCATGCGCACTTGATGGTCCAAGCATCGTCTATCTGACTGGGCCAGACACTTCTCATTCTTGCCAACCACGCAAGGATGCCTTTGTGCCTCAGTTTGGTGAACAAAAAACATATCAGCAATGGTAGTAGTCATGAGTGGCTTTGATTTGTGGTGAACCCAACTCATGTCTTCGATAAAATTTGTTGAATTTGCAAGAACCATGCAGCGAGGAGTTCATCTAAACAAGTGTCGCCTCGACCTAATGCACAATGGAGGAGGCATAGCTATTGCATTTTTTACTACACATGCTAGAAAAGTCCACCGCTGTCCATTTGATCTCACATCGGATAACAAAAACTATAGCCATCTCTAGCTAGTTGCTTGCATGCCTCTGCAAAACCAACCAAGAGAAATTGCTTACAAAAGCAACTCCTCTTCACTCTTTAGTCAGCCCCTTGACTATTGTGAATACGTTTTTGGAGTGAAATAACAACAGAGGCTTTCCTCCTACATTCAATTCACTATTGGCAACCGCGCAAGGGTTGCTTTGTGCCTTGGTTTGGTAAACCAGACACATATCAGTATACGTACTTGGCATGCTGGTCAAACTGATTAATGATCTTCCCATAGTGGTTGAAGCATGCTATGTGAAAGGAATGCTTTATGTCCATCGCTTATGCAGTCCATATGAACCTATAACAAGTCCTAGTTGTAGTTGAATGGAATAGTCAAAATAGATAGTCTGCATAGTGCAGTACTAACCCCAGCGGACAAATCCTATGTGTCCGCTAAAGCACAAGTTTATAACAACTGAGCATACCGAACATGTTCGGAATACAAAGCCAGAAATCCAAAGCAAAGTGTAGCTTTAGAATACATGCTTTCCCAAAGATTATACAAGAAATCTCCTACAAGTCATCATCACCTCCAGACATGTGATCTCTACTGCAATAGTTATTGTTGTCACTGCAATACTGGTTTCCAATATCATCTTCATCCTCGTTGCCTTCAAGTATACCAACTGCTTCCCTCTTATCTCTTAGAAGGTCTTCTAAATTGGCTTCAATGACAGTGCCTTCTCCATCATGACTAGCTTCGTGCATAACTAGATCACCATCACCCAGCAGGACTTCATGCTTGTTGTTAGAATATTGATCATCTTGGTGTACTATAGGCTCTATTTCATTCATGTCATACATATCCCCATGTTTGAACTTCTGCATGACCCATTAATCTTTGCCCAAGGAGGTGTCCTATAGAAAAAAGATCTTCCTTGCCTGTGTCCTAAAAATGAAAGGGTCATCCTTGTACCAGAATGATTTAATGTTGACGGATCTAAAATGTCCGTCATCATCAATGCTTGTACACTTCGTAGTGCCATCTAGATTGTACCAGTCACATCCCAGAAGAACCACTATCCTATGTCTTTGTACGCTAGAGTTATACATCAACTGAATAACTTCTCGAAGGACACCATAAAATTCCACTGATTGGCCATCATGTGTGACGTTGGTCATGACACTATTGTTCTATGTACATAGGGATTTCTTATGGTCAACAGTGCTATACTTCAATCCATTAATACTGCAAGCTACACAGACCTAGACTCGAGTATCAGGACCACATGACAGTGCATACAAACCTTCACTGACCTCTGTTGGTTTCTCTCTACGCAGCTCCTCGATCTGCACACAAACATGAAACCACCATCACCGCTAAGTTGACATATAATTCTGCCAATAATTGGCCTAATAGAACTAAAATATGCTAATCATGTACATGAGACTTAAACCATGCTAGAAACTCTGCCGCTAGCCTACTATCAACATCATCACTTGCCCCTTGTTTCCTCTAAAATTTGTCTGTATATTCTGTAGCACATATAAGAATTATTATTGGTAATATTTCATATGTAATATAGGAAATAGCAAATCAGCATATAAAAAATCATACTTACTGCACATATGGTCCAACCTCGTCGTAGATATTAAGCACATACCAAGCTAGCTTATTGATTTTGGCATTATCCTTGATGTCCTTTACCCTAATCTGGCCAGTGGGCTTGACACCATGCATGAAAATAGAGGTCTCACCAGGTGGTGGCCCATCATGTGACATATTGTCATCCCAGTTATATCTTGTTTTAACATTGTCCATGAACCTCTCCCAAAATGCCAACATCTCACTTTCTAAATAAGCCTCCACAATTCATCCTTCGGGCCTAGCCCTATTCCTTAATAAATTCTTCAATGTGCCCAGTCACCGTTCTATTGGGTACATCCATCAATACTGTGTGGGCCCTCTAAGAAGTGCCTCATTAGGTAGATGGATAGCCAAGTGCACCATAACATCAAAGAGTGTTGCCAAGTTCTAAAATAGCTTCATATACATCTTTGGGAACAAAACCTCTTAAGCCTACAGGTATGATCCTCTAGAGAAGGACATGGCAAGTATGCATTTTTAGCTTGCCAACTACCTTGGTACCATCTACACTTATGGATTTTTCTAGGTTGGTTGCATAACCATCTAGAAACTTAACACCTTTAAGGAACTTGCAAAATTCTACTCTATGTTTTTCCGTCATGACATAGTGAGCTTCTAGGAATTTAAGTGAGGTGGCTTGCTACACGCCTTGATATTGAGGCCTTATGTTCATATCTTGCAAATCAAGCCTAGTGTTTGTTGTGTCCTTTGTCTTGCCCTTAACTTTCACTAATGTCCAAAGAATGTTTTTAGATATGTTCTTCTCAATGTGCATGACATCAAGATTGTGTGGCAGCAACAGGTCCTTCTAATATGGCAGCCCCCACCAAGCAGATTTTTTATTATAAATCACTAGCTCTTCTCCACATTTTCATTGCCTTTGCCACCATGCTTACATGGGTAAACATCTTTCACCTTCTTGAGTTCCTCAAGGACCTCCTGTAAGGTGAACTTTTTTGGTGCATCTCAGTCCTCAGTTTCTCCATTAAAATCCAAGCTCTTCCTCCAAGGGTGATCCCTAGGAAGGTAATGATGGTGTCCAAGGTAGCCTAGCTTCTTTCTTAGGCTCCTTAACAATGGATTTTTGTCGCAATAAATATAAGCATAATAACCTTTTCTAGTTCAGCCTGACAAGGTGCTCAATGCTGGAAAATCATGTATGCACCAAAGCATAGTAGAGTGAAGCCTTTCTTTTTATCATGATGTAGTACCTGAAAAGGGTCGACACCCTTCCATAGTTCTTTTAGTTCTTCTATAAGAGGCTCCAAGAATACATCAAAATCCTTTCCTAGAGAGGTTGGGCCAGGGATTAGTAGAGATAAAGCAATTCGATCGGTTCACACATTCCCATGGTGGCAGGTTTAGAATCGTTACAAGAATAGGCCACATACTATATGTCAAGCTAAAGTTGCCAAATGGATTGAAACCATCTATGGTGACAGCAAGCCTCAAGTTCATTGGCTCATCTATAAAAGTTGGGTGCTTTCTATCAAAGTCCTGCCATGCCTCCCTATCTGCTGGATGGCTCATTTCACTAGTATTCTTCTCTCGCTTAGCCTCATGCCATTCAGCGTCCACTGCTGTTCCTCGAGAAGAAAAGATCCTCTACAACCTTAGGCACGCTTGTAATTCCTTATGAGCACCCCAAAACCTTATGAGGAACCCACTTGCTACCATCTGCATCCTCCCATCTAGACTCTTTGCATTTTGGGCATGCTAGCAATTCCTCACGATCACCCCAAAACAACACACAGTTGTTCTTGCACACATGATTTGTGTGCCTCCTCACATGATTTTGATACGTTGCTACTAAGGACTGCATCTGATAGTAATGCCAATAGTGCATCAAAATAGCCATTGCTAACTCGATAGTGGGACTTGATATAGAGCAACCTGACAAGGAAGGAGAATCTTGAGAAGGTAGATCCAGAAGAAATTGATTGCTTCAACTCATCCAACACTCTTTCAAACTTTGGGATTCTTCTAGCCCGCTCTTCAGATGTCAATAGGTTTTGAACTAAATCATCAGAATCTGGTAATATGTTATCATCATGGTCCTCCTGCTCCTCCTCCACAATCCAACCATCATGATGAGATCCAAGCACATCTGATGGCTCTATAATGTCAGTACCTCCTCTTTCTTCCCATGATGAATCCATGTGGTGTATGTGGGTGACATTCAATGTATAAGTAAGTCATCCTTCACCTCCTGCTAAGTTTTAATCACCTAGTTAAGACAATCTGTACATGGGCAAGGGATCTTTTGCCTCGAGTATTTTTGTTTAACCATATCCATGAACTCTTCAACTCCTGCGATGAACGTCAGTGAGAATGGTCTCCCATTAGGAATCCAAGATCTATCCATCTATTGCAGCAAAATTATTCAAAGTCCATTAGAGTTTCGACCATTGGGTGGACAATGTCAAAACTAGCATTAGAACAAAGCATACAATGTTCAAGAGCACTAATTTCTGCATTTGTTCATATCATACTATGGGACAGTCTGGTTTTATATTTTTTTGTGACAAAAGCATAGATTTCAATTAAAATTCATACAGAATAGTCTTTCATTATGTGTTCTTTACTTTATCATGTACAGAAAATGGAGTTCTATAATCACAGAAGATGGACTCATACCTTTGTTCTATGAACTGGCATGGCTTGGCTACAAAGCCACCTCTGCCGTGGCACACCTGAGCACATGGACGCCAATGCCGCCATGCTCCACCAGGAGAGCCCCACCACACCACCAAAAGGACGCCTGAGCCACCACAGTAGATTAGGGATCCTTTGCCTCTTCCTCTGCCTCCGCCTCCGCTGCTGGTGCCATAGGTCTAGTGGGCATAGATTTGTTTCCACTTGCATGAGATATATCCAATTTAGGTCAACCTATAGGGCATCCACACGGCCAATAGGATACTATAGCTACTCCAAAGAGATCTCAGCACAGTCAGGCATCTAGCACAATGGTCAAGATGCTCCAATCCTTGGTCCAGATCCCATGTTTGACTCCAAGGTATCACACCTTTTTTTGAGAAATTAAACCCCGATGGCACACATGGTACAAGTGACATGCAAATCGTTGGGTCCCACAGGCCGGATGGAGATGAAGAAAGGTCCCATAGGTACACGTGACACATAAGCCATTGGGTCCCACAGGTCAGATGCAGAAGGACCGAGCGGAGACTTTTATGATGAATTGCAAGGGTCAAGTGACACGCAAGCTATCGGGTCCCATTGGGCTGATGGATATGGGCCATCGGGTCCAACAGGTCGGATGGAGATGGGTCGTCAGGTCCCACAGGTACACATGACATGTAAGCCATCGGGTCCCATAGGTCGGATGCTAAAGGGTCCCGTAGGTACATGTCGGATGGAGAAAGGACCGAGCGGAGACTTCTATGATGAATTACAAGCATCACGGATGAGTAACTACAGGTCCCATAGGTACACGTCGGATGGACAAGGGTCCCACATGTACATGTCGCATGGAGAAAGGATCGAGCGAAGACTTTTATATCGAATTGCAAGTGTGACGGATGAGTAACTGTAGGTCCCACATGTACATGTTGTAACACCTCGGGTGTTTAAATACTAAAACCTGCCATGTCATCATATACATTGCACATCATTTTGGAGTTAGTCAAAATTTTGATATGCATACATTAAAACAAGTTTACATTTAAGTTATATGTGTTCACTTGTATGGTTTGAATCAAGTAAAAATCTTTGTGTTGCTTTGGAATTTCCGAAAACCCTAATTTTTAGTATTTAAATTCTACCCTAAAAACCCAATTCAAAATCTAAGCACATTTTGGGGTTGAGCCTAAAAGCAAAAGTGTAGAACTTGTCAAGTTGTACAAAGTTTGTTTTGGAGTTTTCAAAGTTGTTATATAAATTTTGAAGTAATTTGAAAAGGCGAAATGTACTTAAAGTGTCCCCTTTTGATTTTAAACTTGCATTTCAAAATGTAGACATAATTTGGGTATGGTTATTAAAGCAAAGTTGTAGAACTTTGGATTTGGAACAACTTTTATTTTTGGAGATTTTTGAGTTACTATACAAATTTGGGAGTAATTTGGGAAATTAGGTGAGTGGCAATTCTGTAATTTTGGTGAACAGTACCCGCGGGCAACACCTCACCGTCGGCGACCTTCCCGTGGCCTTCTTTGGCTTCGCACTGGCATGAGCAAGCTGCTGCGTGTCATGTCCTTGCTTCCTGGCCGCTCTACAAAGCTTGTGTCGTCACCGTTCTTCTCTTTTCCTCTCCTCTACTTTTCCCGTCGCCACCATGCTGCTCCGGCGAGCTCGCACCGTCGCCATAGCGCCGTTCTAGTCGCAGCAAAGCCCTTCATCGCTCCGCTTGCTCCTTGCGCACCCAGCTGACCAGCTCTTGAAGCTTGACTCTGCCGGGAGACTATAGAGCGTCCCTTTCTTCCTCCCGGCCGGCAGCACCCCCGTCGTGTGCGCGTCGCCGTGGCCAGCGATCCTCGGTGCGTCTTGGCTCTTGCTCAGCATAGTTCCTGATTCGCCTTGCTGCTATGGTGCTTTGTGACCTATTGATTGAGTCTTTTGTCCACCACATCCATTGGAACACCGCCGTCAATGTTGCTCGCACCGCTGTGGCTGCTGTGATCGTCGCCCGCTTCACCGCTACTCCTCCGGTCCATCTTTCGGCTCGAGCGTGTTTGGGGTGAGCTCCTGGTGCTTCCTAGACCCTTTATTTAACCGCTACTAGCCTGGTTTTGCCGGCGTAGCGTAGCCACTCCACTGTGTCTACCATGGCCGACGTCGGGCTCGGTTTGAGCTGTTATTGATGCAATTAGAGCCACTAATAGGTGCGCCTCGTAGTGGTTATCACGTTAGTACCCTCGCCGTCGCCGTTGATCTCACCGGCGGCGAGAAATCACCGGTCAAAAGCGTGGTCATCACGGTTGAGCGCGGGAAGATGACGCTGACAGGTGGGGTCACCCTGTCAGCGGTTGTTTATGTGAAAATGGAAATTTTCTTTTTCAGAAATGAATGAATAGTATCAGTTTTTGTTATTTTTGTATAGAATTAATTGGACTTCCAAAAATTATGAAAATTTTTGTGTGACCTCTCTGTGATGTAAACTATTTAGGAAAAATATTAAATGTTGATTTTCAGTAAATTTTGAATGTGATAAAAATTGCTCTAATTAATTAATAAATGAGCTTCCATGATTTTTCTAGGCTTTGTTATTAATCCAAAAATTTTGAAAATTGTTTCGACACTTAGTTATCATGGGATAAGTCTTCATATAAAATTTGAGCTCATTTGGAGAAAGTTGATTTATTTCATATCTTTTAATTAAATAATTAATTCATAAAAGCAAATAGTAAACCTTAATAATTTAGGTTTTGTTTGAATTTTGAATTGAGTGATGACCTTGGGTCATTAGTATAAAATAATTCTTGATACTTAAAGTAAGTGTTTGAGTTTTTGGAAATGTTTAGTAGTTGTTGGTTTGCAACTGTACCATGAAGGAATGTTGTATTCGAGTTATTAATTTTTGTATCCATCATCAAGCATCATGTTTTATATCTCGCATTATATTAAACATGGCATTGTTACTATGTGTAGTGAACGAAAGTGAGCACGTGGTAGTCAATCAAGTTGAGGAGGAGGTTAATCCGTTTGTTGAGGTCGGGTTTGATAATTGTGGAACGTCTTTGGAACCTGACCTTTTCGATCACCAAGGCAAGCCCCGGATGCATTTAAACCTACCTTGTGTTTTACAAATTTATATCGCTTTTGCTTTTCAATACTACATTAAGTGATTAGGAGTTGAGTGGAAACCTAATTGGTGCATTACCAACCTTGTTTTTCAATATCAACCTTGTTACCCGTTTCAATTCAAGAATGCTTATTTATGCTTAGCCATGCTTAGAATGGTACAAGTCAGGTGATCACCGGTCACCTACGAGATATAAATGGTTTCTTGGATTCGACTGGTTATTTATGTTATCATGAGATATGAGCATGTGGAGTAATAAATCTGGACCGGGCGGACTCGGTGTATGGGAGCCACAGGACATGGAGGTCTTGTGAGCGGGTTCTTTTCACCTGTGTCGATTAAGACACGTCCATTGTTGAATTACATGAGGTGAGACTTTGTAGTATCGATCACATACTCTGGTAAGCCTTAACTTGGCTATTTTATTACAAGAATGGCTACTCGCGCACTAGGAGTGGAGAGATGGCGAGAGTAGCGTGTACCCACGTGGCAATGGGCTAGAATGGTGGAGTATTCTCAGGTGGCATGGACCCATTCTTGTTTTAGAGGATCTAAGGGTGGGTTGGTATATGTAGGTTGGGGACCTACATATGTCGTGTGGTTGGGAATCCCCAGCAGGGTTTTAATCGGTTCGAATCATCGTTGCTCCTCGGTTATGGAGACTCAACTCGCTGTTCATCATCGTAGTTAATAAATGAAACTTGAGGAAGATTTTAGAAATGGTTCGATATGAAGGTCATGATCTCAATACGGATCATGGTAGGTTCATATATGATCTTGATCAGAGTTACATGTTGAAATAAAGAATCTTGTTAAAAGAGCTTTTATGAAAAGAACCTTGTTTATTGCAAAAGCCTTACCTTGAATCCCTGAGCCTGCATTCCTGAGTATTATCTTTTGGGCATGCTGCATGACTGTTGTTCAAGTCGATGATGATAAGTAAATGTGTGACCCTTGGGCAGGGTATTTCCTTTGTGTGTTATATTTTATGTTACTAATACCACTCCACTACTATGGTTTGTAATAATAATCGTACTTAGTTTCTGAAACAATTGTTTTGTAAATTAAGTTATTGTAAGACTTCCGCTATTTTACTCTGATGTATATTAATGAATAAACTGTTGTAATACTGCAATGACTCTGTAATGGGATCCTGCTCGGAAATCATGGATGATTCAGGGTTCTCTGAGGACACCCGGCAGTCTTCTTAAGTTACCAGGAACATATGCATAGTCGTCAGAAGTCATTGGTAGTGATAGGTGCATGTGGGCCATATAATTTAGGAGGTTCTGCCATAGAGTGGTATTAGAGTGACCATTACAAAGTTTTTGTAGTATTGTTTTACAAAAACTTCAAAATGATTTGGGGCAAATAAATTTAATCTGTTAATTTGGTCCAAATTGCTTCTAACTTATCTTAATTCTTTCTCGCCATTCCTTATTTGATTAAAAAGGCTTTGTATGGTGGAGTAGTAATCTTATTATGCCCTATATAATATGAACTATTGTTTATATACTTTAGGAGCTTTGATGTTTAAGTTTCATAAGGACGATTCATGCATCATGATTAATCCACTTGTTACTTACTTTCCCTCTGAGTCTGGGTTGAGTAGTGAGTCTGGGTTGAGTAGTGTAATCCATCCTTGCTGCTTTTTAGACTTTTATTAGATCGTCTTACTATTTGAAATCTTGCTTTCTACAGTATGGCTCATACCAAGATAATGCCCCGTATAGTCTGTTGGACCCAAAGGAGTTCCTCGTCACCAGCTTGCCCCTAGGAGTGATGGTGCTAGCAGTAGCAGCTTTAGGCCTGATCCCCAGGCTGAGGTATAGAGGCTTTCAGCAAAGTTAGCACAAGCTACTAGAGATAGGGCCTTGGATGCTATCTAGGTGGGCAAGTTAAAGGATCAATTGAGGTGTCGCACCACCGCTCATAAGAACTGCAAGTGTATGTTAGTTCGTATGGTGGAAGGAAGAAATGAAGCTTGGCATAGAGAAGATGTAGCTAGAGCCCAAGCTCATGAGTTCTTCTATGTAGAAGACTTAGAAGAATATTATACCAATCTGCATGAAGAAGTCCATAGGCTGAACAATCTCCTGAATCCAAATCATGAGCCTCAAGCTAATGCAATGGACCTAGGTGTCATCATAGCAGATGATGATGAAGCGGAAGAAGAAGAAGATCCAGAAGAAGTAGTGATGGTCAATGAAAGTGATGAGGAAGGTGGAAATGTTTCGGGAATGGATACCGATCACGAGGTTTGAGGTGATCAAGGAGAAGAGTAGAGTTGTAATATAGTGAGTTCTAGTCTAGTTGGGTAGTCTAGCTTAAGTGCAGACTTGTGTATAAATAAGTGAGCCCTATGTAATGCGTTTGTAGCAAGCTCTTTTAACAGTTTAATAAATGGTTGTGAATAAAGTTTGGTTTATTATGAATAGATGCGTCGTACTTGGGGTTCAAATGTTCCTAGTTCTTTGCAAGATGAGGATGGTATTCTTGATCCCCCACAAGTTCCACCAAGTTTGGCTGATGCTATCATAGCGCTAGTCAATGTGACCATCGATAATGCTTGATTGCTTCGGGAGTTAGCTCAAAGTAATCAGAATATGATGCAAGGGAACCATGGTCGCAATCATCACTAGCAAGAAGCTACATATGTTTATTTCACCGATACATGACCACCAGTGTTTACCAAGGCTGACGAACCACTAGAAGCTAATGATTGGCTTCGTACCATGGAGTATAAGTTTGACCTCATTCCATGCATGGAGTTCCAGAAGCCTATTTTTGCTGCTCAATAGCTTAGAGGTGCAGCAGGTGCTTGGTGGGCAAATCTTGTGGCTATGCAACCAGCCGGTGTTTAGTTAACTTGGGTAGAGTTCTGCACTGCTTTCTGTGCCCATTATATTCTGGAGGGAGTTATGGCCATGAAGCTTGATGAGTTTCTTACTTTGAAGCAAGGTGATCGAACAGTCATGCAGTATGTGGGCAAGTTCAATCACCTTTCATAGTATGCACCTGAGCATGTTACACACAGATGTCAAGAATAAGAAGTGGTTCATGCGGGGTCTAAATACCAAACTTCAGACAATGATGACTACCTGCACCAATGTCACTTATCACGAGGCAGTCAACATTGCTATTGCTTTAGAGGAGAAATATCGGCAACATAAGAAGACTAAGAAGGAAAAGAGTGTGCCATCTAGATCTTTCGGTGGTAATCGAAAGAGGCAGAAGATAATCTATCATCTAGTGAATCACTATCGTTCTCCTTATCGCCCGCCATAGTTCCAAGCCGGTCAACAACCAAATGTCTATCCTGCCATAACTTACCTGAACTCTCAATAGATAAATGTTCCTGGTGTTCATGCTCCAACACCCCAAGGCCACCATTACCCATGTTTCAATTGTGGGAAGTTAGGTCATTTCTCTAGGGAATGTCCGTATCCTAAGCAGTATAACCCAAATTTTCAGAAGGCTCCTGGAAATCAATAATAGGGTCAAGCTCAGGATAAGAACAACAACCAGAATGCTCAAAAGGGCAAAAATGAAAAGAAGACAGGGGTGGGTTTTCTATATTCAAGCTGGGGAGATTCCAGAAGGGGAACCCATGATGTTGGGTATGTTTCCTATCGCTGATCATCCTGCAGTTATGCTTTTTTATTCTGGTGCATCTCATACATTCATCAATAGAACCTTTGTCGTAAAGCATGAAATTCCAATTGGGGAAACAAACGAGAATTTTTATATACAGTCGCCTGGGGGACGTCTGTGTACTAAGGAAATGGTGTACCAGGTACCCATAAACCTAGGTGGGCACATTTTTCCCACTACCATGATTATTCTAAAGGATCAGGATATAGATGTGATCTTGGGAATGAATTGGATGTATTAGCATAAAGCTATTGTAGATACTCTGAATAGGAACAATAAGGGTGAGTTTGCCAGATAGTAATTCTCAGCTTCTTATCCAACTTCCAACCTTAAGGAGATTAGTGGAAAAGGTTTGTGCAACTTCTGTCAAGGAGATTAGAGATATCATGGTAGTTTGTGAATTCCTAGATGTTTTTCCTGAAGATTTACCCTAGTCTACCACCTGATAGGGATGTTTAGTTCAACATAGATCTAAAACCTAGAACAGCTCCGATCTCTAGGAGAGCTTATAGGATACCTCCCAAGGAATTAGCTGAATTAAAGACTCAGTTGCAAGAGTTAATTAATAAAGGGTTTATCCAACCTTAGTTCATCACCTTGGGGATGTCCTGCAATTTTTGTGAAGAAGAAAGATGAGACCCTAAGAATGTGTGTTGACTATCAGTCCATTAAATGAAGTAACCATTAAGAATAAGTATCCCTTACCTCGGAATAGATTTACTTTTTGATCAACTGGCTGGAGCCAAAGTTTTCTCGAAGATTGATTTGAGGTTAGGTTACCACCAAATCAAAATTAAGCCTGAAGATATTCCCAAAATAGCATTTACCACCAGATATGGATTATATGAATACCTGGTAATGTCTTTTGGTTTGACAAATGCCCCAGCTCATTTCATGTATGTGATGAATTCAGTATTCATGCCTGAGCTAGACAAGTTTGTAGTGGTGTTTATTGATGACATTTTAGTATATTCCAAGAACAAGAAAGAACATGCGGAACATCTTAGAATTGTTCTGACCCACTTAAGAGAACATCAGCTATATGCCAAGTTCAGTAAGTGTGACTTTTGGCTAAAAGAAGTACAATTTTTAGGACATGTCTTGTCAGCCGAAAGAGTTGTAGTGGATCCAAGCAAAGTTAAGGATATACTAGATTGGAAATCGTCAACCACTGTTCATCAGGTTCAGGAGTTTTCTAGCAATGGCGGGTTATTACTGTCAGTTTCATTCTAGATTTATCTAGAATATCCAAGTCCATCACTGGGTTAGTTGAAGAACCAAGCCAAGTTTGTCTGGTCATCTGAATTGTGAAGAAGCTTTCTAGACTTTGAAGAGATTATTAACCACTGCACCAGTGTTAGCACTAGCCAGATATCGAGAAGCCGTTTGACATTTATTGTGATGCTTCTAGAATTGGTATTGGATGTGTACTAATGCAAGAAGGCCGAATTCATTGCCTATGCTTCCAGACAACTTAAGCAACATGAAGAACATTATCCAACTCATGATCTGGAGTTAGCAGCAGTTGTCCACTGCTTTGAAGATTTGGCGGCTATTACCTGCTTGGTAATACATGCCATATATATACAGATCACAAGAGTTTAAAGTATATCTTTACTCAATCAAAATTGAACATGCAGCAAAGAAGATGGCAAGAGTTGATTAAAGATTATGACTTGGAGGTGCATTACCATCCTTGTAAGGCAAATGTCATTGTAGATGCCCTAAGTCAGTAAGAGTCATTGCAATTGTCTGACAGTAAAAACAATGAATCTGACTTTATGTCAGGAGATGGAAAAGTTGAATGTGGAGGTATTCCAACAAGGTAGTTTGACCAATATAACTGTTGAATCAACTATTCGAGATCAAATTATTGCTGCTCATAAAGAAAACAAGGGTATAGCCCATATTAAAGAAAGAGTCAGGAAGGGAAAAGCGACGTGCTTTAGAATAGATGATGCAGATGTGCTATGGTTCAAGGATCGCCTTGTGGTACCAAAGGTTTCTAAGTTGCGACAGTCAATTCTTGAAGAGGCACATACCACCAGGTTCTCTATTCAGTCTAGGAAGTAATAAGATGTACCATGACTTGAAACAGAGATTTTGGTGGACCAAAATGAAGATAGAGATTGCTCAATATATAGCCAAGTGTGATACTTGTCAAAAAGTAAAAGCTATACATTTGAGGTCTGCTGGAGAGTTACAATCCATTGCCTATTCTAGCTTGAAAGTGGGAGGATATTAGTATGGACTTTATTGTTGGTCTACCCAAAACATCAAAAGGTTTTGACTCAATATGGGTTATTGTAGATCAACTAACTAAGTCAGCACATTTTCTTCCAGTCAAGAGTATATATCCTACTATCCAATATGCCAAGATGTATTTAGCAAGAATCATGAGCTTACACGGTATACCAAAGACCATTGTGTCAGATAGAGGTACACAGTTTGTCTCCAACTTTTGGAAACAATTGCATGCTTCGTTGGGTACCAAACTTCTATATAGTACAGCTTATCATCCATAGACTGATGGTCAGACTAAAAGAGTAAATCAAGTACTTGAAGATTTGTTAAGGTGTTGTGTCCTTAACTATTCCAATAAGTGGGATGAATGTTTGCCTTTGGCTGAGTTCTCATACAACAATAGTTATCAAGAAAGCATTAAGATGGCTCCGTTTGAAGCACTTTATGGTCGTAGATGCAGAACATCACTAAATTGGTCTGAACCTGGGGAAAGATGGTTCTTTGGAGTTGACCTTATGAAAGAAATAGAAGAGAAGGTTAGGCAGATACAAAGTAATTTGAAGATAGCTCAGTCCTGACAAAAGAGTTATGCGGATAAACTACGTAGACCATTGGTGTTTAACAAGGGAGATTTTGTATATCTGAAGGTATCACCAATGAAGGGAGTTACCCGTTTTGGTGTTAAAGGCAAGTTGGCACCTCATTATATTGGACCATTTCAAATTTTGAAGAGGTATGGAAAGGTGGCATATTGCTTGAAGTTACCAGAACATCTCTCAGCTGTGCATGATGTGTTCCATGTTTCACAATTAAAGAAGTGTCTTCGGGTGCCTGAGCAGAATATTGAGGTTGAAGGAGTGGAACTTGAACCTGATTTGATCCTATTCCGAATATCCTATCTGAGTTTCTGGATTAGAAAGACCAGTGTCACTCGAAGGAGGACAATCAAGTTCTACAAGATACAATGGAATCAACATTCTGAAGAAGAAGCTACTTGGGAATCCGAAGATTACTTACTAGAAAAGTTTCTAGAGTTTCTTGTGTCAATATAGAATAATGTTAGTTGTGCTCTATTGTTACAAATCACATTTTGTAAAGAGACCTTAGCTGTTTTATGGATAGATTTTGAATGTGTTCGCTCGACACATTTCCTTTTCCATTACTTACCCTCAGACTTTAAATCTCGGGACGAGATTTCTTTTAGGGGGAAGGATTGTAACACCTCGGGTGTTTAAATACTAAAACCTGCCATGTCATTATATGCATTGCACATCATTTTGGTGTTAGTGAAAATTTTTATATGCATACATTAAAACAAGTTTACATTTATGTTATATGTGTTGACTTGTATGGTTTGAATCAAGTAAAAATCTTTGTGTTGCTTTGGAATTTCCGAAAACCCTGATTTTAGTATTTAAATTCTACCCTAAAACCCAATTCAAAATCTAAGCACATTTTGGGGTTGAGCCTAAAAGCAAAAGTGTAGAGCTTGTCAAGTTGTACAAAGTTTGTTTTTGGAGTTTTCAAAGTTGTTATATAAATTTTGAAGTAATTTGAAAAGGCAAAATGTACTTAAAATGTCCCCTTTTGATTTTAAACATGCATTTCAAAATGTAGACATAATTTGGGTATGGTTATTAAAGCAAAGTTGTAGAACTTTGGATTTGGATCAACTTTTATTTTTGGAGATTTTTGAGTTACTATACAAATTTGGGAGTAATTTGGGAAATTCGGCGAGTGACAATTCTGTAATTTTGGTGAACAGTACCCGCAGGCGACACCTCACCATCGACGACCTTCTTCTGACTTCCAGTCACACCCGTGGCCTTCTCCGGCTTCGTGCTAGCTTGAGCAAGCTGTTGCGTGTCATCTCCTTGCTTCCTAGCCGCTCTACAAAGCTTGTGCCGCCACCGTTCTTCTCTTTTCCTCTCCTCTGCTTTTCCCGTCGCCACCGTACTGCTTCGGCGAGCTCGCACCGTCGCCGTAGTGCCGTTCCAGTCGCAGCAAAGCCCTTCATCACTCTACTTGCTCCTTGCACACCCAGCCGACTAGCTCTCGAAGCTTGACTCCGCCAGGAGACTACAGAGCACTGCCTTTCTTCCTCGTGGCCGACAGCACCCCTGTCGTGTGCGCGTCGCCGTGGCCAGCAATCCTCGGTGTGTCTTGGCCCTTGCTTAGCGTAGTTCTTGATTTGCCTTGTTGCCGTGGTGCTTTGTGACCTGTTGATTGAGTCTTTTGTCCACCGCAGCCACCAGAACAACACCATCGATGTTGCTCGCGCCGCCGTGGCTGCTGTGATCGTCGACCTGCTTCACCGCTGCTCCTCCAGTCCATCTTTCAGCTTGAGTGTGTTTGGGGTGAGCTCCTAGTGCTTCCTTGGACCCTTTATTTAACCGCTACCGGCCTGGTTTTGCCGACGTAGCATAGCTGCTCCGTCGTGTCCACCATGGCTGGCGTCAAGCTCGGTTTGAGCTATTATTGATGCAATTGGAGCCACTAATAGGTGCGCCTCGTAGTGGTGATCACGTTAGTACCCTCGCCGTCGCCGTTGATCTCACCAGCGGCGAGAAATCGCTGGTCAAAAGCATGGTCATCGCGGTTGAGCGCGGGAAGACGACGCTGACAGGTGGGGTCAGCCCTGTCAGCGGTTGTTTATGTGAAAATGGAATTTTTGTTTTTCAGAAATGAATGAATAGTATAAGTTTTTGTTATTTTTGTATAGAATTAATTAGATCTCCAAAAATTATGAAACTTTTTGTGTGACCTCTCTAGTGATGTAAACTATTTAGGAAAAATATTAAATGTTGATTTTCAGTACATTTTGAATGTGATTAAAATTGCCCTAATAAATTAATAAATGAGCTTCCATGATTTTTCTAGGCTGCAGTTATTTATCCAAAAATTATGAAAATTGTTTTGCCACTTAGTTATCATGGGATAAGTCTTCATAAAAATTTTGAGATCATTTGGAGAAAGTTGATTTATTTCATATCTTTTAATTAAATAATTAATTCATAAAAGCAAATAGTAAACCTTAATAATTTAGGTTTTGTTTGAATTTTGAATTGAGTGATGACCTTGGGTCATTAGTATAAGATAATTCTTGATACTTAAAGTAAGTGTTTGAGTTTTTGGAAATGTTTAGTAGTTGTTGGTTTGCAACTGTACCGCGAAGGAATGTTGTATTCGAGTTATTAATTTTTGTATCCATCATCAAGCATCATGTTTTATATCTCGGCATTATATTAAACATGGCATTGTTACTACGTGTAGTGAACGAAAGGTGAGCACGTTGTAGTCAATCAAGTTGAGGAGGAGGTTAATCCAGTTTATTGAGGTCGGGTTTGATAATTGTGGAACATCTTCGGAACCTGACCTTTCCGATCACCTAAGGCAAGCCCCGTATGCATTTAAACCTACCTTGTGTTTTACAAATTTATATCGCTTTTGCTTTTCAATACTGCATTAAGTGATTAGGAGTTGAGTGGAAACCTAGTTGGTGCATTACCATGCTTTGTTTTTCAATATCAACCTTGTTACCCGTTTCAATTCGAGAATGCTTATTTATGCTTAGCCATGCTTAGAACGGTACAAGTCAGGGTGATCACCGATCACCTGCGAGATATAAATGGTTTCTTGGATTCGATTGGTTATTTATGTTATCATGAGATATGAGCATGTGGAGTAATAAATCTAGGATCGGGCGGACTCGGTGTATGGGAGCCACAAGACATGGAGGTCTTGTGAGCGGGTTATTTCCACCTGTGTCGATTAAGATACGTCCATTGTTGAATTGCATGAGGTGAGACTTTGTAGTATCGATCACATACTCTGGTAAGCCTTAACTTGGCTATTTTATTACGAGAATGGCTACTCGCTGCACTGGGAGTGGAGAGATGGCGAGAGTAGCGTGTACCCACGTGGCAATGGGCTAGAATGGTGGAGTACTGTATTCTCAGGGTGGCGTGGACCCGTTCTTGTTGTAGAGGATCTAAGGGTGGGTTGGTATATATAGGTTAGGGACCTACATATATCGTGTGCTTGGGAATCCCCAGTAGGGTTTTAATCGGTTCGAATCGTCGTTGCTCCTCGGTTATGGAGACTCAACTCGCTGTTCATCATCGTAGTAAATAAATGAAACTTGAGGAAGATTTGAGAAATGGTTCAATATGAAGGTCAAGATCTCAATACGAATCATGGCAGGTTCATATATGATCTTGATCAAAGTTACATGTTGAAATAAAGAATCTTGTTAAAAGAGCTTTTACGAAAAGAACCTTGTTTATTGCTAAAGCCTTACCTTGAATCCCTGAGCCTACATTCCTGAGTATTATCTTTTGTTACTTCGGTTAAGTCTTGTTGAGTACTTTTGTACTCAAGGTTCGTTAACCCTCGTTGCAGGTGAGCCTCATGGGTAGGTCTGTCTTGGACCGTGCTGCATGACTAGTTGTTCAAGTCGAATGATGATAAGTAAATGTGTGACCCTTAGGCAGGGTATTTCCTTTGTGTGTTATATTTTATGTTACTAATACCACTCCACTACTATGGTTTGTAATAATAATCGTACTTAGTTTGTGAAACAACTATTTTGTAAATTAAGTTATTATAAGACTTCCGCTATTTTACTCTGATGCATATTAATGAATAAACTGTTGTAATACTGCAATGACTCTATAATGGGATCCTGTTTAGAAATCATGGATGATTCGGGGTTCTTCGAGGACACCCGACAGTCTTCTTAAGTTACCGGGAATGTATGCATAGTCATCAGAGGTCATTGGACAGTGATAGGTGCATGTGAGCCATATAATTCAAGAGGTTCTGCCACACATGTCGGATGAAGAAAGTATCATGTGGAGATCTATGACGAAGGGCCATTCATTACAGATCGAATATTATTCATCATAGATGTGTAATTAGTTCAATGACGAAGCCCTATTTGTCACAGTATTAAAGGAGATCACCACCAATGGGATGCGCGACTGATCTGTGATGAAACACTGCGCTCTTCTATGACGTGTTTTGTGACAATGCTTGATTTCATCATAGATAGGGAGGGTTCGAGGATCATCACCACTGATCTATGACGAAACTAAAATATTTGTCATAAAAATGATCTTCTATGATGAATTTGGATTCGTCATTAAGATTTTTGTCATACAAGTGGATATTTCTAGTAGTGCGAGTGGTTGGTGGTGATTGAGGAGTTCTTGTAGGGCCTAGATGATACATAGCAGTCAATGATGGCAATCCTATAGGGTTTAGGTGCACATACTCTGTAGAGTTAAAACTATAAGTATAGCCACGATCTTGGTTATGATCATTCATGTGAATTGTTTCACCCTACTAGTCTTCTCTTATGCTGGCTTCTCTCCACCGAAGATAGGTCTGGCTTGAGGACGTTGATATGAGGGGCATGCAGAGGCTGCCTCATCTCTTAGACTAAGAGTATGAAGGTGTTGTGAGGGATGATGAGTGGTGAGGTGCGGTGATGAGTCGATGGTGAGAATGAGTGTTTGGGTTGAGATTTGAGAAGATATATTATATATTTACGCTCCTGCATGTGCTAAGGATGCAAACCACAACCAAACTATTAGGATCGCCAGATCCCCTTATTTTCTACTTTCCACTAAAGCTCATCCATGCTGACCTTGGCCTACACACATCCGGTGGTGTCTAGATTTCTTAACTTGCAGTGATGTTGAAATTAGTAGCAAGTTTCGTTCTACACTCAAGGATGCCTCTAGGATTGGAGATTCGCCAAGCTTCGCTTCCATGATAGAATAACAATGTTTTGATTGTTGTTAGTTGTAACCAAACTATTGTAATTTATTTATTTGTGCACTCTGATGTTGTATGACTCTATAATCAGCTATAATTTGGACGCCCAGTGATAGCCGAGATATCCTAGGACTATCACAGAGGGGCAAAAAGGTCAGGATTTCTATTTTGGAAATCCCGGTCTATTATAGGTGGTATTAGAGCCATACTTGACTGTAGGATGAAACCTTAGGACCAAACACTAGTATAGAAGCCATAAAAACTATTTGTGAAAACACTTGTTCCCTTCCTGCCTTGATTTTATTGCTACCCGACTTCCCTCACTATGGAAAGTTGACCTAGGAACATTCTCAATTGCTACCCATGCTATAGTTTGGTAGTTGTGTGAGACTTAGGAGTCGCCTTAAGAGAACACAATCTATATAGGAGTTGTAATGATGTTTGATTGTTTAGGTCTTGTGTTGTTGTGCTTCTTGTATCTAAGTGTAGGCTAGAAGCTATTTTATGTGCTGTATGTGAGGCTCCAAGTCTTAGTGATCTTAGTCAGCTAACCAAAGGCCATCCTATGATTAGACATGTGACCCCAATTACCAGAGTAAAAATAATATAGAGCTCATGCATCATACCTTCTCCTTGCAGAACATGATGCATTTGAAGCATATAGATCATCCGATAAAAGCCATCAACCTTAGATGAGCCCATAGAGCCAGCCTTCAAGAGACAGTAACCCCTAAATCTCAGGGATGAGATTCTAGTACGGGGGTGGACTATAACTACCTGGATTTTTGTGCAACCCAAAATCCCAACTTTTTAAAATTTTTGCTTGAATGTTTGTTGCATGTAAATATTAGGTCAAACTTAAGTCAAATGTTTTCCCTTCTCACCCCAAATTCAAAATCCAAGCCTCAAATTTTTTTACAATGAACTACTTGTCATGAAGACTGATCACCTACATGACAAGAGGTGTTTTCAAATAAAATGTTTTTGAGAACATTAAAACCTTGGTTGAATTCAACGTGCAACCCGCATGCATGATTTATATTTCATAAAATGAAAACCTAACTCTCTGTCTCTCACTCATCCCCTTCAAATTGGGTTTATGAATAATCGGTGCACCACATGTAGTATGTATGTGTGATTTGGTTCTTCCTTGTTGTGCTTAGAGGTAGCCTTCTCCTAAACCCCTAGAGTACAATATGAAAAATTCCCCTTTACCCTCTCCTTCCTATTTCCATCTGCTAATCATCTCTATGCATGTACGAGGTGTGGTAGCACTCTACACCAAGCTGCATGCTCCTATACCTTGGGCCCACACCTCCTCACGTATAAGCGCTTACTTCTCTCCATTTGTGTTTACTTATCAGCAACTTTTTACTGTAGCAAATTTGACCATCTATTTTTTCTTCTAAAAAAATCTTAGATACTTCAATGTATATAACACTAATGAAGTATGTTTAATAAAAAATCATATATGTGAAAACTTGATGTATCTAAAAATCTTTTGTAAAAAAAACATATGGTTAAAATTGGTACAGTAAAAATTCGGTGACAAGTAAATGAAAACAGAGGTAGCAGATACATCACCGTTGTTGGCTTGGCCCGTCGACTTCCTGCCTGTCTCAACCAGCAGGCCACATAGCACCCTCCTCTCCCATGGGCTTCGGCCATGCAACTCCAGCAGCAGCGCGCAGCCTAGCTACCTGCCTCTCTGATGCGTGGCACGCGCGATCGCCGTCTTCACATGACAGCAGAGCGCTGCGGAAGCCATCGCATAGCCGGGCCCAGGAGCTAGCCTCCTGGAGCCGTTGCCCCGTTAGACGCCATCTGTGGGCCCGTTTGTTAGTCGCAGAAGGAGGAAATCTCTGTCAGACGCCATCTCCTTCTTGTCGAATCGTGCTCCTCTGTTTTCCTGTTCCCCATCCCCTACTTCCGTCCGCCAGCATCGAGCCCCATGACGCCTGGCTAGAGGCCCCACTGTCCTGCCTAAAGCCGTGCCCCCACCGCAAATTGTGGACGAGCGCCCAGTGACCGCACCCTAGCCCCGCTCATCCTTCTCAAAGTTTCTCGAGTTTGGGCTGATGGTTGCTGGCCATCTGTCCACCACGGCACGCACGTCGGTGGTCATTGCCATCCACAGCACGGACCCAGCCTCGGATTCCCTCGCTGCTACCAGTGGCCATGGACCCTACCCAGTACGCCACCTTGACCACGCCCCGGACCGATGTGACCATGCTCCTGATGCTCCCCTTCTAGAACCTTCCTAGCTCGCTCACCTGCCTGTGCCTCTAGATGATCAGCCACGTCGCGCCGGCCATCACATCAAGCTGGCATGGATGCCGGTGCCCCTCTCAGGAACCCTAGCCTTAGGACTATTAAACCCCCAGTCTTCGCTCTCCTCGCCATCTCCCCACCTCCGCCTAAGGATTTCCAAACGGGCCGGTTGAAATGGGCTGGCACAAGCCCGGCACAAAAAAGCCCAGGCCCTAGCCCGGACCTAGCCCTGCCCTAGCCATGCCCATGCCTAGCCCTGGCCCGGTGCCATGCCCATGCCTGGGCCGAGGAAGTCAGCTCGTAGTGCTGGCCTAGGGCACGACCCGTTCCATCGGGCGGCACTGGCTCAGGCACTGGCTGCTGGTATATAAGCCACCCGCCACTGGCCGCCCCCCCCACCATCCAAACCAAAGCTCATTTCGCCTGCTCTCGTCTCCCTCACGCCGCTCTCAGTCTCGCTCGTCGCTCTCGCCCACTGTCAGTCTCGCTCCTTGCTCTCACCCGCTAGTCGTCCCATCTCCCTCGCGCCGCTCTCGTCTCGCTCCTCGCTCAGGCATGGCTGCCGGCTACGGTATATAAGCCACCCACCGTGGCCTGCCCCCCCACCATCCAAACCCTAGCTCATTTTGCCTACTCTCATCTCCCTCACGCCGCTCTCATCTCGCACCTCGCTCTCGCCCATTCGCCTAATCGTCGCCTCGTTCCCCTACTCCGCCGTGTCCATGGTGTTCTTCGGTGGGTAAGGGGTCAGATCCAGTGGGTTCCATCCTCAATCTCCCTGCTTTCCCTCTCTACCCTCAATCTCCCTCTTCTCTCTCAGATCTAGGTGGTTCCCGCCTTCAATCTCCATCTAATACCTTGTTCTTCATCCTTGAAAGTTGATTGAGACTTGTTCGTAGCATCCTCGACGAATCTCCATCTTCTGTCCGTCGTTCTCATCGCCGGCTGCCACCACCTCTAGGGCTCTGGTCTCCATTGAGGTACCAAGGTTGTGCATCCGGTCCATCTCATCATCGTTTCTGGTGCTCCGGCTCTAGAGGTAACCCTAATGCCCTACCCTAACCCTAATCCCCTACTGTAACCCTAATCCTCTACCCTAATCCTCCATCTATTGTTGATTGATGTAGTCGTCAAGGAACCGGAGACGGCAAAGATGGCCCCAGGCATAGGCAGGCATCCGATGAAGGGGAGTTTGATCACTCCTAGAACTGATGAGCTGTGGATGTGTGGGTTAGCCAAGGATGATGAGGAGGACGATGTCCGCGAGGACTGTGCCGAAGCTATTTGGGTAGTGTGCTGCTGATCCCCTTCCCTGTGACCAAGATGCGGTCCCTAGTCCATGGGGAAGGGGCCTGATCCCGATGCCGACTGGTGGTGACTAGTGAGGTGGCATGCTCCAATCGGCCTTCTACCTCTGCTATCTGGGATGATTTTGAGAAGCACTTCAAGAAGGTGCTAGGTAAGGCGAGACCCATCAGGTATGCTGCCACTTGCAAACATTGCAAGAAACAATACTCTGCTTATTCTGCTAATGGACACTGGACATCTTATTCGACATCTTAAGGTTTGTGTTAAGCGTCAGTGAGAAATGTTGCATGTCTCAAACTCAAATTGGTTTTAATCCTGATGGTTCTGTTCGTCGCTGGGAGTACAATGCTGATGTAGCTCGTGTTGAGCTTGTTTGTATGCTTGCTAGGCTAGATTTACCTTTACTGATTGGTGAAACTGATGCCTTTAAAGATTACATTAAAACTGCTCATAACCCTGCCTTTGCACCTATCTCTAAGCAAACTACTGGTAGAGATCTATTTAAGCACTTCAATGGTAAACATGAAAAATTAATGACTTGTTTGTAAGACAATGTTGTTTCATTTGTTGCTGTTACCTCTAATATTTGGTCTGGAAAGGCCAAAGAAGATTATCTGTCTATTGTGGCTCATTTCATTAATGCTGATTGGCAATTAGAGAAAAGGGTGCTTGGTTTAAGGTTGATTGATGTCTCCCATAATGCTGAAAACATTGCTGAGTGTGTTAAAACTATCCTTGCTGAGTATGGTATACTTAACAAGGTTTTTCTATGACTTTGGATAATGCATCTGCCAATAAAAATGCAATGGATAAACTGAAACCTATACTTAAAGAGTATTTAGGTGCTAATCTATTTTTGCATCAACGATGTGCTTGTCATATTATTAACCTGATTGTTAAGGAAGCATTGGCTTGCTAGTTAATCCTCTCATTGACAACTTTAGAACTGCAATCTCTTTTTTGAACTCCTCTAATTAAAGAATTGCTACATACAAGAGTTATTGCATTGCTAGCAGTGTTAGACCTAGGAAGTTCTCACTAGACATGGATGTTAGGTGGAACTCCACCTACCTTATGCTGAAAACATTGTTACCTCACAGGAGTACTTTCAGTACTTTCATTGAGGCTAATTACCCTAGACCTGCAGGTAGTCCTTTCCTATTGACTGATGATCACTGGGATATGGCAACTAAGATGTTGCAATTTCTTGAACTATTTTATGACTCTACTGTTGCTTTATCTGGTGTGTACTATCCTACTTCTCCACTTATGATTCATCATATTGTTAAGATTGCTGTTCACCTGCATAAATATCAACATGATGAACATATCAACATGATGAACATCTGAGATCTGTTGTGCAGTCTATGATTGACTAAATATAATAAGTACTAGGAAGAACATTCCTGATCTTCATTCCATTACATTCATACTAGGATCCAAGAGCTAAGATTAAGGGCTTTACCAAAGTGCTTAGAAAGTTGAATTCTCTTTTTAATGTTGATTACACTAACAAGTTGCTGGACACCAGAGCTCTTCTTTATAGAATGTACAACAGGTATGATGGAATGTATGGCTCTGTTAGGCTCAAAAGGGCTGTTCGTACATCCCTTTCTGGTAAAAAAAGAATAGCTTGGGCTAACATTTATGATGATGATGAGCTTGACATTGGAGTTGGCTGTTCTTCCCTCCCTCCTAATCTTGATCAGTCCAGGGGTGTTTCTGCCACTTCTTTGCTATAGGCAGCTTCTGCTTCTAACTCTAGTGAGCTTGCATCCTACCTGGACTCTGACACAGTTAGCCAGTTAGAAGATGATTTTGACCTCATGCAATGGTGGCATGAGCACAAGCTTACTTATCCTGTGCTTTCTATTCTAGCAAAAGATTTTTTTACTAGTGCCTATGTCAACCATTTCTTCAAAATCTACCTTTAGCACTACTGGTAGGATCATCGAGGAGCGTCACCAGAGGCTAAACCCTAAGACTGTGGAGGCACTAACCTGCATCAAGGACTGGGAGAATGCTGAATCAAGACTGCAGCACATGGTGGAGGATAAGGAGCTAGAAGAGGCCTTTGAAGCACTTTATCTTGATGTTGATTAAGTTCCCCATTTATGTAATGGTTCTGTAATAGCTATTAAGACTTGGACATGTTGGAGGCTAGATGTAATGAACTTATGAACAATCTTAGGAGCTGGCTATACTCTTTTCCTATTTAGGGTTTCTCACAAGGATGAGTTTTACCTAAACAGGTTTTTAATGAGGCAGCCATTGCATAGCTCCTACTTTAATTAGTTTTAGTTTCAAAACTTGCCTGTGTTCTTTGCTGTTCTTTGCTGGCATTGTCTGATGTTTTTGATGAGTTAGAAGTTATCTCTGTGAACTTATGATTTGAATGAATGTTTTTGTAATTTCAGTGCTAGGGCCGGCACGGGGCACGCTGGGCTGCCGTGCTGGCATGGCACGCCAGGCATGGTCCAGCAAGTTTAGTGATGTGCCTGGGCCTGAACTCTGGCATGGTGGCATGGCACGGCATGGCATGCCTCATCAACTATGCCTGCCGTGCTATGCCTAGGCGGGCCGTGCCCAGGCGGGCTAGGGCCATGTAGTGCCATGCCGGCACGTTTGGAAATCTTTACCTTCGCCGCCACATATGCCTCCCTCTCTTGTCTCTGCCTACCTGCTCCCTCCGTCCACCTTCAGCCAATGGCGCCGATGCTATCTGTGCGGGGAGGCGATGCCACCGCCCGAGGTTCGTGATGCTGTCCTCACCCTCGAGACCACGCTACCGATTGACGGCGACCCCATCTCCGGCGCTGCTCCACCACGTCCACGCTAGCGTCATCATGCCCACGCACGAGAATGCCAGGGCACACCACAACCTCACCCTCCCGGCCTCTGCACGCCCTATTGGTAGCATCTACCTCCGGTGAGCCTTCCTCCATGGCCAAAAGCTTCCTCCTTTACATCCTTTATCATCATCCCTAACCAAGAGCGACCGCCCGAGCCATGCTTCTTGTTCCGCAGCATCACCTAGCCGGCAACATCATGGCCATGACCCCATTTGGCATCATGCAACCCCCGCACGGGAGGTCACCATCGTCATCACCACGATCGTGCCCGTGGTCGACCTACGCTCAGCATCCTCACCTTGGTCGCGTCGATGACTCGGCCTCACCCATCCTGCACCATGCTAAGCCCTCATTCACCTCGGCGCTGCACCAGCGTGTAGCTCTACATCGGCCTACACCAAGGCGGAGCCACAGCTCCTCGCTATGCCGCTCTGCCTCGCCTCCGTCCCTCGGCATCGACCATCTACAAGCTAATCGGTGAGCACCAAAAGTCCGAAAGCTCCCACCTTTGCACGTTTGCCTATTCTGGCCCTCGACGCCAGCTCTACCACTCGTGGCCGCCATGACCATGAACCCATGCGGGCACTAGCATGCACACGCACCAGGCCAAGCACACCTGCATGCACAAGCCCCTACCTTCACCGGTCAAACCTCTGCCTTGCCACGGAATAACACCGTTGGCGGACCTCATTGTGACCCTGCAGGACGCCACGACACAGTGCCAGCCGTAGCACCACGACATCTTCACCATGCCGGAGAGCTCTGCCCTATCCAAGCCTTTGAGCACATCCGGCCCTAAAGCACTCATCTTTTCACCCTGGCCGCCTATCCTTGCCTGTCCTGGCCTTTTTGCCGGTGAGCTTTCCCCTGTAGGGTGTGATGCCATGTTGGTGGCAGCCACGGCCACCGCACGGCCAAGCGCCATCATGCGCACCGCACAGCACCGCCGCTGCCGGCCGCCCTAACTGTGGGCGCGCCCTCAGCTTGAACAGCCACACAGGCACATGCGCTCTCGGCGCAACACTATCGGCTCGCTCGTCACGGCAGCGCCATGCCACTCGTGGCCGCCATGGCCTCGCCGCTGACACCACGTACTACCTACCATCCGAGAACTTACCGACCTCACCCCAACCTTTGCCGGCCGAGCCTCGACCTCGCCTTGGCCGACACAGCCGCGTCGCACCACAGCCATAGCCTGGACCAGCAGAGCCGTCGTGGCACTTCACGCCGAGCACACACATGCACCTGAGCATGGCTTAGCACCACCACGGCCATGCCCTTACCATGTTTCGAGGAGACCAAGGCGAGGCCTTTCAAGGCCTGCCTGCCGCCGTGTTTTTGAGGAGACCAAGACTGTGCTTCAACGCGCCACTGCCCACAGAGCCCTCGCCGCACACCCATGGCGTCCTCCGCCTCAACCAACCTCCAAGGCTTCGCCTTGCCATGGCTTTGAAACCAAACAGGAACCGAGCACGCACGGCCCTAGCTGCCTCTGGGCTGAACACTCACACAGCACAACACCAGATTAGACTCTGTCTGCCATCGCACAGAACACGGTCACACCCACCGGCGATCCTACCCTTGGTGTCACCATGGAATCACCTCGTCGTGGCCACACAGTCACAGCCCACCCCATGCCTTCATGACCTTGTTGCAGTCGCTGTGCGCACTCTCGTGGATTCACGGACACTGCCTGGAAGCCCTCACCACCGGTGCACGCATGGTTTAGCGCTTGCACTCACCGTGGCAAGACACGTCGCGGAGCTCTTTCTGAGCTTCCAACAAACACCTGGATCGAAGCCCATGGCACCACCCCAGCACCTACGTGCTCGCGCAGCCCACGCCCACGTCACGGACACACCGCTTTGGCACCCACTGGCACAAGCCTAGGCTTTCGCTGTTGGCCCACACCGGTGATGCCGCACCCTGATGGCCGCCCATGGCATGGTGCCATCACAACAGTCTCACCATGACGCTATCCGCTGAGCTCAACCATGCACTGCGCACAAACGCCTCTGGTCCGCCCACGGCCATGGCCGGAGCCACACCTCTGCCACCAAGTGCCACTGCCGTGGTAAGCACCAAAGTCGAAGCCCACCATTGTTGCACTACCCTCCATGGCCAATGTTGAAGCCCCAAGACGGAAAGGCCTCACCTTTCTTCACACACCGATGGCCTCCGCGCACCTACCACCTCACCTGCATGACCACAGGCATGGCGCCGCCACCGCGTCCCACCAGTGCTACTATCGAGCGAGCTGAGCCGGCCCATGCACCACCGTGGCCTTCGGTTCTACCACTACTACAGAATAGCACTTCACTGCTGGTTCAAAACACCCTATCACTATCGGATTTTGAACCGGCACAACCATACCGACAGTGATGAGGGTTAGCTATCACTATCGATTCTTACAAACCGGCAGTGTTCTTCAACTTCACTGTCGGTCCTTTACATAACCCGGCAGAGTTCAGTTCCACCAACTTCACTGCCGGTGCATGAGACCACCCGGCAGTGTAACGTCCGAACATGTGTTTTTAGCCGGTAGTGTTGTCCTAACCAGCACTGCCGGTTTGTGACAAGACCCGACAGTGATGGACTAAGCCAACGCTATCGGTTTGTGGCTTAAGCCTGGCAGTGCCATGTTGGCCATCACTGCTGGTTTGTTGCTAACCAGCAGTGATGGCCCGTTCGCATTTTATTGTTTTATAATTTATTTTAATTTATATTTTTTCATGGAATCGGGTTTCACTTTATATATACTACGTAGATGACAGGTCCATCAATATTAAACATTATAAATGTTATGGTTACAATTCAAATGTTCTTATAAAGATCTCGATCCCTCAAAATAAAAAAGAAATTATTCGATAAGATGAAGCAAACTTCTCAGACTTTTTACAATAATCTAGCGAGCCGCTCTGAGCCATATTGGTCCTTGAACTTCACTGGATTATGCAATGGAAATTACTCCATCTTTTTTCAATACCTCGGCTAAGATGAATTTTGCTAGCTCCGATTGTAATGCGACGATCTCCATGTCTAACAGCCTTTCAGTGGTTATATTTCTTACGCTAGTCGTTCAAAAAGATGATGTCTAAAGAGGAATCAAAAAATCATTTTGTTGAATTATTAACAGACATAAATAAAATAAGGATTATACACACCAACTTATCTGCTTCTTCTGATTTCCCACCGATGTAGCGAAACATTGCCCACATTACATAAAACCCACATTCATTGTTTCCCGCCGGCTGTTTTAGGTACTTCCCCTCCATTTCGATAACCTTGAATAGGACCTACGTCCCACCGATATGTCTTTTTCGGACACTGTGCGACATTAAAAGGAGAAACATTAGAAAGCGGTATGTGTGATTAAAAAATAATATGTTATTAGGATCACTTACTAATTCAGCACTGCCACCAGTGCATCCAGATGATGAAATATTTTTTTCTTCGAGTCGTACACCTCGATCAGATTTTTAGCAAGATTGACACAAATGAAGATGAAATGGTTGCTGCAATCAAGAATCCTAATTATCGAATAATCTTAATGAAAAAAGCATAATATTAAAAGTCGAGAACACATACTCGTAGTTGTAGGCTAGAAGTATGTGGGTTTTGTTCTTCATCTTGAATTCATCGAAAATAGCAATCAATCTCTCTTTCAGGTCTTCCACGTCACATCCATGGAGGCCTAAACATGTCTTCTCATTGACTTCATAAGGGGTCCAAGAAGCCTATGTTATCCTATTTGCTTTTTAGTATGCAAAATTTTGCTATACACCTACATAAAATCATGGGAAGTGCTCAAAAGTTAACAATTTATGTCTTGAGAGAGTAGTTAATTGTAATATCGTGCGTGTAGGGTACTTACATAGTCCACAACATCAACATTTGTGAATCGAGAGAGCGTTTCTGGTATAACTAGAACAAACACTCCCACTCGACATCGAACTTCTCTTCTTCAGGATAATGAAAAACATGTGGCGAATGGATAATAACCTCAAAACCAAAGTCCTAAGTCTCTGTTGCCTGAGCCATGTAATATTCATGCAAATGGCGCATATATGTTGTCAAATTTTTATACTCTGTCATCGAGAACCAAAAGATTGCCCCTTTCATACTTGATTGCCGGTGTTCCTATCCCTTGTACATCATAATAGATGTTCACGGTCTCTTCCATGGTTAATTCGGGGTTGTCTTCGACGTACTTCTATATCTTCCTTAAATTTTCATTGTGTATTTCTTTGGCTCTTATTGTAACGTACTAATTCTGTGTTTGCCTTTCGAATTCAGGACTTCAACAAACACTGAGGCAGTGAGGCATAGAGATTGAAGAAACTAACATAATCTTCCTTTGAGATGTGTGCTGTAAATTTTTCTTTCATCAAGTTTGTAACGCTGCCACTGAACGCCCTTTTATTTTTTTGTTGGTCCACTTTGGGAGCATTAGCGACCGAATCCAAGGACCTTTTCTTCGACTGTGAGGATGCCTTTGATCTTGTTTTGGGCTGAGGTGGAGGAGGAGGAGGATGATGACGAGAATTATGTTTTCCTAGGGCTGATGAAGATGGAGGAGTCTTCTCTTTTCTCGGGGCTAATGAAGATGGAGTCAGACGAGGAGGAATAGAAGGATACCTCTATCTTCTCGAGGGTGATGGCAAGGGATGAGGAGGGGAGTGAGCTCTGTTGGGAGATGGTGAGTGATCGTCGCGGGTGGGTGAAGACTCACAATCGTCCTCATCATCAGAGGACAATTAGTGGTCAAGCTTAATGAAGCGCTTGCGCTAGGACACTTGAGAGCCCTTGTTATGACCAAGTTTTAGCCAATCTTCCACTGCGGGGTACTCAATGTGTATCTTGTTATACTTTTTATCAAGTATTCTGTCAATGGTTATGCGAGTGTACCCCTGTGGAATTGGGCGGCCATTAATGGTCCTATCTCCCATAGTCCAGGCCTGGCCAAGCACCACCTTGTCCTTTGTCCATTCCTAATGGACGTACAACTTGACATTGACAGGTTCAGTGATGTCGTCCATCGGATGAGGCACATTCGCATCTTTTTTGTCGAGCGGGCTCGATCCATAGCTGTTGCTGACCCCTCAACTGTGGGCTAAAGGCAGTAGGAGTAGGCTTTTATGGTACTCCTGACCACTTAGATAGCAAAATTTGCTGGACTCATGCTTTAATAGTCATCTCAATCTGTGCATCCATTCTATCTTCCATCTCTTTTAATTGCCTCAAACACTCTGCCTCTTGTTCCACTCTACCCCTCGAGCGGCTCCAGGTAAGTGTGAGATTCTTCGGGGAATGCTAGTTTCCAAATAACAACACCGGTTCCTCTAGTGTGACCTAGGGTGCTCCTTGGTTCTAAGTGCTTGGGTGAGCATGTCTTTCTCCCTATTAGAAGTGCGAAGTCCCTTGCCTCACCTCCTCAGTTACCTAGGAGATCCTCTAGGATGAGTTCGCTCATGGGTGGATTTGTGGAGCTAAAGCTCCCATCCTCAGGGTGGAGTACATTCCTCCCCATATAGTATATTACTGATCTTGGCTCCCTAATGGGCGATCTCAGCCTGAACGCCTTCCTCAGCAAGGCGATCCATCTTTTCAAGTTCTGCTTCAAATTCTAGCATATTTTTGGCGTAGCCATGAGAGCCGAAGATGATGAGGATTTGTCCCTTTCTGTGAGTTCTTATTCTTCCTACTCAGTTCTAAGTACTTGGATAACCTGTATTCCTTGAAATCCTGCTAGAAGTCCTTCTGCTTGCTAAATTGTCCACCATTGAAATCTAGCTCTTTATTTTGGAGGACAAAATGCTTGTACAATGTCCCCTTGAAATTCTTGAAGCATGTCCCCATGATTTCTTTTACTTTTTTCTTGACTACCTCCCTGTCATACTCCATTGGGAAAGTGAAATACTCTAGGATCTTGATATCCCATATGTAATCCTTCTCACTTTCAAGGAACCCTCCATGGGTCATTATCTTTCCGAATCCACTTCCTGTACCTAATCGGGATGAAGTCCCTTAGAAGTAACCCGAGGATAGTCTTGTATTTGGTCAAAGCTATAGGCAGGTGAGAGTGGATCCCCAAATTCATCAAACTCAGTGATGTGCCAATGTGCATTCCTACCAACAGGAAGCTTTGACACGCCTCACTTGGATCTAGCCTTCCTGCTATCTAAACCCTCTGGCTCCTTAGCCGGTGGAGGCTCCTACTGGAGACTCCAAGTAAGCTATGACCCTCTCAATTGATTAGCGTGTGTGGCTACATAGTCATATGATACTAAAGTTACCTGGCCATCTTGGTCATTTTGACCTAGCTCAAGTAGGTCAGACAGGGTCCATGGCTGCTTGTTCTCACCGTCCTGATTGACACCATCACCGTTTGTCGTATCATGCAGCTCTCCCATCCCAGTGATATCAGCCGCTTCTTGTTGATGATCTATTCTTCGGTGATGGGGTAACAGGTGATGACGAGTCATGGTTGTGACATGATCACCGTTAGTTTTGGCTATAGACAACTACTAATAGCATATGTTCATATTATATATATAATATGTTTAATGCAAAGTCTAATAATAAGTCCACATACAACAAAGTCTAATAATAGCATATATTCACCTAGAACAAATTCATTGTTTGATTGACCACATACAACAAAGTCCACATACTATTCTAGGAAACTAAGCCTACATCAACTTCTAAATAAGAAAATCAATGACCATAGCCATAAATAAAAGCATAACATCTTTCCAAGACCAAGGAGCAATTCTCCTAATCTTCACATCTCTGGCGGGTGGCTTCTCTTCAATCTTCAGAGCTGGCGGATGGCCATGGTTTGCATTCATTGGACCATAGTAGGCCGGTTGCCCATGGTTTGCAAGGTAGGCTGGATGACTATAGTAGGCCCTCAAAGCTTTAGCTTCTATGTTGTATTTTTTGAGCATAGCAATCTTTCTAGGTTCGATAAATCCCAGGCTCATGACCAACATGCACTACATACCATGCCATGGTTGCCTATATATTTAAGTAAATTAGGTTGTCATTCAAACATGATGTATTAGAATATTAAGTTCACATACAACTAACGAACAAATATTATCTAGATAAAGAGGCATGGAGAAAGCTACATTGTGAGAGGAGGTACTTGCAGCATCTAACAAATTAAATTGTTCTTCGTGATTTTAGCATGAAAAGCTTGTCCAACACTGGTTGAGATGGTTTGGACATGTCCAACGAAGACCTCTAGAGGCACCGGTGCGTAGTGGAATCCTAAGCTAGGATAATAACATGAAAAGAGACAGAGGAAGACCAAAGTTGACTTGGGTAGAGGCAATAAAAGAAGACTTGAAATGATGGAATATACCCAAAGACTTACCCTTACATAGGAGTGCTTGAAAAACAGCTAGTCACGTGCCTGGACCTTGATTGCTTCTGTTGGGTTTCAACTCTAGCCTACCCCAACTTGTTTGGGACTTGAAGGCTTTGTTATTGTCGTTGTAACAAAGACTTTCTCATCTAAAAAGTTAAAATAGTTGTTTAAAATACCAACATTCAACACAGAACATGATTCATGAAAATAAGGGGCAACTATTGTAGCAAGCTAGCAACCATTGAAAAAATCAGAGATCATATATGACCAATAATGATTCACCCACCAATATGATTAAGTATGATTTCTTACAATGCAATCATGGCAGGCTACTAAATGCAAGCATAAATGCAGATACCAAAATCTGGTTAAGCTCATTCTAATTGCAAGCCTTTTATAGGGTGTATACTGATGCACAATACCAAAATTATATAGGAACCATGGAGTGGACCATGCTACCATAGTTCCAGCAAATATCCCACTAAAAGTGGAGTTACCAAATATCAAGCACATACCACTCAACATGGTCAATTTAAACAGTTGCTTCCTAAAGGCTAGATCATGCTTTCAAGTTAAGTTGTCAAGCAAAAACTGGCACTCTTAAACATTACAATACCATAATAAGAATGGTGTTTATGTGTAGAGTAATTGTGCCATCTTATTGAACCCTCATATCTAAATGATAAATTATACAACATGATTATAAGTATATGATAGTGAATGTACAGAGTTTAACCACATTAGGTAGTTTTGCTAGTACTCCTGGAATGGATTGGCCTAACATTTTTTCCCCCGCTAAGTAACTATAGTTCTTCTCATAAGTTGGCTCTAAAAAAATTTAATACTTGCAAAGTAGGCGTAAAGGTATTGATCAAGCTTCCATATAATTTTATACAGGATTGACATTCCCATACTTTACCAGACTTTCTAAGCATCTTTTGGCCCCTATCGTTCTAAACTCAAACTTTTCTAATGCATCCAAATTTACTTCAACTACAAACAGGTTATAGTCGCTACACCACTATCTACAGCTATAGTGCTCGTTCAGTAGCTCATTACTAACAAACTGAATAGAGCTAACAAAAAACAGCAATGAGAGTGACATTGCCAAAATTAGGATGATGTACACTGAGGTCAGCGGTACAGACAAACAGATCACATCGGCATGCTCAGTTCCACACTAGCAAACCATGATACCATCATTTTTCCTTGAAAACCTCCCAATGCTCAACCCTAAAGTCCCATTGGCCCCAACACGCCAAATGTGACATGAATCACGAGTCAATGTAGGAGAGGACCTACCAAATCCTGGCTACCGCCGCCACACACTAATCGTGGGGCATTTCATCAAACACATAGAGGGCAATGAGCCACGCACTCACTATGGGGGTGTGGAAGCAGCTGTCTACATGCTACTAAAGGCCTCAATGGTGGGAGTGTAGGTGTGGAGGAGGAGGGGCATGGTCAGCGTCGTGGATGAGGAATGAGGGCACGGAAGGTGTGGTGCTCTAGCCTGGGGTGGTGGATGGCATCACAGGCGCTGGCATGGGACTAATGGGGTTGCATCGAGGGGACACACGGGCATCAGCGTCAAAGAAGAGGAGCATAGGGCTAGGAACGACGATGCGGGGGCGGTGGATGGGTGTGTGGGGGGCGGTGGTGCCCATCGGAGCGGGGTGGTGCTTTGGCGACGTGGGGGGAGGGGTTGGTGCGGGGTTGAAATGGCTTTGGAAAATTTCACCCCGTGCCTTGCTTTTATCCCAATGGTTCATCACTGTCGGTTGCAAGGTCTAAACCGATAGTGATGAGGCAACATCACTACCGGGCCATTCCTGGACCTAATAGTGATGGGGGTGTAGCAGTTACGGGTTAAGTAGAATATCTTTCCCTTTCTTTTAAAATCCTCTAACTGCCTCAACAGTTAAGATCGCGCCCCCGAGACCCATGTTCGAGTCCCATGTAGCCCAATTTTTTGGTTTAATTTTATAAATTATTAAGTGCTCTAAAAGGTCAAAAAGAAAAAAGAAAATTAGCCTTGACACACCTCCTATACTAGCACAATGGTTAAGACTCAAAACTTTGCTCCCTGAGACCTTGAGCTCGAACTCAAGGGTTGGCACAATTTTTTTAATTTTTTTATAAATCAGTACCGGTTTTGAAAATGAACCAACAGTGATAACTAGCATCACTATCAGTTTCATCTCATCAGTGTCGATTTTTTGAAACTGATAGTGATGTTTATATATATAAAAAATTCCATTTATATATTGAATAAATAGAAGCATGTGTATTCCTATGTCGAAATGGCTTAAAATTTTTTTGGCAAGCATGTACACCCAAATTAAGACCCTACACAGGATCTTAGGTTTTTCTGATTAGTTTTTTTTATTTATTATATTTTTTTGTGTGCTGAATGAGACAAAAGAGGGTGAATTTCATCTTGGACCCAATAGATTTTTTCATCAACCTCCACAAAATTCTTATCCCTATGGTACATGAGAGTCTGTGTAAAAGTTTGGCATCATTCTGGATCTTTTTGTGGGTAGACTCCATTCAACCTATAATTAATCGGTGACGTCGCGCGGAAATTCAATTAAACCTCAAAAAGTAGTAAACCATCTCCAGAAAATCCCAAACTAGGTGTTCCCTTCATCCGTGGCATGTGCAAGCCTAAGAAAAAGTTTAAGACCAATACGACACCGAAATGCAAATGAACCAAGAAACCTTGATAACCTATGTGTATAGTCATGGATTCGATGAAAGGGCAGATGTACCTCTGTGAAGCATGTATACTCCGCCTATGTTGAAATGGCTTGAAATTTTTTTGGCAAGCATGTATACCCAAATTAAGGCCCCACACAAGATCTTAGGTTTTTTTTATCATTTTTTTATTAATATATTTTTCTCTGTGCTGAATGGGACAAAAGAGGGTGAATTACATCTTGGACCCAACAAATTTTTTCATCGACCTCCATGAAATTCTTATCCCTAGGGCACATGAGAGCCTGTGTAAATGTTTGGCATAATTTTGGATCTTTTTGTGGGTAGACTCAGTTCAACCTATAATTAATCGGTGACAGTCGTATGGAAATTCAATTAAACCTCAGAATGTAGCAAACCATCTCCGAAAAATCCCAAACTTGGTGTTTCCTTCACCCGTGGAATGTGCAAGCCTAAAAAAAAGTTTGAGACCAATACGACACCAAAATGCATATGAACCACAGAAACCTTGATAACCTATGTTAGTCATGGTTCGATGAAAGGGCTCATGTACCTTTATGAATCATGTATACTCCACCTATGTCAAAATAGCTTGAAATTTTTTTGGCAAGCATGTATACCCAAATTAAGGCCCCACACAAGATCTTAAGTTTTTCTGATCATTTTTTTATTAATATATTTTTCTCTATGCTGAATGAGGCAAAAGAGGGTGAATTACATCTTGGACCCAATAGATTTTTTCATCAACCTCCACAAAATTCTTATCCCTAGGCCACATGAGAGCCTGTGTAAAAGTTTGACACCATTATGAATCTTTTCAGTGGGTAGACTCAGTTCAACCTATAATTAATTGGTGTCGTCGAGCAGAAATTCAATTAAACCTCAGAAAGTAGCAAACCATCTCTAGAAAATCTTAAACTTGGTGTTTCCTTCACCTGTGTCACGTGCAGGCCTGAGAATAATTTTGAGACCAATGTGACACCGAAATGTATATTTCTAGTTACCCAACAAATATTACACGAATTACATGCATGACAATAATTAAACACACAAGCCTGTACAAATTAAAATTAGAACCCAATTAAACTACAACCATGCAAACCTTGCTAAATAAATATTAATTACTATAGGAATCACTAGCCGGGATCGATTGGGTCACGCACACTAACATGCCTCTATAGCCATATATGGTAATTGATGTCACGGATTATGTATTCGCTTGTATCGATGAAGGTCAATGTCTGTATGAGTGCACTCTCTCGTGCCTCACAATATCGAAAGAATGGTCGGCCATAGATGTAACCTACTGAATGACCACTCCCTCTGTTAGTAACCCTTATGTAGTACGAGGCATCCTTCTATAGTGAGCTGGCCAAGGTTTCCATTGCAGAAGTCCCAATCATACTCGAGTTGCTCTATAGCTTGGTCTAGAATGGTCCACAAGCCACATAAAGCATAGGTAAGGTCCTAGAGCACAATCTGCACACGGAGAAAAGAAAAAAAATTAAAGAATGTTATTACAAAAATAAACAATAAATAACCATGACTCAGGTATAAGTGACCATTTTACCACATCCGTACTGGTTGTAGCTCGCAAACCATTCGCTTGCTTGCGGGATGGGGATATCACCAGCATTCAAAGCAAGTGCCTTGAAGTGCAAGAAATTAGGCACATCATAGCAAACACGTCGATGTGCCTCTAAATAGAAGTGCACTGACACTAAATTAGGCACTTATCACATTCAGGCTCTATCTTCCCGTCTCGTGGATAAGGTTCCGATGATTTGCACCCCTCAAAGGGATGGAAAAACTGAGTTCATACGTCCATAGCCGACCACTTGCATTAGATATCAGTGTTCTCGACTGATGTCTGAGATAAAGAACCTAGCTAAGTGTTGTTCACAGCCAATCTATTGGGGATATAGTCTAGCGACATATATGTATGCGACAATGATATTAAACTAATTGCACTTATTTGTTAGCATCAAAAAATAAAAGATGTTGGAAAATATTTCATAGAATAGCTAGAACAGGAAATCACAGAATAGCCACATTATGAGCGAATGGCTCATCACCAGGGTGGAAACCTAGTTCTTGTGGTGGGGGAGGTCCGTTGTTCATACCACCTGATAGATAAAATGCAAAAAAAAATATGAACATAAAATATATGCATAAAAAATTCTTTCAAGTAAAATGTGGCAACATAATTAAATATAGATCGAATATATGGAATAAGAATATATATAAATGTAGAATGCAAAGAAACATGAATATAAATATAGATCAAATGAATATAGATAGAATATTGGAGAAGACAACATATCAATACCAATGAAAAATGCAGGAGCCATGACCAAATCACGTAGAGAGAGAGAGAGAGTGGATTTCTTGAGAAGCGAGAGTGAAACATGAGAAATGAGACTGTGAGAGTTCGTGGGTGGGTGGGATCGATGTATGTGGCCGACGGTTTGTTTTATAAAGGGGGCATGGACATCACTGTCGGTTTTCAGTTACAACCGACAGTGAAAGTGAATATCACTGCCTATTTTTAAATAGAACTGAAAGTGAAGGTGCATATATGTAAAGGACCGTGGGAAAGTTTTAACAACAATGATATATTTATTTCGATAGAGTACAGAAGGACATAAAAAATAACAAAAATATTAGAAATAAATTACATATATGATAACAAAGACCTTACACTAAAATTCCATATACGATAACAAAGACCTATCTGCATACAGGTCAACGTTACAATCAATGTGTATCAACACATTATAATTTAACCACCTCAGTGGCATTCTTCTAGCACCAACTAAGGTCAAACAACAGCACCAAGGTGGTCTACGAGCTATACCGGTTGGAGATGACAAGGTGGCATCGATGAATCCATGCCTCTACTGGTACATGGCCTTTTTCTCAGTACAGTCCAAAGTAGAGCACATAGGATTCAGCTCAGCACCACACCGATGAACCAATGCCGCTCTGGGACTAGGAAATTGCCTAAAGCATACTAGGTAGGACGAGCATGGAGGATGCCTTGTCTCTCTGGACATATAGTCTAGAGCGCACCGTAGCTGATGGCTCTGTGAACCTCATGGTGTCTCCAATCTTCGGTGTTGCTCTATCTTGAGTAGCATTCTCCTAGTACCTCTTGTGTGCACCATTTTGGTGGACTACCACACATAACAATATCTCTATGTGGAGGGCTTTCTCCCACAAAGAGGCCATGTATGTGGAAACTAGCAAGTAGAGAACGATCTGGAGAAATAAATAGCAAACAAACAGACATCCTGTTCGCTAAAACCAACAAGCCATGGAGAGGCTCCCTAGCAGGGCACCATTTTATAGGTTAGTTGTCATGGTAGGTGGGAGCAGTGCTCCTACTATGGTGATCAGCGGGAGCACTACTGGCCCATGGAGGGAATATTCTTATCACTGTCGGTTTTGATAAAAAACTAGCAATGATAGGGGTGATTAGTTCTAGTTTTTAGAACCGACAGTGATTCCATGTATCGTTGTTGGTTTTTATGAAAAACTCGAGAGTGATAGGCCTGGCAAAACTGCTGCTGCCGCAGGCGCTCAACTTTTATTTTTTTTGAAATCAGAGCCACTACCGCGGGCTCTGGATAAAAAAAATAAAAAAAATTGTCCCGCCTAGGTTTTGAATCGAGGGAGTGAGAAAGAGGGATAAGTGGCTTAACCACTGTGTTAAAGGAGGATTTACGTTAAGAAATGTTTTGTTATCATTTTTATAGTTTATGTTGAGGTTCATTTAATTCTGTAATTCACAGTAGCTGGCTTTTACCGCTGCGCTATGATAGGGAGTACGTCAAGGTATGTTTCCTTTTTTGTTTTATCCTCTGAACAAGAGTTAGTTAATTCAAGGTCTAGATTATAGGGCCTTAACCGCTGCGCTAGCATTAGGGATTATGTTAGTTTAGGTTATATTTTTTATTTTATCTGTTTAGTGCATGTAAATACATATAATTTATTGTAAAATAATACAAATATGTTTGTCTTGATTATTTAATTCCATGATAATTAATTAATGGTCTATAATTATCAAATAATAGTATTTCTGAACATCATGTCAATATTTGATTACATAGCCAATTATTTAATTTTAGAGAAGCGCACAAAATATAAATTATATTACATAGTTGGCGAACAACGTCCGAATAATGATTACATAGTTAACAATAATCTAACTATCTTTAGGTGCATCAACAATGAGGGCCTCATTGTGATCAAGCCGTACGTAAGTAGGTTCATCACCCTCTTGAAGGATAGGTAGGGGTACGTTCGCCCTGAATGGAGGCATTTCCTGATAGCCCATGTAGTCTTCTTCGTCCGTCACTCCATTGACATCGACAATCTTCCTTTTCCCTTCTAGGACTACTTTTAGCCTTCCTTTTGTCTTGTTGTCCCTTGCATAGAAGACTTGCATAACATCTCTTGTAAGGACGAAGGGGTCGTCTCTGTATGCGGTCTTAGTGAGATCAACGGTAGTGAACCCTTCGCTAGTCAGTGTTGGTTTCCTCGAGCCGAACCCACTGGCAGCGAAAAAGAGCCGCCTTCAATGGACCGTAGGACTAGCTCCCATATCTCCTCTATGAAACCATAGTATGTCACCACACATTGCTATTTTTGTCGTGAGCATCAAAACAAACACCACAATTTTGGTATGTGCTCTTTTCATCTTGCTTTTTTGTGTAAAATGTTAATCCATTGATCTCATACCCTTGGTACTTAAGATATCTACTCGAAGGTCCCTAGGCTAAGGCCTCTAGTTGATTACCCAACTTTATTCCAAGCAAGTGGCGTCGCAACCAGTTGACAAATTTCTCATGTTTTTTTATCCAGGCGAGCCTATGACCTGCTCGGATACAGAGTTTGCAGCGATTGCCTATGCTCATCAATGTATGGTGTCACACCCTTGGCTTGCTAGAGAACAGTGAACTATGCCTATCTAAAAGAAATAGGGTCATCTACTATAACAGATTTCTCCCTAATCAGTTCCTTTGCCACGTAGTCTTCCCTCGTGATGAGATTCTAGAACTCTAACCCTTTTGATGTCCAGATAATATGTGTAGAACTCAATGGCCTCCTCTATTGACCATCCTTCAACCATGCCCCCTTCTGGACTAAATCTGTTCCTAACATACCTCCTAAAAACTTTCATCAATCTTTTGAAAAGGAACATCTGATTGCAGGTACATTGGGCCAAGGGCTCTAATTTGGTCAACAAGATGAATGAGCAGATGTAATGAGATATCAAAGTAAATCATTAGGAAATGCATCTCAAGCCTAACGAGAGTTTCGGCTATGACCTGCTGCAGTTGCACTAGCATGGACTACATCAATGACCTTTTTTGAGATCGCGTTGAAGAACGAGCACAACTTTATGATTAGGGTGCAGACCTTTGGGGGAGGATACCACGTAGGGCAATAGGGAGCAGCTAAGTCATAATGACATGACAGTCATGGTCCTTCATAGGGCCATAGTTGAACTTGAGTTCTCTCATGTTCACTAGCCTCTTTGGGTTCGCACAGTAGCTCGTTGGGACTTTGAGTTCATTGAAGAAAGAAATAAGCGCACGCTTTTCTTCCTTCTTCAATGTCCATGATGCAACTAGAAGTTCAAACTAGCCATTCTCTTGCTCCATAGGATGCAGCTCCTTCCTGATTGCCAAGTGTTGCATGTCTAGGTGTGTGGCTAGTGAATCCTTCGATGTCCCCCTAGTGTCCATCAAGGTGTTAAGTGTGTTAGCGCACATGTTTTTAGTGATGTGCATGGGATCAAGACAGTGGCATACACTCAGAAATGACCAGTAAGGTAGTTTCTAGAAAACTAATTTTTTCTTTCAAACGCTCCCATCAGGCGCTGCTACTGCATTGTCTCCCTTCCTAAGGACAACCTCCAGTTTGTTGAGTTCTCGAAGTATCACAGGTCCTGTCTCGATATTTTGGAGCTAAGCATTTCTCAATAGTACTGTTGAAATCTTTTATGTTCATGCAGGTAAGGGTGATCCTTAGGTAGGAACCTATGGTGTCCTATATAAACTCTCTTTGAGTTATTTGGTAGATTTACCGCATCGGTGTCATCCAAGCACTTGACACATTCAATATAGCCTTTTGTCTTCTCTCTGGACAACGAACCTTGACCTGGTAGGTTGGTGATTGTAGCGATAAGTACTCCCTTGATCGCCACATGTTCCTTTTTGTACTTGTACCAAACATCCGACACACCTTTTTCAAACATCTCCACTAGTTCATCGATCACTGGTTCTAGAAACACATCGATGTCATTCCTAGGTTGTCTTGGCCCTTGATTAGTAGTGGCATCTGGATGTATGACCGCTTCATACAGACCCAAGGTGGAAGGTTGTATATACAAAGCGTCACTGGCCAAGTGCTATGATTGCTTCTAACCTGGTCAAAAGGATTCATCCCATCTATGCTCAAAGCAAACTAAAGGTGCCTTACCTCTCCACCGATGTCCTTATAGAACATAGTATTGACAGTCCTCCAGTCATGTCCATCGGTGGGGTGCCTCATCATTGTATCTTTCTTATGCTCTTCGCCATGCCAGCGCAACAGCTTGGCTAACTTTGCACATGCAAACAGCCTATGCACCCGGGGAGCTATAGGGAAATACCAAATAACCTTTACGGGACCTCCACTGGTCTTGGTACCCTCATCTAACGGCCTTTTCTTGTAACGTGGAGCTTCACACTTGGGGCACTTGTCCAAGTCTTTGTATTTTTCTCCACGATACAATATGCAATCATTGGAACATGCGTGGATTTTTTCAACCTCAAGGCCGATGACGCAGATCATTTGCTTGGCCAAGTATGTCTTTTCTGGCAACTTATTTTTTTGTGGGAGCATTTTCCTTATTATACCTAACAACTGATCGAAGCCTTTATTGCTCAATCCGTTTGTCAATTTGAACTCTAATAGTATGATATCGGCTTCCAGTTTGCTCATTGGACAATTCTTATACAGTGGTGTTTTGCCATCTTGTCTTATTTTCTCTAGCTTTCTCAGCTGTCTTTCACTAAGACATCTGGCCTCTACATTACGTAGCTAGCTGAGAAATGCCATCGTTATTATCCTCGGTGTCGTCAGCTAGCGTGTTCCTAAACATATTATTAACTATGGCCATAGGTTCTGTGTTGACACCGGGTTCCTCATCAGCATCATGGATGGCTACATCAAGCATGTCCACATCATCATCGTTTTCATGCGGAACATTCACACCAACCTTCGCCATGCATTGTCCATATCGTATAGTTTGGCATGAATCCTCTGGTAATCAAGTGCGGGTCGTATATACTCAATTTGACGAAAGTTTCTTTAATTCTTGCAATCTTTGCATCGGCAGAAGACAGTGTTCCCATTCCCAGCATGGGCTTTGGCATCGGTGATAAACTGGCTAACACCATGCATATACTGATTGTCCGTTTGGGACAGATGCATCCACTCTCGATCCATCTTTGCACAAAAAAATATTGAGATAGTAATTACAAAGAATTAATAAGAAATCGAGCTTCATGAACAATAATTGTAGCTCGAAAGTATCATTTTTGGAAAACATTATTGTACACTAATTATTGGACAATTGAAATTGGTAGCCCCGTCCCTGTAAATTGAAAATCATAGTAAAAAATAATTATTACACAATAATGAAGAACAACTATTCTACTCCATGCCACATAAAAATGAAGACACTTATTTTAAAAAAGACTAAAATTGGAGACATGATTATGAACAATAATGTAGCTCCAAACAATGCCCATATAAATTGAAAAATGTAGCCCCATAAAAAAATATTGCACAATAATGAAGAACAATTATTCTACTCCATGCCACATAAAAATGGAGACACTAATTTTGAAAATAAGTCTAAAATTGGAGACATGATCATGAACAACAATGTAGCTCCAAACAATGCGTTGTTATGTGACACATAGATTAATTTTCTCAACAAATTGTAAAACAATCTACTCTACTTCTAAGAACTAATTATAGCATCACATACTAACAATGATGATCTTGACCACCATGGAATAATTAGCTATGAATTTAAATATGTTCATAGACACCAACCTTTTGGATGATGGATTCACCACAATTTAAGCCTTGCACAAATGTCCAATTGGAAAAGTGTTCTCTAGAATGGAGAAAGAACTAGAATGATAATCAAGCAATGTAGCCATCAAAATGAAGCTAATTAAGCAACAAAATCAAAGGAGTGGATGTTTGTTACTAACCTTAAAGCTAAAAGATCAAGCCATTCTTCAAAATCCAAGCGCTAGCTTCATGGTGAAGAGCAGCTGCAACAATAGAGGGAAGGGCCCAAACGCGTGCCTCTGTTCTTGGGATGGAAGAGAGGAGAAGGAGAGGACGGCTCCAGCCTTTTGTGCTGTAGGCTTATCACCATCGGTTCATGGATAGAACTGACAGTGATAGAGCCCAATCACTATCGGCGGTTGGCTTGAACCGTTTGTGATATGTGGCCATCAAGCCACTGTCGGTTAGAGACACAAACCTACAGTGATAGTTGTCATCACTACTGGTTCGGTCACATCCCAAATCAATTTCTGGTTTTCAGAGCAAAGAACCGGCAGTGAAGAGTCAACACTACTAATTCTCCTAATTCCGACAGTGATGAGGCCGACAGTGAAGTGCTTGAACCATCGCATTCGTGACCATGACCATTGACCCAAGGCCCAACATTGACCTTCACCGAGCTCCAGCAAGCCGCTGGGGCAAGATGCGTGCCGTCATCGGCGCAACCACCGGTCGTTGGACTCACCATCTCGTTCACACGCACGGTTGTGCTGGGAACATAGAGGCGTTCGTCTTCGGTTCCCCTATTCTATTGAGTAGAGGAATGAAGCGCAGAGGCCAAGTCAGTCCTGCATGCCTCCCTAGCCCTTCTCCTTTTTGTAGAGCACCTTGCCATCTTCAAATATTCCCATAAAATTCATCCTAGCTCCTAGAAATTATGAATCCAGTTTCATAGTTTCTCTGAAAACCTTGCTCTACCTCCTAGTGCAGTTCTGGAGTCTAGTTTAGTTAGGTTTTTATCGCAGTTTTATTGCTTCTTATTGGTGGCCGTTCTCGGCATTTTCTTTGCATAGCGATGACTCGAGCTCCGATTGATCTGATGACGCACCTAGGAGGTGATGGACCTTGATGGTGGATGAGCTCAACTCACAAAGGTGCGCACCACTACTTCCTCGACATGGCAGGTGTCATGGCAGCACCTTATCTTAGAGAATCCTATGAGGCATTGCAAGTAGAATTGCTAGCGCTTTATATTTATTCCTTTGCTAGTCTATGTGATGCATGCTTGCCTGAGCCTTGATTGCCTTGATTGAAACCTCTTCACCCTGACAACCTATCTTCACTGCTCGCACTTATATTTTGCCTACCTGCTTGCTTGCATTTACTTCCATCATTATTACATATATGCCTTGTTATGTGATGTGATGATTGGATGGTGATTTGGTTAGTGGATCGGGGTTGGCCGTGAGGCTTCCCTATGAGGTAGATGGTAGGTTGGCACAATGGGAGCATTGAATCCCATGTGGGTGGTGGTGATTGAGGCATTCTGGAGATATTCCTTGCCTTGACCTATTTCTTTGGGGATATCAGCCGGAGTGAGAGGATTTACCATGGAGGGGTGCACTAGGGTGCATGGAGTGCGTCGGATCTGGTTTTGATGGATATGATGTGATAGGTGTGTGGTGGTGGCTACCCGTGAGAGGTGGGCCACTGTGATATTGGTGGAAGGTGCTCGCTTTGGCCAATTAAGGACCGTCGTGGGTTGATGCCTAGGGACATGGGACTATGTTAAACGTGCACGTCACACCTTGAATGAGGCGACGCCCACTCTATTGAGTTAGTACGGACTAAGCCAGTGTTGTGGGAGGAGAGGTGCATGGGGTTTAGCCCTAGGAGCATAGTGAGAAGGATGCCGACGGTTTTTCTGGCTACCCTAATCATGATCCCAAGTGTATACGTCGTGCTGTATACTACTCCACATGGGGCAGTTTGGTGAGGAATGTGCTAATTCTTGAGCGGTGTTCACCTAGACGATACGTAGCGTCAATGATGGTGATCCTGTAGGGTCCTAGGTGTACATACTCTGTAGAGTTAGAAACTATACGTATAGCCGCAATCTCGATCATGATCATTTCTGTGAATAGTTTCACCCCGCTAGTCTTCTCTTGTGCTTGCCTTCTCTCCCCCGAAGATATGTCTAGCTTGAGGACGTTGAGATGAGGGGCATGCGGAGGCTGCCTCATCGCTTAGACTGAGAGTATGAGGATGTTGTGAGGGATGATGAGTGGTGAGGTGTGATGATGAGTGGATGGTGAGAATGAGTGTTTGAGTTGGGATTTGACAAGATATATTATATATTTACGCTCCTGCATGCGCTAAGGATGCAAACCATAGCCAAACTATTAGGATCGTCCAGATCCCTTTATTTTCTACTTTCTACTAAAGCTTATCGGTGCTGACTATGGCCTGCACACATCTGGCGGTGTGCAGATTTCTTGACTTGCAGTGATGTTGAGATTAGTAGCTGGTTTTGTTCTACTCTCAAGGATGCCTCTGGATTGGAGATTCGCTAAGCTTCGCTTCCACGATAGAATAACGGGGTTTTGATTGTTGTTAGTTGTAACCAAACTATTATAATTTATTTATTTGTGCACTCTAATGTTGTATGACTCTTTAATCAACTATAATTTGGATGCCCGTGATAGCCGAGATATCCAAGGACTATCACTAGAGGGGCAAAAAGGTCGGGATTTCTATTTTGGAAACCCCAGTCTGTTACATCGCCCGTAGGTTGTGGAGGTCGTCCATAGGCTAATCCGAGGTTGTAGCGAGGTGGCCTGGCGATCTCAATTTGCACGTCGGTAGGGAGCGCTGTCAGCGACATGATTGTCGGCATGGATGGAGCTACGGCGTGTGGACGGCAGCAGAGAGCACGATCGACTTTGGATGATTGAGGAGGAGGTGGGGGAGGCGGCCGAGCAGGGGGTACAGTAGGAGTTCTTAAATACACTCTGCGAACTGCCGTGGAACTCGCAACGACTGACACGGTTCAGATTATCGGATGGATTGAATGTACACTATTTCCAAACCCAGGAGTCAAAACGTGAAATGGGGGATGCCAACTGTCGATGCCATACCCCCAGATATCCTGACTACAGGATTTGCTGAACACCGACTCCGGATCAAAAGCGACCCGACTAGGCACGACGATCCTATTCGAGGAAGAATATCTCCAGATTACGTCATGACTCCAACTAGGGCATGACTGTTTAGCTTGAGGGGCAAGTTGATCCCGACATAGATAGCTCGCAATACCCCCTATTGTAATCATCCAATCTCTCATAGGCATAGCCATCTTGTACTCATAATCTTGCCGAATATATAATACAAGAGTAGCAACTGGACGTAAGGCTTTTACTCGCTTCCTAGGGGCCCGAACCAGTATAAATCTCGTGTCTTTACTATGATTGATCTTTGCACTAAGCGGGGTTTCCCAAGAAACAAATATCTGATAGTAAAAAACACCAATAGAGACACGCTATGTATGGGAATCGTGCACGAAGATCGATCGTACCAATCGCCGGAGCAGCTTGGTTCTCAAGATGCATGTACTCCCGCTGCCGGAACACGAAGCTGGCAAGCTACACCAAAGTCTATCCGCCAAGTCGCCGACTCTCACCAACAAACGGCCGACACAGACTCGATGTCCCACGACCAAGACGTCCTTCGGCAGTTACGCACGGGGGCTCGACGTCCTGGTGGTGGCCCTCGGCGTTCAGCAGCATCAAACAGTGCCCGTGCAGGGTACTACTCCCGTGGGCTTCGGGCAGCGGCGTTACTACCAGCGGCATCGGGGCACACGGCACTGCGACACCCGATCAGGACACTACGCAAGATCATTGGCGCACCAACAGCCAGTTGCCAAGATTCCGATCATGCTGACGTCAACCACAAGCTAAGTCATATTTTCTATTCTTATTAAATATTCTATGGTATATATATCCCCGGATATTTTTGTACCTGCGCGAATATTATTGACAAGAATTCGGCGGCATCTCCCATCATCCCACGTCAGTGTTCGGCAAACTGTCACCACCCTCGTGGTCGCCTTGCGGCAGCTCTCGCCGATGGCCCTCATTGATCCACATCGTCGAGCCACCAGCGAGCCGGCAAGCAAGCAGCCTGAGCCATCAAGCGAGCCACCCGAACCGAAGTGAGCCGCCCGAGTCGTAAGCAAGCCATCCCGAGCCTAAAATCGAGCTGTCCGAGCAACATCCACCAACTCAAACACTGTAGCTTGCTGACTACTCCACTCAGCGTCGATCAAGCTAAGCCATACTCTTTATTTTACATTAAAAGTTCTACGATACATGTATATCTCTCGATATCCGCATGTATCTACATAACTACTATTGGCAGGAGCCGACGACAAACCTCATCATCGTCGCTCGGGGTGGCCCTCGTCGATGTCCTGCGTCGTTTTGTCGTCATTATGTTTCGACTTTCGATTCCTCGTTTCGGGTGGCCGTCGTCATCAGCACACCGTGGCTCATCGATTCATCATCCAGTCGATGAACACGTCATCAAACCGGGTGTATGGCGGTAGCATCACTGGCAACGACTAATCGGCGCACCATCGATGGACTACTTTGGGTTGGCCATGCCGTTTCCGACAACGTCATCGGCAAGTACTACTCGAGCGACGTCGGCAGGCATCCTCAGGATGCTCACTATCAACCTCTCATCACGGCTCTCAACCTCCCGCCATCTCTCGCCGTGGCAGCACTCGACAACAATGGCACCAACATCCCCTTGGATCAGTTAAGTCATTTCAATAATTATTTTCATCATGTTACTTTTGCTCTTACTTTCTATTAAATTGGCCTCAAACTTAGTAGAAAGTCGGGGGTATTGCACATAAACAACCATGCCCTATGGTGCATGCCTCCCTTTTTCTCTACGATTTAAGTACCATGCTTGATATGTCTATGTGTAAAGCTTTGTTAGCAATAACGACTTACGCCACAACCCAATATTGTACGTGTCACACCATCATATGGCTAGTGTTCTACACACAGGGGCTATAGTCTAGTGGACAAAGTGCATAACACAAAGGGAAAACAACGTCAAGGAGAAAAGGGATAAGTCAACTCTATAACGACCACCAAGTGGTCCAAACCCATCTAGACATGTGAATCTATATGAAGTACCCGACCACAAAGAGAGTCCTGTTGTACTCGAAGGGGTGCTTGATCTCAAGTTGGTCCAAGATACTCGGTGTATTACTATTTGTGCTTGATCGTAAGAGAGTCCATTGTACTCGACGGAGTACTTGATCTCAAGCGGGCCCAAAGTACGTTACGAAGTACACCATCATGCGAAGGTCCGTTACACTCGACGGAGTGCTTGACCTCAAGTTATCGAAGTACTCATTAATTTCAAAGTGCCCATCATAAGAGGGTCCATTGCGCTTGATGGAGTGCTTGACCTCAAATGATCAAGGAACTCGTTAATATTCTCCAAAGTACCATCACAAGAGGCCCACTGTGCTTGGCGGAATGATCAATCTCAAGTGATCAAATTACTACAAATCAATAAGTCACAAAGTACTCCTTTTATTTTTACCATGCCGCTTCTTTCTCCCGATGTCCAATTATTGTCACCCCGAGTAATGATGTTTTCTGAAGAAGATGAACATAATTATCGTTATAATGACCTTATCCTACATGAAGAAATGCGTGATTGAGCCGCTTACCGAGTACTGAGATATCAATAGGCCCTTCGGAAATACCAGTAGCCAGCGTACACGGCCGGGCACTCGGAATCGGTGATCTGGTCCTCAAGAGAGACCAACGAAGTTATCTCCCCCATGGCAGGTCCCATACTTCATGGTGTATATAGCCCGACCAGGTGCATACTAATTGGCTATAATAGGCGGAGACATACTACCGAACACTTAGAACTTAGAACATGGATCAGCTACAACATGTTTATAGTAAACCAGGTTCCTAGTCCATCATTTCCAACGGCGTCCACTACAAACACGAGATAAGTACTTTTCTTATTTCATTATTAATACTCTTTTTTTCAGCAATTGGTTTCTTATCCCCCGATTGCTACGATTGGGGGCTAGGGCTACCATGGCTGAAAATTCTCTCAACTAGTCCATACTCCTTATTCGAATAATTCACATTATTCAAATAAAGAGACGGGGCTACTACAATACTCATATCATATAACCAAAAGTTGCTGGACTAAAAGCAAATTCAGCTATTTCTCAAGTGTGCTTGTTTCAAGGGACTAACGCATGGAGACCACTCGAGTCTCAGCTGCTAATGCCCCGAATAAACTCAGCGTACTACCAAAATAGCCTGAAGAAGTTAAGGGCACTTCGTTTGGTTATATAAATTAATTTCCATTCTCACCAAAAATTCAAATAATCAATTTTATTGCTCTTATTTTTATTTTATGTTTACTAATTATTGTATTTTAAGGATCTGAAATAGTATTTCAGAAGCTCCATTATCAACCCGAATTTACAATCAGGGCTCTATCGTTCATACCCGAACACATGTTCGGGCCTCGACGCTGATATGATTATCTGCTAGTATAAATCTGTGACAATATCCAGAGCGTGTTCTTTCTGAAAATCCTAAGCGACTCTAAATGTTCAGTCTACCGCACGGAATACATAGACGTTGGACCGCTCGAGTCCTGAATGCTATAAATTCCCAAACATGACTTAAGCACACTAGATAGCTAACGAAAAATGCATGACAGTCACCACAGCGTTTACCACAGCATCCTTGCTAGCAGATATGACAGCTCAATATATGTTGGGAAAGTCAAAGTCGGGACAAGAAGAGTGTTTTGGTCGCCGGAGTTCCATAATTCCAATTACCAAACACCAAACTCTTAACTCCTGAAGTCTGAACTCCCGAATACCAAGATCAACATGACATTCTCGGCTGGATCTACCTTCGGTTTCGTACAGGAATCTCGTCATCATTGTCCGCTGTGGCGATTCGGCTCCTCGCGCGCTTTGATCTGCAGAGCGCCAGGTCTAGACCGAACCCAACTCCAACTCTCCATGGTAGAGTACTGCCGCATGTCCAATCTGGTGACGTATGGCCTACCACAGCATGCAAGATGTCGAGCACTCACATCAGGCATGCAAATACACATACCAAATTTGGACATATATACGTGCATCAAACGAGAAGCATGTACAGAGCCATGCAAACAATCAACGTATTGATATTGGTTTCTGCGTATATGCGTATATGCATGCATGAGTCACGCATACACAAAAAGGATGATCAACCTTCTCGTAGCCCTCTTTCAACATGGGGTCTAACTCCAACTCGACGTGAGTTTCCCGAACAGCGATGCCGGTGAGCCACGAGCGAGCCGACAAGTGAGCTGTCAAGCCGCAATCGAGCCACGAGGCGAGCCATCCGAGCCGTGAGCGAACCACCAAGCGAGCCAATCGAGCCGCCAAGCGAGCCGATCGAGCCACGAGCGAGCCACAAAGCGAGCTGTCCGAGCCGAAAGCGAACTGTCAAGTGAGGCGTCGAGCCGCAAGTATGCGCTACACCGCATCCATCTACTCGGATACTACGGCTCGTCGACTCCTCTACTCGACCATTGTTTCGGCTTAGTCAGCATCACCCCGACTACCCCATTTGGGGGCTCGGCCATAACCACTTCTAGAACAAAAGCTCGGGGCTCACGATCAACTCCCGACCAAAAAGTACTCGGTTGCAAAGTACCCAATTGCAAGGTGCCCGATCACGAGAAATTCCAAGGATAAAATTTCTCAGATCCAAAGGACTAGATTGCGAGCACCCGATCAAGATGCCCGATCACAAAGTTCCCGAATGACTAAACCTTAATTACATAAGTCTCGATGACTACAAACTGCCCAATCTCAAAAGATCCCGAGGCATATAAGAAGACTACCAGGCGATGACACTGTTCAAACAAGTTCTTCTCTCAATGGCACAACTTTCCGACTTGCGCTGATTCGGATCTCCGCTCGAGAGTGGTTACTTAGAGTCCCCCGAAAACCAAGTGCAAACCACCCGACTTTAAAAGTCCTGAACATAAGCGAGCAATAAGTTGTGTTGTCAAGTCAAGAAAGCCCAGGTATGGCACTAGAACAAGCTCATCTCCCAACAGCGCATCTTTCCTCCGATCTGCACATATCAGGTCTTAAGTTGCAACTAGTTACTTGGGCTACCTCTTGGTACCAACGTACAAACCACCCGACTAAGGCAATCCTGATTTCTTGCAGACAGTTAAGCTGCGTTTGACAGACAAGCTTCGGAGCTTATATCGATGCCATACCCCCGGGTATCCTGACTACATGATTTGCTGAGCACCGACTCCGGATCAGAAGAGACCCGACCAGGCGCGACGACCCTATTCAAGTAAGGATATGTCTGGATTATGCTAGGACTCCAACTAGGGCATGACTACTTAGCTTGGGGGCAAGTTGATCCTAGATATAAATAGCTAGCAATACCCCTTGTTGTAATCACCCAATCTCTCATAGGCATAGCCATCTTGTACTTGCAATCTCGCCGAATACATAATACAAAAGTAGCAACTTGACATAAGACTTTTACTCACTACTCGGGGGCCCAATCTAGTATAAATCTCATGTCTTTACTATGATTGATCTTTGCACCAAGCGGGGTTCCCCAAGAACCAAATATCTGGCGGTAAAAAACACCAACATCAACCAACCGCGAAGCCTCAAGAGACGCATCCTGTGGGAGAGCAACCACTTGGCTTTCCTCTTAAAAATGACCAGTAGGCTATAGAGTGCACCACTGACTAGGGTATTCACTCATATGTACTCAACTTACTAGTCCATCACATCACCTCCTCCAATCCCTACTCATTAGCGGTGACTACAACATATAGCGAGCAATGGGGCACTAGTCATTCGTCAAGTATTCCACCGACTACGAAGACGAGGACGGTGAGGAGGTGAATCAATCGACACCGAGCCCTGAAGCGCGAGGAGTATCCGTTGCCGGTGGAGGAGCCAGCCAAAGACGATGGGGAGCCCACCGACGACGATGACAAGGAGGCGGTAGAGGAGGAGGAGGCACCGGCAGAGGAGGTGGACAACATCATCGAGACCATTCCGTCAGGGTTTGCCTCCATGCCGCAGCAACAAGAAGCGCCGGCTCAACCCTCCATCCCCCAACACAATTGTGTAGGACGAGGATGACTCCTCGTCGGAGTAGGACGACGCAGAGGACTGCCACAATAGCGACAGCGGGGCAGCGGCGTCGATCAGTAGGTGTTAATTAGTACAGTAGCAGTAGGTGTAGTAGGAACTAGTAGTAGTACAATGGCGGGTGCATTGTAGTACACTTTTGGTCTATTTCGAATGGCCTCATGTACCCAAATAGTAAATATTAGGAATCAATATAATGGTGGTTTTAACTATTTTGTAGTGCTTTTTATGTATTTTGGAATGTGATTTTGATGAGGACACACAAGAAATCACTTTCTTTGAACAGTGAACACCACTGCGATGAAATGAACAAACTGATATAAACACTGAACAAACACTGAATAAACAAGTGCACTGCCAACTACAGATTGAGATACATCAGTATTATTGACAACCAAATACATACCACAATTAACTAAGTTCAAACCATCGCCTAACTCATCTTGTTGCCCTTCCGCTTTTGCACCCTTTTTTGCATGTCCGACAAGTGGCAAAATGAGGGGGGCGGACTGTCCTTTGGTTATTGATTTTACATGTCCAAGATAAAAGAGCTGGACGGACAGCTAATATATGGTCTAGACTCGTCTAATACAACATGGCCGAAACTATGCTTTGGTGGCATAAAAGATTAGGCACATATTCCTGGGTCTTGGTTGGTTTTGTAGAGCTAGGCATGGCTACATGCATAATAAGAGGAGAGCAGTGCTACTAGAAAGATAACATAACATCAAACCAGACTTCATATATATATGTGGAGTACAACAGTGATACGAGTTCAGACTACACAACCATACCTTCATCGACCATAATAAGAGTAGAAACAGTGCCACACTACTCAAAGTCATACAACTACTACAAAAACATACTAGTTTTAACTACAGATGATTAACATGACTTCATAGTTGTGATGAGCACCAAGCAGCGTACTCATCCTAACTACAAATGTTTACATGACTTGATAATACTAATTAATTTAATGAGCTATGCCATCCCACAACTCTAAGCAACAAGGTTACCAACAGGCACGATCCAAATCCAACGCCTGCAATGTAAACCTACATGGGTTGAAACTAGCAAACCTCTCTGCCACGTTGAACCAGAGGATCACTTCACCCGCACTAGCCTGTGGTGCACCTAGAGCGGATCCAGCGAAGGCAAGCTGGACCACGATGGGGCCACCACCGTAGACTCCTCGGACATGTCCTCGACAAACAGCGAGTGAGACCACGATGTTGCAGGAGACTCGCTCCTGCCGTGGGGCATTGGGAGTAGATCTGGCGATGGCGAGCTCGACCATGACAGGGCCACTGACAATGGCGAGGTGGACCACACCAGGAGTGGTGGTGGTGAGCAAACCACCGGTGCTAGTGGCATCAACGTCGTCATCGTGGGCCACTGGGAGACCAATGCTAACCTAGGAGACGACGTGCGAGGCCACAACGGGGCCTGCAATGATGGTGAGGTGGACCGCACCGGGAGCGGTGGTGGCGAGTGAACCAATGATCCTAGAGGCATCAACAGTGTCATCATGGACGATAGGGAGACAAATGGCAGCCTAGGAGACGGCATGTCGGAGTGCGATGGGTACCAGCAGTTAGGAACGGTATGAGCTGGCATTGAAGCGGGTGCGCCAGCGCATTGGATGAAGCATGAACTAGAGCCCGGCCAAGGTTACTCGAGGAGGACCTAGAGCGCTTCATGGAGACGGCCTTCATGGGAACCGATGGAGAGGTGGAGGTGGGGACTTTGCGAGGCAGTGCGAAGCGAAGGCTTTCACACAATGCAAGGGGGGAGTGAAACAATGGGAGTGAGGTGAGCATAAAAAACAATGGGAGTGAGGCTAGGCTTTATACACACAGGGATGCCAGGGCTAGAATAGGCTTCTGACGCGATGCACCACATTCAGCATTACTAGTATTCGGGTAGTGAATATTTTAGGACGATCGGACCTTCTAGTCATCCGGTGAAGTACAGTGCAGTCCAATCCAAGCAGTCGCATTCTCACAGCATCTAGCTAGAGATGGCTACATGGTTTCATAGGTTCTAATCATCTGCACTCCCTCGGTTGTGTTTGAACCTACCGCTTCAGGAATCCAGCTACTCCTACCTTACTACTTCATGTATGCAGCCGTAGATGGTGTAGCTCCTATTTGTAGCACAATCGATGAGGCAAAAGTTTTACTCATAGCTGAGTACAAGAGTTACATGTCTAGCCCATTCTAATTGATGCTGCTTAGACTATCAGGCGAACATACAGTTTACAAGAAACATGTAAATGCCATTTCGTCTAATATCATAAAGGGACATGGTCGGGGGAAAAGGTTGTGATCGTTTGTTGTAGAGTAAACATCCGTGGTATGGTAACTAGTTGCCATCTATAAGCATGATTTAGTTAGAATAAATGTCAATTGAGATCCTTAAACCAGCATGGAACACAATAATAAGTTCATACAAATATTATGGTTTGATATGAAACACATTACCTTTATTCAGATCCTCAAACTAGCTTCGAACACGGTTGGGAAAATGCAAACGGGTGAGGGGGAGCCAGAAGGTAAGCGATTGATGCAAATGCTATCGAAAGAGGGAAGGAGAGACACTCCTTTCATACAGACCTTGCATGACTAATGAGAGTGAAGCAAATGGGCAGGAAAGCTGGACACAAGAAGTGAATCCAAAGAAAGAGCTTTTGACCACCATGACATGCTTGACACCTGAATGCCTGGTGCGGTTGTGATAGGTGTTTCAATCCAATCCAAGCAGTCATGGCAGTCATGGGGTAGACTGATTGTAATAGAACCGTCCAATTTGTAAGAGCACAAGTACAATGGTAGCCCACAAGTGGTCGCACTATCATACTTGAGACCATATAAATCCGGTAGTCCGTTGAGTACCTCAAAGCGTCTCGATTCATCACCAACATACAACCAAGATTGTACATGATTCAACATACATGCCACATGTTACATAGAGTTCACAAATACATTGCCATTCATCAGAGTGTGATTAAAGTTATTACAAACCAAGTTCAAATAAAGTAGTAGCATAAGCAAAATAGTTTTTAAACCAACATCTCACACCATTGCTCAAATACTTGCCAGTCTGTGATCACAATCCACAAAAGCATCGTAGATTAGATATATAAATAGAAGCGCCTTGCCTAGGGCCTACACCTCATCCATGGCGGAATAGAAGTAGTTCTTTCAATATCCATGATATACTGTGTTATCTGCAACAAGTGAAAATAAACCCTGAGTACGAGAAGGTACTCAGCTAGACTTACCCGTCATAAACAAAAAATAAAGTGACTCCAAGGATCATGCAAGGCCTTATAAGTGGAGCTAGCTTGACACCATTTTGCATAAAAACCACTAGTTGAGCTATATATTTTGTAATTCGGTAACCAAGTTGATTATAGCTATTCAACTCTAGATTAGCAACTAACTTGTGCCAAACATGTGGGATATCATTAGTAACATACAATAGTAACCATAGCCAGACTAATATTTTCCATGTTCATCATAACCATCACATTCCATAGTCCAATTACTATGATGAAGAAGCTCCATCAAGTTTCTCACTATCCAGGAGAGATGGCGATTCGAATTGATTAGAACCAGCTGGGCAGTTATTCCAAACACAAAACCAGGTCTACCAGGCATGGTAGCCTTAGGTCACCTTTGGTACAACTCAGGTACATATTTCCGGGGTTCGATCAGTGCCATACCCTCAGGGACACTATCGGATGCCAGGTCGATCAGGACTCTAACCTGCCCTTGGCCTCACACCGGCTCCCCACACATCCTTACTACCTCCAGTGTGCGCACTTTGACAAAATGAGGCCCGGTCTGAGTTGAGCTACTCGGCTTCATGGTCAGAATGAATTATCTGGCCAGCTAAGTGAGAGACATGCGTTCAAAATGACAAGAGGGCCTCCAATGATGTGGTCCTTAATCGGCACAGATGGAATCACATGAGTCAACCTACACATAGACTCTACCTAGCCTCCAGTTATATTATCCCATGGTTCTTTTCCACGATAGCAAATATAACCAATCGTGCTCCAGTATCCACCTATATCTCGCAAGTGACAGGAAATCACCCGACTTCGAACCAGTCTAAACATGGCTAAGCATATATTCGATCCTAGACCTACACAGGTTTTAAAGTATATATCTAGACAAGGTAGTTCTATGCATCAAGTGTTTCCAAATGAACTCTTATAACCTAATGCATCAAACATAAAGGACTCAAGTGATATTTTATAAAACATAGGAGGCTTAAAATGCTCTAGGGCTCGCCTTTAGAAAAGAGGTGGGTCGGTGATCAGGGCACTCCAGAAGTTCATCAGTGGCCGGCTCCTCTACTTCGGGGTGTCCCTTGATTGTCCTCCGCCTCTTCTTCGAATTCCAGTAGGGTTACTCCTTCGGGCGAGCCTATATGCATGATCTTGAAATAAGATATCAAGGATGCATAGATAGTGACATGGATGATATGATATGATGAAATGCATATTTCCTAAATGTCCATGGCAGCAAGTTATTAAGATGATAACAAAATTAACTTTCTTTTACAGAGTGGGTGCATATCTCCTCTCTAGTAATTAAACAAACAACTATTTAAACATTTTCTGGGCTGCAAGACAGCAGCCACTTATTTTGACCATAACTGGAGTTATACACATCCAAACAATATGGTTGTGGACTTTCTGGAAAGATTATGAAATTGCCTACAACTCTCTTTTAATCATCTTAAGGTGATTCAGTAGCTATCTAGGTCAAACAATTTAATCTTCCAGATCTGTTCAGAGGATAAGCAAATCTGACAGCAGACTTCTAATAGCTATAATTCTTAAACCATTAGGCCTATGACTGAAATTTTAGTACAAGCTAGATGAGAAAGTTATCTATAACTTTGTTATTAACAGGTTTCACAGAAGAGGTCATTATCATCAAGAATTTGTCAACACAACAGAAACTAATCATGCAGCCATTTAGTTGAATTATAAAGCAATAATTAACTAGCTACCTATAACCAATTACTTCTAAGCACAACTATTCATCTCATAAAATCACATGCATCACAAGCACCATAGGAAACATCGTGGTTAAACCCAAATAATTTATTTATGTGCATTTATTAATACCTTGAAGCCTTAACCGAGCTCGAGAGAGCTCGGCATTGCGAAGAACGGCAATGGCGCCGCTGCGAACCTCCGCCGTGCTGCCATGCTCGCCGCCATGTCTAACTGCCATAATTGGCTAACCACCTACACCACTAGACGCTGGTTGATGAGGGGATCACGATGGTGGTGATGGTTTCATCGGAGACCTCACCGTCGGTGAGTTCTCGCCAGTCCAACGCCACACCCTGCCTCGGTCACACTAGCACGTGGGTCCCATTAACCCATGTGGCTCAGCTATCGACGCCTGGGTGTGCTGTGTTGGGTGTACATAGCATTTAGAGTTTTGTTTGTTTTTCTTTATTCTTTTCTAGTTTTGAATGCAAACTTTGGAAATTCATAACTGGAGCTAAGGTTGTCCAATTCGAGTGAACCAAATTTTGTTGGATTCATCATGAAGTGTAGTATTGGGTAAACATATGTAACCAACTGGTTGGGATATTTTTCTGGGAGAATTAAATTGATCTAGTAAAGTGCTTTTAAAATAGTTTCTATCTTGTAAAATGCATAACTTGAGCTAGAGAGGTGCCAAAATTGTGATTCTAATTTTGTTAGTCTTATGTTGACATGCTCTAGCTATGAAAAATACTAAACCTACAGATGGCGGTTAGTGACGGTCTCTGTCTTCAAGGTAGGCACTAGGGTCCATGGCGGCTCAGAAATAAACATAGGAGGGGGAAGGTGGGGTCTCATGAGGGTCGGCCGCGGAGAGCTTGAGCTCACGGCCATGGCGGGCATGCTCGGTGCGGCGGCAGTGGCGGTTAAATAAATGATGACATGAGCATCTATGACCTAAGGTGATGACGGACTAGGGAGAAAGGCTCGATGATGCTCCATCGCCATGGCGACATAAAATGTCGTATTACCAGGGCTCGAACGGTGGCAATGGCGGGTTAGGGAGGTAGAGCAGCTCATGGTGAAGCTATGCACATGATGGATTGGATGGAGGTGCGATGGTAGTGGTGCGCGAGTGCAGTGGAGGTGTGTGGTGGTGACGGCGAGCATAGCTCTGCTTGGTGGGCAAGCGAGAGGGAGAGAGTAGAGCGAGAGAGTGAGAATGAGCGAGCGCAATGGCTTCGCCTCCCTTTTCTCCCCCTATTGGCCAGACCGGCTGGGCTAACGCCGATGAGCAGCCGCCACGTAACATGCGTGGCCTAGTGCTGGTCAGCCACTGCTGCACTGCTGCTACTCGATTTAAGGCCTGGCGATGGCCGTACTGATGGAGCAACATCGAGCACATGTAACTCCCAAACTAGCTCGAGTTGGTGAAAAACCCCTTAATAGGAAATGTAGAGCTACATGTACTCTCCAACTTTTCTTTAGAAAGCTTCCTCTAATTCACCATGGTTTTCAAACTACAATGCTCCAAAGTAAGCTATATTGAAACAGAATACCTAGCTTTAGACAGCAAAATTTCTAAGTCCCCAAACAACATTTGATTGCTACTTTGGAGCTATTTTTGACTATGTTAGGCACTGAATTTGCTCATGACCCTTAAATAAAGTTTGTTACCCATAAGATAAGCTACAACATTTATGAAGGGTGCACTATTATGCAATCACTCTAAGCTACTGTTCAACTTTGGTCAAACTAGCATCATGAAAAATGACATTTTGGGTAAACTAGGACTTAGAAGCAAAATTGGTCCATGTCATGAATACAAACATTGTTCCATTTACCATCCTAGATATGTCTAAGGTGTTTTTGTGACCCCACAACCATCTCTTGCATTGGTTACACATGATCACAAGCATATGCATGTATATAATCAACATCACATGTGATAATATGTAAAGAATAAGATGAAATTCCATATGCTCATACTCATGAATGCTTGGATGATGCTTGTGCTCATGAAATGCATGTGCCCAATGCAATGCTTAACACTAGGGTGTTACACTGATTGCTACTCCATACGACACTTTATTCTGTCCTATGAGATCAAATACTCAGCGGACGGACTTTCCTGCGTTCACAGTAAAAGTCAACAGCTGTGGCTCCTTCATTCTACATTAGATCGAGGCGAGACTTGTTCGGATGAACTCCTCGCTGCATGTTTTTTTCAAGGTCAACAAAATTTATTGAATACATGAGTTGGCTTCAACAATGATTAAAGGAACTCATGAATGTTTAGCATATTATAGATCAGATCAAAGACAACTAGAAAGAAATTTGTAGCGAAAAGTAACCAACAGGGCTAAAAACCAGCTATAAAATTACCAAAGGACCTAAGCAACACCACGCTCAACAGAGTTTAACCCACCTAATACAAAGTTCAACAAAAGTTAACACCAACATGCAAATAAGAGTTCACATATTTTGAAGGACATCCCACAGATCAAACCTATTCATGACTATTAATACTACTAATATGTCCCACAGATCAAGGGTCGAGGTTAGCATGCAGGATCAACTCCATGTCCACCTTCTGTAAGATGACATTGGCGTCCGGCTCAAAACTCTTGATCAGATTGGTGATCTCATCGTCCGTCGAACCCGACGGAAAACCTTGCTCCGCCACCTAGACGTTCACCGCTGCGCCAATCTAAAGCTAGGCAGCAGCTAGTGCTATGGCAGCCCTCTAACGAATAGCTTTAGTCACCATGGCTTGAAGGCGGGTTGGCAGAGCTCGAAGGCTCTCCTCTGCAGTGACTGAATTGTCCATTGTTTCCACAAGGAAGGCCGTGTCATAGCTGGCTTGTGTGCACAGCTATAGGGTTTGGAGCCACCTCCTCAGTTCCACAATCGGGGATGGCGCCATCATGCGGCGATGGGACAACTCTCTGGCAACACTAGGTGGAAGCCCCACGACCGATGATGGTGCCATCATGGAGAAAGCACTGCACAATGCAAGCCAAGTTCAAGCCCATATAGGATAAGGGGGAGAGCGATCGGATTGAGAATGCAAACGACTTACTAAACTGACCGGGGCGGCATGGCACAGAATCGTGGGTGGCTGCCCCCATTGGGGGATGCCTCATGGGGATGCTTTCTGAGCATGACCATAGATGAAGAACTAGGCTTCTAGGCTAACAAGGCTCAGGACACCGTCACACCCACGTTCATCTGTTGAGAAAGTAGGCAAATTCCAAATACTAGTTAAATTAAACAACTAGCTAGTGTGAGCATTGCTTGCATATTTAGTTAAATGAATATAAAGAACATGAACAATAGTACGGCGATGATCCACCTTCGAAGGGGGGACTGGTGGTGGGTGAGAGACCATGCCGATGAGAGGTCCATCTATTGGAGGAGGATTGCCAACGTGGAAGGCATCCGAGGCATCCCTATTGCCCATGATCTGGCGTGGACACTCCAATAGCTATCATCATCAGATCGTCTACCTGCTCCATGCGAATGGGGATGCTTGACTCAATTGTAGCATCCCTCGTGCCCTAGAACTACCACTAGGGGTGGCCGCTCATCTTCAAGGGAGTACCCAATTGCTGAAGAAGGTCAGGATCACCCTCGGCACCATCAGTCCCTAGTCCTTTAGTTCCTCAATTGCATCAAGCAATAAGCACAAATGTTGTAGGTTCTGACAGGGTTGGTGTCCTCAACCATGATTCTAGTGTGTTAGGACGCAGCTAGCCGTGAGGAAAAGTCGGCAGCGGCTGCCGCGCATTGTTGGGCACGTATAGCCACCAAATGCTCCTAATCCAGGTCTATGACATAGTGGTGGTCATGGGTCAGGAAGCGCTCCTCTAATCTAGGATGAACTTTGATCAAGGCTCCCCCCATCGAAGAACGACAGTGCCAAGAGCACACTGATGGAACCACCTAGAAAAGAATCCACCATAGACCATAATGGGCAAGTATTCGTAGGAAGCCCTCGCATAGCATGATGAAGACCGAGAGGTGGAGGATCCCCTCTAGGGTTAAGATGTGGAGGTGGAGCCCGTAGTAGTAGAGCAACCACCTAAGTAAGGGGTGCGTCGGTAGCCCAAACCCAAGAAGGTGGAAGGGACAAAAGAGGTGACCTCATTTTCCTTTGGCCTCGGCTCCACTTCGCTTCTTGCTGGGACTCTCCACCTGAGCTCCTCGGTGGCCTCTAGGATCACCCCACTCTCTCGCAACTGGTCGAACTCAGCCCGGTCAACAGATGACCTCATCCACTCTGCATGGTCCTGGCAAGAGGCATTGGCGACGTAGTTGGGTGGAAGGCAAAAGCTTTGGGATGAAATTAGGAGCTCTAGAGAGAGAGAAGGCAGTAGATATAACCTTCCCTCTTGCCCTTTGTCTCTACTGCTATAGTTTGGGGGCCATTGACTACCCCATGACCAAAATGTTTGCGCTGGTGGGTGGTGGGGCTTTGCCCCATCTCGTTAATGCGATGGGCCTAGAGGTGACATCCCCTGCTATAACAGGCTACTGATGCCACCCATGCACACATGTCTGCGTTGGAATGTAGGAGCATGTTGTTCATCAATTACACTATCCGGGTAGTCAAGATTTCAGCCGGTCGGACCTTGTGTAATCCTGTGAAGTATAGACAGTGTGGTCTAATCCAAGCAGTCACGACAGTCGAGGGGCAGACTAAGGACTTACTTCAATTTCTCTTGGTTTGTAGAAGCACGCACCAGATTATAAAAACTAAATTCTTGATAAAATTATCTTTGATGCATGGTTCTTGCAAGTTCAACAAAATCTTATCAAATACAAGAAAATAAGAGGAGTTGGGTTCAACACAGATCAAAGCCACTCATGATTACTACTACTGAGACAAATGTTGTGACTGAGTACACTCCGTTGGCAATAGTTTACTCATAGCTCCATACTGTATAGTGTCTGATGATATCAAATATGCTACATCGTACTTTCTTGCAAGTGTAGTAAAATATGAACAACTATTTAGCTGCTCTATTTCGGTGGCTCATTTCTCGATGCGTATTTCTTGGAAGGCATGCTCCTTAGAGATCATGGAGATGTGGCCTCGCCTTACCTCCCGCTATCGCATGGCATTTGCTAGAACTCCATTGGCCATGCACGTCCCCTGCTATAAAAATAGAGGAAAAATAGGGGAGTTAGTACAGTTTCCTTATAACCTTGCAAACTCACCTTTCATGCTCGCTGCCTCCTCCCTATGACCTCATTCTTCAAGCTTGAACCATGGCGGTAGAGAAGCATCCAAGGGAGGAGATGATGGTGTGGAGAACCATAGCACGGACGTGACTAGGTAGGCTCTTCACGTGGAGAACCAGGAGGTGGAGCGGCTGTAGTTGTACCTCTCCACTGTGGAGACGGCACTCGCCACAGCCAATAGGTAGATAGCCGTGGCTAAACCTGAGTGGGTTACACATAGGCATAGCTCATTGGTATGGTAATGTCATTACCATATCTTCTTGTTTTGTGTGGCAACGCATCTTATTAATTGGGAGGGTTTTCTTCGTTCCTGCTCTTTCTACCATCATGGAGCACCTGAACTCCACGTCCGTGCTGCTAGTGAGGCCGAACTTCCTTTAGCACCTTCATGCTCTACCTATAACACCCTAGTGTTAAGCTCTACATTTGACACTTGCATTTCATGAGCACAAGCATCATCCAAGCATTCATGAACATGGGCATATGAAATTTAATCTCATTCTTCTACATTGTCACATGAAATGTTGATTTTATATATATGCTTATGCTTGTGATCATGTGTGACCAATGTATGAAATGGTTGTGAGGTCATGAAAACACCTTAGACACATCTAGAATGATAAATGAAACAATGTTTATATTCATGACATAGACCAAATTTGCTTCTAAGTGTTGGTTTCATTTGAAATGCCATTTTCATGATACTAGTTTGACCAAAGTTGACGAGTAGCTTAGATTGTTTGCATGGCTATGTGACCTAAATAAAAGTTGTAGTTCTTGTCATGGGTAACAAAGTTTATTTAAGGGTCATAAGATAATTCAGTGTCTGACATGGTAAAATAGAGCTCACAAGTATCAACAAAATGCTATTTTCAAAACTTGAAATTTTCTAAGTGTTGAAGTTGTTTTTAGTTTCAAACTACCTCAATTTAGAGCTTTGTAGTTTGAAAACCATTGGGAATTAGATGATGGTTCCTAAAGCAAAGTTGGATATCTCATGTAGCTCTACAATTGTTATTAAGTAAGTTCTTAAAAATTTGCCACGGATTAGGAGTTATAGAGTCATAAAGTCGCCCTATCAGTCGGTTTTAGCGGCGTCTGAACCAGTGCCGTGCGCGCGTTGTGGCTAACCGGTGCAGGCTACGCATGCTGTGTGGTGGTTGTACACAAGCACCGGCCCCACCGATCAGGCTGACATGGGCAACAAAGCCGCTCGATGCCGCTGCCCTCCCTTGTCCGCCCGCAATCGTGCTCCTCTGCCTTGCTCGCTTCTCTCTCGCCACGCTAGAGCAAGCCAAGCGCCACGCCGTCGTCGCCTCATGTCTGCTACGCTCGCACATAACCGCCACCATGCCACTATCCAATCCATCTCACTCACAACTCTACCATCATCTCCTCTACCTCCTCGAGCCACCATTGCTACCGTTAGAGCCTAAGTAATGTGACATTTTACATCGCCATCGCTGCCATGGTCTTGGAGCACCACTGAGCTTCAAGATCGCCATGGCTAGCCCTATCCACCACTCCTCCCATCTCTCTCTCTCTCTCTCTTAATTTGTCTTTGTTGTAGGTCCTAGAAGCTATAGCCGTAGCTCATTGAGCCGCTACCACGTCGCCGGTGCTGGAACACAAGTCGCACCGCCGTGAGCTAAGAGCACCATCGCCATGCACGCCGCTGTGGCTATGCATGCCTGGTTCTCTTCCTCGCGTGCTTCTAAATGTTAGAGTTAGGTTAGAGCTAGGTCTAGCTCGAGGCAAGAGCCTAAGGCCAATGCTGGCCTCATTGGAATGGAACGCCGCCGTGTCGCCATGCATGCGGCAAAGCTTCATTGCCGTTCCACCCAGACCTAATCCATGCCATAGAGCTTCGCTAGGGTTTGTAGATGCCGTAGCCACTCTTGCAAGGCTATGTTGTTGCCGGGGATGGCCAGAGCACCACCGTGCGCCACCATGCTCGCTGGTGAGCTAGCAACGGTAATCCTCTGAGCAAACCGAGGGTACCTGTAGGTGCGGGTTGAGTTGGGGAACACGTCGGTGGTGATGCTACCACCGGTGACCTCGCCATCGGTGAGCTTTTCGATGGTCAAGCCACGCCCCTTCTCTATGTGTCACAACTGTTAGTCGGTTTTTGAAATGTTTTTACTGATTTATTTTCATAGATTTGAATGCAAACTTGCAAAAATTATATCTTGACCTAGGAGTATACAAATGAGGTGAACCAAATTTTGTTAGATTCATCTTGAAGTGTACTATTTGATAAAAATATGAAAACTACTATTTAGGGTATTTTTCTAGGAGAATTAAATTCAGCAAGATAATTGCTTTTAAAATAGTTTATATCTTGTAAAATGCATAACTTGAGCTAGGAGAGTGATAAAATGTGATTCTAATTTGGTGGTCTTGTGTTCATATGCTCTAGATAGGAAAAATACTAAACCTACAGTAGGCATACTTGAAATATGGTCTTCAAATTTAATCCTAATTAATTGCTAGTTTCTACTAAAATTAATTGGGGTAAAAATACATAATATATGATCATACAAATTTTTACACAGTATTCTAATGCTAGGAGAAAAGTAAGAAAAATATTAAATCTATGGCTTGATACCTTTCACTGTAATAAACTATTTTTGCTAAAATAAGCATATGTAACTTGTCATTTTTGCAAAGGTATCTATACTTGTCCAAATGGCATGCAATTTGTACAGTAGACTATTAGGGTCATTTGTAGGCTACTGTAATTTTCTCAGAAATTATTAAGCAATAGAAATATTATCCTTTAAATCACCTTATTATCTAAGGAAATTAATAAATGAATATAAATAAATTATTTAGGCTTAACCATGATGTTTTCTGTGGTGTGTGTGATTCATATATTTTGTTGATACTATTAGTGTGTCTTAGAGGTATGTGTTTATAGGCAGCTAGTTAATTATTGCATCATATATAACTAGATGGCTGCATATATAGTTTCTGTTGTGGTGATGATTCCATGATGATAATGATCCTTTCTGTAAAACTAGTTAATAACAAAGTTGTAGATAACTTACTTATCTACCTTGTGTTAAAGTTTCATAGTCATAGGCCTTATGGTTTAAGAATTATAGCTGTTAGAACTCTGCTGTCAGAAATGCTTACTCTCTGGATAGATCTAAAAGATTGAATTGTTTGACCTCGATAACTGCTGAATCACATTAAGATGTTTAAAATAAAGTTGTAACCAATTTCATAGGCTTTCTAGAATGTCCACAACCATATTATTTTGATGTATATAACTTCAGTTATGGTCAAAACAAATGGCTGCTGTCTTGTAGTCCAAAAAATAATTTACATAAGTGTTTGTTTAAGTTAGTAGAGAAGAGATATGCACCTACTCAGTAAAAGAAAATGTAACTTGTTATCAACTTAATGAAATGCTACCGAGAACACTTATAAGGATGCATTCATCACATCATATCATATTATACGTCATTATATATGCATTTGTGATATCTTATTTCGTGCTCATGCATATAGGATCGTCCGAAGCGATAACCCTTTTGGAGTTCAATGAAGAAGAAGAGGAGGAACAACAAGAAACACCTCAAGTCATAGCTCTAGAAGAAGAGGAGAAAACTCTTGAGGATGTCCTTGAGTGCCTGGATCATAGGCCAACCTCTTTCCTCAAAGGCAAGCCCCGCAACATTTTAAGCCTCCCATGTTTTACAAATATCACTTGAGTCCTTTATGTTTGATGCATTAGGTTATAAGAGTTGAATTGAAAACACTTGATGCATAGAACTACCTTATCTAGATAAATATACCTTTAACCCTGTGTATGTCTAGGATCGAATATATGCTTAGCCATGCTTAGACTGGTAGAAGTCAGGTGATTTCCTGTCACCTACGAGATATAGGTGGATACCGAAGCATGGTTGGCTATATTTGCTATCGTGGAAAAGAACTATGGGGTAATGTAAATGGAGGCCAGGCGAAGTCTATGTGTAGGTTGACCCATGTGATTCTGTTTGTGTTGGTTAAGGACCATACCGTTGTTGGCACTTCTGACAAGATTGAACGCATGCCTCTCACTTAGCTAGCCAGATAACTCATTTCGACCATGAAGCCGAGTAGCTCAACTCAAGCTAGGCCCTGTTCTATAAAAGTGCGCACTCTAGATGGTAGTAAGGATGTGTGGGGAGCAAGATGTGCGCCCAAGGGCAGGCTGGGCCTGAATGTCCTGGCAGCTGGTTTTCCCTGATTGTGCGGTGCTGGGCGAACTCATGAAATGTGGACCTGAGTTGTACCAAAGGTGACCTAAGGTGACCTTTGGTCTGGTCTGCCTAGGTTTGTGTTAGGAATAAATTCTCAGCTGGTTGAAATTGATTTGAATTGTCATCTCTCCCGGACAGTGAGAAACTTGGCTAGCCCCAACATTATAGTAACTGTATTATGGAATATGATGGTTATGTTGAACATGGAATTATTACACTAGCTATGGTTACTATTGTTATGCTACTAAATGCTATACCACATGTTTGGCACAGGTTAGTTGCTAATCTAGAGATGAATAGCTATAATTAACTTGATGACCGAATTATAATTATACAACTGAATTAGTCACTTTTTATGCCAAATGTTGTCAAGCTAGCTCACTTATAAAGCCTTGCATAATCCTTGGAGTCACTTTATTTTTGGTTTACGATGGGTAAGTCTAACTGAGTACCTTCTCGTACTCTAGGTTTTATTCCCATTGTTGCAGATGGTATAATTTATCATGGCTATTGCAAGAACTGCTTCTGTCCCGCCGTGGACGAGGAGTAAGCCCTGGGCAGGCATCTCTTATGAATCCCTCTCATATGCTTTTGTGGGAGTGTGATCATGAGCTGGCACTATATTTAAACAATGTTGCAGATGTTGGTATCAAACTTCTAATTTGCTTCTGCTACTATTTTACTGAACTTGGTTTATAATAACCTAAATCCGTACTCTGATTGATGAACTGCATTGGTGAACTTTATGTAACATGTGACATGTATGTTGAATCATGTATGATCTTTGTTGTATGTTGATGGTTAATGGAGACCCTTCGCTGTACTCAATGGACTACCGAGTTTATATGGGCTCAAGTATGACAAAGCGACCGCTTGTGGGCTGCCATTGTACTTGTGCTCTTATAAATTGGTTGGTTCTACTACACTACCGACGTGGATCCCAGAGGTAGTGATGCATGGCGTTTGCCATGGGGCTGCATCAGCCCTAGCTGCCACCCACCTCCGTTCAGACGTAGACTTGTGTGCGGTGGAGCCAGGCTTCCCACCAGTGCTACTGGTCTAAAGGGCTTCATAGGATTTTTCCTATAGGTTTTGGATCCTTCAAAATTCTTGTTTCTCCTCCATTCCAAAGGAGCTAGTTTTTGAGTTTCTTTTGTCCATTTCTCAGGATTCCATTTTGAAGTGTTGGTAGGCCTCGAACAGACAGGGAGATCTGCCCATGTGAAAAATTGATTTTCAGCAAATTAGGTTTACCATGCCATTGATTTTAGATAAGGGCATTTGTGGTACTATGATGGCCACATAAAAGCGCAAGGATTCACTATCTCCGCCTCCATCTCCATCCTTTAGCCACCACCGTATCTCCTCCCACTCCAAATCCTAGCCCCATAGCCTTCCTCTCCACTCTCCAGCTGCCCCCTCTACCACCCCTCTCTAGACCCTAGGCACCATCAGCATAGTAGCTCGACTCATTAATCTCCACTCTCTAGCCATAGCCTCTCTCATAGCTTTTTGAACCCTACCTGGAGCCAGATCCCATTCAATTCCTCGATAGTTGTTCAACTGACAGCAGAAGGACCACCTCGATGATAGTATAGGCTAGATCTGGATCCCCTACTTCATCACCTATCATGACTAGCCGGATCTAAACCCTAGCCAGAGCTAGATCTGGTACCCCTTCATCAACACCGGTCACACTAGTTCCACGACCATGATGACAAGATGGCTATGCCAACAATGAATCATAGCCAGGGTACATTGAGGAAGAGGTACCCAAATTCCTTTTATGATGTGTGTTGTATTGTAGTGGTTCAACCTAGGATATATAGATAGCGATGGGGTTGTATATTCCTATAGTTGAGTGTAGCTAACATGTGCTTTATTGGATTAATGACTTCCGTATAAGCTATAGTTACTAGTTAGGCTCTTATTTGCGTACTCTTGCTCTCTATTATGTTGACATTCGCTAGAAGCTTTAGTTAATTAATACCTTTGTAACCTAGATGAACAACCACTAACTGCTTTTGAATGAGAGTGGGAGGCACAAGTCATAAAGAATCATAGGAAGATGGAAGAACCAAGGGTGGTTGTTGAGGGATTTGGTGATACAGATGTAACATATTTAGATTTACAAGATGAGCTAGTGCCCCTTGTAGTTGAGGTACTTGTTCTACATTGTATTGAGTTCAGGCGGGATGGGCCAGGGTAGTGGTGGTGGGGTGCAGATAGCAATGCAATGCTTTGCTGTCTAGATAGCAATGCAATTTGTACATGCTTTCTGCTTAAATTTGTTTCTTCAATTTTAGCGTCTGGTTCGAAGAAACCGTAGAGGAGGCTCCACCGGTAGGACAAAAGATAGTGCTGATATCAGTCCTAGAGGAAGGCAATCTAAGAGAGTGAAGTCAACATGACCTGGAGAGTTGATTCATGGATCTTAGAAGAACAAGCAAAACTGTGCAAAAGTGAGGAGCCACGAAGCTATAGGATCTTGCTCCTATGGTGTACAGCTATAATCATTTGTAAGTGATGGTTGTGTTTTATTGTTACTCTAGCCTTTGTATAAACAGAAACTTATGTGCACTATTAATAGAAGCAATAGTGGCAGGAGCCTAAGGCCCCCTTTGGAACATAGGATCAGAAAAATGTAGGAATAGGAAAAATACAGGAATATGATTGGAATGCATATGAAAAATAGAGAAATGAAAAACAAAGGAATTTTGTTAGAAGGGGTGTTTGGTTTTGTATAGGAAAAACATAGGAAACCAATTTCACTGGATGTTTTTCCTTTGTTTTTCATATGAAAGTTGAAGGATAGGAAACTTTCCTATGGTTTTCCTTTCCCCATTTCTTCCTCTAAACTCAAGGCCTCGACGGTGCTGATTCCATAGGATTACTAATTCCTACATTTTTTCTTTGGAAATCCTATGAACCAAAGGGGCCCTAAATTTGGCATCATCATTTAATTTTGAAGTTGCAATACCTGCGTATTGTGCTTATGTAATCCATATCTATAACCTATTGGTTACTGCTTGAATTTTGTAGTATGTAATCCATATCAATACCTATGCATTGTGCTTATGTAATCTATATCAATATGAAACTTGCATTACTTGTTATGAACTAATCTCTTGAGTTTTCAATTAAAGTCCTCTTCCACTATCTGTAACCTAATGTTTACTGCTTGAATTTCATAGGAAGCTATGGAAACTATGCGAGCAGAACCTGTTGCTAATGGGCATGAACCAATGACAAGTGCCGATGTTGTTCCCATGGTCCTTTGCCTCTCCAATGGCTAGGTCCATGTCCAGGTTAGTGACAACATCCTTTTTTGAAGAATGTTCATATCCCGACAAGCTCAGCCAGAACAGAGACATTAGCGGAGAGAATGCTTCGAGAATAGCTTGTTACTGAATAGGAAAGTTCCGCTAACCTCATCAAACAAGTATGTGAACTAAAGAGGAAGACAGAAAAAATTGAAAGGGAGTTTGAGGAGTTAAAGATACAGTGATAAGAGGAGTACAATAAGCTACGTGAGGATATCTTGTGCTTCAGCTCTTCTTCTGGTAACTCTTAGTCGTGAACTCTGTTGGCTTGATGCAGTGAGCATTTGTGGTTTGATGTGTGTACTCGTGTGCTGGTTTGATGTGGTGAAAGTGTAAATGTTAGTGGGTTGCATCTGATGTGTAAACAATAATTTGTTGTATTTGATTGTGATGCTGAATAATTATGTAGACATCGTCGAATAATTATGTAGTCAATTTGTGTAGCAGTGATGAGCTTGAATTACTTTTATGATGAATTAATTGTTGGGCATGGGGTAGAACCTAGGCAGGCCATGTAATCAAATAAAAATATGACACATGGACAAACCAGTGCATGACATGTGAAATAGCCATGACACAACACGGGGCTAATAAAAATCTGACACATGGAAGGAACTTGTGAAGCCACATGGCCAAATCAAAAAACAAAACATGGATGGAGAACACCATGACACATGGTCGAATAAGAAATGGCCACGTGGACCAATAAAAATTCAACACATGGTCCAATGAAGAAATGACATGTGACCCAACTGCAACATGACATGTGCCAACAGAAAATAGACATGTGGAACAACAGGGGCTCGACACATGGTCCATTAAGAACATGAAACATGCAAGAACCAGGGATGGCCACATTGTACAATAACAAGGTGAAACGTACCCAAATCATCTCTAATGTAACCTACTATAGCAGGTACACATGGAAAGCATCCCTAACGGAAGCAACAACCAGCATGGATGCCCCCTTGACACTCATGCCAAAGCAGTTCTATGATAGTCAATTTTTGTCATAGATCTATCCACATCTATGACAAATTTCTAGAATTGTCATAGAAGTTAAGGAATGTCACAGCTTCAATGACGAACCATTTTTTGTCATAAACTCATCATAAAACTAAAACTATGACGAATTTGGCTCCTTTAGTGATGAAAGCTATTCGTCATAGAAGTGGGTATTTCTAGTAGTGAGCTACTTTCACAACCTCCTAGCAGCGCCTCTCTTCCAAGAATGCTAGCACCGTCTCCTTTATGGCCTTCTTCTACTCAGTACTCTAGTAGAAAGGCAAAACCATTAGAGGCATCTCGATCAAGCTCGAAAAGGCAAAGCGAAAGAATAAGCAACAGCAAAAACACCAGTCATGATACCTAGCCATAGCTACATGCCCCTTGCATGATTTCCATTGCGGTGCCGTCGGCATGCCAAAACTCATCGAAGAACCTTTGTAACACCCTAGGTGTTAGCCTTGCATAAATTGACTTGCATTGCATGAGCATGAGCATCAAGCATTCATATTTAAGCTTTTACAATTGAAACATGTAATGGAAACATTTGCAACATTGCTTGTTATTTCATGTTTCCCTATATCTATGTATATGATCATGAGTGAATACATGTAAATGATGGATGTGAGTCACTAAAACATATTATCTACACTTATGATGACTAGTGGAACAATGTTCATGAACATCATTTTGACTAATCAAGTACTTAAGTGATGCTATTCATGTGGACCTGGATAGCTCTATGTGTGACCAATGCATGAAATGAGTGTGTAACCTTACAAATAGCTTAAACATGTTTAGAAGATCATTATGAACAACTTTGATATCCATGTTTAAGGGTAATTTGGTCACTAAGCCAAAGTTTAAGTGTATACCATCATTTGAATATAGCATGTTTGACCAAGTTTGAACTGTGTGCTAGAGACTTTCCATGGAGGTGGTCACTAAAGCAAAGTTGTAGTATTTGGTAATAGGAACAACTTTTATTTTTGGGTCATAGACTGGTTTAGCTCCTAACATGCTTGAAATAGGCTCACAAGATCCCACAATTCACTATTTTTAGCACTTAGAGAAAATTTCTTAGTCGAGTTAACTGACAGTTTGGTCGTGTTGACGTTGGGAGGATATAAATCGATTTTGGTTGCGAGTTAGCACACAATTCTTTAAGAGAAAATGGAGCTGGTACATAAGTCTACAAATTCCATTTAAGTCATTTGCAATATGGAGCTATGATTTAGTAGTTAGGTCGTCTTAAAAACACGCTATTAGGCTCGGTTCGCAACACTGATGACTGAATCAGCTGGCCTTTAGTGGCCGACTACTAGGAGGCTTGGGCCGCCGCGTGGAGCTAGAAGCAAAGCCAGGCTAGTGAGCACCTTTATCACCCCAACACTCGCTCGCTCCATCCCCGCATTCGCATTTCCATTTTTCTGCTTCCTCCTTCACCTCAGCGTAGCCACCGCAGTAGCCGTCATTGCCATTGCCGTTGCATCCGCTCCATCGAGCTCGCCCGCGCTCACCGCCGCCCCATTCTCTAATCAGCCGCACTCACAGCTCTGCCTCACCCTTCTCCACCTTTCCCACCTTGCAGCACCCACAGTCACATCTTTGGTAAGCCACTTTTCGCTTTGCGCCATCGCGGGTATGCCTTCGTCGGAGCTCTGCCATGTCCGCTGCCATGGCCTTGCTTTGTTGGAGTGCCTCCAGCCGCCTAGGCCGCCTAGACATAGTCGCATGGTAGCCTTGGTTCTATAGCGTGACTCGCCTGGCTTCACCATGGCCGGTGATGACCGGCGCACCGCTGAGTAGCGCCGCCATGCTGCCATGGCCGGCGATGAGCATGCTCCACCCACCCTCCACTGCCACCACCTAGGTCGTTCGACGCACGCTACTCCATAGATCATGTAGGTTCACTTGTCCCCACCGGTGAGCTCATCGGCGACAAGCCATGGCCGGACCGCATCGAAGTAGCACCGCTGCCCTGTTCTTGTTTCACTGACATGTGGGGTCACTGACCAGCGGGTCCCAGCTAACAGTGACTGTAAAGCTTTAGGATAGTTCATTTATTCCTTGTTTTTTGTATGCAACTTTGAAAATTTATAAGTTGAGCTATAGAAATCCAAAATTTGTGAACAAAATTTTGTAGTGTTCCTTAGGAAGTGTAGTATTTATGAAAAATATGATATTAGCAATTGTAGTAAAGTTTCTTGAAGATTTAAAATGAAACTTAAAATGTGTTTTCAAATGTATGTAAACTTGTTTAATTTATATCTAGAGTTCCTTTGCTCCAAAAATTATGAAATTTATGTGGTGAGCTGTTCTTGACAAGTATAAGCTCTAGTAAAAATTTGAGGGTTAGTGCATGAGTAGATTTGTAGTTATAGATTTTCCTTTTATAATTAGGTGATCCTTGTATGAATATTTATAATTATTTATGAATCGAATATTCATGAAATTTGTTGGAGGTTGTCCTAGTACCATATGGATGCTAAGAAAAATATGAAATCTGTTACTTGACACTTTTCACTAGGGTTTTCTATTTATGCTATTTTAAGCCTTTATGCCTTGTCATTTTTGCATAGGATGTTTTACTTAGTAAAATGGCATGAAACTTTTACAGTAGTCTATTGGTAGCACTAGTAAGCCACTGTAAAGTTTTGAGAATTTATGATGCACCTTTGGTATATGTTTATTATTTACCCTAATTATTTAATTAAATTAAGAAAGGCAATTAAATAATTAGATTGTGATTAAGCATAATGTTTTCTATGGTTCTTATGATGCATAATAACTGTTGATGTCAATGGTAAGGCTTAGAAGCCATTGATTGTATACAAATAACAAATTATCGCTTTATCCTTCAAATATAAGACGGCATGTATAGTTTTGATTGTGTGGATGATTTCATATGGATAATGGTCTCTACTGTAAAACTTATTGATAACAAAGTTGTAGATAACTTACTAATCCACCTTGTGATAAATTTTCAAAGCCATAGGACTTAGGGTTTTTGAGTTCTAGCTGTTACAAGTTTGTTGTCTGAAAGGTTTACTTTCTGGACAGATTTGACTAAATGATTTGTTTGCCTAATTTAACTCTTGAATCACAGTGAGAGTATTAAAGGAGAGTTGTAGATAATTTTATAAGCTTTCTAGAAAGTCCAAGATCACCACTTTTGGATAAGTAGAACTTCAGTTATGAGTAAAACGAGTAGCTGCTATTTTGTGATATAGTAAATGCATTGTTGAAGTAGTTAATTAAAGAATCAAGAAGAGATATGCACACACTCAGTAAATGTGATGCACTTGTTATTACTTTAACACCATGTTGTTAAGAATGCTTGCAAGAATCCATTCATCATGTATCATTAGACTATACTTGTCAACATGAATGCATTCGCAATATCTCATGTCATACTCATGCAGCTAGGATCGATGGAGGAGATAACGTTGCTGGAGTTCGACGAAGGAGAGGAAGGGGACCAGCAGGAGATTCCTTAAGCCACAGCTCCCAAAGGCAAGGAGCAGAACCCAGAAGAGCTTCCGGAGTGCCTTGATCATCGCCACACTTCCTTTCTGAAAGGTAAGCCCCGGAGCATTCTAAGTCTCCCAATACTTTACAAAATATTACTTGAGTCCTTTATGACTGATGCATTAGGTTATAAGAGTTGATTGAAACCACTATTGCATATCAATTCCTTGTTTAGAAATGCTACCTTTAACCCTATATAGGTCCAGGATCGAATATATGCTTAGCCATGTAAAGACCGGTAGAAATCGGGTGATTTCCTGTCACCTATGAGATATAGGTGGATACCAAAGCACGGTTGGCTATATTTGCTATCATGGAAAAGAACCATGGGATAAAAGTAAATCAAGGCTGGGCGGAGTCTATGGTAGGTTGACTCATGAGATTTCGTCTGTGCCGATTAAAGACCGTACCGTTGTTGGCACTTCTAACAAGATTGAACGCATGCCTATCACTTAGCTGGCCGGATAACTCGTTCCGACCACGAATCCGAGTAGCTCAACTCAGGCCGGGCCCCACTCTATAAGAGTGCACACTCTGGATGGTAGTAAGGATGTGCAGGGAGCCAGACTGAGCCCAAGGGCAGGCTGGTCCTGAACGTTCTAGCATTTGGTTGCCCCTGATTGTGCGGTGCTGGGCGAACCCGCGAAATGTGTACTTGAGTTGTACCAAAGGTGACCTAAGGCTACCATGGTTGGTAGACCTAGTTTGTGTTAGGAATAAATTCCTAGCTAGTTGAAATCGATTTGAATCACCGTCTCTCTCGGATAGTGAGAAACTTGGCTAGCCCCAACATCGTAGTAATTGTATCATGGAATATGATGGTTTGGTTAAACAAAGAATTACAATACCTGCTATGGTTACTATTGTATGCTCTTAAAATGTCATATCACATGTTTGGCATAGGATAGTTGCTAATTTAGAGATGGATAGTCATAATAAACTTGACAACTGAATTATAATTGTGTAACTGAGTTAATCGCTTTTTATGCAAAATATTGTCAAGCTACATCCACTTATACAACCTTGCATGATCCTTGGAGTCATTTTATTTCTGGTTTATGATGGGTAAGTCTAGCTGAGTACCTTCTCATACTCAGGGTTTATTTCCCATTGTTGTAGATGGCACTATTTATCATGGTTATTGCAAGAGTTGCTTCTATCCCGCTGTGGATGAGGAGTAAGCCCTGAGGCAGGCTTCTTTACTAAACCCTCTACATGCTTTTGTGGACTATGATGGTATGTTGGCACTATATCAAACTATGTTGGTAAATGCTACTTTCAAACTTAATTTGCTTCCGCTTTTGTTTATCAAACTTGGTTTGTAATAACTTTATTTCATACTTTGATGATGGAAATGTATCTGTCAACTTTATGTAATATGTGACATGTATGTTGAAACATGTACGATCTTGGTAGTTGTAAATCGTTTATCGAGACCCGTCATGGTACTCGACGGACTACCGGGTTTATATGGGTTTAAGTATGACAGTGCGACCGCTTACGGGCTGCCATTGTACTTGTACTCTTATAAATTGGTCGGTTCTACAACACTCTTGCCATGAGCCTTGGCCTCCGCCGGGGTTTGCCAATAGTAGTTTGATTCCTTGATTTCAAGGCTTGGGAGGTGAGTGCACCCGACACAAACTAAGCTATGGCCTATCGCCTCAAAGGTGGTAATGGCGGCAAAGTCTTGGTAGGATGTAGCCTCTGCCAACATCGAGTCCCCAACCTCTAGGAGGTCTCGCTCCATTTTAGGAGCAATGAGGGCCTTGTGGCACTTCTCGGTGAAGTTGGCAATGTTTGAGTTTTCGCTGGTAGAATACCACTCTAGTGAAAGTTGAAACAGCAAGGCAAGTTCACCTCTGACGTGGGACCTAAAGAATGAGCAATTCGATAAGATTCCTCCCTAATAGGGTTTGTCTCACCATAATCCCCCTCTTTTGCCCCCAAAATCAAAGGGCCATGACCCAAAAGCTGGCCTTTTACCATGCTAGGGGTCAAACAAACCGCCTCATGATAAAAGCGGCTCTTACCTATCTCAGGCCCACAACCAACAGAGGTTTTCATCAAAATGACCTTCTCACGCCCATCTGTGTTACTCCCTATCGCCTTATCTACGTGAGAGGATGTCTGCTTATGCCTTTTCGATCCATCATCCCATGGTGCATTCTTTTTTGGCACAACCTTCGTAAAGGCTGGCATGTCCATCATAGAGAAATCATCATCGTCGAAAGCGGTGGATGTCACAGGGTGCCTTTTTGGTGCCATCTATCCAGACGTCGAACTACAATGAAAAAAGAGAAGATAGTGAGAAATATGATAAGGGATAATATATTTGAGAAAACAAAAGAAAGGTAATCGAAGGAACCCATCTGAATAGGCAACTAGTATCAAAACATATGGAAAAGACTCTCCCAAACCCTCACATGCCCTTTCTGCATTAGCTGCGTCAATATCACAATTCCAACCACCGTGAGTACATTTTTGGCTCTTCTTCGAAGGCTTCACTAGTTCATGGCCTAGCCGCACGTCACCAGGCTCGGAAGCCTTGCATTTCCTGGCAACAAGCCTTTCTCCCTTCGCCTTAATAGTATTCTTATCTTTTGCTGGAGCGGGTTTCTTACCCTTTGCTCTCTCAGTAGCCTCGTCCTTCTGTTCGGCCAAAATAGGGCAGTCATCGTATTCAACCCCCATTAAATTGAATACCCAATTTATGTGTCTTTGTGAACCCAAGCTAGTAATCTTGGCTTCCTCTTCCTTATCTAGGTATGGACCACAAATTTTAACGGCTTCCTTTTTGACAAATTCAATGAAGTCCTTGCCTTTAGGGAAGCGATCAGGTCGCTCAATATCAAGAGACAGACTGTAGTAGTCGCTCCATTGTACCACATACCAGAACTAGGTATAGGTCTATAGTGGTTTTTGATCCAAAGCAACCCACTCCTCAATAAGATCTTGACTTATTTGGAACTGAGAAGTCAGGGTGAAAGCATCCCCGCTACGAGCGTCCTCTTCAATGGACTTCGAGAAGGTCGGTAGTCGGTTCCCTTAACATTCGATGAGAATGGAAACGAGCGGAGATGCATGCTCCCACCCATTTGCCTCAGCCTCCTGAACATCAGAGTCAGTGCAAACTCGGTGATAAAACCAAAACTTGGTCCACTAAGGCCATTTGTTGTGATAAGTTGGCACAATGCTAATAGTGCTGCAAGTCTTTTTTATGATGAAGTTAAAGGCCCCAAATTCAATCTGTAGTTTCTTCCCATTAACTAGATCCTAGACTTTGCTTCTTCGACTCTGCGTTTCATAGAAACATATAAAGGTATTAGCATTTGGCACATGACCTAGCATCTTCATCGCCATTACGAAAACACTCAGATGGGCAAAAGCATTGGGAGACAGCTGATGCAGTTGTATTTTGAACCATCTCAACACTTTGTTGACAAAACCTTCTAGAGGGAAATCCAAGCCTGTGATGAAATAGTCATGAAACACCACTGCTTCATAAGATTTTGGCTACTGTATCACCTCATTACCAGGGGGACAAAAGGTGGTGGCAGTCTTAGGTCTCAAGTAGCCCTTATTCACATACTCCTAAATCAGCATATGAGTCACCTTGGACTGACCGAGATGAAAAGAGCAATTGATGGGTTGCATTACTAGGGGGATACCCTTAGAATCATCAACAGACACATTCTTCGATTGTCCCAATGCAGAGGAATGAGGCAGGTCATCGGGTTCATTGCCTTTTCAACCCATTGACCCTATTCTATCCTCCTTTTTGCCACTACCTTTCTCCAGAGAACGACTCTCAACATCGTGAGCAGGAGAGCCTTGAGCTTTTCTCTCTACCCAAGAATCAGAAGAACTTTTGCTCCCACTTGACAATTCAACAGATGAAGACACGGACGAAGAGCTCTTTACTGAAGGCGCCATCTAAAGTGGCGACAAAATTAAGAAAGCAAAAAATGGGAAAAAGAAAGAAAAATACCCACATGCTAAGTATGAATAGTGAAAGCACAAACTAGAAAATTAAATCAAAGTACCCAGAGCAAAAATGTAGGACGCAGCAGTCGAGGCGACTCGAAGGAGGCGGAGAAGGCTCCTTGAAGCGAAAGGGCAGCAAAGTCGGAGCTCTGCGGAGGAAGCACAAAGCGGCATGGCACCTCCAAATAACTGGGGGTTACTTATAGGTGCCCTTGGGTTCCCTCAACGGTTGCAGGCGCGAATCTCCAAACGACGTAGTTTTTGAAACGAATAGACGGTTATAGCACACACGATAGTTCAAATTAAAATAATAATAATAATAATAAATAAAAATACATATATATATAAAATACCAAAATAAACGGTAATAGCGACTTAGATTGGCTCATAGAGTTGCAAAAGATGGCAAACATCAAAGGTGATCCATCGTCCCTTTCGCACCTCAAGGGGATGGTGCCAGGGGAATAGCAAAGGTGGCTTTGGGGAAGAAATTTGCCACTACTGCCACTGCTAGAGTAATATGACGGCAATAAGGGTCTACTGTTAGCCTATGCCTTCCACCTTTCGAACCCTCTTGCTGGCGAAAAGGGAAGTACGCTGACGCCTAGCCCTTTCGCATCCCCTTGGGGATGAAAGGGACTAGTCGGTCATTACAAACATCTTCTCACACCACGGAATCAAACTTATAATGATAAGGCTTTTGCCCATTTGAGCGAAAGCCTAGCCCTAACTCAAAAACATGAGGCTAACTAACATTCGTGTGAGGTAATCTTCTCTAGTTATGTAGGAGCTTTCTACCCTTCCATCGGTAGGGGAGAAGGCGTCGTGGGGGACCCATCGGCTATGTTAGGCAGAGGGGACCACTGGATCACAACAGGGTAGTTGGAGCCTAGGGAAGGTGAAGAAGGAGAAGACAAAAGAGCCCTCGGCAAAATGCGAATATTCTTTCGATTCAGGGTAGTTGTGAGGGCAATTATGTCCATGTAAATGGTACGGAAGTGTATAAATAGCGCTCCTATGCAGGTTGCAAATGGAGGAACCCTAATTCCTATTGATGATACAAAGTTGCGTTACACTAGGTATCATTTCGCCAGTCTCTTCTTTATTGATTAGATGCATGTTGACGGTAGTTAACATTCATCACAAACCATCAATATAACTTGTATAAATGGCTAAAATGGATCACCAATGTAGACTTAGGGATTTAAACTAACAAATTCCACGAGTTTTGGTGAATCTATGTTTCTAGCAGGATTTAATCAGAAAACAGCCAAGGAGGACCTATTCATCAAATAAAATTATAGAATTCTGCAGCGTAAACAGCGTGGGATGGCTCTAGAAGACTCTAGGTGACTCAACACCGAAGTAGACCTAGAGCCACTATCATGTGGGGCTGGTCGGCCCCACCTATAGGCCAGCTAACTTGTGGGCCCCCTATCAGTCTATCGGTGCAAAAGCATATCAATGCGCCAGGCACACAACAAGCCAGAAGGATCTGCTTAGGATGAGCCCGGAGATCCGCTTGGCTTCAATGTAGGGTTACCCGATCCTATGAATTCCTCCCAAAGCGTGCTAGTCAATTTGACCTACAATTGACAAGGAGAGAAAGTTTATCAGTAATTTAAGGTGGAACATGCCGGTCTTGCCCAAACAGTTCCAAGTGTGCCGCTTGGGTAGCAGACAGATGGGAAAATTGACTAAATAGCCGATACGCGAAGAAATCGGCTGTTATAGACAGTAAAGCTTATGGATCGCGATTGATTTTATGTTGATAAGTATAATGCCCATAGATATAAGAGAAATCATCAGCTAGGTGGATATTACTAGTGTGAATCATTGAGCCAATGAATCTAACGAGAAAGGATATAACATGTCAACAAATCAACTATCTAGTACGAATGGATCTACAAACTCTCTGATTCTAATCCATTACCATCAACAGTAAGGTTCAACCAGATCGATGGCAGCTATGATGATAATAACAAACTAAAACCTTAGAATCCGTAAAACCATCTACACACCGATAGGCTTTCCAAAAGACACGCTATATGTGTGAAAGCTTGAGCGAATCAGCTGAAATAGCCGATTCAGGTGAAAAGGCACTACAGCATGTGAACAATCGACTATTTAACATGGACAAACCTATGAACTCATCAGACTTAACCTGCTATCTCTAACAGTGGGGTTCGACCGGATCGATGCAGCCATGATAAAGACAACAAATCAAACCTTTAAAGTAAACGGATCTATTCATGTTTAACAGAATCATGGAGACACACTATAGGCGTTAGAGCATAGGCGATCAGCTATTTAGCCAATGTAGGCATAGCAAACAGTTAAGGTCACGCCTAATCGAGAACAAATCTACTAACTCTCATCCTCCAATCTACAGGGCCATCAGTGGGGATTGACCAGACCGTTTCAACCATAATAGCGAACTATAGACCAGATTCAATTAGCCAACAAACCTCTTCAAGGTCATACGTGCCTTAACCATGTACTATGCACGATCAAGATCAAAGTAAAAACAGCTGATGAAATGTAACATGTCGCTCAAAGTAAGAAATATCGTGTGGTAACAAAGCGAACGACGGACTAAAAGAATATGAGGCCTATCTGGATCGATCTCGACTGGGCAAATTTATGTTGCTGCAAACTAATCACAATAAGAACAGCAGCAAGATCGGTAACTTAATGAATCTACCCAAAGGACTCCAACCTTAGGTAGAGCCAATAAATTGACCTTAATGAAACTTGAGCAGTGGAGGTCAAACTTAATCGATGCAGCTATACTTGAACTAGATAAGAGTCGATAACTAGCTTATACTAGAGTTCATAGTTGAGGTCAAACTTAACCGATGCAGCCGTACAAATGGAAGTATAAGCCATGACGGTACTTGTAGACAAGCCAGAGGTCGGCCGGACTGATGCAACCTTGCTTGTTGAAGAACTTACCAAGATCTACTCTACTCCTACTCCTAAGGGTTGGCACGGTGCCAAAAAAAGTAACTTGTATTGATTGATTGGATGTTATTTTTTATAATAGCCGGGGTCTAATATTTATACCCGAGACCTAAGCATGATTCCTACTTAAGTATGACTCATTACAATTTTTGGTATAAGAGAAAACATTCCTAATTTAAGAGAACTTGGACCCTAATCTTTTCCTTTTTGTAGAGTCCAACATGTTTTTCCGACGCCAAGCGTAGCTTTTTGTCATTATCTGCTGGCGTCATCTGAAGAGAGCTGATTCTAATGCTGCATTTGAATCAGCTGATATTGACCTTTGTGCAATTGATTCCTTGATGACACAATCTTGCAAGCTTTGAGTTCCCATATTCTTCTTCCCAAATTTTGGTGTAAACACATGCCCCCAATTTTGGGATAAAAGTAATTTTATTCCAAAATTACCATGCCTATACCTCCGATAGGTCCGTAGTCATGGGTAGAGAATCTTGATCTAGGGTCTACAATCTGTCATCATCTTTGCCAGCTTATGAGCCCATGCTTCAAAGCTTTACAAGAGCATCATTGCTTCACGGGCGCGAGGATCCATCTTTCTAGATCGACTATAAATGTCTACCTGACTCTAGCGAGAGCAACACAACAACTTAGTTATGTTTCTCTTATGCTTGCTTCCTTGAGTGCCCCTGGCTCCACCAGACCCTCTATGGTCTAATTCAATGCTATGAGGATCTTGAGTGGTTAGAAGAATTCTTGTGCATAGGGTGATTGTGTCGCTCATTTCAGCGCCTTGTTGAGCAAGAGGATTAGCTACTATGGTTAGAAGAATTCTTGTGACTTCATCTCTGTTTTCTCACCATGATCGCAGAGCTATTCTAGTGTTTGCAAGGGATAAAATGTGTGGACACCTTCCCCTTGTTCGCTTCATCAAATGCCCATCGAGAAAACCACAGACTTCTTTTCCATGGTTTCCTAGCCACCGAGAAATGGGCATCTTTTAGTAGGCGGCTTTCTTTCCCATTGTTTCCCAATCACCAAGAAATCGGTTGGGTATATGGGCATCTTTTAAGCAGGCGGCCTTTCCTCTTCCCCTGATGCAATTTTATCAATGGGCCGATATGACTTGGTCCATGATGACCTTTGTCCTTGTGGGGATCCAGACTACCTTCAATCCAAAGAAACCTTAGTAGGTTGATCATCAATTAATGTAAACCTTTCATATCAACCTCATGATTTTTTGTAATTATGAAAATCAATAAATCCGAATCTATTATCTCTTTGTGACTCGTCCCCTGAATTTCTGGAGTGTCGATCCATTTCCATATCTAACTTTAATTCCATAACCCCAATGAAGCCTATCTTCTCACCTCCTGGGCTATATATATGGGCCATGATTGTTGATCAAAAAACAACCTGCTTCATCCCAAACCTTCCATGTCTTTGGTGTGATTCTGCTTTCCCATATGTTTGAAGGCATGGAGAATAGCAAGAGGTCTACTGAGGAGGCCTTTAATAGGTCTATATCACCACGCCAGCGTCTTCATCATTAGGAGGGTGCAACCCGGGATGCTCCCATCGTCCTAGAGCATAGGGCCAACTCCGCTCAACTTTTGGGGCCATCTTCAACAATTCACCGCTAGCTCCCCTGCTACCCGAGGAGGTGGATCGACAATGACAATCTGATTGCCTCCGTCGACCACGCTAGAAAGATGCTCATCGACTGCCTCTCCATTGTGGAATCAGCTCTAGACACCTTGGCTCAGCGCCGATCACCTTTTGAGGCCAACTAGGTGGATGAGAGGTTGGCCAAGGCTGAGGCCAAAATCATGGGTGAGATGTCTAACACAATTTTCTGTCTCTTCTTAGTTTTTGTCTTCATGATCTTGATCATCCCTTCCTTGAATCTTTTTAGATCTATTGGCCCAGCTAGAATGCCTCCGATCAGCTGTGGAGCACGTGGCATGATTCATCAATGCTAGGGGTGCCGTGTCGGTGGTTCGCTTGTATGATATCCTGAACCATGTTAGGGAGGTTGCTCTTCACAGTGTTCGTCATGGTGCTACCATGGCATTGGCTACTGTGCAAGCTCGCTCTATCCATGAGCTTTGGCTTCTTCCCCATGGTTTTCCAGCCACCGAACACCCTAGGGATCATGAGCACCTGGTCGAGGATTTCTTCAATGCCACTAACTCCATAGCCCTTGCTTCCTAGGCCGATGACAAAGTGAATAAAGTGTTCTCTGGCCTTTAGCTTGTAATAGGAGAAGCTAGCGAACAATCTCTTCGTTTTAAGTGGTTTTCTTTTGTCCTGTGCTTCATGTTCCATGTATTAATTTATCTTTGTTCATTTTTGCTCTATAGGCGACACATATCATACCACCTTTTACCCCTTCTGGTTTATTTCCGAACTAGAGGCGATACCCTTCTAGATTGGCTATTAGAGCCAATGACTAAACAAAATCGGTTATCAAGTATTAATCCAAATGCTAGGATAATATTTTTTAAATATTTTCCATTGATTGCTCTGTCAAACTCTTCTTCTTTTAGTGTTTCCAAAATATAAGCATTGTCAGGCGCACAATGTTTATTCCGATAAGGTCCTTCCCAATTAGGTGACCATTTGCTGAACTTGCTGTCCTTTGACCCGATCGGCAATTTCACTTTCCAGACTAAGTCTCCTTTAGAAAATTGTTTACTCTTGACCATTTTATTATAATACCTTGCAATCCTCAGTTTATTGGCTTTGATATTCTCAAGAGCACGTAGCCGATGGCAACTCAAGTCTTCTAAGTCGTCTATCATAAGATTCTTGTAGACTTCGGCTGACAAATCATTTTGCAATGTGACATGCCTCGATCCAGTTTGAATTTCCCAAGGAAGGACTGCATTATGATAGTACACAAGTTTATAAGGTGATGTTTTAATCGATCCATGATAGGCCATCCTATATTCCCATAGTGCCTCATTAAGCATTGAATGCCACTTGGCTACTCTTCAATCTTTTTCTTGATCAGCTTAATCATAATCTGATTGGACGCCTCTGCCTGGCCATTAGCCTAAGTATAGTAAGGAGAAGAATTTAGCAACTTAATTCCCATACTGGCAGCAAAATCTCCAAACTCTTATGATCTGAACATTGTCCCTTGATCGGTAATGATAGTTTGAGGAATCCCAAAACGATACACAATATGCTCCTTGACAAAATCAATCATGTTCTTTGAGGTTACCATCTTCAAAGGAATTGCCTTAACCCACTTAGTGAAGTAATCCATTGCTACCAATATGAACTTATGTCCTTTACTTGAAGGTAGAAAAATCTGGCCAATTAGATCAATTCCCCAACCTTGAAATGGTCGTGGTTTGATTATTGGATTCATAGCTGATGCATGTGATTTTTGAACATTACCAAAACGTTGATAGTCCTTGACACCCCTTATAATATTCAAAACAATCTTCTAGTATTGTTGGCTAGAAATATCCAGTCCTATGAATAATCCATTTCATCTTATAAGCCACTTGGTTAGCTCCACATATCCCTTCATGTACTTCACCCATCAACACCTTAGCTTCTTCTTGATTTAAGCATTTAAGCAACACCCCATTGACTATTTTGTAATATAGCTGAACATATAGTAAAACATACTTAGTAAATTTATACCTTAGCCTCCTAGTAACCTTCTGTGATGGATTCCTAAGGTAATTGGCTATTTCAACTCTCCAATCATTATTCAAGGTTTCACTACTTAAGACCTCTTGAAACACTCTATAACCTAACGCACTTTGAGCTAAATAATTAGCCTCTTGATTCTATGCTCTTGGAATATGTTGAAGAGAGACATGAGGAAATTCCTCGAGCAACCCTTGGCATTCATCACAATATCCCCTTAGGGTATCTTCTTTACATTCATATAGGCCGATCAACTGATTAATAATTAACTGTGAATCTCCAAATACTTCAATTGCCTTGGCCTTTACTTCATGAAGAAGTTGAAGCCCCTTAAGAATAGCTTCATATTCCGCTTGGTTGTTGGTAATCATTGGTTCAGTTGGGAAAGCAAACTCAAAACTTGCCCCTAAGGTGAAATAATAACAATACCAATGCCACCACCTTGCTTGCATGATGACCCATCAAAGAACAACGTCCAGGGTACCGACTCTACATAGCCAACACTTGGCTTATGATGCTTAGTGACAAAATTGGCTATTACTTGCCCTTTGACTGCTTTAGCCAATTCGTACCTCAAGTCAAATTCTGACAACATAAGAATCTACTTTCCCATTCTTCCATTTAATATTGGCATTGATAGCATGTGCTTGATCACATTAGTTTTGGAGACAAGTGTACAATAAGCCGACAACAAGTAATGTCATAACTTAGTGCAAGAGAAATATAAGCATAAGCATAACTTTTTGATGGGAGAATATCTTGTCTCTTGATCCAAAAGCCTTCTAATGAGATAGAAAAGAATTCGTTCTTTCCCTTTGAACTCTTGCATCAAGGCCGATCCAATCATTTGGTCATCGGCCGATACGTATAACTTAAAAGGCTTACCTTGCTAAGGAGGGACCAGCACAGGTGGACATTTCATGTATTCTTTTATCTCCTCAAACGCCTTTTGTTGTGCATCACCCCACTTAAATTCTTGATCATTTTTCAACTTCAACAAGGGAGAAAATAGCAGAACTCTTTCCGACAAATTTGAAATAAACCTCCTGATAAAATTAATCTTACCAAGCAAAGATTGTAACTCTGTTTTAGTAGTTGGGGGCATTGCCTCATCAATTGCTTTCATACTTTTTTGACCAATTTCGATTCCTCTCTCGTGGACCATGAAACCCAAAAATTGTCCAGCTGATACTCCAAAGGCACACTTATTAGGATTCATCTTTAGACCATGTTTTCTTGTGCACTCCAAAGTCTCTCGCAAATCAGCTAGATGTTCCTTGTACCCCTTGGATTTTACCATCACATCGTCAATGTAGATTTCAACAATCGTACTGATCAACTTATGAAAAATATAATTCATTGCCCTCTAATAAGTTGCACTGATATTCTTCAAACCAAAGGTCATCACAACCCATTCAAATAAACCGATCATGCCAGGGCATCTAAATGTTGTTTTTGCTATGTCTTCCTCAGCCATAAAAATTGGTTATATCCTACATTGCTGTCCATAAAACTAATAACCTTGTGCCCGACTGCTGCATCTACCAACATATCGGTTATCGACATCGGATAACCATCCATGGGTGTAGCTTTGTTCAGATCTTTGAAATCGATGCAAACTCTTAACTTCCCATTTTTCTTATACACAGGAACAACATTCAATATCCATTCTGCATATTGGCACGGTCGGATAAATTTCGCTTCTGGCAATCTTTTAGTCTCCTTTTTTATATCATCGAGAACATTTGGGTTGAGTCTCCTCGGAGCTTGCTTAAACGGCCGATATCCAGGTTTGATTAGCAATAGATGTTCAGCAATTGATCGGTCCAGACTAGGCATCTCATAGTATTCCCAAGCAAAACAATCTTTAAATTCCTTTAATAGATTTACTAGCTCTTTCTTATACTTAGGATCCAACTTGGCACTTATATACTTTGGCCTAGGCCTATCTCCAGAACCAATATCTATCTCTTCTAATTAATTGGCCGACCTAAAGCCATGTCCTAGTTTACCATCTGTACCATCTATTGGATTATCCATTAAAACAAACTCTAAGAACCGACTGCTTGGATCGGTTGTTGGCTTTCATCACTGATCTTAATGAAGCCTCCTTCCCATAGCTTGCCAGAAAAACACTCGAAGTCTTCTAGCTCCCAATATATTGGATCGGCTGTTGCGATGCTCATAGATTCATCAGCACAAACCAGCTTAACATCATCTCCATGCCACTAAATCAAACATTGATGCATGGTTGATGGCACACAACAATTTGCATGAATCTAATCATGACCAAGGAGTAGACTATATGACCCTTTTCCATCAATGACAAAGAATGTGGTGAGCAAAATCTTACTTCTGATTATCAATTCAACGTTCATTGCCCCCCTAGTCTTAGATGCATTACCCCCAAAATCTTTAAGCATCATATCAGTTTCAATCAAATCTCCTAGCCCCTTGCCAAGTTTATGAAAAGTGTTATAAGACATAAGATTGATAGAAGCACCTCCATCCACCAACATCTTGCTCATTAGCTTCCCATCAACAAAACCTTTTACATAAAGAGCCTTTAAGTGCCAATGTTTGATTGGCTTGTCGAATATAGCCTGCTGTATCACTATTAACTTGGCAACTATTTCCTCATACTCTAATTCATCAAAATCTGAATAAACTTCTTGGTCTGCTGGAGCCATTTGAATATTAACCGATGGTTTCCACCTATCAGCTGTTTGTTTAGCACGCCACACCTAAGGTCTACTAGATGCCTGAGCCTATTCTAGCTCTCTGTTCCTTAGGCATTGCACCCTTCTTTTCTAGCTTCTTGTCAAACTTCCTAGACACCATTGGCCTTCCTGCCAAACATATTCTTCTTCATTATCTTCTTGTCCATAATCAGCCCAATTTTGATCAATAACTCGCTTTCCAAGCCGATCATGAACACTTCTATTTTTTAATCATCGATCCATGTTATTATGATGATACTCATCTCGAGCATGGATAGACCGGCGGTTGGCTTGAGATAAACTCCCAATATTGTTTGCTGCACTCTGGGCAGTTATTTCTAGTAGGTAATTTCAAATCTTCATTCTAGCAATATCTGAGGAAAGGACAATTCTAATGTGATTCAGCTTGCTTTCTTTCATACCTCTCTTTTTTCTATTAACATTGGTATTCTTGATCTTCTAACCAATGCTGATAATCCTTTTCCTTTCTCCGTCACCATTTATTCAACAAAATTCGAGATGTAACACATGGCCTTGTTGCCTCATCCTTCGACATCTCTCCCTACCCATATCGACTCTTTTGTTGGTCACGATGCCTTCTAACCTCTCTATATTCATTAGCCGGTATTTCCATCTTGGGATTGACTGTTCCAGTTTCTTTTGATCTAATTGATGTTAGGACTTTAGTCTTCCCATTGAGCAGCCTAGCATCAACCATGTTCTAATCTCTTGGGAAAGGATTATCATCAATTTTCATCTTTCGTTGCATATCAAATTTGAGCCTTCCTTGCTAAATAGCCCTCTGTATTTGTTGTTAGAAAACTCTACACTCATTGGTAGAATGAGAAGTGGTGTTGTGAAATTTGTAGAACATCTTATTCTTCAACTGATCGGGAGGCAACATAACATGACTATCGGGCAACTTGATCTATCCTTTCTCAAGCAAGAAATTGAAGAGCTTGTTCGGCTTTGTGACGTCAAAGTCATAGCTCTCTTTGACTCCTCTTCCCCTAGGATTTGGCACCATTACTGTCTTCTTACCCCAATTCCATTCAGCCATGACAACCTCTTCTTCTTCATCATCTTCATACCCATCATCAACCGAATATGGATTATAGGTTTCAGCAATTGCAGCATTCTTCTGGAACCAGGTATCTCTACGCATGTTCTGAAATTGGCTATTGAGTGCTACCACTCATTGAGCCAACTGACCTAAAGTGTCAAACTCTTGTCCCAGTAGCTTCTCTCTCCACATTGGCAACATTCCTTGAATGGCCAAAGTAGCAAGCTGATCATCTGTTAAGTTCAATGAGAAGCACAAATTCAAGTCTCTCGGAACCTCTGAAGAAACTTAGTGCTTGATTCATTAGTTCTCTACCTTATAGTTGTCAAATTAGTAATTTTCTTTTCTCTTGTCCCAGTATAAAAATATGTATGAAATGTTATCTCTAGGTTAGCCTAATTGGCAATGGAGTTAACTGGCAGTGATGAAAACCAGGTGAAGGCTAGCCCTGATAGAGACAAGGAGAAGAAACGAACTTGGTGGGCCTCTTTAATGGATGCTTTGCCCAACTATGTAAGATACCGACTAGCATGTTCTATTGTGCTTGTGCTATCTTGGCCAGTGAACTTAGCAAACTTCGAAAGCCTGTAATTTGTAGGTAGAGCAGCCAAATCATACCACTCTAGATATGGACGTTTGTACGAGAAGGTCTACCCTTTTGGCTTCAAACAAAACTGATTCTTCATCATCTTGGTCACTCTAAGCAACAACTCATCAACATTTGAATTTGAATTTCTCTGCAATTGCTGACCCATCTGTGGATTAACATTTTAGGTACCTCGGATTTGGAATCATGTGAAGGGCATTGTAATCTATGCCATAATGAGACCCTTGTAGAATCTCTATCTGCTGGGTCCTTTGCTGGTTTACTGCTTGAAATCTTTGGTAATAGATATTAGGATCTATATCTCTATGAATCCTTTGAACTGATGGCGCTATTTTTTGAGCCAACGATGGTATTTGGCCTGATGTGCCAAAATTAACCATCTGGTTTTGACCTTGCCTCGTTGGCTATTGCACATGCCGCACTAACAATCTAGGATTATACTGTATCTGATTGGTGGTGGTACCTTGAATCTACTTAGATGAGCTCTGAACTACCTAGACATCATCATTACCAGCTAGTGCTACTTCTTAATGGCTAGTACCAGCTTGATTAGTCCCCTGAGTCGACATATGTGGAATGTTGTAATAAGCTAGCCCAACCTGATCAATTAGATATCCATGAAACACCTCCTTCATGGTGTTGTGGAATGTGTTCAAGAAAACTACATTATGGGTCAATATGGCATCAATAACAGATTTGTTTACAGCCACCACGAAGAAACGCCTATCTTCAGCTTCATCTACATTTGTCTGCCCATGCAACAGAACTCTTGGTAGTGGATATTTCTAAACAACTTTATTGTCACATGTCTTGGTGTAGGACAACAAACACTTGTTCTAAAATTCTCCTATAGCTTTGCTGATGACATCTTTATCTTCATCAGGTAGGTCTTCATAAGGCACCATAAGGATGTCATTGTTGTTGTAAGTCACCATGATGATTGTGGTGGTGCCACCGGGCGTGCCACAATGTGTGTTAGTGCAAAAGCATATCAATGTGCCGGGCATATAGCAAGCCAGAAGGATCTGCTTAGGATGTGCCCAGAGATCTACTTGGCTTCAATGTAGGGTTAACTAATTTTGCGAATTCCTCCCGAAGTGTGCCAGTCAATTTGACCTACAATTGACAAGGAGAGAAAGTTTATCAGTAATTTAAGGTGGAACATACCGATCTTGCCCAAATAGTTCCAAGTTTGCCGCTTTGGCAGTAGCCAGACGGGAAAATTGACTAAATAGCCGATACGTGAAGAAATCGGCTGTTACAAACAGTAAATCTTATGGATCGTGATTGATTTTATGTTGATAAGTATAATGCCCATAGATGTAAGTGAAATCATCAGCTAGGTGGATATTACTAGTGTGAATCATTGAGCCTATGAATCTAGCTAGAAAGGATATAATATACGAACAAATCGACTATCTAGTACGAATGGATCTACAAACGCTCTGAATCTAATCTATTATCATCAATAGTGAGGTTCAACCGGATCAATGGCAGCTATGATGATAATAGCAAACTAAAACCTTAGAATCCGTAAAACCATCTACACACTGATAGGCTTTCCAAAAGACACGCTATATGTGTGAAAGCTTGAGCGAATCGGCTGAAATAGCCAATTCAGGTGAAAAGGCACTACAACATGTGAACAATCGACAATTTAACATGGACAAACCTATGAACTCAATAGACTTAACCTACTAACTCTAATAGTGGGGTTCGACCGGATCGATGCAGCCATGATAAAGACAACAAATCAAACCTTTAAAGTAAACGGATCTCTTCATGTTTAATAGAATCATGGAGACACACTGTAGGCGTTAGAGCATAGGCGATCGGCTATTTGGCCAATGCAGGCATAGCAAACAGTTAAGGTCACACCTAATCGAGAATAATCTACTAACTCGCATCCTCCAATCTATAGGGCCATCAGTGGGGATTGACCGGATCGTTACAACCATAATAGCGAACTATAGACCAGATTCAATTAGCCAGCAAACCTCTTCAAGGTCATACGTGCCTTAACCATGTACTATGCATGATCAAGATCAAAGTAAAAATAGATGATGAAATGTAACCTATTGCTCAAAGTAAGAAATATCGTGTGGTAACAAAGCAAATGACAGACTAAAAGAATATGAGACCGATCTAGATTGATCTCGACCAGGCAGATTGATGTTGCAGCAAACTAATGGCAATAAGAACATTAGCAAGATTGGAACTTAATGAATCTACCCGAAGGATGCCTCACTTAGGTATAGCCGATAACTTGACCATAATCTAATTCGAGAAGTGGAGGTCGAACTTAACCGATGCAGCTGTACTTGAACTAGATAAGAGTCGATAACTAGCTTATACTAGAGTTCATAGTGGAGGTCAAACTTAACCAATGCAGCCATACAAATGGAAGTATAAGCCATGATGGTACTTATAGACAAGCCAGAGGTTGGCTGGACTGATGCAGCCCTGCTTATTGAAGAACTCATCGAGATCTACTCTACTCCTACTCCTAAGGGTTGGCACAGAGCCAAAAATAGTAACTTGTATTGATTGATTGGATGTTGTTTTTTATAATAGCTGGGGTCCAATATTTATACCCGGGGCCTAAGAATGAATCCTACTTAAGTACGACTCATTACAATTTTTGGCATAAGAGAAAACATTCCTAATTTAAGATAACTTAGACCCTAATCTTTCCCTTTTTATAGGGTCCAACATGTTTTTCCCGACGCCAACCGTAGCTTTTTGTTGTTATCTGCTGGCATCATCTTAAGAGAGCTGATTCTAGTGCTGCATTTGAATCAGCTGATATTGATCTTTATGCAATCGATTCCTTGATGACACGATCTAGGGAGCTTCGAGTTCCCACATTCTTCATCCCAAATTTTGGTGTAAACACAGTCTCTCTGTTGTTACGTCGGTTCTCCACCGCTTAAGGATTGCATCTTCATCGTTTATTCAAGTTAGTTTGATGCGAGGGCTCAAGATTGATGCTTTTGCCTATATATACCTGCCTACACCCCCTCTAGGGCATGCCAAGTTAGATCCTAAGAGCTAAAAAGCTAGAAACCCTAATCCATATTTCCACCAGGATCAGAGCTAGCAATCAAGAGAAGATTAGCCCTCAATAGGATCTAGTCTTGTATTAGAGATAGAGAGGTAGAGTGAGAGGAAATAGTTTTAGAGGAGTCCTGGACTATCAGTGCTCTCTCTATGACTTGTACCCTAGCAAAATCAACTTCTTCTTGAGCTTGCTTCTGAGATTTCTCTGGTAATCAACCTCTAATTCAAGTAAGCACCTTGTTCATATTGATCTTCAGGTTTGTGACTCTCTTTGAGTACTTTAATCCTTGTAGCTCTTGGGTTAAAGTAGTATTTGTAGTGTAAGCATGGTGCTTAGACTCGGTTACTCATGGATGTACCCTATTTTCTGGATCAGTGGTAGCTCGTGAGGGTGACTCTTATAGCCTTGTTGACTCCTTTGTAGTCCACCTCCTATTAGTAGGCCTAGCAGGACCTTGTTACTATAGGAAACATACTCTGCCTATGTTTTCTCTAGTAATATCCCCAAAATTGAACAGTAGAAGACAAAGCTTATCGAAATTAGAACTAGAAGACCTTAGCAGTCTCCTCTACGCTCCATTATCTAGCCTTGATTGTGAAGTTGGGTTAAGATAGACTTAGTTATTGTCACACATGTTTCTTTGGGTTCGATATAAAACTAGGTTACTTTTGGTGAAGTGCTACAATGGTATAATATCTGTGCGCTCGTAGATTATTCTGTGTGCATTAATTTATACCAACAAGCATTTTTGGCACCATTGTCGGGGAAACAGTTGCTAAGATAACTTCAAATCTAGCTTAATCTTGTATCATTATTCTTTTATCTTTTTTCTCTTTACCATGGATCTAGAATCCACCCCTATCTACCAATATGGTGCACCCACGAGTGCACGCCTACAGCCACAAGAGTCTTCAAAGCCTATCCTAACACCTGGCTATGAGCTGCGCCCGCATTTAATTAACATGGTTCAGGATCAAACCTTTTCAGGCGAAGATGATGAAAACCCCTATTCCCACCTAAATGAGTTTGAGCAAACCTGTGTATACCTACACATAGTAGGCCTATCAGACAAAACCTTATGATGGAAGCTTTTTCCATTCTCTTTGATGGGAAAAGCTAAATATTGGTACAACCTCACTATAGGGAGTAGATAAGGAGATTGGGAAGCCTTGTGTTCTAGCTTTTGCTTGCAATTCTTTCCCATCTCTAGAGTAGTCAGTCTTCGTTCTGAGGTTCTATCTTTTAAATAAAAAGAAAAAGAATCTCTAGGCATGGCTTGGGAACACTTTAATACTCTCATTAATACTAGCCCTGACCTTGCCATTGAAGACCCCATCCTTCTTTAGCACTTTTATATGGGTCCTAATAGGAAAACCTCGAAACATCTTAATATGGTCTCAGGAGGTTTGTTCTTGCATGTCTCCACCAATTCAGGGAGAAGCATTCTTAGCAAAATCTTAGAGAACACCCCTGAAGAAGTAGAAAAGAAGCCGTTAGAGGAGGAATCCTAGATAGCCGAACTAGAATTTGTGCCTAACCCATCACCAACTTTAGCTATCCCAAATCCTGAACCACTAGAAAAGGAGGAAACTCCAATTTTAGATTTCATGCTTGAATTTGAGGATGAACTTTTTGATGAATATGGAAACACCTCAAATTACCATACCATGAGACCCCAAAAGTCTAGGAAATCATCATTTCATGAAGAATCTTTAGACCCTTCTGAGGAAGGTTTCCTTAAAAAGGCTATAAAAGAGCTAGTATCTATTATAAGCAATGAATGGTTAGAAGAATCAGAGTTTTCCTCTGATGTGATTCGCTTAGATTCACCTTCTATATCTATTCATTGCCAAAATTAATAAAGCTCCTTTTGATGCTCTTTATAATCTGGTTGTGGATGTTAATATCATCTCTGCATCTTTTGCACACAATTTATTGAAGTACATGCCATTAACCCCAACAACAAAGTTATTAAAAAGTCTTTTGGGACACATTCTCCCAAGTTTGGGAATTTTATATGTCCTTTATATCTAGGTAAAAGGAACTAAGGTTCATCTGAGCTTCTATATCTTTGATATTATGGAGTTCGACCTATTGATAGGACAACCAATTGAAAGACTTATCCAAGAAGGACAAACAGGGAAGTTGAAAATCAGCCTTGGGAAAAACTTTAAGCTCTCTATACCGATTACTCATTCTCTAAATGTTGAGAGTGAGCCAATTCCTAAGGAAGACCCAATGGAAAAGGTTAATGGAGTATCACTTGATTCTTTGACTGAACCCAACCTTGAAGATGATGCCCAGTTCTTCATTGAGGAGGAAGAAGAAAATCCTACAAAGCCTAAACCTTTAGATGAATTGCTGGAATCACCTAAGCCCTCCAGTGAGCTTAAACACCTGCCTTCTGGTCTTAGATAAGCTTTTCTCAATAATGATCAGGATTATTCTGTAATCATAAGTGATAATCTCTCTCAAGAAGAATCCCTATGCTTAATAACTATCTTAGAAAAGCATCACTCTGCTTTTGGCTACTCGCTCTAGACCTTAAGGGAATTAGCCCTTCTCTTTGCACCCATCGCATCCCTATGTAGATTTAAAAATGCGATGAGAGAGGTTGTTAAGAAAGAGGTTTTGAAACTCTTGCATGCTGGGATAATCTATCATGTGCCACACAGTGAGTGGGTAAGCCGTGTCCAAGTTGTGTCTAAAAAGGGAGGCATGACTGTTGTTAAAAATAAAAAGAATGAATTAATCCCCAAAGAACCATCACTAGATGATGGATGTGTATTGACTACCAAAAACTTAACAAGACAACAAAGAAAGATAACTTTCCATTGCCCTTCATTGATGAAATGTTGGAGGGACTGGCGAATCACTCTTTCTTCTGTTTCCTTGAAGGGTATTTAGGTTATCACCAGATTCTGATTCATCTAGATGACCAAATCAAAACCACCTTTACATGTCCATATGGAACTATGCTTATCGTAGAATGTCCTTTGGATTATGTAATGCTCTAGCTTCTTTTTAAAGATGGATGATGTCTATATTTTCTGATGTGATTGAAGAAATCATGGATGTTTTTATGGATGACTTTTCTGTTTATGGAATTTTTTTTATGATTGTCTTGAAAATTTAGACATGGTTTATGGTTGCAGGTTATGTACCACTAGGGAAAACAAAAGGAAGCTCATCCATGAAAGTCATCTCCACATATGGGATGAACCGTACCTCTTTAGAGTCTGCTCAGATAGCCTGCTCAAAAGATGTGTACCGATGGAAGAAGGCATCAAGATCATCGAGCGATGCCACTTGTCACCATATGGAGGACATTATGGCGCATTCTGCACTCATTCGAAGATCTAGCAAAGTGGATTCTTTTGACCAACCATGTATGAAGACATGGAAGACTTCATCCCAAGGTGTGGAGCATGTCAAAGGCACAGAAATATCAATTCGAGAGATGCCATGCCAATCACCAACAACCTCTAGATTGATCTTTTCGATGTCTGGGGTATTGATTACATGGGACCATTTCTAAAGTCAAAGAACTATGAATACATATTGGTGGCAGCTGACTATGTCTCCAAGTGGGTTGAAGCCATGCCATGCAAAGCTGTTGATGCTAAGAACTCCAAGAAGATGTTTGAAGAGACAATATTTCTAAGATTTGGAGTTCCAAGGATGGTGATTAGTGATGGAGGCCCTCACTTCACTAACAAAATTTTTCATAATTACTTGTTAAGACATGGGATCTGTCACAATGTCGCTACCCCATACCACCCTTAGACAAGTGGCCAAACAGAAACATCAAATAAACAAATCACCATGGATGGAGCCGAGCTTCCCACATGCCACACATGGCACATCCATCACTTGTAGAAGCTTCCCTATATCACTAGAAAGCAATAGAAACAAACTGCACTCAATTCAGAGCCCGGATGCCCTGGGAATCATCTCCGACGTTTTTGCACTCCCGCTGTTCGTCGTTTTACCGGATGGTCCATCGTTTTCGCGGACTGTCCGTTGGTGCCAGCATTTGTCCTAGCAGAATGCTCTAGCGCACGTGTTCGTCCCGGGCGGACTGTCCACCGAATTTGTGGACTGTCCGCTGTTCCATAGCAGCATAGCCCAAACTTGTAAAATTCATAGAAGATGCATTTGAACTCAAAAAATTGTCAAACAAGTTTTGTTGTGTTCCTTAGAATATTCTCTATCATCTAAACATGAATTTGACACCAAAATGAATACTTTAATTTTGACTTAAATTAATGCAATTTTAGTCTAATAAATAGACAACTTATTATCTAGGTCCCCTAAATTCATGAAACTTGTTTTGTTAGCTTGCTTTGAGCATGTGATGTTTGTGGCACATGTTTCATGCATCATCTAATTACATTTATGCACTTAAGCTTATCTCTTGTGTGTAACACCCTAGGTGTTTGTCACCCGTTAAGAAATGGGTTTGAGCTCAAACATGACATGTTAAGTGGTGATGAAGGTGTCAAGATCAAATCTACAAGAGCGAGCTCCAACTTAAACTTGAGCAACACGCCTTTGCTTGCATATTGGCCCGTTTTCAGATATATACCTAAGTAATGTTGAATGGTGTTTCTTTCATGTGCCTCACATCAATTTCCACCCACATGGATGATTGGAAAAGCTTCGTGAAGTTTGGAATCAAAAAGTCACATGAAATGATAAGTTATAATCTTTCTTGGATTGCTTTATTAAGTGAATGGAATTATAGATCGTCAACCAAACCTTGCAACCTTGCCCAAATGACTCTAATTAAAATCTACAACAAAAGTCATGAAGGGTTCGTGTTGAGCAAAGGTCAAGAAAATGCCTCAATCGGTCAAGAACTCTAATTTAAGCTTTACCATATGCTACTTTGACTTGGTTTGAAATATGGCTTATGGTGCTTGCATGGAGTTGCACCTAAAATCAAAGTTGAAGTTGGAGTGGAGTAGATCAAACTTTGTTTTTGGAACAAGAGCCAGATCAGCTTGGAAATAGGTCAAACAGAGGATCGAAGATTGAATCAGCGACTGTTTTCAGACTTAGAAATATTCTAAGCCAGAAATTCATCGTCATCGGCGTTGGCATGTCGCGTTCTTGTGTTTTTGTTAAGCAACTTGACTTGACCCCAAAATAAAAGTTGGAGTGTACATGATGGAGAAGATCATGTAAAAAGATGGCACCTGTGTGACTTCGTTTGGACCATCAATTTGGACTTTTGTTAATCGCTGTCAACGCGTTGACGCTATTATCTTGGAGATTATTTACCCACTGTTATGTTGCTCAAATGATCGGAGTGTCTTAATGAAAAATGTAGAGCAGGCCGAGGTGAACAAACTTCATATTTGGCCCAAGGTCTGATTTGGCCCGAAAGTGGCCGAAATCAGCTCCCCACCTCGCCCACACCGACGCGCGCCAGGTGTTCGGCGGAGGGTCGACGCGTCGCCCATGCAGCAGAGCACGCCCTCCATTGTTGCCGCGCATCCCACCTCCACGCCACACATCCCAGACGCTCCCTCTCACATTTGGTGAAGCCCGACGCCCTCCACGCTCGCTCGACACTCTCCCTCACTCGCCCTTCCTCGCACTCTCGCACTGTGACGCCGCGCGCGGCCACGTCTGCCATGGCTGGCTGGCCGAGCTCGCTGCCGCCGCATCCTCGCTGCCTCCGAGCCCCCTCGCAACCCACCGCATGAACCACCACCTCCGCCTCTTCCTCCTCTACTATCGGCGCACCTCCGCTGAGACGGAAACCACCGGAGCAACCCGGTCGTTGGAGCCGCTGCCGTTGCCACCGCTTGCTGTAGTGGCCGCGCTGCCACAAGCCGCCTCAGGCCGAGCTGGGCAGCCCAGTGTGTGCGTGCGGGCCCCCTAGTCCTCCTCGCCACTCCATCGCCGCCGTCGACGACCACAGCCGCCGGAGCCGCGAGCCGGTCGACCTTCCTGCTCTGCCGTCGAAGAGGAAGAAGCTGAAGGACTTCTCCATGGAATAAGGGGGAAAGGAGGGGGTTAAGTGAAGAAGCAGTCACTCAGTTAAATAGTGCCACAAAGGATCTTTTCGTTTGATTTTAATTGGTGAAACTAGCAGGGACCTCGATACAAGATTTACATTTCCTTTTCTCTGATTTTTGCAGATTTGAATGATCAACTTTGAAAATTCATAGTAATTTGTAGAAAAATCATAAAATAGTAAATGAGGACTTTTTGGAATCCTTATTAACTTGTCTATGCAGTGGATCTATAATATGTCATGTTCTAATTTAAATAGCATTCTGTAAAAATAGATTTATACAGTTAGGTTTTAATACTAGTTGTGTCTTGTCTTTTTCATAACTGCAGTTGTTATATTCAAATAAATGTGAAATTTTTATGGAGTGCTACTAAGGTGATGGTTGATGTCAGGTAAAAGTTTAGGAGTTTAGGTTTGATGGTTTAAGTGTTATAAAAATAACAAATGCCCTATGTTGCTTTGCCCCTATTCTGAATAGGTCTACATGATTGAATTAATTGGCTAAGTTAAGTTATGAATCATGACTTGATGAAAATACATGAGTTGTATTAATTTTCGTAACCTTTCCAAAAAGTTAAATATCATGATTTTTGGTTAAGTAGATCTTTAGTTATAGTTGCTTAAATCTCTGTGGCTGTTTCTGCCCAAACCCAGACAGGATTGTCTTGTTGGTACTGTGGGGCCTTTTTAATAGTAGAATTAGCTTTAGGTGTTTATAACAAAGTTGTTTATAATTTTCTAATATTTCTAAAAAGTCTAGAACCACATTTATTGTACATGTAGAACTCTAGTTATAGCTGTTTAAAGTGGTATGTCAGATTCTGTCCATGTTTTGGACAGAGATGCATTTATTGGATTAATTGACCTTGTTAACTGTAGAATCATCTTAATAGGAGAATAATAAAGTTGTAGGTAACTTTATAATATTTTCAAAAAGTTATGATTCATGTTTGTTGGAGGTCTAGAACTCCAGTTATGCTTCTCTGAAGTTGCTATCAATTTTCTATACCACTGCTGTTGGGCTGCATGTGCAGTTTTGCTTGTGCAATTATTTTCGTGGTGGAAATGATGTTTGCTGTGGTTGTAGTGAATACCAAAGTTGTATATAATTTCATAATATTGCTTGTGTTCAAATTTCATGACCATAGGCCTGATAATTTAGGAGCTATAGATTTTGTAATGTTCATTGTCAGATTTTGCATGCTCTCTTGTACAGGATCTGAATGATTGTGTTGTTTGACTTAGCTAAGCTCTGAATCATGTCTTAGAGATAATAGAAGAAGTGTAGATATTTTCATGAGCTTTCTAGATTGTTAAATATCACTCCTTTTGGTGGTCTAAATCTCCAGTTATAAGCTTGTGAAGTTAGCATGGCAGAATCTGTCCAAGTCTGGACAGAGGTGCCCAATTGTGCTTGATTGACCTTGTTAATTGAGGAATCACCTTGTAATGATAATAAACATGTTTTAGATAATTTAATAAGCTTTCTATAAAGTCTAGGATCACCTTATTTGGATGTCTGGATCTCCAGTTATGAATAAAACAATTGACTGTTGTGCCGCTATCCAGATTTCTATACCTGTGCTAAGTGATTGCTTTAGCTTGCTCTTGTTTTGGCCAAACATGTTGGTTAGTTCTTGATCAATGCATGGGTGCAATATCTAAACTTAAGTTCACTTGTGTGCCATGCCTAATATGCTTGCTATCCCTCTATAATAGGTTGTGTGATGTTTAGTTAAAATAACTCTAGGTGCCTATGTCTTGCATGATCTTATGTTTGCCTTGAATGCTATTATGTGATGCATCTCATATTACTATTCTTCATATTCATACACTTGCATCTCATCTAGGTACGCTAGATGAACCATGTGAAGGGCGTGATGTTGGAGCCAAACCCGAAGACGGTGTATGGTGGACCTATCCCGAAGATGGAAGGACTAGACAAGTGCTAGGATGAGAGATACTCACCAAGCGAGTGTCATCTAACAAACACTGACCTAGTGTTGGATTCCAGGCAAGCCCCAGGAGCATTCTAAGTCTCCCAGAGTTTTACAAAATATTACTCGAGTCCTTTATGATTGATGCATTAGGTATAAGAGTTGATTGGAACCACTTGATGCATATAATTTCCTTGTCTAGAAATATACCTTTAACCGTGTGTAGGTCTAGGATCGAATATCTGCTTAGCCATGCTTAGACTGGTAGAAGTCGGGTGATTTCCTATCACCTACGAGATATAGGTGGATACCGAAGCACGGTTGGCTATATTTGCTATCGTGGGAAAAGAACCATAGGGTAATGTAAATCGAGGCCGGGCGGAGTCTATGCGTAGGTTGACTCATGTAATTTCAGTCTGTGCCGATTAAGGACCATACTGTTGTTGGCACTTTTGACAAGATTGAATACATGCCTATCACTTAGCTGGCCGGATAACTCGTTCCGACCATGAAGCCGAGTAGCTCAACTCAGGCCAGGCCCTGCTCTATAAGAGTGCACACTCTGGATGGTAGTAAGGATGTGTGGGGAGCCAGACGTGAGCCCAAGGGCAGGCTGGGCCTGAACGTCCTGGCAGTTGGTTGTCCCTAATTGTGTGGCGCTGGGCGAACCCACGAAATGTGTACTTGAGTTGTACCAAAGGTGACCTAAGGCTGCCTTCACGCGGTATGCCTGGGTTTATGTTAGGAATAAATTCCCAGTTGGTTGAAATCGATTCGAATCGCCATCTCTCTAGGATAGTGAAAAACTTGGCTAGGCCCAACATCATAGTAATTGTATTATGAAATATGATGGTTCGGATAAACATGGAATTACTATACCTGCTATGGTTACTATTGTATGCTCTTAAAATGATATACCACATGTTTGGCACAGGATAGTTGATAATCTAGAATGAATAGATATAATTAACTTGATGACCGAAGTATAATTGTATAATTGAGTTAATCGCTTTTTATGCAAAATGTTGCCAAGCTACCTCCACTTATAAAGCCTTGCATAATCCTTGGAGTCAATTTATTTCTGGTTTATGATGGGTAAGTCTAGCTGAGTACATTCGAGCACTCAGGGTTTATCCTACCATGTTGCAAGTGAAGTTCTTGGCCTGCTGAAGATGGTGGCTAACCGCCGGTGGGCTCGGTGACTCTATATTATTTCTCATCTATATGCTTTTATCTGAGGATGTCACTTATGCTAGCAATGTATTTGGAACCTATATTAATGTAATCATTTGAAAGCTATGTTGTTTTCACTAATCGGTTTTGAAACCCCAACTTGTAATATTATTTGTGAACCCATTTGCAATATTATTTCCACTGCAACTCTGCGTATGTGATGTGTATTTGCTTAATCACGCGATCTTGGTTGTGATGTTGATTTACCGAGGTCCTTCGTGACACTCGGTGGACTACCGGGTTTATATAAGTGAAAGTATGCGCGTGTCAATGTGTTAGCGGGGACAGCCGTACTTGATCTTGTATAAATTGGGACAGTTCTGTCACAGCTGGCATCAGAGCAAGATTAAGCATAATACTGTCGTGTACTTAGTTTTCAAAACAAAGTTTTATTTTAAAAATCCTATTTTGACTAAAACTTTAGCTACAAGCAAATTTGTCAAAACTAATTTGCAACACTATGCTAGCGACATCCTCCTTTATGCCTAATTAAGGACTACTAGGTTGCAATAAGTAAACTAACACTAACTATGGGGGTTTACTTCTTGCAATTTTTACTTTCATCGTCCATACGGCGTGCTATTATATGGATGCCATTCACTTGAATAGTAATGTATGGATCAAGTGCCTCTACGCCCAGGTAAGTGTGAGTTGTGAGAGCATGACCATCAAACTATCAGTCTAGGGGAGAGTTAGCTATGGTTACTAGAATATTTACATGTTACACATATGTATATATGAAGGTACTTAATTGTGGGTATATCTGTCGGGTAGCTATGGATACCGAAGTATATATATCTGGGGATATATATATGGAGAGTATCTTAGTTTACTGCTTTCATTGTGTGCTTATTTATCTCTTGTGGGGATGGGCTGCAATGAATATGTCTACAGGTACGCTAACCATGAATGCGTAGATCGAATGTAGCTGACGACTAGCTATATATCGAGAGAGTACATGATATGCCACTGACATAGAACGTGATTGCCGCCTTAGGCTGGCAATTTTGTGAGGACGAATAGGACGAGCATGCATCATGATTGTGCTTGTGCATAAATATGCTTCCCTCACCTTGTTCTAATACTAAGTAACTTGTGATCATGTGAGGTTACTATCTTCCCTGTGTGAAGCTAGACAAAATGCCTTGTTCCATGTCGCTTGAATAGCTGTGCTTGAAGATAGGGTGTGATTAGCTTTGCCTTGTATGTTTGCTTCCAAAGGAAATAGATGACAAGTTAATAGTTAGCAAAAAGTTCACCTCTTTGAAAACTAAATTGGTAAATGTAGGTAAAACTTGTTTTACAGAGATATCCACCTACTCTGTAAAAGGAAATAAAGGATAATAGTACCTTACCACCATGTTTTGCATGATATGTGTAGTGGTGTTGCTGTAGATGACTGCTTGTTATGTACGAGCCTTGTGCTTAGTAACAGTCGCTTAAGCTAATTGGATTGAGTGTTTCGAAAAGCTTGCTTAAGACCATGATGTAGGTGTGGAGCTCGTTATATAGGTAGTGCCATAGTTGTCACCCCTTTTGTCCTCGGTAAGCATACGAGTGTTGAAGAGCGCTATCTTGGAACAGGGTCCAAGTTTTGATAATCTCATGGTTGTCGTCTCTAATTAAGTTCTCTCTTAGGAGCCTAAGCCTGTATACGTCGTTGCTAGCCCTTGAACATTGTGCTATGACAACCTATATCCATGCTTTAGATCCAAGCTTAGTTCCCATGAATGCTTGCATGGGTCATGGTTGTCCCAGCTCCTGTGTGGGAGGACCCTGCTCAAAAATCCTTGTTGGATCTCATTGCTCCTTCTCCTGCAGATGATCTGGTGCAATGCTAATCGCTATCTACCCTACTTTGGAACCTTTTCCTCATAGATCATGTCGTGGCTTTATCAACTAAATCCTTAGTCAGTGCCTTGGCTCTGTCCCTCGAATCTTGTTTGTTTTGTCTCCAACTCTTCCAAGTCTCTGGATGTTATCAGTCTTGATCTCATGTTGCTGCTCGGCAAGACCAAATCTGATGTTCATCTCTACTTGGTAATCACCTTGGTGGACACAAGGCATATATGAAATTATGTAAGAGCCCCCTACTCAGTTGTCTTTGGCAATTAAGCTATGTTCTCTTGCACTGTGTTTTGATCTTTAGATCGCCTCCTTGTTGACTCCTAACCTTGTGACTATCTTTGTTTGCTATCCCTCCTTAGCATGGTGCTTGCTCCTATGCAACCAAATTTGTACCACGTGAAAATTCTTGTGGGTTGTATGTTTAGTAATGGTGTTATGAGTAGCAACTATGGTGCCACGATGGAACCTAGGGCCTCCTTGTGGCCGGCCAGCACATGGTTGTGCTGCTGGGTGTGTGCTGGTATTGAGGTTTCTAGTCATGATCCATTGTAGAACTGCACCGATGTGTTATTTTCACATGAGCTCTTCTGTGGTTATCTCTCCTTATCTTGTCCAAAGATCTATATGTCGAAACCAGATACAATAGGACTTTCTTCTGAAGTTGTCCAAAGGATAATCTTTGAAGAACAGGTCACTAACAGGAACATAAACAGACTGCAAGAGATGGTAGACAAGTGACTCTACTTGACAGTCCTTGTAATGACGTCGATCATCTACTGAGCAACTTATGTCATCCTCGTTGGATCAGAAGGCTACACAATATTTAAAGTTGGACAAGTTATCAATCTAATGATAAATGGACCAAGATATTATGTCCTATAATCGGTCACCTAGTGCTTATGAGCTTTCTATCTTAGCCTTGATCCTTAAGTGCAAGATGATCAACCGACCTTCTTCGGTGTGACCACTTTCTACTGACTTCAATGGTGACCATCTGCTTATGCTTTGACCACCATTCTTATTGTCAATAGTGGAGAATTGGAACCTTTTTGGTGTTGAGAGACAACTACTTAGTTACCGATAGGAAAGTTCGTCTCCATCTAGGTAACGACTCTTTGGTAACTACGTAGGCCAGGTCTCATGGAACAATGCTAGGCAAAGAAACAACAAAGCCGGTCAGCGATGCCAGTACTACTTTCTTCTCTAGGCCATGTGTCGTCAAGTCAATTCCATCTAGACAATCACACAGATAGTGCAAGATGTTATATCAGCTAAGTAAAGAGCTAGAGAAAGCACGTCCCTAGTCTCGGTCCGCATCATTATGTATATGGTGCTATCAAAGGATTGTTCTGGATTCTATGGGATGAAGCACAAAAGGGTAATTAGAGATGTTTCCATATCATGTAGGATTGCCCCTCCACGTGAGTATTCATTGTGCCCTACAAAAATAGCCCACCAGTCCAATGCTTCCGCATCGTCGAGTTGGTGCCTACATCAACGGTTGAAGTTGTTCCTTGGGAAGCATGTAAGGATAACCCTAGCCTCCATCCTCAGCGAGAAAGCTACCGCTGTCATAAAGAGAATTAGAGAGTATAGAACACACTCCACAATGCATGAAGCAAAGAAAAAGAAGAGTGGGAAATCTATCAAGGTTTTATGGCACTCCACTAGGTATCTTAAGCCAGTGATTAGTGGCTCAAACATGGTTGGATTGCCACAACACTTGCCAAGCTCATTCCTCGCTTAAGATACCTCAATGTCTTAAGTTGGCTTGAGGATTGGTTGAGTAAAGCATCAGATTTGTGAGATGTTTTGACAGTTCGGTCACAAAATTTCAGAACAAAGCAATTTTGGTAAATGATTTGTTTGGATAGTCAAACTGTGTCCGTTTGAGCTGAATTTTGGTCAGTAGTTAAAGGACTCTTGGATCAAAATGCCTACCAAAATTTGTGGACAATGGAGTAGTAGTTTGCAGAATATGAACTGATTACCGAGAGGTACAGAATCTGTGATTTGTCTGCTAATTACTATCATCCTTCATATTAGAAGGTTGTGTTTGTAGTTTAGGTCATGTTGGCAAAGTGATTATTGTAATACTTTTGATGCCCTAGAGAAGACTCCTGGCACCCCTTTTTGCCTCGCTTTTGCCCTCTCATATCAACAATGCTAGAGCAGTCAAGGTGTTCTACAAGTCAATTTGTGCCTTTGCGAGTCGAAAACAATTTGAAAAGTGTCAAACAATAGATTTTAGATTTTGCTTATGAGTTATTGATTGACAGTAGAAAGGAAGCTTAAATGTCCAAGGTAGTTCAACAAAGTCAATTTTGCGATAGTGCAAGTCAACCCAACTTACTGCGCCACTGCACCATGAAGACAAATTGTGCTCAACCTACTTAGTAGTGTACTGTTTTCCAGTTTGTGTATACTTGCAACTCTCGTTGACCTTTAGACCTTGCTATCATCCTTCTTTAGCAAGGATCTCCAAGGCGGACTTGTCCTTAGTACATTCCATTTGTTTTTACCCACAAGGTTGCCTCAGATTCAACCCAGATAACTGTTGCCGCTTGGATACAAGGATTCCCTCAAATAATGATCGTCGAAAATGCTGAGTCAACAGAGTCAGCTATCACATTCACCGCTCACTCAACGAACCCAAACAATATAGTGTTATCATTAGAGAAAGAGAACTGCACACATGGAACATTATGTAGTTTCCATCGGTGGGAATCTGAGTGATTGAATAGTCATGACCAACACCAACATTGTCTGTTGGTTACTCGGTTTCTCACAACCGCAGAGGATGCTTACCCTGTCTATAATCTCATTCATTATGAAAGGTTGTACTCAAGCTACTTTGGTAGAGAACTACTTTTTGAACTTTGTGAATGAACATGGAACCATTGTAATGAGTAGCTTTCTGAAGCTTGCAGTCTAGTACAAAGTTCACATGGTCCATGTTATATTCACTAGGGAAATAGAGATTATGGGTAATTAGTTTATGCTTCATAGTACTCTCCGTATCTCGAGAATGAAGTATTGTGCTGTCTTGGATTCCTCCCAAAGTAACAATGCTTCATGGAAGCCAGCGAAGGAAATTCTTCAGACCAAACTTACTACAAAGAGCAAGTATCAGAAAGTGTCTTAACCAAATTAGCCTCTCTGATACTCCAAAGTTAAGTAGCCTAAGGCTATCACTGATATTGGAAAATGGAGGACATGCTTCTCTTCCCTTAAAAGTCTTTCGCACCAAATCTTGGGGCGAGATTCCTATAAGGGGGGAGGGCTTGTAACACCCCAGGTGTTTATCACCCGTTAGGAAATGGGTTTGAGCTAAAAAATGACATGTTAAGTGGTGATGAAGGTGTCAAGATCAAATCTACAAGAGCAAGCTCCAACTTAAACTTGAGCAACGTGCCTTTGTTTGCATATTGGCCTGTTTTAGATATATACCTAAGTAATGTTGAAGGTGCTTCTTTCATGTGCCTCACATCAATTTCCACCCACATGGATGATTGGAAAAGCTTCATGAAGTTTGGAATCAAAAAGTCACATGAAATGATAAGTTATAATCTTTATTGGATTACTTTATTAAGTGAATGGAATTATAGATCATCAACTGAACCTTGCTACCTTGCCCAAATGACTCTAATTGAAATCTACAACAAAAGTCATGAAGGGTTCGTGTTGAGCAAAGGTCAAGAAAATGCCTTAATCGGTCAAGAACTCTAATTTAAGCTTTACCATGATGCTACTTTGACTTGATTTGAAATATGGCTTACAGTGCTTGCATGGAGTTGCACCTAAGATCAAAGTTGAAGTTGGAGTGGAGTAGAGCAAACTTTGTTATCTTGGAGATAGGTCAAACAGAGGCTCGAAGATTGAATCAGCGGCTGTTTTTAGACTTAGAAATATTCTAAGCCAGAAATTCATCGTCATCGGCGTTGGCATGTCGCGTTCTCGTGTTTTCGTTGAGCAACTTGACTTGACCCCAAAATAAAAGTTGGAGTGTACATGATGGAGTAGATCATGTAAAAAGATGGCACCCATGTGACTTCGTTTGGACCATCAATTTGGATTTTTGTTAATCGCTGTCAATGCATTGATGCTATTATCTTGGAGATTAATTACCCACTGTTATGTTGCTCAAATGACTGGAGTGCCTTAATGAAAAATGTAGAGCAGGCCAAGGTGAACAAACTTCATTTTTGTCCCAAGGTCTGATTCAGCCCGGAAATGGCCCAAATCAGCTCCCCACCTCGGCCACACCGATGCGCGCCCGGTGTTCGGCGGAGGGTTGATGCGTCGCCCATGCTGCATAGCACGCCCTCCATTGTTGCCGCGTGTCCCACCTCCGCACCACATGTCCCTGCCGCTCCCTCTCACATTTGGTGAAGCCCGGCTTCCTCCACGCTCGCTCGGCACTCTCCCTCACTCGCCCTTCCTCGCTCTCTCGTGCAGTGACGCCGCGCGCGGCCACATCCGCCATGGCTGGCTGGTTGAGCTCACCGCCGCTGCATCCCCACTACCTTCGAGCTCCCTTGCGACCCACCACCTCTGCCTCTTCCTCCTCTACGACCGGCGCACCTCCACTGAGACGGATACCACCGGAGCAGCCCGATCGTTGGAGCCGCTGCCGTCACCGCCGCTTGCTGCAGTGGCCACGCCGCCACAAGCCACCTTGGCCCGAGATAGGCATCCCAGTGTGTGTGCGCGGGCCCCCTAGTCCTCCCCGCCACTTCACCTCTACATCGACGACCATAGCCGCCGAAGCTGCAAGCCAACCAACCTTCCTGCTCTGCCATCGAAGAGGAAGAAGCTGAAGGACTTCGAGCTAGAATAAGGGAGAAAGGAGGGGGTTAAGTGAAGAAGCAGTGACTCAGTTAAATAGTGCCATAAAGGATCTTTTTGTTCGATTTTAATTGGTCAAAATGGCAGGGACCTCGATGCAAGATTTACATTTCCTTTTCTCTGATTTTTGCAGATTTGAATGATTGACTTTGAAAATTTGTAGTAATTTGTACAAAAATCATAAAATAGTAAATGAGAGCTTTTAGGAATCCTTATGAACTTATCTATGCAGTAGATCTATAATATGGCATGTTTTAGTTTAAATATTTTTCTGTAAAAATAGATTTATGCAGTTAGGTTTTATTACTAATTGTGTCTTGTCTTTTTCATAACTGCAGTTGTTATGCTCAAATAAATGTGAAGTTTTTATGGAGTTCTACTAAGGTGATGGTTGATGTCCGGTAAAAATTTCAGGAGCTTAGGTTTGTTGGTTTAAGAGTTATAAAAATAACAAATGCCTATGTTGCTTTGCCCCTATTCTGAATAGGTCTGCATGATTGAATTAATTCGCTTAGTTAAGTTATGAATCATGACTTGATGAAAATATATGAGTTGTAGTAATTTTCTTAAGCTTTCCAAAAAGTTAAATATCATGATTTTTGGTTAAGTAGATCTTTAGTTATAGTTGCTTAAATCTCTGTGGCTGTTTCTGCCCAAACCCAGATAGGATTGCTTTTTTGGTACTGTGGGGACTTTTTAGTAGTAGAATTAGCTTTAAGTGTTTATAACAAAGTTGTTTATAATTTTCTAATATTTCTAAAATAGTCTGGAACCACATTTATTGTACATGTAGAACTCTAGTTATAGCTGTTTAAAGTGGTATGTCAGATTCTGTCCATGTTTTGGACAGAGATGCATTTATTAGGATTAATTGACCTTGTTAACTATAGAATCATCTTAATAGGAGAATAATAAAGTTGTAGGTAACTTTATAAGATTTTGAAAAAGTTATGATTCATGTTTGTTGGAGGTCTAGAGCTCCAGTTATGCTTCTCTGAAGTTGCTATCAGTTTTCTATACCACTGCTGTTGGGCTGCATGTGTAGTTTTGCTTGTGCAATTATTTTCGTGGTAGAAATGATGTTTGCTGTGATTGTAGTGAAGTACTAAAGTTGTATATAATTTCATAATATTGCTTGTGTTAAAATTTCATGACCATAGGCCTGATAATTTAGGAGCTATAGATTTTGTATGTTCATTGTCAGATTTTGCATGCTCTTTGTACAGGTCTGAATGATTGTGTTGTTTGACTTAGCTAAGCTCTGAATCATGTCTTGGAGATAATAGAATAAGTGTAGAGATTTTCATGTGCTTTCTAGATTGTTAAATATCACTCCTTTTGGTGGTCTAAATCTCCAGTTATAAGCTTTTGAAGTTGCATGGCAGAATCTGTCCAAGTCTGGACAGAGGTGCCCAATTGTGCTTGATTGAACTTGTTAATTGAGGAATCTCCTTGTAATGATAATAAACATGTTTTAGATAATTTAGTAAGATTTCTATAAAGTCTAGGATCACCTTATTTGGATTGTCTGGATCTCCAGTTATGAATAAAACAAGTGACTGATGTGCCGCTATCCAGATTTCTATACCTGTGCTAAGTGATTGCTTTAGCTTGCTCTTGTTTTGGCCAAACATGTTGGTTAGTTCTTGATCAATGCATGGGTGCAATATCTAAACTTAAGTTCACTTGTGTGCCATGCCTAATATGCTTGCTATCCCTCTATAATAGGTTGTGTGATGTTTAGTTAAAATAACTCTAGGTGCCTATGTCTTGCATGATCTTATGTTTGCCTTGAATGCTATTATGTGATGCATCTCATATTACTATTCTTCATATTCATACACTTGCATCTCATCTAGGTATGCTAGATGAACCACGTGAAGGGCGTGATGTTGGAGCCAAACCCGAAGACGATGTACGATGGACCTATCCTGAAGATGGAAGGACTAGACAAGTGCTAGGATGAGAGATACTCGCTAAGCAAGTGTCATCTAACAAACACTGACCTAGTGTTAGATTCCAGGCAAGCCCTGGAGCATTCTAAGTCTCCCAGAGTTTTACAAAATATTACTCGAGTCCTTTATGATTGATGCATTAGGTTATAAGAGTTGATTGGAACCACTTGATGCATATAATTTCCTTGTCCAGAAATATACCTTTTACCATGTGTAGGTCCAGGATCGAATATCTGCTTAGCCATCCTTAGACCGGTAGAAATCGGGTGATTTTCTGTCACCTACGAGATATCAGGTGGATACCTGAAAGCACGGTTGGCTATATTTGCTATCGTGGGAAAAGAACCATAGGGGTAATGTAAATCGAGGCCAGGTGGAGTCTATGCGTAGGTTGACTCATGTGATTCCGTCTGTGCCTGATTAAGGACCGTACCGTTGTTGGCACTTTTGATAAGATTGAACGCATGCCTATCACTTAGCTGGCTGGATAACTCATTCTGACCGCAAAGCCGAGTAGCTCAACTCAGGCCGGGTCCTGCTCTGTAAGAGTGCGCACTCTGGATGGTACTAAGGATGTGTGGGGAGCCAGACTGTGAGCCCAAGGGCAGGCTGGGCCTGAACGTCCTGGCAGTTGGTTGTCCCTGATTGTGCAGCACTGGGCATACCAGTGAAATGTGTACTTGAGTTGTACCAAAGGTGACCCGACGTGACCCCGACGGGGGAAGTGTGGGATTGTGTTAGGAATAAATTCCTAGCTGGTTGAAATCGATTCGAATTCGTCGTCTCTCTCAGATAGTGAGAAACTTGGCTAGCCCCAACATCGTAGTAATTGTATTATGGAATATGATGGTTCAGATAAACATGGAATTACTATACCTGCTATGGTTACTATTGTATGCTCTTAAAATGATATACCACATGTTTGGCACAGGATAGTTGCTAATCTAGAATGAATAGATATAATTAACTTGATGACCAAAGTATAATTGTATAATTGAGTTAATCAGTTTTTTATGCAAAATGTTGCCAAGCTACCTCCACTTATAAAGCCTTGCATACTCCTTGGAGTCAATTTATTTCTGGTTTATGACGGGTAAGTCTAGCTAAGTACATTCAAGTACTTAGGGTTTATCCCACCATGTTACAGGTGAAGTTCTTGGCCTACTAAAGATGGTGGCTAACCGCCGGTGGGCTCGGTGACTCTATATTATTTCTCATCTATATGCTTTTACCTGAGGATGTCACTTATGCTAGCAATGTATTTGGAACCTATATTAATGTAATCATTTGAAAGCTATGTTGTTTTCACTAATCGGTTTTGAAACCCCAACTTGTAATATTATTTGCGAACCCATTTGCAATATTATTTCCACTGCAAGTCTGCGTAGGTGATGTGTATTTGCTTAATCACACGATCTTGGTTGTGGATGTTGATTTACCGAGGTCCTTCATGACACTTGGCGGACTACTGGGTTTATATAAGTGAAAGTATGCAGCGTGTCAACGTGTTAGCGGGGACAGCCATACTTGATCTTATATAAATTGGGTGGTTCTGTCACATTGTGTCTCACATACTATAATTTGGTGGAGTGTCTGCGCTCTCCATCGGAGCGTCCGCCGAATTATAGAGCTTGATCTCTAAATAAACCTGAGAGCTCCGAGTTCTTTCTGGAGAGTCTGTCAATTAGCGTGGACCGTCCAATGAGGACTAAACCCCAGAAACACCTAAGTCCCTGAGTTAGTGAACTATCCGATAGTTACAATGGGTTATTCGAAGACTCTAATCGACTGCCCTATAGTGTTACACTCCAACACTTAATACATGTCATCATTTGCTAATCAAGTAATATCATTGCATGACATCTCATGACATTTACTTTATGCATTGTACTCATCAAGCAACATGTTTATTTGTTGCACCTTGCACTCATAGGAGTTGAACCACATAAGCTTCTCTCATCTCTATTGCATACTTCATATATGTCATGCATACAAACATATCTCATACATGTGCATACATATAGGTACTCAATATCAGAGAGACGCCAAGTGATGTTCCAACCTAGGGGAACCTCGCACTTCCAACATGCAGGCACCCCACTACTATGAACCCTATTTTATATACTTATTGTGTTCCATTATGAGTCATGCATCTCATATAGATTTGCCTAATCAACTTAATGATGCTTTACTAAGTTAGAACTACTCACTAATTGATTAGAGCCTTCCTTTAATCATCAGGATTGGTAGCGCTTAATTGCTTAATTGCTTAGACAATGGTAGAAGTCGAGTATGGGAAGGGAACTCATGCTTGCATGTGTAGGATGCTACACTGGGCTAATTAACCACTTGAAACTTGTGAGGGGATTAACTTGATCCATTGTATTCAAATATGACTAGGATAATTATAAATCCTTTCAGCAGGTCCCTCCCCATTCAAAAGAGAGTCCAAAACCTTTTCCAAACTCAATTCATTTCCAAAATGAATTGCAAACGATTTATCAATTAAAATGCTTGTGAAAAGATTTTGTTATTTAAAATCTTAATCTCCTCTAGTTTCAAAAGAGTCACTTTGAAAAGGTTGTGGAGACAACCAAATTTGCTTTGTGAAAGCTCTACCTTTCAAAAGAGAAACATTTTATTTTAGAAAACTGAAAACAAGTATCAAAACCTTTTGATTTGAATTCATTTCTAGAAATGCTTTGTTTTACTAGACAAAGGTTTTCCAAAAGACTTTGGTTTCCAAAACCTGCCTCAAAGGATCAACCCCAATTTGACTTATGAACATGATGATCAATTTGGTAATTCTTGCTCAAGCAAGGGGTAGGTCACTATGAGTGTAGGATCTCAGTTGATGTAGCTCAGTGGAGTAGTTAAGGACCATTCATTGGTCTATTAAGTCTGAGTAACCACCCATATAGACCACATGTTAAATTATGGGTGCGACAAGCCAAGTAACTAATTGCGACCATTTTGTTCGTGAGACTAGCAAGAAGGTGGCGCTGATTAGTTGGTGGAAGCACTTGGCACTAACCGAGCACCAAACGAACCTTTTGTGAACATCTTGGCCGGATTAGGGAAAGGTTGGAGATGTGAGGCAACCCTTACCTATCGCTCGGGTATGTTGGTTCATCCCGTTCTCCATGTGGGTACAGTTGTACCCTCTGCGCAAAGTGTTGAAAGCCCGAAGTCTTTTGGGATAGAACAAGTTGTTCCTACTTTTTAGACCCATGGTAGTAGTAATGATGAAACTTGATGATGATATGATTTATAAATATTGATCACCTTACTTCCATCATGAATCTTGTTGCTAAATAATTTAGTTATGAATCATGAGCATGTCATTTTAAGAAACGCCATTACTTTTCTACAAATGTGCAAATGCCTGATAATACCTTTGCATCCACCAAATATTATATGTTGGAATTAAGTCCTATGAGTACTGCAATGTACACACGGTGCTGTCATTAGGTTGATTTAGTAGGTAAAGGACATTGGTGGCCATCTCACCCCGTTGTTCGTGGCAAAGTGGGTGAATGGCAGGAGCCGTCCAAGCTATGGTGGCGACGCCCATGGCCAAGGCGACCACCCGTTATTAGAAAGAGTGTATATCATAGCATAGTGGTGTTGGTAAGAGTCTTTTGGTTCACACTACATTCAGTCCAATGTGGTATAATTAATTCATAATATCCATCAAGACTTGTAATATATGTCTTCTGCTTATTTATGTACTCCGATGATGAGATGTGATGTTTATTTGTGGAGTCTATCGTGGTATGATACTCAACCCGGGTCCTCAGTAGTGGTGATATGTTGCATCTCTAGAGGAGTCACTAATGTTGGTTTGCTTAAATTGAGATGGTCAAGTGAATGACACTCGATTTAGGTGAATTAACATGGCAGGGTCCTCACACTAGGGTTCTAAGGTTATGACCTAGAACAACAGGGAGGCATCATGACTATAATTTGGCTAAGTGCATGCAACATCGTGATGCTTTGGCTAGCGAGCGAGGTTCGAGCTCAAACCAAAACTGATGGGGACGGCCACAAAGTGACTACAGGAGTGCTCGACAAAAATGTCAAGGCATCGGTGTGTGTTGTGAATAGGTGTGTGCTCATGTGTAGTGGTGTCTGTGTGGTGGCTGGTTTGCCCCACATGCTGGTCATAGAAGGCGAGGTCCTTGACCTGGTGTGTGCCTTGGTCTGATGCACAGCGAGGTGGATGTCACCTGTGTGTGTGGGCTAGTGAGCAACATCACCCATTCTTGTGGTTTTATAGGTTAGGGAGGCCAGGGAGAGGCAAAAGCTTGGGCAACATCAAGGCTTGTAGCTGTGTATGTGGGTGTGCTCTTTTGACGTGAACTTGTGATTCACAGTTAGGGTGATGCAGGACTAGGCATGCTGTCAAGGAAGGCAAGGCAATGGCTTAGCCATTGGAAGGTGATGTAGACAACAAAGGCAACGCCTTGGGACCTTGGGTTTTGGTCTCACTGCTAGGCTTGACTTAGACTTGGAAGATGAGACTAGTCCTGCTTGCAGTGCTTGGCCACTGCCAGTTCATGGCGTGTGAGAGTGTATGGTCATACCAACATTGCTTTGGCTGATGCAAAACATGGCAACAACAACAACGAGTGGAAGGAAGGGTCGACCTAGACCATCAATTTAGCAAGAGTGACCAAGGTGTCACGGTTGGTCTCTTGAGATCCCAGTCATGACCATGGCTAGGCCATGGCATCCTTGGCGCATGCATGTTCATGGTGGCCACAACAGTGTGAGCAAGGTCTCGCACAAGCGACGAGTGGGTGCCGTTGGTCCCCTATGGTTGTGCAACGATTGTAATGCTAAGATGCTAGACCATGTGGTGAAAATAGATTCATGCTAGTGTCCTCCAAGGTGTGAGTGCCACGAGAGGACACCACAAGTGTGTCAATACATGCAACATGTCTATGAGCATCATTAACATGCGATTGATGAGGTCCCTACAGAAAACATAGTGTGAAGGCCCAACACATGGTGGGGTCATCGGCCTTGGGCTAGCAATAGGCAAGGGTTGGAAAGGTCTGTACTTGGGTTCATCACTGGTGGGCTTGTGGACTAGTAGGTCGCTTGACGCTGGGTAGGGCTCATTGCCAGGCAGCGTAGCTACGTTGTCATAGCCGCACATCGAGGTTCGGTTCAAGGCTTGTCATAGGCAAAGTAGGGGTTGGTCACGCTGTTTGAGTTGACTTCCATGGCTCCAGCATGATAGACATCTCTGCAAAGCCATGGCCATGGGCTCTTGCGGCTTGCAAAAGGGTGGTTGCGGCCAGCCAGCGGTTGCTACTACCGACCAAAAGTGGCTAGGCATGGTCATGCTAGGAGCAGCGAGGTAGCTGGGGCTCGGTGATGCCGTCTAGCATGAGGAGACAGTTGTCGTGGTGCAGCATGGTGGGGAACATAGTGAAGTCATGGTCCTAGGCTTGGAGGCGAGGTTCAAGGTGCTAGCTTGGGAGCAGGAGGAGCGGTACAGGCTTAGGGAGGCGGTAGAGATTGGTCTTCGGCTCGGTGTGCAGCAACAAAATGGTGATGAGTAGCTTTGGGTCAGAGAGGGTCAACGAGGATGATAGTAGGGCGAAGCTAGGACATGTCAAGGTCGAGACGAGGCAAGCTCGACACTTGTCACTATCGGCTATGGCGGTGGCCATAAGGCTCTAGGTTAGCATCGATGGTGGAGGCTTAGGTCGTGGTATAGGCCCAAGCAGAGGGCATTGGGGGTTTTGGCGAAGCACGACTGTGAGGGCGTTGATGGGGCAAGGCCTATGTAGAGGCACTCAGGGTTGGCGTTGCTGGGTCGGGTCTAGGTTGGTAGCGGCATGGTCCTCGACAAACCACACAACAGGGAGCGACCAAGGTAGACCTGGATGGGGCTAGTTATGGTGACTTGGGCATGGCATCAGGGAGGCTCGTCTAGCTAGGCGTGAGCAGCAGGCCGGCACGATGCGGCTATAGCGGCGAGGCTCCTACCGGTGTTGGCCTAGTTCTCTACGGAGAGGAGCAGGGTGAGGGAAGGAGGGTGGTGATAGCAGCTGGGGAATAGGGTGAGGTGATCGCTCCTATGACTTCTTATAGGGCATCGGGGTAGGGTTACAAGGCACGAACGATGGGATGCCTTGGCGTTTGTACCCTTGTCCATGCGGCGATCATCGGGGTGAGTGCTAGGGGAGCGTGCACGTAGTTAGGGCAGAGGCCCTAGTAGTGGTGGTTGGGAGCACCCGCTGCATAGGTTTCCTAGCTAGGGCATGGGACTAGTAGGCCTAGCTGGGCCATGGGTGAAGCAGCGTGGGCCTCTGGAGCAACAAGGCCTAGGGAAAAGGGGCTAGGGCAAGCTAGGCCAGGGAGATGGGTAGCTAGGCTTGGTGGGAGGTAGGGTTGGCTAGGCCAAGGGGGAGGGTGCTAGAGGGGCCTATGAGGCTACTGGGCTGAGGCCGACTGGTGGTGTGGGGAAGAGAGGAGGTGGGCTAGATGGGGTGCTTGGCTAGGTCCAAAGGAGATAGGGCAGTTTCCATTTTCTTCTAATGTAATGACCCAAGTTCAGTTACAACCTAGGCTCTCGATTTTGATCACCAATGAAGCTCCTAGATGAGGACCTAGAAGCATTTGGACATAGTAGAAACCACGAATACATTGCTTTCCTACCGCACAAGGCGACTCACAATCCAAAAGAGTAAAGCATCCGCAACGGTTAAACCTAGTCACTGAAACTTGTACCACATTAGGTTAAGATTGTTAGAGGTCAGGTTATTGAATGTTGGAACAAATTTAATTGGCCTCAGTGCCAAATCCCAAGAGTTTGTATCCATCTCTCAACCAACAAAGAATACGGATGGTTCGATGTCACATCGGACCATCCATCAGTACCAGAACTGCATGCAGTGAGTTGGGATTGAGCTATCCTCCACTCAACCCTAGGCCCCACATCATATGCATGAAATGGAAGATGGGATCATCAGCTGAAGCAATTCCCAACTCAACCCATTCCACCATTTCTCACCTTCCTCTCTCTCTAAAAGAGCAAGAACAAGGAAGAACTAGAGAGAAAATGGAGATTAGAGATGAAGGTGGAACATGGAGTGAAGACATGCAATCCAAGATCATCATATCATCAAGCTCAACTCATCCTCATCTCATGATCATGGTTCACTCATGAGCTCCCATCTCATTTAGTTGAAAATTTCTCTCAAACCCTAATCTCAATCTTTCATGCATGTCTAGATAATGGAGTGTGATGACATCTCATTCATCACAAAGGTAAGATCAAGGCCCTATGCATGAACAATCACAAGGAATCCCTCTCATTGTCATTCTCAAGCATTTCTATGGATTCTTGCAAGGATTTTGATATTTATCTTCAAGGATGGAAAGCAAGGTGTGCTCAATCTCTTATCATGGATTATACCCTCTTGTGATTATCAATATTGGAGTTAAGTTCCTTTTGCTCAATCTCAAGCCTTAATCTCAAGTGGTTCATGGGAAGAGATAGAACTCAAATCACTAGATGCACTAGTTAGCCAAAACCCAAAACCTATCTAGCTCTAGCCTAGCATATCCCTAGAGTCATCCTAGAAGTTTGGTGCACATGCATAGATCTCTACTACACCAAATTAGGAATCTAACCAACCCAAAACCTAGAGCATTGGTTCTGTTGCCCAACTCACGGAGTGTCCGCCAAGTGAGGCAGAGCATCCGATAAGCCTTCCCAATTTAGTAAACTTCCCTACAGAAACACCCATACCCTTCCTGAGTGTGAATAGCGGAGTGTCCAACCAATTATTGGAGCATCCGCTGAATTATAACAAATAGTCACCTAGTAACCCAAGAGTACTCAGTTCATACTAGAGCATCCATCAGTCGGTCAGACCATCCGATGTTGCCAGTGAACCCTAAAAGTGACTAAGTCCTAAGTCTGCCAGATTACCCATGACCTCCACGGAGTGTCTGTCAACCTGAACAGAGCCAACCTAGGGATAACCCACCTCGGCATCCAACATAGCGGAGTGTCCATCATTAAGAATGGAGTGGCTGCCATCCCACAGAGAGTTTGAATATTGTTTAGCAAGCTTACCCGAGAGGTCAACAACACCAGTTTAGACCCTTTACCAAATAGCATAATAGTAGAGCCACAGTAGATGTCCCTACCCAAGTTCCCAGTATTGACCTATGCACCCATATCCTTTCTCATTTATCTCGGTCGTTGATGTATCTCCTAAGTCGCGTCTCTCCTATTCTTTTAGGAATGCCTCAAGTAAAGATTGTGTACTTATACAAGTCACCATAGTCAGCTTTGAGAGTAAGAACGACAGCAAATCAAGCAGGCACCCCACTACTATGAACCCTATTTTGGATACTTATCGAGTTTGATTATGAGTTATGCATTACATGTAGTTTTGGTTAGTAAACTTGTTCACTCTACACTTAGAGTCACTCTTTGATCTAGTAGAAGTCTCTCATCTAAACAATGGGAATGGAAACGCTTAATTGCTTATTGCTTAGCTACTTAGCTATGCTAGAAGTCGAGCATGAGAAGAGAACTAAAACTCATGCGTGTAGGATGCTACACTTGGATAATTAATAACTAAAACTAATGGGGGTACAACTTGACTTACCTTCCTAATCTGGCTAAGACACAGTATCACTGAAGGTTATAAACTTGGATACCACCTTGATAACTTCGCTCATGCGAGGGGTAGGTCATTGTGAGTGTGGGATCTCAAGCGACATAGCTCATAGAGCAGATAAGGACCGTTTATTTGGATACGTGAGTCTAAGTAACCACCCATACCGACCACATGTCACGGATGGGGCCGACAAGCCAAGTAAATAATTGCGATCGGTTTATCTGTGAAACCTACAAGGGGGTGGTGTCGATCGGGAATGTCCGGGACATTGACCGAGCACCAGTCGAACCTTTCATCGGACACTCGAGCTGGATTAGGGAAAGGTTGGAGAATGTGAGGCAACCCTTACTACTAGACCCAATGTATGGTGGTTAGTCCTATTTTCCGTGTGGGTATAGTTGTACACCACTACTAGAGTTTTGAAAGCCTGAAGTCCTTCAAGACTGTAACCATTCAGTTGTTCCTACTTTCTATACCCATGGAAGCGTAATTGATGGAACATGAGTACCTTGACTTATATACATACTATGCGAATACTCTTGTTCTAGTGATATAACATAGCATGTCATACTTTTAATAAACATCGATGCTTTCTACAAATGTACAAATGCCTGATACTTACCTTGCATCCACCAAATATCTATGTGTTGGAATTAAGTCCTACGAGTCTGCAATGTAATCATGGTGAAGCGGTTAAGTTGTTTTGTAGGTAGCAAGACATTCCTCGAGACTAGCTCCAATGAGTGCAGCAGTTAGCAGACCTTGGAACAGGTGTTCCCCAAGATGAGCTGCGTGTAATCCGATGAGTAAAATAGTGAATTGAGGTGTAACCTAGATTGAAGGTAGTAGTTAAATGGAGAGTTAGTGTTAATAGTAGTTTCTTGTCTAGAATATATTTTATGGTCAATGATGATGTTTCAGCCACATGTTGGAGACTCAAGTGTGTAACCGATCTGTAACACCCATGGTGTTACAGACTTAGGTTAGCACTAAGGTTAAGGCCTAATAAACCCTAGCATATACATTTTCTAGGATTTTAAAAATAAATTCCCACATGAAATGGTAAGGTGAACCTGGTGTTACTTACTTTTGTGAATAAAAGAATAAAATAAGTGTTGCTAATCAATATTTCTTTGGTAGTTAAAAGCTTTTAAATAATCTTGGGAACAAAAGTTGTTTAGGGTTTGTTATGGAAAAGTATGAAGAAAGTACTTGAAATGCATGATAGTAATTCTAGCAAATAAATAGTGAGTGGCTTGTCCTATTTGATTAAGCATGAAAAACAATTTTATAAACAAAAATAAAATATAACTTGTATTTAGTACTTAAATAAAATTTGAAGTACAAGTTTGGTAGATCAAAATGCAACTTTTGTTTTGGTGAATAGATGTTGTTCAATAGTATTTTTGATAGCTTGAGAATTGAATGTGGAATTCAATTTTAGCTTCTAGAACTAAAATGACCTAAGTCTGAAAACCTAATGACGATGCCGTTTCGGCATTTAATTTTTGATTAAATTTCTTAAACACTAGATCCATGTTTTTATACTGTTGGTTGCACCATAACGAGTACCTTAACATGGTGTAGTTCATGGACCAGTTTAGTTTTGCAGTTGGCATTGCAAAACTTGCCGAAGCTTCGTTTAAACGAGTTGTAGAACATTTGTTAGCGCTCTAGTTGATGAACCGGCGTTCAGCGTGACGAACTCATGTTGGCATCCTTTTATCTCCCTCTCTGGTTGCTCTCTGGTTGTGATGATTGCTTTGCTAGGTCACTGTTAGTATCAGCTTTAGGTTAGTGGAATTAGTTGAACCCCGGTCGTGTTGATCAGTAGCCTTTGCTTTGCTTTAAAATGCGTGCACGACACCGATGGTAGTCGTTTGGCCTGAGTCTATGGTCATCGTGTGTGTGCTGGTCTGCTGGCGCTGAGCCCAAGCCATGGCCAGCCTGTTGCCATTGGCCTAGCTCGCACAATCGGTTAGTGATACGCGATGTCCCTGGCCCTAGTGTGGGCTAGTCTTGGCTGCCTGTGACCTGGCTCTCGCTGTTGCTCATTGTGCACGCTACACTTGAGTGGCTAGCTGCTGTGTCACGTGCAGGGGAGTGCTGTGGTTGTGGCTGCCCTCGCTTGGCCACCATGGCACTCGCTTCACCCTCCAACTCACCTACTACAGTTGAGCCTCCGGACATGCGCCACTACCCGCCATGTTTGGGTCAACTGGCCTCAGTCATAGTGGCAATGGTGATGCCTCTCTACCTCGCGTTGTCTCGCTAGCTGATGCCGGTGAGCCTCGCTCAGGTCCTACCACTACATTCCAAGCATTTCACACCAAGCCTCCATGTCTCATCATCTATTGCACATGTGCTTGTGCTGCCACCATCATTCGGAGTAGCCCCATCTTAACCTACTCAGGCTTGCTCATGTGCCCTCTCCACGACTGCACCATGTACGGGACCACCACTCCTTATTCTCTCCTAGCATCAGTGAGGTTCACCACATAATTCCTTGCTCCAGTGGGTAGCTTAGGAACTCGGCTAGCCATCTCTTTCGCCTCAAGCCCGGTAGAGCACTATCGACCGACAATTTGGCATTTTGCTTGCCACCGGTCATGTGCGCTGCCAAGCCGTAGGTCTAGGGGTAAGGCCCATAGGGTTGATAGCAGTTCAATTGCTTATAACCCCAAACTCACCTTGACTCCCTCTATCCAGTGCTCATGCTATTTTGGCTAGGGTACTCATCGGTAGTTTGGTGACGCATCGGTGTTCGCCTTGGAGAATCAACGCCAGGCTTGCGCGCACGTGGCCAGGTCATCTTTACCCTCCTCTGCTTCAATAGTCACCTCAGCATGAACCGTGGTGAGCCTTTGATGCTTCTCTATCATCTCTACTCTCTGATTAGTGCCCTAGGTCATTGGAACGGCCATGCTGTCGCACGATTCGGCCCGATGTCGAGGATAGACTTCGGTAGTGCATCATCGAGTTTCCTTCCGCTTTGCCTCGTTGCGCGTTGGCCTGTAGGTCCTCATCGGCTGGTTAGATATGCTGATTAGGCCCTTAGTTGGCCAGCTTAGCCATACAGTGCAGACCAAGGCCGTACCGATGAGTGCGGTGGCATCGGGGACCATCCCATTGTGAAGACGGGATAGTTCGGGGGCTAGGGTTGCAAAACCACTATCGGTAGGAATAGTGTGCATAGTAGTCGTATTAATATCTCGAGGGTTTTTCTGCAAAAACTGCCATGGTGCGTGGGTCTCCCGGTTTGGGCCATTGCTAGTCCATCGCGCCGCGCGTGAGGCTGCTCCCCACGCTCGGCTACCGGGCCAGAATTGGTTGCCGCTGGCCCTTTTCCTTTCTCTAAGCATTTTCTAATTTAGTTTCTAAGGCAAACTTGTAAATTCAATATAAACTTGTGTAGTTGGTCAAAAATTATGAAACTAATTTGGTTAGGTTCTTAAAATTGTGATCTACCTATTAATGTATCTTGTTCATATAGTTTCATAGTATTTTTAGGAGTTGTCTAATTGAATTGAGATGCTTAATATTGTTAAGATATAAACTTGTAGGAATTTTTGTAATAAATTGGTAATAGTGTTAGCTCTAAAAATTTCATAGTAAATTCTTAATATTATTAGGTGCTCACTGTAATTTTTGTAGCTCCATAATAAGTGGCTTGCTAAGATAGCTAAGGAACCCTAGTTCGAATATATATATATATATCTTAAATCAATGAAATAAAGAAACACCTTGAAAGTATAAAGCTAAAACACATGTTGGGAAATAACACCTTATTTGACAACATGGATACGTGGCCTAGTATGTTAGTCATTAGAGCTAGTTCGTTAGCGTGAGAGGCGTAAACGTATTTTAAGAGTTGCGGTTGTTGTTGGTTAATTACGTGTTTGTGTTGCATCCATGTATATCATAATAGGAATAATGATAGATCAGTGGAGTCGACCGAAGTAGCAGAAAAGATGGTGCCTTGATGATCGTGTCACCATGATGGAGTGCTAACTTTTGGTTATATCTTACCCAGGCAAGCCTCGGTTCATAACCCCTATTATTCTGCACTTTTATTCTATGCTTGTGCATTAAGTTTAAAGGAGTTGAATGAAGTCCACTTGCATATATATATCCTTATCCAATGAGTCCTACTAGTATGCCAGAATCGTGTAGACTTACTATGCTATAGGACCCGGTAGGAGTCGAGTGATTACAGTGTCACTCGTGAGAGATAGGAGAAGATATCATTGTTACTATTATCATACTACCATCACATGGAATATATATATGGACAATAATTGGAGACCGGGCGGGACTGTATATGGACTTGGTTAGGCAATCGAGCAAGGCTCTAGGTTGCATTTGTTCTGCCTATGTCGGTTGAGGACCGTCTGTTGCTGTGGATGGTAGTCAGGTCATAGACTTATTATCCTGAGCACATACTTGCTTATGGGTAGGGATGAAAATGGTACGGATATTTTCCGACCGTATTCGAAACCGAATCCATTTAGAGGGGTTGAGATCTATCCGTATTCGAGTCTGAATATCCAACATCCGATACCATATCCGTATCCGAATACTCAAATCGCATATTTATGATGTCGATATCCAATCGTATCCTATCCGACATAGTTGACACTATCCGTATTCAAATCTGAATCCAGACAGAAATATGAAAACAAATGTAATATCGGTGATATCCATCCATATCCAATCCATTTTCATCCCTACTTATGGGAGTGAAAAGGCTCATTCCACTCTTGTCGTGGGTTTCGGCTCTTTCCTGACCATCTGATTGGAGGCAGGGAAAGGTGGAGGTCTAAGCACCACACTGAGACTAGGTCTAAAGTGTGGGGGCTTGGAGTCCAAGTTTTGACAGGGACCTAGACCCCTCGACAGGAGTGAAATGGGTTGGTCTCGTTTGTGCCTAGGGTACAAGCGAGGCGTGTTTTTAGGGTATCCAGCTAGGATACATTGATTCGTGAATCATCATTTCTATGAATGGTATCCGACTTGGCTATGCTCTAGCACCATAGTAAGAACTAGAATATGAGAAATGGTAAAATGGTTCTGATTGCTTACCACATGCTTGAAAGTAGGTTAGGTGCTTACATAGAATGATTAGCTAATTAACTAAAAATAACTGCTAAAAACTTGGAACATAAGGATGCAACATTAGTAATGCTTCCTAGCAAATGCAATAAACCAGCAAGCCAAATAAGCCTTGCATATTCTTAGAGTCTTTTATTTTTCTCCTGTTAGGTAAGTCTTGCTGAGTACTGAAAGGATCGAGATGCCCAAGAGGGGGGGGGGGTGAATTGGGCTAATTCTAAATTTCTTTGCAATAATTAAATCCTATGGTTAGCCCAATTAACCCTTTGTGCCTAGAAAGTGTTTCTAATTGTTCTACCGCACAAAAGACTTGCAACCTAAGTTCCAATCCTACTCTAGCATGGCAATTCTAAGAATGTAAAGACATGAATTGAATTGCTCAAAGTAAATGCTCAAAGTAAATAGAGAGGGAGGAACGCGGTGATGTTTTGTGGATGTATCGGAGAGTCACCACTCCCCACTAGTCCTCGTTGGAGCACCTGTACAAGGGTGTGGCTCTCCCTTGATCCGTGCAAGGATCAAGTGCTCTCTATGGGTTGATTCTTTGACACTCTGTTGCGGTGAATCACCCACAACCGCTCACAACATGAGTTGGGTCACCCACAAGCTCCATCGGGTGATCACCAAACTCCCAATCACCACCAAGCCATCTAGGTGATGGCGATCACCAAGAGTAACAAGCATGAACTCTCACTTGACCACGACAAGCCTAATGAGAAGGTGGATGCACACTTTGCTACTCTTGATCTTCACTAATGAGGGCTCTCTTTGGTATTCTCAAATCTCAATCACCTCACTAGGACCTTGCTCTTCTTAGCACTCTCTAAGGTGTTTCTCAGCTATTGGAATGAGCAAAAGTGCCCCCACACACGAGCAAAGGTGTATTTATAACACCGGCTGAAAAACGAACTGTTATGTGCCTCTACGGGCTGACCGGATGCTCTGGTCATGTTGACCAGACGCACCGGTCAGTATACCCCGAGCTCTAGTGGTTATGAGTTGATCGGACACTAGCAGCATCCGATCAACACTGACTGGATGCGTCTGGTCAAATTTTCCCTTCACTAGAACCTTACTGATGTCGACCGGATGCTGGACCTCCAGAGTCTGGTCACTTGCTGAGCAGCGTCCGGTCAGCAACCAGAACCTGATCAGCATCTAGTCATCATTGACCGAATGAGTCTGATCAAGATTCTCCCTCTTTGGGACCTTACTAGAGTCAACTGGATGCTGGCCCTCAGCTTCCGATACCATGGCCTCAGTAGTGTCCGGTCATTTCCAGATGATTTCACCCTTGGTTAAATGAACTGACCGGACTCTGAGCTAGCGTCTGGTCACACCGGAGCCAGCGTCCGATCAGTATTTGACCCTCCATTCACTTCCAACTCTCGAAAATATGTGAATGAAGTTTGCTCCATAGGATCAAAGGGCTGTTGTGGAGCTACCTAGTGCTAGTTTTAACAAGTGTGCACCACACCTAACTCACTAGTCTCACCTAGGTCAGGTTACCCATTCATACCCCCCTTAATAGTATGGCAAAAGGAAAAACAAAGTCCTAAACTACTCTAAGTGTCTCTCCAACTCCAATTGACACTTAGAACTAGTCCATCCTTAACCTTGTCGTTCATCCTTTGAAAGCCAAAATGATTTCTATCATAGGGCATGACAACCATGATTGCCCAATCGATCTCCATTACCATGACCTAACTCAATTGTTTCTGCAAAACACACATTAGTCACTAGTAATCACATATTGTCATTAATCACCGAAACCCAACTAGAGGCCTAGATGCTTTCAATCTCCCCCTTTTTGGTGATTGATGACAATACTACCTCGAGTATGTGAAAGAGATGAGGTTTTAACATGCTTGGTTCATATAAGCTTTTGGCAATAAGAACAAAAGTGTTAGACAAGCTTATATGACCCAAGCCATCATGATGTACTCAAAAGATATGAAATAAGCATGAGTACAAATAATAAAGCTCAATTGCATCGGAGTAAGATGCGGAAAGCAAGGGCAAATGAGCAAAGCACAAGTGATATGACATATAAAGAATTCAAAGTAGAGAGAACACATGTCATATATCATGATCATGTAGATATCACTGTCACATAAATATAGTAAACATGAATGCATAATGTATCTCACACATAAAAACTCCAAATGTAAGTAGATAAGCTAATATAATAACTAAGCTCCCCCTAGATAAGTAGCTCCCCCTAAGCCTAACATACTTGAACCCTCTCCCCCTTTGGCGTAAAACACCAAAACCTACAGGTCGGTCGGTGGGGTTGCAGCGAATGAGCCAGTCGTTGAGGTACGAGGAGCGAGGTGGAACTAGGTGCCATCATTGTCTGATCCTGAGCTCTAGGCTATCTGACCCTCTGAAGCTAGAAGTGATGCTGAAGCAATCTAGGTCAGATTAGGAACTGGTGCTGCTGTAGGCTGAGTTGTTATAACTGAAGTAGCTGGCTCTGATGATGCCACTAAGGAGGGGAGCATCTCTATCATCACTGTGATAGGTGTAGCTATAGAAGGACCTAGAGCATGCAGGTATGGAGGACTGGGCTACCCTGTCAACTCACTGAAGGAGGCTCCAAGACTCTTGGAGACTAAAGTGTCTAGCTCAAGAAGTGATGACATCTATGTCGGTGTGAAGCATGTCTGGAGTGGTGTCAACTGTGGGGCTACCACTGGCGAAGCGAACCACTAGGACACCTACTCTGTCGGTGAAGCATATTGTGCTGGTGGCTACCCCTGACTCTAAAGCCCACTAGGTTGTAACGCTGGAGTCATCGAAGTGGTAGCAGGCTGACCAAGCTGGGGCGAAGCCTATGGTGGTGGGGCCCCAATCGCCTGCACTACATGCTGCATGAACCCGAGAAGCTGCTGTAGCATGAGTATCTGCTGCTGATGCATAGCTTGCTGCTATTGCTATAGTGCCTAGGTCTACTGCTAAATAACAAGCTGCTGGCGCTGGAACTCATCCTGCCGAGTCTAGAACTGAGCAAGTGTAGCAGCTGTCTCCTAAGCCTGTCCGGCCTAGTCCAGCCTCATCTGCTCAAGTATAGCAAGAAGAGCGGGGTTAGTCTACAAGGTAGGTGGCGTTGAACTAGAGCTACTGGCCTCAGCATCATGTCATCGTGGAGGCATCTATGGAATGGGTTGGTAATCATCATCAGAACTATCACTAGGCTCGCTAGTGACCAACCCCTCCTACTAAGGAAGCTCCTCCTCCTCTATAGCTACAATACCCCTGATGATATCATCTTGCTGGACTATAGTCTCTGGCATCTCTGGATGATGGTGCGGCTGACTTGGTACCTATGGTGTACTGTGGCGGATCATCTAAGATAGGTTATAAGCAGGGAACTCTATTGTGGCACCACTGTACTCAATAATCATCTTAGGCGACTTAATAGAAATAGCTCTATGGATAAGAAATGTGACCCAGTGAGCATAGGGTAGCTGCCTGTGACCTCTGAAGCCCTCAGCTATAGTGTCCTCCATCTCTGATAGAAGGAGATCCCTAGATGTCAAAGACTGTCGGCTGCATGAGAGAGTTGAGAAGCCATAGCTGAATCCAAGTCAATCCCTCTCCGTATCCCATCCTCAGAAGTAAAGTCCTCATAATAGCCTCAAGCACTTGAGCAGTGGGCGTGAGATCACTGGGGTCCCTCCTCGATCCCTCACCAAAAGGCTTAGTGAAGCAGTGACGTACCAAGTCTATAGGGGGTACCATGCCACCATGAGGGTGCCTGGGGGGTGCAGTCTATCCATAGCACACCTCATGGAGCCTGATTGGCTGCTCCTAAAGCCTGAGAATCAACCTAACCCTGGTGCTTGTCAACCGATAGTCTCTACCACCAAATGCAAAGTGAATAAACCTGTGGTGGGGGTCAATCCAGAGAGATGCATAGAACTGATGAACCTAAGATGGAACATATAATCTAGTCCATCTAATCAAATCTATCAGCCCCAGCAGATATGCAAGATAGGGGCAAATGTGCTCTCTAGCTGCTGCAACAATAGACTCTATGTTGCATACTCTCTATGGTCTGAAGACTGCTCCACTGTTTAGATAAGCATTATAGAAATTCTCCTATAGGGGTGTATAGAATCTCTCTAATGCTCTCTCATCCCTCCTGGGTGGAAACCATACCTCAAAGTCAATAAACCTCAGCTGCTGCACCTACTTGGCCGTGGCGGCCCTCAGGTCAAGGTGGGTTAAAGGAGGTGGACCTTGTGGTCGAGGAGGTGGATGAGAACCCCTGCGTTGAGTGACTGGCCTTGATGAAACTAGGACACGAGTATGACCAAAGTGGTGTAACTGTGGCTGTGGTGCCAGCTCTATCTCCTTGGCTTGCTGAACCTGCTCACCCTCCTGAGACTGCTATGTCGGCTATGGCTCCTGAGTCTATTGAGCTAGCTAAGGCTCCTGAGTCTACTAAGCTGGCTAAGGCTACTGCTGTGGCTCCCCCTGAGGCTAAACCTCATCAATGGCAACACGCCATCCTCCAATCATGAGGGTCCTAGCTAGACCACCATGAAGACGCTCAACTCGCTGAAGTGTAGCCATCGCCTCTGTTGAAAGCGGATCAGCAATCCAGACTCCACTACGAGTGCCTCCTCTCTCAGCATGCTTTGTGGCCTCTGCAACTATGGCGGCTCTCGCTGTATCTACATCTGGATACTTGCGCTTTCTGACTGCCAGCTTCTTGGTCGCCTTGCCTTTAGGTTCTATAGGCTGGCGAGGCAAGGGCCTCGGATCCTCATCATCGGGACCACCTCCGACATTCTTCATATGAGCCATCTAAAAGATCAGAGAAGAATCAACTGCCCCTAACAAAGAACAACTGACACTTTCGAGGCTTGGCCTCGTTCCATACTCGAAGCTTGGCCCTGAGTTGACTGACGACTGCCATTGACACCTCAACAGAATCAACTCATTGCACAATGGAATAGAAAGGATATATAAATAAATACAATATATCTAAAGATGCAAAACCCTAGGAAACAAACAACTTAGATACGAAATTAAAACATAGGGCTTGCTACCTGTCGAACCGGTGAAACGGTGAGAGGAGGAATAGATTGGGGGACATTGAATCGGCTAGGGTGCTGGTCGGTGAGGATTAGCAATGCACGGTGAATCAATGGCCAAGAGTTGCAGTAGCTAGGGCACTAGAACAGGGGCTCGGCGGCGGTGTTAGGGTTGTGTGGTAGTGGCAAGTAGAGAGGCATGGTAGGCAGCGGTGAGGCACACGACGACTCTGGCTCGGCATGGGGACAGCTGTAGATGGCGGCGCTAGAAGCAGCGGGCGGCGACGGCACATGGTCGAGTTATGGTGGCGTGTGATCGAGCTATGGCAGCATGCGGGCAATAGAGAGGCGACAGCGGCGCATAGGCAAGCGGCGGCGTGTAGAGCTATGGCAGCGTGGAGCTCGGGCGGCGTGGAGGAAGGAGCGTGACTACGGCGGTGGATCCGGCGAATTGTGGCTATGTCGACTCAGCGGCACGGGGAAGACGGCGGATAGGTTAAGGTATGCCGTGCATGTGGATTATATGGGGTCCCCTAGCGGATCAGAAAAAGAAATGGGAAAAGAGACCTGATGCCGCATGATTTCTACTGACCGGATGCTTCGGTGGCAGTGACCGGACGCTGCCACCCAGCGTCCAAATCCTCTGGAATCACAACTGGATGTGTCTGGTGGACACCAACCAGATGCAGCCAAAGTCTGGTCACCTAGCCTTGATGTCCTCATGATCGACCAAACGCTGAAGCTCCTTCTGACCGAACGCTGGAAAAACACTGTTTCAGCGTCCGGTCACTCCTGCTCGGTAGCTGTTCACCTCCTATGAACTGACCGGATGCTGGACATCAGAGTCCGGTGCAGCGTCCGGTCACTCCTTTAGCAAATCTTCAAAGTCCTTCACGCTGCCTATTCCCAATCAAGTCCCAACATGAATAAGATCCAAATAAACACCAATTGGGACTGATGTGAGTGACATCTCTCAAACCCATAAATTTTTCAAAATATTTTGCCTTAGGCTATAATTCTTTTTAAGAAATTAGGCAATAAGAGGGCAATTTGAAGACAAACGACAAACAACAATCATGCATATGCAATGCAATACATGAAAGTAAATCTAGTTGCTTGTCAAGTTTGATCCAAGGTTAAGCTTCTTCACACGCTTTTTGGTGGTTATCTTAACCATGTTAGACAAGCCCTATATGCATTATAAAGCATTAAACATGTTGTATATTACAATGCAATGCAAGGGACAACACAAGCTCAATTTTTAGTGAAGTTACTAAAATCAAGTACATTAAGTTCATTCTACAATCTACAAAATGTTGCCTCATCTAGCGGTTTATTGAAGATATCCGCCAATTGATCCTCGGTCCTTACACCTTCTAGTGATATATCATTTTTAGCAACATGATCTCTAAGAAAGTGATGGCGAATATCTATGTGCTTGGTGCGAGAGTGTTGAACTGGATTATTTGCAAGTTTTACCACACTTTCATTGTCGCACAAAAGAGGTACTTTATCTAGAACTACACCATAGTCTAGCAAAGTTTGTTTCATGTAAAGTATTTGTGCACAACAAGCACCCGCGACAATGTATTCCGCTTCGGCGATGGACAAAGCCACACTATTTTGTTTCTTGGAGGACCAAGACACAAGTGATCTACCAAGCAAATGGCACCCTCCGGATGTGCTTTTTCTATCAACTTTGCACCCGGCATAATTCAAATCGGAATAGCCAATTAATTCAAATCTAGCTCCTTTGGGATACCAAAGGCCAATGCTTGGTGTGTGCTTAAGATACCTAAGGATTATTTTTACGGCAATTAAATGAGTTTCCTTAGGATTAGCTTGAAACCTAGCACACATACACACACTAAACATGATGTCGGGCCCAGATGCGGTCAAATATAACAAGCTACCAATCATAGAGCAGTAGAGAGTTTGATCAACTGGGTTACCTCCCTCAACTAGGTTGAGATGTCCATTGGTTGGCATTGGAGTCTTGATTGTCTTACATTCATCTATCTTGAATCTCTTGAGAAGATCATTAATATATTTCTCTTGAGAGATGAAAATCCCTTCTCTCATTTGCTTGACTTGAAAACCAAGAAAGAATGTAAGCTCTCCAATCATTGACATCTCGAACTCCTTTGACATCAATTCACCAAATTCTTTACATGAATCTTTATTTGATGATCCAAAGATGATATCATCAACATACACTTGACAAATAAAGATATGCCCATCAAGCTTCTTGGTGAATAGTGTGGTATCGACCTTCCCAATGGTGAAGCCCTTCTCAATAAGGAAGTCCCGAAGGCGCTCATACCAAGCTCTTGGAGCTTGCTTAAGCCCATATAATGCCTTGGACAACCTATAAACATGATTAGGATATCTATGGTCTTCAAACCCGGGAGGTTGATCAACATAGACTAGTTCATTTATAAAGCCATTTAAAATGCACTTTTCACATCCATTTGATAAAGTTTAATTTCATGATGTGATGCATATGCAAGGAGGATACGGATGGCTTCTAATCTAGCAACTGGGGAAAAGGTCTCTCCAAAATCCAAACCTTCAACTTGAGAGAACCCCTTTGCAACTAGTCTTGCCTTGTTCCTCACAACAACACCTTGATCATCTTTCTTGTTTCGGAACACCCACTTTGTTCCAATGACTCTTGCACCTTTTGGCCACTCTTCAAGTGTCCAAACTTCATTGTGGGTGAAGTTGTTCAACTCTTCATGCATGGCATTTATCCAATCCAGATGTTGAAGAGCTTCTTCTATCTTAGTAGGCTCAAAGCAAGAGACAAAAGAGTGATGAGCAATAAATGAAGTAAGTTTTTGAGATTGAGTCATTACACCCTTTGATGGACTCCCTATGATGAGATCTTGTGGATGATCTTGAAGTAGTGGTGTGTCACAGAACCGACCAATTTATAAGCGCACAAGTACAAAAAATAATCGCCGAAACGATCAAATTCTCGCACTTGAGCCCATATAAACCTGGTAGTCAACTGAAACCATAAAGGATTTCAAACCAACTTGCATACAACCAAGATCACAGTAATTCAACATAACATATCATACATTACAACATTTCACAGATGGTTGCAAATAGGTTACAACACCTTAGAGTCATCATTATTCCAAAATAGGTCTTGTAAAGTATGCGGAAGCAAATAGTTTAACTTACACACCCGAGTTCAAATACAAATACTGGTTTGCTGATCACAACCCACAAAAGCACTCAGATAAGAGAAACAGAGATCGTGCCCATGATCTAGTCTTCGTCACCCGCCAGGTGGAGACAATACTTACAGAAGCCCTGATATAGAAGGTCATCTGCAACAAGAGGGAATAAACCCTAAGTACGAGAATGTACTCAGCTAGACTTACCCATCAGAAACCAAAACAAATGACACCAAGGATCATGCATAGATTCATTTAGTGGATCCGGCTGACACTTTCTTTTTGCGGAAAAGCATAAGTAATAATGATCAACTCTTCACTTGAGCTAGCAGTGACTTTTAACCATTAACCTGTCATCTATATTAGCACCTGTACTAAGCAACCATTTAATTAAGATGCAAACATTAATAACCATAGTAGGTATAAATCATGGCAACATTATCATCATCATCATCCATTTAACCATATCGTTAAATTAATTGAATCTATGTTGCCGTTGCTTAGTCAAGTTCTCACTATCCGAGAGAGACAGTGATTCAAATTGATTCCTATCCAGCTGGAGGGGTATTCCTAACACAAACCTTGCTTCCCCCATCAGGGTCGCAAACAAGTCACCTTTGGTACAATTCAGGAGTCACGAGTCTGATCAGTGTCGCAAAATCAGAGAACCACTCTGCCATGAGTGCTCGGTGACTTAACCCGCCCTTGGGCTTACACTAATGGCTCCCCGCACATCCTTACTTCCATCCAGATTGAGGACCCCTGCTCGTGTCCCTAGCCTGAATCGAGCTACTAGGCTTCGCGGTCGAAATGACTTATCCAGCCAGCTAAGTGTTAGGCTGCGTTCAACATGACATAAGGACGTACAACATATCAGTCCTTAAACGACACAGATAGAGTCACTATGTCCAAACCAACACAAGACTCTGCCCGGTCTTACTTCATTATTAACATGGTTCTTTTCCACGATAGCAAATATAGCTAACCGTGATCCACCTCATCCTAAAGCTCGCAGGTGATAGGAAATCACCTGACTTCTACCGCACTAAGCATGGCTAAGCATTTAACCTGTTCCTGAACTTAAATAGGATTCCAGTGCGATATCTAGACAAGGATGGATATATAATGCAACAATTGGTTCCAACCAATTCCTATACTTAATGCATCATCAACGAATAAAAGATACTCAAGGTATTTGTAAAAACATGGGAGACTTAATATGCTCCAGGGCTTGCCTTTTAGGAAAGAGGACGGTTGGTGGTCAGGGCACTCGGGCAATTCCTCCTCGGTGGCTGCTTCGTTGATTTCCTGCACCTCGGGCTCCTCCTCCTGGTTGGGTCCCTCTAACTCCAGCAGCGTCACTCCCTTCAGCACACCTATTGCATAAATGCACAAGATAAATATCATGGATGCACATGAACGAAGTTAGGGATGCTCGGTGAATGCACATGCTTACTGCAGTCCACATTTTCCGACTTAGGCTCTATTCGAATCACTTTACTTACCAAGTTTATACAATCTAATGTACAATTGCTCATCTTCAGTTAAGGACCTAGCACCTGCACCTAAGCATGTTCTCAAGTTAGGCTATCACCTAAACAATCAACAAGAATATTGCAACAAAGCATGCACACAAACATTCATATTTCAGCGAAATAGAGACTATACAGCGGTACGGTAAACTGACTAGAACTAAATATCTACAATACCAAATGACATGCCACAAAAAAATTTGGAAAGCTTATGAAATTACCTACAATTCATTTTTAGACCTCAAGGCATGATTCCAACCATTACCAGGTCGAATTTACAGAATTACATGATCAGGTCCTAACAAGACAGAGAACAAGCAACTCTGGGATCTAACTTTGAACAGCTGTAGCTCCTAAACTACTGTGCCAAATGCCACCAAATTTTCATAGGAGCTAGATACATAAGTTGTCTACAACTTTTGTATTAACCACATTCCCAGCAAACCAAAATATAATGGGAAACTTTGCAAAGTCCCCAGAACTATCCCGAAAGACACAATGCAGAAAACTAATTATTAACTTATGTTACAAACATATAGTCGGACAAAACTAACTTTACTCACTCATCACACATGTCACAAGAACACCAGAAAGTAAGGTGTTCACCATCAATTCATTTCTTTTAATGCCTTTCTTAATTTATTTAATTAATTAAGAGAAATGACAAACATATATGAGAACTATACCATTTAATCTACAAAAATTATAGTAGGTACTACATGCTCCAAGTAGACCACTATAAAAATTTCACATCATTTGAGCAAGTATAACATCCTACACAAAAATGATAAGACATAATGGCTTAAAATGACATAATTAGGAAACCCTAGTGAAAAGTGTCAAGCAACAGATTTTATATTTTATCTAGCATCCTTAAGGTACTAGGATGCTCCCCACAAAATTTCATGGTCATTGGATTCTTGATAATTTACAAAAATTCACACAAGAATCATTCAATGATAAAAGGAAAATCTATAACTAAAAAACCATACATGCAATGACTCTCACATTTTTACCAGAGCTTCTAATGTAGACGAGGGTCCCGATCTTCCATCAAGTTCAAGATAAACAACGATTTGTTCGGAGAGCGACACACCGATCCAGCTTCAGATCATAAAGACCCAAACCCTGCAACCTTAGCACCACGTCTCCTCTGGTTATCAACCGTGTCACAATCCGGTTGACCTCGCCAAGAAGGCTAATCCCTGCTGCGAATCGAAGAACACAAGCAAGAACAAGATAAAAAGCAACTCAATTTAAGTGACAATTGCAGATGAATGATTAAGCACTCGAAGTTGGGGTCTTGCAAACCGATAACGGCGACTGTTCAATGACAGATTGATCTAAAACAAAACCCAAAACCTAATGTAGGTGGTGGCTACTGATTATATAGTTTAAGGGACGTCCAAGGATCCCTCTTCACGTCCTAAAGGTGTCCCAACACGTTACAAGGCCCAACGGCCCAAAAGAAGGTGTCGCAGCACCCTGATAGATTCTGGACGCTGACTTATTTCGACGATTCCCCGTCTCCATTAAGTGGTAATCAGAGCTAAGGTATACCGTCAGGTTCACTTTTATTCCCTAGTTTGAGTGTTTCGTATTCATCCCATAGTCCAGTGCCATACTCGTTTTTCCTATCCTAGAACCTTCCGCGCCATAGCCTTTGCATATTTCAGTTTCAGAGTCTGTCGTGTTGAGTTTGTGTCCTGGTCGAGGTCTTGTTGCTGGTTAGGTCATGTTAGAGTCCAGTTCGTGTGTTTTTCCCCATCGTTTCCATCAAATCTTGGCTGTTGTGACCAATTTTGCACACATTGTTCCCGTTTTGTCCTCTAATTCGGAGCCAATTCTTAAAACTGGTCCAGTTTTCACATACGAACTCCGTTTTTGACGTTCCATATATGCAAATCGATCAGAAAAAATTTTTGGATCCGTCCATCCCCAGCTTTGCTGGGGTTCGGAATTTTTAGATTGGCCAAAAAGTGGTCACAAGATCCTCGTTTCGTGGTCACAAGGTTTTTGTAGATTTTCATCCAGTTTTCTAAAAATTCCACAGGCCACGTCTTACACTTGTTTGAGCTCATATTGTCTGTGGTTACTGCTTTTGTGCTCCTAAGTAAAGGAAAAATATCAAAAAAATAAAATAAAAAAGTCAAAATTTCCCAAAAAAACAACGCATTGTCCACCATGTTGAGAGCCATTTTGAAGCACAATTTGAAGATGTGGGAAGAGTGTTTGCCGCATGTGGAGTTTGCATATAATAGGGTGGAACATTCCACCACCAAGGTAAGTCATTTTCAGGTAGTGTATGGTTTTAACCCCCGTGCTCCTATTGATCTTTTGCCTTTACCTACCACTAAGAGAATACATAGTTATGCTAGAGAGCGTGCTGATTTTATTCATAAGTTGCATGAAACAACTAAAGCAAATATTGAAAGTATGAATGAAAAGTATAGAATTGCTGGTAGTAAAGGTAGAAAAGATATTAAACTTGAACCGGGTGATTTGGTTTGGTTACATTTAAGAAAAGATAGATTTCCTAAGCTACGTAAGTCTAAATTAATGCCAAGAGCAGCTGGTCCTTATAAGATTATTGAGAAAATAAATGATAATGCATACAAACTTGAGTTGCCACCCGAGTTCGGGGTTAGTCCCACATTTAACATTGCAGATTTGAAACCTTATTTGGGAGAAGAAGATGAGCTTGAGTCGAGGACGACTCCAATTCAAGAGGGGGAGGATGATGAGGACATCACTCCTTTGGACGTACCAGCTGATCCTCCAACCGTCATGCAAGGTCCAATGACCCGGACTCGAATGCGTCAACTCAATTTACAGGTGAGCTCGTTCTTAAGCGATCCTTTTCATACTTTTGAGAATAGACTACTACCTAATGATGTTATCTTGCTTAGGAACATTGGAGAGGGTCAAGAGGGACTAAGAGGACGTGGAGGAGGTGATGATGACCAGTAAGGACGTCCAACACAAGCCGGGGGCCCAGTCCAACACGAATTCGAGTCTGCCTCGGCCTCCAGGACCAGTCTGCCTTAAACTGGTCGTCCAAGACACATCTAGACTCCGTTTTCGATGATCCACATATGGATGGAAAGCTAATTTGATAAGGAAGTCAATCCAAGTGGTTTCACGTCAAAATCTGTTCGGAATCAACAGGAATCATCGAAACAAGTCAGCATCCAGATTCTGCCAGGGTGCTGCGACACCGTCTTTTGGTCCGTTGGACCATGTATCGAGTTTGGGCCCATTAGGGGCGCGTCCAGGGGTCTTGCACGACCCTAGAGTCTTCATAAACAGCTGCCGCCCCTCCATTAGGGTTTGGGTTTTGCTTCTTAATGGAGACGGGGATCCCGATCTTCCGTTAGGTGATGGTAACTATCGTTGTGGCGGAGAATGACACTCCGATCCGGCTTTAGATCGAAAGATCAAACCCTGCAATCTTAGCACCACAGCTCCTCTGGTTATCAACCAAGTCACGGACCAGGTTGACCTCACCAAGAAGGCTAATCCCTGCCTACGCAATGAAGAACACAAGCAAGAACAAGAAAGAACGCAACCAAATTGCAGATGAAAGATTAATCTCACGAGTTGGGGTCTCACAAACCGAAGAATGGCGAAACTGTTTCTTGATAGAATAATCTAAGCAAAACCCCTTGTTTGTACTGATCTGAAGAATTTGTGGAGCTTGGAAGGCAAACAAAGAGTAATATGTATATCTGGCACACAAGTCAGTAACAGAAAGTAATGTTGAATTATAGTCCAAAGTACTTGTTCTCGTTGCTGGTCTAAAGTGTTGCAAGTACCAGGTTATGACAAAAGTATGGTGGATAGCAAGGTGATAGGTATGAGAAAAACAAGTATGGTGGATGGAAACAGCAACACAAACAAGGAACCAGACAGCACACACAAATACAGCTCACTTTGGGCTTCTCTATGTGCTCCTCTAGATATTGTTCCTCTTTTGTCCCTCTCTTTTTTTCTATTTTTTTCTTTTATTTTTTTGTCCAATCTTTTTTTTCTTGATTTTGCTCTTTTGATATTTTTTCTCAGCAAGGAGCACACAAGAATAAACCACAAAAAAATTTGAGCTCAATTGAATAAAAGATGTGACCTATAGAAAATTAGGACTATGCTCTAAAAAGCATACAAAAACTTGTGGGCCCAGAAACTCAATTTTCCTAATCGAATTTCGCAAATCTAATTTTTGTGAACCCAGCAACGCTGGGATGAAATAGATCTAAAATTTTCTGGCGTTCTCCGTAGATATAAAATTTTCCCCATTTCGAGTTCGGATGCAAAAGTTATGACTGTTTTAAGGAAGCTGCTCGAATCAGGGATTTAGTGGACACAAGATGCAAACCGATGGTGATACGGAATAGAGGCGGGTGAAGGGATCAACACAAACTAGAAAAGAACACAATCTAAACCAGCAACAAGACTTTGACCTAGGATATAAACTCAACAAAGCGAACTCTAAAACTGAAATATGCAAAGGCTATGGCGCGGAAGGTTCTAGGATAGAAAATAAAAGTATGGCACTGGACTATAGGACGAATGCGAACACCTTCGGATACGAACAATGATTATAAGGTGTGCTCGTTCCTACATTTGCATAGTGGCTTTGGTAATAATTCACTTGGTTCCACATGTACATGTCACTATTTGATTGAAGGTTCAAATGTGTTTCATAATGGAAGTTCATCAAAGTTGAACTTTTGGTTCGTCGGCAGGCCGACAGTGCCTCATTGGGAAGGCCATAACTCATCCATCCAGGTCCTGATCTTCCGTCAAGCTCAAGATAAACAACGATTTGTTCGAAGAGCAACACACCGATCCGGCTTCAGATCACAAAGACCCAAACCCTGCAACCTAAGCACCACGTCTCCTCTGGTTATCAACCGTGTCACAATCCGGTTGACCTCGCCAAGAAGGCTAATCCCTACTGTGAATCGAAGAACACAAGCAAGAACAAGATAAAAAGCAACTCAATTTAAGTGACAATTGCAGATGAATGATTAAGCACTCGAAGTTGGGGTCTTGCAAACCAATAACGGCGACTGTTCAATGACAGATTGATCTAAAACAAAACCCAAAACCTAATGTAGGTGGTGGCTACTGATTATATAGTTTAAGGGATGTCCAAGGATCCCTCTTCACGTCCTAAAGGTGTCCCAACACGTTACAAGGCCCAACGGCCCAAAAGAAGGTGTCGCAGCACCCTGATAGATTCTGGACGCTGACTTGTTTCGACGATTCCCCGTCTCCATTAAGTGGTAATCAGAGCTAAGGTATACCGTCAGGTTCACTTTTATTCCCTAGTTTGAGTGTTTCGTATTCATCCCATAGTCTAGTGCCATACTCGTTTTTCCTATCCTAGAACCTTCCGCGCCATAGCCTTTGCATATTTCAGTTTCAGAGTCCGTCGTGTTGAGTTTGTGTCCTGGTCGAGGTCTTGTTGCTGGTTAGGTCATGTTAGAGTCCAGTTCGTGTGTTTTTCCCCATTGTTTCCATCAAATCTTGGCTGTTGTGACCAATTTTGCACACATTGTTCCCGTTTTGTCCTCTAATTCGGAGCCAATTCTTAAAACTGGTCCAGTTTTCACATACGAACTCCGTTTTTGACGTTCCATATATGCAAATCGATCAGAAAAATTTTTTGGATCCGTCCATCCCTAGCTTTGCGGGGGTTCGGAATTTTTAGATTGGCCAAAAAGTGGTCACAAGATCCTCATTTCGTGGTCATAAGGTTTTTGTAGATTTTCATCCAGTTTTCTGAAAATTCCACAGGCCACGTCTTACACTTGTTTGAGCTCATATTGTCTGTGGTTACTGCTTTTGTGCTCCTAAGTAAAGGAAAAATATCAAAAAAATAAAATAAAAAAGTCGAAATTTCCCAAAAAAACAACGCATTGTCCACCATGTTGAGAGCCATTTTGAAGCGCAATTTGAAGATGTGGGAAGAGTGTTTGCCGCATGTGGAGTTTGCATATAATAGGGTGGAACATTCCACCACCAAGGTAAGTCATTTTCAGGTAGTGTATGGTTTTAACCCCCATGCTCCTATTGATCTTTTGCCTTTACCTACCACTGAGAGAATACATAGTGATGCTAGAGAGCGTGCTGATTTTATTCGTAAGTTGCATGAAACAACTAAAGCAAATATTGAAAGTATGAATGAAAAGTATAGAATTGCTGGTAGTAAAGGTAGAAAAGATATTAAACTTGAACCGGGTGATTTGGTTTGGTTACATTTAAGAAAAGATAGATTTCCTAAGCTACGTAAGTCTAAATTAATGCCAAGAGCAGCTGGTCCTTATAAGATTATTGAGAAAATAAATGATAATACATACAAACTTGAGTTGCCACCCGAGTTCGGGGTTAGTCCCACATTTAACATTGCAGATTTGAAACCTTATTTGGGAGAAGAAGATGAGCTTGAGTCGAGGACGACTCCAATTCAAGAGGGGGAGGATGATGAGGACATCACTCCTTTGGATGTACCAGCTGATCCTCCAACCGTCATGCAAGGTCCAATGACCCGGGCTCGAATGCGTCAACTCAATTTACAGGTGAGCTCGTTCTTAAGCGATCCTTTTCATACTTTTGAGAATAGACTACTACCTAATGATGTTATCTTGCTTAGGAACATTGGAGAGGGTCAAGAGGGACTAAGAGGATGTGGAGGAGGTGATGATGACCAGCAAGGACGTCCAACACAAGCCGGGGGCCCAGTCCAACACGAATTCGAGTCTGCCTCGGCCTCCAGGACCAGTCTGCCTTAAACTGGTCGTCCAGGACACATCTGGACTCCGTTTTCGATGATCCACATATGGATGGAAAGCTAATTTGAAAAGGAAGCCAATCCAAGTGGTTTCACGTCAAAATCTGTTCGGAATCAACAGGAATCGTTGAAACAATTCAGCATCCAGATTCTGCCAGGGTGCTACGACACCGTCTTTTGGTCCGTTGGACCATGTATCGAGTTTGGGCCCATTAGGGGCGCATCCAGGGGTCTTGCATGACCCTAGAGTCTTCATAAACAGTTGCCACCCCTCCATTAGGGTTTGGGTTTTGCTTCTTAATGGAGACGGGGATCCCGATCTTCCGTTAGGTGATGGTAACTATCGTTGTGGCGGAGAATGACACTCCGATCCGGCTTCAGATCGAAAGATCAAACCCTGCAATCTTAGCACCACAGCTCCTCTGGTTATCAACCAAGTCACGGACCAGGTTGACCTCGCCAAGAAGGCTAATCCCTGCCTACGCAACGAAGAACACAAGCAAGAACAAGAAAGAACGCAACCAAATTGCAGATGAAAGATTAATCTCACGAGTTGGGGTCTCACAAACCGAAGAATGGCGAAACTGTTTCTTGACAGAATAATCTAAGCAAAACCCCTTGTTTGTACTGATCTAAAGAATTTGTGGAGCTTGGAAGGCAAACAAAGAGTAATATGTATATCTGGCACACAAGTCAGTAACAGAAAGTAATGTTGAATTATAGTCCAAAGTACTTGTTCTCGTTGCTGGTCTAAAGTGTTGCAAGTACCAGGTTATGACAAAAGTATGGTGGATAGCAAGGTGATAGGTATGAGAAAAACAAGTATGGTGGATGGAAACAGCAACACAAACAAGGAACCAGACAGCACACGCAAACACAGCTCACTTTGGGCTTCTCTATGTGCTCCTCTAGATATTGTTCCTCTTTTGCCCCTCTCTTTTTTTCTATTTTTTTCTTTTATTTTTTTTGTCCAATCTTTTTTTTCTTGATTTTGCTCTTTTGATATTTTTTCTCAGCAAGGAGCACACAAGAATAAACCACAAAAAAATTTGAGCTCAATTGAATAAAAGATGTGGCCTATAGAAAATTAGGACTATGCTCTAAAAAGCATACAAAAACTTGTGGGCCCAGAAACTCAATTTTCCTAATCGAATTTCGCAAATCTAATTTTTGTGAACCCAGCAACGCTGGGATGAAATAGATCTAAAATTTTCTGGCGTTCTCCGTAGATATAAAATTTTCCCCATTTCGAGTTCGGATGCAAAAGTTATGACTGTTTTAAGGAAGTTGCTCGAATCAGGGATTTAGTGGACACAAGATGCAAACCGATGGTGATACGGAATAGAGGCGGGAGAAGGGATCAACACAAACTAGAAAAGAACACAATCTAAACCAGCAACAAGACTTTGACCTAGGATATAAACTCAACAAAGCGAACTCTAAAACTGAAATATGCAAAGGCTATGGCGCGGAAGGTTCTAGGATAGAAAATAAAAGTATGGCACTAGACTATAGGACGAATGCGAACACCTTCGGATACGAACAATGATTATAAGGTGCGCTCGTTCCTACATTTGCATAGTGGCTTTGGTAATAATTCACTTGGTTCCACATGTACATGTCACTATTTGATTGAAGGTTCAAATGTGTTTCATAATGGAAGTTCATCAAAGTTGAACTTTTGGTTCGTCGGCAGCCCGACAGTGCCTCATTGGGAAGGCCATAACTCATCCATCCAGGTCCTGATCTTCCGTCAAGAGCAACACACCGATCTGTTTGAAGAGCAACACACCGATCTGGCTTTAGATCACAAAGACCCAAACCCTGCAACCTAAGCACCACGTCTCCTCTGGTTATCAACTGTGTCACAATCTGGTTGACCTCGCCAAGAAGGCTAATCCCTACTGTGAATCGAAGAACACAAGCAAGAACAAGATAAAAAGCAACTCAATTTAAGTGACAATTACAGATGAATGATTAAGCACTCGAAGTTGGGGTCTTGCAAACCGATAACGGCGACTGTTCAATGACAGATTGATCTAAAACAAAACCCAAAACCTAATGTAGGTGGTGTCTACTGATTATATAGCCTAAGGGACATCCAAGGATCCCTCTTCACGTCCTAAAGGTGTCCCAACACGTTACAAGGCCCAACAGCCCAAAAGAAGGTGTCGCAGCACCCTGATAGATTCTGGATGCTGACTTGTTTCAATGATTCCTGTTGATTCCGAAGAGCTTTTGATGTGAAACCACTTGGATTGGCTTCCTTATCAAATTATCTTTCCATCCATATGTGGATCATCGAAAACAGAGTCCGGATGCGTCCTGGGTGTCCGTTTTATTGTAGACTGGTCCTGACGGCCGAGGCAGACTCGAACTCGGATTGGACTGGGCCTCTGGCTTGGCTTGGACGTCCTTGCTGACCTCCTAAGGTGGTGGCCAAGGAGGAGGACGTCCAAGGCCATCTCTTAGTTGTTCTCCATCTTCTTGGGGCTTGCTCCAACTTGGGCCTGGGTCCCAAGGATGTCTAACAAGCCCATGACGATAGTGTAGCTCCCGCCAGAAATAGCAACAGAATATATTGGTGATTTGGAGGCCTTGCCGACGTGATATTGAGATGGGACCAGATCTATTTGAAAGCTTATCAAACAATCTTTCCATCAAGTGCTCATTGACCTCGATCGCACTCCGGATGGATGAGTTATGGCCTTCCCAATGAGGCAGTGTCGGGCTGCCGACGAACCAAAAGTTCAACTTTGATGAACTTCCATTATGAAACACATTTGAACCTTCAATCAAATAGTGACATGTACATGTGGAACCAAGTGAATTATAACCAAAGCCACTATGCAAATATAGGAACGAGCGCACCTTATAATCATTCTTCGTATCCGAAGGTGCCATGTCCTCATCATCCTCCCCTTCTTGACAACAAACCATCCTCGGTTTGGGATTAGATGAAGAAAACATTGTTGGTAGTAGCCAACATTGCTCCCCTTCTTGAAATTTAACATGTTTCTTTATAATAAAACTAGGGGAACTCGACATGACAAGATTATAGCAATTGCAATCCTTTGGTTGATCATACTTTTGCACAATATAAAGAGATTTCAGATTTGAACAAATATAGACACGATGCACCATATACTCTCCTTTACAATTATATTTTCCAATAAAATGATATGTATGTCTAGAGAACCATGGCAAATCAGCATAGGCATAAAGTTTCTCCTCTAAAGAACTAAGATTACACGGAACATCAAATTCAATGTAACCCAAAGTTTTTAAAGAAGACAATAATTTCAGCTCATCAACTTCAATAGCATTATGAATAACAAGTCTATTTTCAGCACAAGTGCTCATTTTCAGCACACATATAGCGTGATCATTCTTCAATGATTGCATGGGTATAACATAAATATCATCATGCAAGTCATCTTCATCACAAAAAACATCAAGCAAATCATCTTGTGACAAAGGTAAATCAAGCGAATGCACCACTAAAATTTGCTCTATCATAGCATGATTGGTGGAAAAATTCAGCACATCAAGAGAACTCTCACCTTCTGTGAGTTTAGCATCATGGGCATTACCTTTGCTCTCATGTTCAGCAGGGGTAATAGTTGATGGTTATGAATTTTCACATGAGGCTGTGAGCTTCTCATTTTCTGTCACGTCATCCTTGCTCTTTTCTACATTGTCCTGCAAAAGGTTAGGCATAGCAGGAGGAATAACAACCGACTCTTTCTCTAAATGGTGCACCTCATCATATGAAGTCAAAACAGGAGGTGGATTAACAAAGGTTTCTCGCATAAGAAGTTTCATATCATTCCAAGTTTGAGGCTTATCAGAAAGATCTAAAGACTCCCACCAAGATAAAGCAGAATGTTGCAAAACACTAACTGCATTTTTTACCTTCCTCCTTGGACACATAAGGCGAGTAGCAAATATGTTATCGATAGCAATTTTCCACTCCATGTACTCATCAGCACCTATACCATCATAAGTCGGTGGATACGAACAACCTGTCATTGTAAACACAAAAACAAGGAACAAACAATGAAGGTTATCCCTAATAATCCTACTACGCAGGTGGAGTGGTGCTGCCTCTCAAGATCACAGCAAAAGGAAACACCTTATCAAGCTCTTACAAGGTTCTTACCAACGCAAAGCAGTGGACGGTACAACCGGTGGCTGGTACGTGATACCTGTGAGGGTGTGACACCAAGATTGCAAGGGTCTTTTTCTGTACCGATCTGAAGTATATGTGGAGCTTGGGAGGCACGCAAAAGAACAAATATGTATATGTGGCACACAAGTCAGTGACAGACAGCACTATTGAATAAATATCCAGAGCACTTGTCCTAGTTGCTGGCCTATACGTGTTCCTATCACCAGTTGTGATAAACAAGAGAGGAAACAAGGATGAAAGGAAACAAGTATTAAAGGTAGCAACGGATATAAACAAGGCAAAAGGTATCACAAACAATAGAGCTATTGAGTGTTCCTTATGTGCTCTTTTTCGATATCTTCTATTCTCTTTTACTATTTTTTTCTTTTTTTTTGTCCAATCTTTTTTTTCTTGATTTTGCTCTTTTGATATTTTTTCTCAGCAAGGAGCACACAAGAATAAACCACAAAAAAATTTGAGCTCAATTGAATAAAAGATGTGGCCTATAGAAAATTAGGACTGTGCTCTAAAAAGCATACCAAAACTTGTGGGCCTAGAAACTCAATTTTCCTAATCGAATTTCGCAAATCTAATTTTTGCGAACCCAACAAAGCTAGGATAAAATAGATCTAAAATTTTCTGGCGTTCTCCGTAGATATAAAATTTTCCCCGTTTCGAGTTCGGATGCAAAAGTTATGACTGTTTTAAGGAAGCTGCTCGAATCAGGAATTTAGTGGACACAAGATGCAAACCGATGGTGATACGGAATAGCGGTGGCTGAAGAGATCAACACAAACTAGAAAAGAACACAATCCAAACCAGCAACCAGACTTTGACCTAGGATATAAACTCAACAAAGCGAACTCTAAAACTGAAATATGCAAAGGCTATGGCGCGGAAGGTTCTAGGATAGAAAATAAAAGTATGGCACTAGACTATAGGACGAATGCGAAACTCTCAAACTAGGGAATAAAAGTGAACCTGACGGTATACCTTAGCTCTGATACCACTTAATGTAGATGAGGGTCCCGATCTTCCGTTAAGTTCAAGATAAACAACGATTTATTCGGAGAGCGACACACCGATCCGGCTTCAGATCACAATGACCCAAACCCTGCAACCTTAGCACCATGTCTCCTCTGGTTATCAACCGTGTCACAATCCAGTTGACCTCGCCAAGAAGGCTAATCCCTGCTGCAAATCGAAGAACACAAGAAAGAACAAGATAAAAAGCAACTCAATTTAAGTGACAATTGCAGATGAATGATTAAGCACTCGAAGTTGGGGTCATGCAAACCGATAACGGCGACTGTTCAATGACAGATTGATCTAAAACAAAACCCAAAACCTAATGTAGGTGGTGGCTACTGATTATATAGCCTAAGGGACATCCAAGGATCCCTCTTCACGTCCTAAAGGTGTCCCAACACGTTACAAGGCCCAACGGCCCAAAAGAAGGTGTCGCAGCACCCTGATAGATTCTGGACGCTGACTTGTTTCGATGATTCCTGTTGATTACGAAGAGCTTTTGATGTGAAACGACTTGGATTGGCTTCCTTATCAAATTATCTTTCCATCCATATGTGGATCATCAAAAACGGAGTCCGGATGCGTCCTGGGTGTCCGTCTTATTCCAGACTGGTCCTGACGGCCGAGGCAGACTCGAACTCAGATTGGACTAGGCCTCTGGCTTGGCTTGGACGTCCTTGCTGGCCTCCTAAGGTGGTGGCCAAGGAGGAGGACGTCCAAGGCCATCTCTTAGTTGTTCTTCATCTTCTTGGGGCGTGCTCCAACTTGGGCCTGGGTCCCAAGGATGTCTAACAAGCCCATGACGACAGTGTAGCTCCCACCAGAAATAGTGACAGAATATATTGGTGATTTGGAGGCCTTGCCGATGTGATATTGAGATGGGACCAGATCTATTTAAAAGCTTATCAAACAAGCTTTCCATCAAGTGCTCATTGACCTCGATCGCACTCCGGATGGATGAGTTATGGCCTTCCCAATGAGGCACTGTCGGGCTGCCGACGAACCAAAAGTTCAACTTTGATGAACTTCCATTATGAAACACATTTGAACCTTCAATCAAATAGTGACATGTACATGTGGAACCAAGTGAATTATAACCAAAGCCACTATGCAAATGTAGGAACGAGCGCACCTTATAATCATTGTTCATATCTGAAGGTGCCATGTCCTCATCAGCTTCTACTAAGCAAGAATAGCTTACCAATAAAATTTCATAATTTTTGGAGCACAGGAACTCCAGATATAATTTAAACAAGTTTGCATGTATTTAAAAACACATTTCAAGTTCCTATTTAATTCATAAAAAAATTCCACTACAAGTGTTCATGTCATATTTTTCCTAAATACTAGACTTCACTATGATCCTAACAAAATTGGAACCACCCAATTTGGATCCACAAAACTAGAGATACAAATTTTACAAAATAGCATTCAAAACTAGAAATATTTGAACTGGCTTCTAATACACGGTCTCTGACAAGCAGGGCCCTCGGGTCTGATGACCCCATAGGTCAGTGTGCGAAAAACAGTGGAGGTGGCTGCGACGACACGGTAGCGGCGAAACTCACCGACAGCGGCTTCACCTGCGACGAGGAGGGTACCTCCGTGCTCGCCATGGTCTCCCGCATCAATTGACCTACTAACCCTATGCTCTAGCAGACTCTAGGTAGGGCGGCCATGGCGCACGGTGGCTCGGTGGAGCTCCGGTGGCCATGCTAGCGATGGCGACCTTCCATTGTCTCTTCCGAGCTTGGTACAAGCTTCATGAGATCACAACGGAGCTAGCAAGAAAATAAAAGGAGGATGAGAGGGACCCTAGCTATCCCAACCATGATGGCCTCGAACTCTGATGAGGTCACGCTCATGGCGGTGGCGGCGGAAGTGACAAATGTGTGTGGCAGAACCTCCTAAATTATAGGACCCACATGCACATGTCACTGTCCAATGACCTCTGACGACTATGCATATGTTCCCGTTAGCTTAAGAAGTCTATCGAGTGTCCTCGAGGAACCCCGAATCATCCATGATTTCTAAGCAGGATCCCATTACAGAGTCATTGCAGTATTACAACATTTATTCAAATATCTACATGAGAGTAAATTAGCGGAAGTCTTACAATAACTTAGTTTACAAACCAGTTGTTTCAAACCTTACAAACTAAGTTCGATACATATTACAAATCATAGTAGTAGTGGAGTGGCATTAGTAACATAATACTAGCACACAATATAAGGATCCTACCCAAGGATCACACATTCACTTATTGTCATCAACCTGAACAACAGTCATGCAGCACAGTCCAAAACAGACCTACTCATGAGGCTCACCTGCAACAAGGGTCAACGAACCCTGAGTACAAAAGTACTCAACAAGACTTAACCAGAATAAAAATTGAGAAGACTCAGGAATGCAGGCTCAGGGATTCAAGGTATGGCTTTAGCATCAGTCAAAGTTCTTTTGCAAAAAAGCTCTTTAACAAAATTCTTTATATCAACATTTTTAACTTTATAAGAACCACATATGAATCTACCATGATCCGTAATGAGATCATGAACTTCACATCAAACTCTTCCTTAAACCTTACTCAAGTTCCAGTTATTAGACTACGATGATGAACAGAGAGTTGAGTCTCCATAACCGAGCTGCAACGACGATTCAAACCGATTAAACCTAGCTAGGGATTCTAGACCACATGACATATGCAGGTCCCTGACCTACATATACCAACCTACCCTCTGGTCTCCTAAAATAAGAACGGGTCTGCACCACCCGAGAATACAGTACTCCACCAATCCAGCCCATTGCCATGTGGGTACACGCTATTCCCGCCATCTCTCCACTCCCAGTGCACGAGTAGCCATTCTCATAATAGAATCACCAAGTTAAGGCTTACCGGAGTATGTGGTTAGTACTACAAAGTCTCATCTCACATAGTTCAACAACGGACGATTCTTAATCGACACAGGCAGAAAGAACTCGCTCACAAGACCTCATGTCTTGTGGCTCTCACACACCGAGTCCGCCCGGTCTAGATTTATTAACCCCAAGCTCATATCACATGATACATAAGTAACCAAGCGTAACCAAAGATCATTTAAAACTTGTGGGTGATAGGTAATCACCTGACTTTTATCTGTCTAAGCATGGCTAAGCATAACTAGGCATTTATGAAGTAAAACTGGTAACAAGGTAGATATGGAAAACAAGGTTGGTAATGCACCAATTAGGTTTTCACTCACTCCTAATCACTTAATGCAATATTGAAAAGCAAAAGCGATATAAATTTGTAAAACATAAGGTAGGTTTAAATGCATTTGGGGCTTGCCTTGATTGGTGGAAAAGTCAGGTTCCGGAGTCATCCCATAGATATCAGATCTGACCTCAATAGATGGATTAACCTCCTCCGCAACTTGATTAACAACCACGTGCTCACCTTCATTTACTACACGTAGTAACAATGCCATGTTTAACATGAAGCAGAATACAAAACATGATGCTTGATGATTGTCAACAAAATATGGTTGGCAGTCTACCTAGGGGTATGCCCAAGGTAGTAGATTATCGGCAGACAGATGCGCAAGCTACAAACAAGATGGTGACGCAAGACAGACATGAGGTTTTATCTAGGTTTGGCCACCATGAAGGCGTAATACCTACATCCTATGTCTGATTGTATTGCTATATGTCAATGAGAGATGTTTTTGAGAGGGGTCCCCTGCCCACCTTATATAGTCTGGGGGGCAGGGTTACAGATCTAGAAACTAATCCTAACTAGTTATAATTGCTATAGGTGGCCGGATAAGGATTCCTATCCTAACCGACCAGGATCTTGCTTGATCTCCAAATCTACCTTGATTCCTTGCGCGGGACTCTAAACAGATTGGTTAGGCCACGTGTCATCTTCTAGTGGGCCAGACCCCCTGGTCCGGGCTGGCCCAAGCCTAGCTGTAAGGGTATAGGGGTTAATACCCCCATAGCTAGTCCCCAAGCACCATGTATTATGCTGCGACACACCGTTCGATCTCCTTCGGCTAATGCGATCCATCTTCATGTCATCTCCAACTGGTTGAAACATTGACCAAGCGAATGTGCTAGTATTCTTGTTAGAACAGATAGCAGTAGACCATGATTATAACCGAAGATTCTGGTTGTCCGAAGAATGCATGGTGCTCTAAAGAAAAAAGAAAAAGATTTCTTTCCTGATGAAGTGTGCCCATTTGTATTTCTGAAAAGAAATGTAAGTGACCCTTGTACAATAGTAGTTATGGCCAACAGTCAGAGTGTAGGGGTCGATAAAATAAGCACATTCACCACAAGGTGAAGTGTGCCCACTTAGTCCCTGAGCCTGGTAGTAGGTGATGCAGGCATGTGGTGCTAGGGTCTAAAAAGAATTCCCACTTAAGTTGAGAATCCAATCATCGTACAAGCGATACGAGATGCACCGGTAGGTGCATCGTACCGATGTAGTCCCTGAGCTTGCTAGAAGGCATGGTATCAGCCTTGTAGCAAGGTCTAAGTGAGAAAAAATAAATGCCTCTCAACTGTATGTGAATACAAATCACATGTAGCCGAGGAGAGCGGTCTCCGAGCAATGTTTGGAGACTGGTCGGGGCAGCCCTCGAGCATGAGAGTGGTCGGAACAGTCCCTGAGCACAATGGTGGTTTGGACAGTCCCCAAGCACAATGGTGGTCTTGGCAGTCCTCGAGCACGATGGTGGTCTATACAGTCCCCGAGCACGATGGTGGTCTGGATAGTCCCCGAGCATAGGGATAGTCGCGACAGTCCCCAAGCATGAGAAGTGTGGCAAAAAACCACATGCCACTTGTACTATTATTTTATGTATTTATTTATTTACTTGCTCTATCAAGTCAAATCTGACACGTCTGGTCAAAAAAGTAGACGGATATGGCACGTCATACTGCCTTTTTGTCTTGTCAAGCAAACAGTTGCATGGCACCAGTCAGTAGGTGCGTCAGCGTGGGCCCTCCTACACTGGCAACGAAGAGGCGCATATATTGGCATAGATCTCGAGGGTGTGAAAACAACTGTCTACGGCATGTGCGCACATCTCCCAAGAATCTCAAGCAAACAAAACGGCATAACTCTTGGGTTAAATACAGTTAAGGATAGGTAAGTTACTTTTTACTGAACCCCATTGCCATTTGCAGCCGCAACTTTCTTCTTCCTCTTGCCAACCCTAATACCTCCGAAATCGCCACCAATCAATCCTCCGCCATTTCCTCATTCATCATCAAGGCTAGATTCATGGCGAAAAGTGATGTGCAGAAGAAGGCAGGAGTCATGGCAAAGGAATGGTGGAAATCGAGAAGCGACGAGCAGACCATTGAAGACCTCGTCACCATGGGAGTACTCCACAACAAGGAGCTCATAGGATGGCATGCACCGGAGGGCGAGGGTTACCCCGATCCACAACTAGGTGAGATCATGGTGTTCGAAGACTTCTTTAAGCGGGGATTTGGGGTTCCAGTACATCCTTTTCTTCAGGGGCTCTGTCTTTACTATGAGATTGGGATTTGCAATTTGCATCCCAACTCGATCCTCCTTGTCGCCACTTTCATACATCTTTGTAAAGCATATGGCGGCTTCTAGCCCCATTTTGATTTTTTCTGCCATCTTTTCTGTCTGTGGAAGAAAGGAAGCGGCAGTTCGAAGATAGCCGGGGGTGTGTACCTCAACCTCCATAATAGCATGAAAGCCTAGTACATGCACTGCCCATGGAACACGTCGCTAGATGATTGGTACAAGAAATGGTTCTACATCCATGAAGAGCCGAACACGATTACACTATGCGACGTGGGGTACATTCCGGAGAAGAGGACAAGCTGGTCGGAGAAGCCCGAGCACCTAGAACAGATTCCAGAAATATTTGGAATGATCCCATGGAAAAAACTGGATGTTCTGAGCATGGTCGGGAACTTCATTAGCCGACGGATCCAGCCCTGCCAGAGGAGAGTACATCCTGGCTATGAATATCAAGGTAGCATGGACCCAACGAGGACGAGGCAGGGGGCGCTTGACAAAATCAAAGTCAAAGCCAGAATTGGAGATCTATTTAACTTAGCTGATCCAAATTATGCCAGATTGAGCGACATCGAGCACGCTTTCAAGCTTGTCCGACCTCCCCCAAAGGTAACTCGTCTTGCCCTATACCTGTAGTTTTATATTATGGTAGGATAAGTGGAAACTTACTGTGTTCACCCATTTTTATTACCTAGGTTAATGGTCGGGATAGAGCGACAGTGTTTGTGTCGCCACCCCCTAGAGTGGAGTGGCCATAAGGAGCTGGTCCCACCACCTAGACTAGCATTGATATCGAGGACAAGGACATCGACTGGGCGGTGCTCGGAGCTAGAGAGGAGGCAGCAGCCCTAGCTGCTGGTAGGTAGCCGGCTGCCCCCAAATAGTCGAAGAAGAGATCAGCAATGTCCCTGCTCACCGGGGGGGCACTAAATATTAATGAGCCCAAGGGAGGCCTGAAGGAGAGACCGGCCAGCAAGCATCTATTGGTGATTTTTGCCTAGTCGGACGATGATGCAAAGGAGGGAGAGGATGCAGACACCTTTCAACTTGTCCCTCGAAAGAGGAGGAAACAATTGGAGTCGATGGGGCAAGGTGTCTCCTCCACGCCTATGGGACCCACAGCATCAACATCGGTGAAGGATGTAGCCGGGTCGACCTCGGGAGTACCTGGTCAAGGAATGCGACCGGCGATGGATGCGACAACCTGACCGAGCACACCACCGACCACTATAGCGCAAAGGACAAGTGGCCGAGGGGTTGAGCACCAAGGCCCAGCGATAGTGCTTGATGTAGAGGGAGACCAGGAGTCACCCGCACTACACGTGGAGCTAGTACGGCCAAAGAGACGCGCCTTCGCCACATCATTCCGTGCTTCTAACATGTAAGTATTTGTAACCTTATTATAAGTTAGCAATTTGCATTTAATATGATTGCTTTCTAAACTTATTACAGATGTACTAGCTCGGCGTCCACCGAAAGTCTAGACTAGCTAGCCGGAAGTGGTGTGGCGCCACCAATAAGTGCAGAGCAGACTGCCCAGTGGCCGACCATCGAGGAACCCATAGTAGAAGATCTGTCGGGGCCTCAGCAAATAAATAGTCAAACAACAGTCCCCGAGCAGACGGTTGAGGAAAGAGCCGAGCCGAGCATGAGTGCTCCAAGTGATATGAACCCGCAAGGGTTTGTGGTCGATCTTTTGATGAGAGGCGTGAGATAACTCGATTAGTGGATGGAGATGACGTTCACGGCCCAACTACAGCCTTCCAAGACCACGCCTTAGCGACCGATACACCACTTCCCAAGGCCGTCACGATCTTGTGGAGCACGACAACCAGCCCCTAGGGCTCCCGTCCTGCAAGCAATCGAAGAACTAGCAAGAATGAGGAAACAAGCACTGAAATTGCAAGATAAAATTGAAGGTTTCACACTGAATCTTATTATGAGTGGGGTTCCGAAGACAAGGAGACGGGCGACTGGATCAGCACGCGCGCCTACAAGCAAGTAGCGATGGCTAAACTTGATCTAAACAAAACCCAAGTGTTCCTGGTGGTGGCTAAGGGGTATATGACGTGTGGAGGATGACCACAAGAGAGTTTGGGTCGTGCTCCAACCCTAGGATGCGTCCCTACTGGGCTCTAAACGATACAAGCCCATTGGGCTAACTTAAGGTGGCGCAGCACCCTAGACAGAATAGACCTCTCGGTGATTTTTGGACTGTTGACGCCGCTTCTGAGTAGGTATAAGTACGAGGTCAGATCTGTATGAAAGTAGACTTTATTAGCTTTCCAACAAGTCTAGAATCACCCCAATCCGACTCCGTATGTAACCGTGGCGACCGTCGCAAGTTGGAGGTGTGCTGCAGTCTGAATCCAGCCTACGCGAGTCCTTTTCCCTTTCAGTCTTCTCCTTGATTCCTAATCAAAACAAGAGTGCACGTGTCTCCAAGATCTAAACAGGATGGACAAGCGCTCAAGAAGGAACTCACTTGATGATTAAGTTTTCGAGCACGAGCACGAGTAATAGGACTAGCAGGTGTCGGCGTGGACGGCGTGGATGTATGATCGGTGTTGATGTCCTCATCATCCTCCCTTTCTTGAATTTGAGTCGTCCTCGACTCAAGCTCATCTTCCTCACCCAAATAAGGCTTCAAATCTGCAATGTTAAATGTGGGACTAACCCCAAAATCTGCAGGAAGATCAAGCTTATATGCATTCTCATTTATTCGTTGCATCACTTTAAAAGGACCATCCGCTCTAGGCATCAATTTAGATTTTCTTAATTCAGGAAACCTATCTTTTCGCAAATGCAACCAAACCAAATCTCTAGGTTCAAGAATCAATTCCCTTCTACCTTTATCTCTAGCAAATTTGTACTTAGCATTCATGCGCTCTATGTTTTCTTTAGTGGTTTCATGTAGTTTTAGCATCAATTCAGCACGTTGCTTAGCATCAAAATTCAACTTTTCAGAACTTGGCAATGGCATTAAATCAATAGGAGCACGTGGTAACAAGCCATAAACAATCTCAAAGGGACACATCTTTGTAGTAGAATGCAGCGAACGATTATAAGAAAACTTAATATGAGGCAAACAATCTTCCCACATCTTAATATTCTTCTTTAAAACAGTCCTTAACATAGTAGACAAAGTTCTATTCACAACTTTAGTTTGACCATCAGTTTGGGGGAGACAAGTGGTGGAAAATAAAAGCTTAGTCCCCAATTTGGCCCATAAAGTTCTCCAAAAATGGCTAAGAAATTTAGCATCACGATCAGAAACAATTGTATTTGGCACACCATGCAAGCGAACAACTTCTCGAAAGAACAAATCAGCAATATTTGTAGCATCATCAGTTTTATGACATGGTATGAAATGTGCCATTTTAGAGAATCGATCCACAACCACAAAAACACTATCTCGCCCTTTTCTAGTGCGTGGCAATCCCAACACAAAATCCATAGAAATATCCTCCCAAGGAGCACTAGGAACAAGAAGAGGCATATACAAACCATGTGGATTCAACCAGGACTTAGCCTTTTGACATGTTGTGCAGCGAGCAACAAATCTCTCCACATCTTGTCGCATCTTTGGCCAAAAGAAATGACCAGCAAGAATGTCCTCCGTCTTCTTCGCTCCAAAATGCCCCATCAAGCCACCTCCATGCGCTTCCTGCAGCAACAACAAGCAAATGGAGCTAGCTGGAATGCATAGCTTGTTAGCTCTAAACACAAACCCATCATTGACAATGAATTTGTTCCACGTTTTCCCATCTTTACAATTCAGCAGCACTTCTTTAAAATCAGCATCATGAGCATATCGGTCTTTAATTGTTTCTAACCCAAAGATCTTGTAATCAAGTTGATTCAGCAAAGTATATCTCCTAGACAATGCATCTGCAATGATATTATCCTTCCCTTTCTTGTGTTTGATAACATAAGGAAAAGATTCAATAAATTCAACCCATTTTGCATGTCTACGATTCAGTTTTCCTTGACTATGAATATGCTTCAAAGATTCATGATCAGAATGTATAACAAATTCTTTGGGCCATAAATAATGCTGCCATGTTTCTAATGTCCGCACTAGAGCATATAATTCCTTATCATATGTAGAATAATTAAGAATAGGCCCGCTCAATTTCTCACTAAAGTATGCAACAGGTTTGCCTTCTTGTAACAAAACACCACCCAATCCAATTCCACTCGCATCACATTCAAGCTCAAAAGTCTTATTAAAATCAGGGAGTTGGAGTAGAGGTGCATGTGTTAACTTATCTTTCAGCACATGGAAGGCGTGCTCTTGTGCTTTGCCCCAAGAAAAGGGCACTCCCTTCTTTGTAAGCTCATTCAATGGTGCAGCAATGGTGCTGAAGTCCTTCACAAAACGGCGATAGAAACCAGCAAGTCCTAGGAAACTCCACACTTGTGTGACCGTTGTGGGTATCGGCCATCCTTGTATAGCTTCCACCTTGGCTTTATCAACCTCAATTCCCTATGGAGTGACAACCTTCCATGGATTTGCTATAAATCAGTATATCATCAAAGTAGACGACAACAAATTTCCCAATGAAAGAATGCAAAACCTCGTTCATTAATCTCATGAAAGTACTAGGTGCATTAGTTAACCCAAAAGGCATGACTAACCACTCATATAGACCGGACTTAGTTTTGAAAGCAGTTTTCCATTCATCTCCCAATTTCATACGAATCTGGTGGTACCCACTATGCAAATCAACCTTTGAAAACACAACAGCACCACTCAATTCATCAAGCATATCATCTAATCATGGAATAGGGTGTCGATATCGAATGGTGATATTATTAATAGCCCTACAATCAACACACATGTGCCATGTTCCATCTTTCTTAGGCACTAAAATCACTGGAACAGCACAAGGACTAAGAGACTCACGCACATAACCTTTGTCTAGTAGTTCTTGCACTTGTCACTGAATTTCCTTCGCTTCTTCCAGATTGGTCCTGTATGGCGCACGGTTTGGCAAAGATGCTCCAGGGATAAGATCAATTTGGTGCTCAATCCCACGTATTGGTGGCAGCCCCACTGGTATCTCAATGGAGAACACACCAGAATACTCCTGCAAAATGTTAGCAACAGCAGGGGGCAAAGAACGTTGCATATCCTCAAATGAAATCAAAGCATCCTTGCATACCAAAGCATAAGCAACAGAGGTGGATGCATTGAACTCATTAATATCAGATTTTGTAGCAAGCATACAACGTCCTTTCAATTTTATCTCATCTTTGTCATCAACAATAGATTTGTCATTTTTATTGCTCTCGCTCTTTGCTTTTGCAGCCTTAGTAACATTAGATTGCATAATAGCTTCAGGAGACATAGGATGCAACACAATTTTTCGATCATGGTATAGAAACAAATATTGATTTGATCTACCATGATGCATCGAATCTCTATCAAATTGCCATGGTCTACCTAGCAGAATATTGCAAGCTTGCATAGGCACAACATCACATTCAACAATATCTTTGTATGATCCAATGGCAAAATTGATTCGCACAAGTCTCGTTACCTTTGCCTTACCACTATTGTTCAGCCATTGGATGTAGTAGGGATGGGGGTGTGGTTTGGTGGTGAGGGCGAGCTTCTGTACCATGTCGCTACTTGCCAAGTTGTTGCAGCTACCTCCATCAATGATCATGCGGCACGAACGCTCCTTGATGACACACTTTGTTTGGAATAAAGTGTGTCGCTGATTTTGCTCTGCCTTCTCCATTTGTGCACTAAGCACTCGCTGTACAATCAAGCTCTCATAGTGCTCCGCGTCACCTGCATTAATGTGTTCTTCTATGTGTTCCTCACTACCTGCATAGTCAGCCGCAAGCAATGCAAGTGTATCTTCATCAAAATCACTAGCAGATGAACACTCACCATCATCTTTGACAATCATAACATGCTTGTTTGGGCAGTCATGCATCATATGGCCATATCCCTTGCACCGATGACATTGTATGTTGCTTGTTCTACCTATCGATGCCACGGATGAAGTACTCATAGCCGGCTTTTGCGCTATCTTCGCTGCTGAATTAGTGGGGGCAGCTCAAGTCTTGTCACTAGATGATGGTGTAGGAGTACATGTAGATGGAGTTGTAGACGTGCGCTGCTGCCATGAACTAGCTTTCCCTACAGAAACATTAGCCCTTGCGCTAGCACGTCGTCCCTGCACTTCTCGTTCAGCTTTACAAGCAAGATGAAACAGTTTGGTTATGTTATTGTATTCTTTGTAAGCGAGGATATCCTGAATTTCCTGATTTAACCCACCTAAAAATCTAGCCATAGCAGGTTCCTCATCCTCCTCTAATTTACAACGCAACATACCCGTTTGTAATTCCTGATAGTATTCTTCTACACTTTTAGAACCTTGTCTCAATTGCTGCAACTTATTTATCATATCACGGGCATAGTAAGATGGAACAAATCTAGCTCTCATGGCTCATTTCAGCGCATCCCAAGTTTTAGGTATGTTATTAGGATTTTTCTTGCCATATTTGATCCACCAAATAGAAGCAAAATCTGTGAACTCACTAGTAGCAGCCCTAACACGTGTGTTCTCAGGAAATTCATGGCATGCAAACTTTTGATCAACAGCAATCTCCCAAGTAATGTATGCATCAGGGTCATATTTACCATCAAAAGGAGGTATTTTAAATTTAATCTTACTGAAAGCATCATCATTATTGTGTACCTCGCGTCGGTGGCGGCACCCATACCTCTACGGTTGTGACATAGGCGACGTCGATCACGAGTGTCTCGATCATCATGTTCAGTATCACCTGTGTATTCTTCATCATAACTACCATCCTCTCGATCTTCCTCCTTCGTTTCTTCTTTATGCTTGTCTTTATCATTGTTGTGGAGGTCATCAAAATGCCTCAGCAGAGCAGCAAGGCTTTTGTCCACACTAGCAATGGACTTCTCCAAACCTGCAAGCTTGTTGTTTGCGGCAATCTGCATAGCCTCCAACTGCCCAAGTTTGTCATTTGTCACCTGCAAGTCATTATCAAGTCCCTCCGTGTGTAGCTTCACTTTCCTTTCAAAATGTTGTATGACGCCCTTTGTGCGAGGTGAATGTGGAATTTGGTTATCTTTGTTGGACCCTGACATGGTTCAAAGACAAAGACAACAAGAAGACAAGTGAAGAAATAAAAGCCCTACAACTACTAGGATGTAGCTATAGCAAGTCGCTCACTCTCCACCTGTTACACAAGTTCTTACCAGTTCTTACCTTGCTTGATAGGAGGGGTCGTCTACCAACAAGTCTGCAGCAATGGATGATGTGTATCGGTGCCGCAGCATGAGACCTGTCAAGTTGTAGAATATGTGGAGCTATAGGTGGGCTGAAACAAGGAACGAACTAGCACCACGTTAGTTACAAAAAGCAAGCTGAATAATCGTTCAACTGGTGGTACTGTGCTGGTCCTAGTCTAGACCGTGCTAGAGACGCGAGCCTGGACACAAAGGAGAGCACAACACACCACCCAAAGTGAACGAAAAATCTCTAAGATCAGCCCCTTTCTCTTCTTTTCTTTTGCTTCTTTCTCTTTTTTTTCTTTCTTTTTTTTGAATATATATTTTTTTTTCAGGGGGCACTCAAAACTGATTATATGAACAAGAACACTCCTAAAGAGTAACTCAGCACACACACTTTTTCCGAAAGGGCAGGGGTATTCCGGTAAAAAAAAGATTCTCTCTCTCTCTAGAGTAAGCCACTCGTTTAGATATGAATACTTGCTGCGTGGTTAGTTTGATATTTGTAGCATAGGGTGAATTGATTCCTCATCCGATTGGAACTTCCAATTCTACTCGGACTTGGCCAACAGCGAGGAATAACCGATTCCTTGATTCGACTCAAACTTGAAAACCTACTTGGATTCGGCCAATAGAGAGGAACAGCCGATTCCTTGTCCGATTCAAACTTCAAACCCTACTTGGATTCGGCCAACAGAGAGACTATATGATAGCGCGTGTTGTGATAGGAAAGTGATAAGAACTCGAAACTCTAAGGGAATAAACTAAGACCAGCAATCCGACACACCCGATGCAACCGAATATTCAACAAGCCCTAACTAGGTAGCACTAGCCACGGCTCAAAGGTCTATAGGATTACAGGAAACTAATCTACTATTTTTTTGGCTTTTCTGGACTATAGGAAAAATAAAACAGTGAAGGATTGGAAGTCTCTCACCGATAAACCTTGCTCTGATACCAATTGATATGAACCCGCAAGGGTTTGTGGTTGATCTTTCGATGAGAGGTGTGAGATAACTCGATTGGTGGATGGAGATGACGTTCATGGCCCAACTATAGCCTTCCAAGACCGCACCTTAGCGACCGATACACCACTTCCCAAGGCCATCACGATCTTGTGGAGCACGACAACCAGCCCCTAGGGCTCCCGTCATGCAAGCAATCGAAGAACTAGCAAGAACGAGGAAATAAGCACAGAAATTGCAAGATAAAATTGAAGGTTTCACACTGAATCTTATTATGAGTGGGGTTCCGAAGACAAGGAGACGGGCGACTGGATCAGCACGCGCGCCTACAAGCAAGTAGCGATGGCTAAACTTGATCTAAACAAAACCCAAGTGTTCCTAGTGGTGGCTAAGGGATATATGACGTGTGGAGGATGACCACAAGAGAGTTTGGGTCATGCTCCAACCCTAGGACACGTCCCTACTGGACTCTAAATGATACAAGCCCATTGGGCTAACTTAAGGTGGCGCAGCACCCTAGACAGAATAAACCTCTCGGTGATTTTTGGACTGTTGACGCCGCTTCTGAGCAGGTATGAGTACGAGGTCAGATCCGTATGAAAGTAGACTTTATTAGCTTTCCAACAAGTCCAGAATCACCCCAATCCGACTCCGTATGTAACCGTGGCGACCGTCGCAAGTTGGAGGTGTGCTGCAGTCCGAATCCAGCCTACGCGAGTCCTTTTCCCTTTCGGTCTTCTCCTTGATTCCTAATCAAAACAAGAGTGCACGTGTCTCCAAGATCTAAACAGGATGGACAAGTGCTCAAGAAGGAACTCATTTGATGATTAAGTTTTCGAGCACGAGCACGAGTAATAGGACCAGCAGGTGTCGACGTGGACGGCGTGGATGTATGATCGGTGTTGATGTCCTCATCACCAAGTGCTAAACCTGCTGAGGGCAACACCTCAGCGTCAAGGGTAACAGAACAGACCGAGGAGTAGTGGCTGGAGGTTAGAGCATAGACCATGTTTGTCGATGCTACAGCCCATGGGAAGGCCATGGTGATCGCAGAAGCTGCTGACACCGGACCAGCACCGTGACCCGAAGAAGAGCCTGAAGAGGATGAAGTGGAGGAGGTCCTAGGCCATCCGTAGGACAAGTGACAACATGTGTATGTGTCACATTAGCTGAACGACCAATGGGTTGTCCATGAGGAAATCCCAAAGGTCGAAGAAACCAAGGAAGTCTAACGGGTGGCGAAACGGCTGGTGATGGAGGTGCAGGTAAGCTTTGCTTCACCCCCTGATCTTGCTGTCCAGTCATAGCTATCTTACTTAGCGATCTGCACACAAGACTTAATGAAGACCGCAAGGTACCGCAAGAAATGCTTCGACTAGATCGAGGGGACCGCTGTAAGCAACAAGGAGCTGATGGCAGAGGTTCTTGCACCAGCGACTTGAAGCCGCCAACCATGAAAAGACAGTGCAAGAGTCCCAAAACCAGAACCTAGTCGTCTAGCTTAGTAATAAAGAGTGGGAAAGAACAAGTAAGTAGCCACTTTATCACAATGACTACTGACAAGTGTTGTTGCATTGTTGGTAATAACAGCTATAGTGCAGGCTTAGAAGCTGAAGTGGCCGTCTCTGAGAGGAGAACAGTCGTGCGGTCGTGGAGTGTGATCGCCTGAAAGAGGACAATAGAAAACTGGCGTAAGACCAGTCGTAGCTCTAGGACCACACGACCAAGATGACAGAGGAGCTGAAAGGTAAGTTTTCCAAACCCCTTTGCTCATTTTTGGTGCCTACCATAGTTTGGCGTAATGTAGCGTCTTAACAGCATGTGCGGTTTGCAGTTATAAAAATCAATGTGAAGAAGCATCTAGAGGACATGATAAAAGACCATGATGGCTAGAAAGCGCAATGCCAAGAGATCACCAAGGATTGTGACATCTGGAAAAAAACCGGTGCCAGGAGGTGGCAACAGGCATTTTGCCGGTCCTTAACCTCATCGATCTAGCGCTAGCAGAGGACGTGCCAAGGACACCGCAGTTGGGATTGATCAAGAGATGTCAAAAGGCATGGGGATGGTTCTCGGAGTTCGTGAAGGAGGTGGGTTAGTACACAGGCGCACATGTGCTAAGCATGGTACGTGCTCACTACCCCTTGATCGATCTCAAGTGTCTAGAGGCTGGATACCCAAAGGAGGTAGATCCAGACAAGGTTGAGGAGCTACGGATGACCCAGCTGGACTTGTCAGTGAAAATAATTGGTGACACTAACCTATGTGGAGGCGGGACGCCACCTGTACAGGGAATGCCATCAACAAGTTAGCTAGAAGCGCCGTCATTTTTAAGCCAACCGGCGAAGCCTGCGGTCTCGACCAGCCAGGCATCGGTGGTGCCATCTTCTTCAGCTCGATCAGTACCAGAGTCCCCGAGACCCTTGCACGATCTTCTAGGTATAGCTGTAGAAGAAGATGTAGTTGTGTTATTGTAAACTTGGACCTTTTTAGGCAAGCTTGTAATAATGTAACTATATATTAACATAAGCTTGTTTGTTTTGTGGAAAACGTGTTTAAGCTCGGATATCGTGTTGGTGTAACTGAGTTAGAACGTGTTAGCATTCTATTTAGTTGTACCAGTTTAGTCGACACATCATCCTAAAAGGTTTGTATGGCCCTAGTTTGTCTTGTGGTCGAAGTGTGAGGTGCGTAGCTTGTGCACACGTAGAAACACACAAGTCAAACCAGAGAGCACCTGCCAATCACCCGTAGCGTAGAGAGCGGATCCCATGCACACATTGGGAGGAACCGGAGATAGGGCCTGCTCTGAAAACCCAAGAAGGAATGGTGGTCGGTTTTAACTGGTTGAGTTAGAATAACAATAGACTTCAAAGTGACACATTAGAGTGGTTGGAGAAATCATAATAGCTTTATTGAATTAAATCAAAAGTACAAGAGGGGTACATATCTTAGTAGTTAAGCATAGAAACGCCTAAGCTTGTCGATGTGCCATGAATTGGGTATGTCTGTACCATCTAGGTGAGCTAACCTGTAAGATGTTGGTTGTGTAACCTCCTTGATCATGAAGGGCCCTTCCCATGGGGTTGTGAGTTTGTGGATGCCAGCCTGATTCGTCTTCCACTTCAGGACTAGGTCCCCAACCACAAAGAACAGCTCCTTGACATTCTTGTTGTAGTACCTACACAAAACAACAAGGTATTTGGCTGTACGTACACAAGAATCGAGCTGCTTCTCTTCTGCACTATTCACTTCTAGCTCCCATAGTTCATTGGCCTTGTCTTCATCGAAGTTCTCTACCCATGCTGATCTGAAGGCTATATCTGCTAGGAGCACTGCCTCAGCGCCATAAACCATAAAGTATGGTGATACGCCAGTATTGCGACTAGGCTGGGTTCTAAGGCCCTAGACCATGGCTGGTAACTCTTTGAGCTATCTTCCAGGAGCTTTGTCATTTTCTTTGTACATCTTCTTCTTAAGTGCGTCCAAGATCATACCATTTGCCCACTCAACCTGTCCATTAGCTCTAGGGTGCGCCACCAAGACGTATTTTACTACTATGCTCCTTTCATCGCAGAAGTCCCAAAAAGTGTTCCTAGTGAACTGAGTACCCAGATCAGTGATGATGCTGTTGGGTATGCCAAAGCGGTGGATGACCTGGTCGATGAACGCAATAGCCTTTTCTGAAGATGCCTTGACCAGGGGCATGTACTCTATCCACTTGGAAAATTTGTCAATCAGCACAAAGACGCATGTAAATTTCCAGGGGACGGTTTGAAAGGCCCAATCATATCTAGTCCCCAGCATGCGAAGGGCCAAGAGGCTGGTATTGTCTAAATCTCGTGTGCTGGTACATGGATTCTCTTGGCGAAGAACTGACAACCTTCATAATGGTGGACTAGCTTCTCTACATCGGCTATGGCTGACAGCCAATAGAACCTTGCTTGAAAAGCCTTGCCAACCAGCGTTCTTGAGGCCATGTGGTTACCATAGGAGCCAGAGTGGATTTGGTCCAGGAGATGTTCACCATCCTCCTAGGTTATACACTTCATCAAGATTTACTCCTTCGTGTTCTTGTGCCACAATTTGCCATCGACGAGCAGATACTGCTTACTATGACACATCAGGCGTTTGTTTTCTGTCCAATTGGTGTAACCGCTACCATCTATCAGGTACTTGATGAAAGGTACTCTCCAGTCAGGCTCCTTAGTGGTCGGAGGTGGTTCGGTGGTGTTTGACACCGGAACCATAGCCACCAATAGCTGGTCTGGAGGCTTGTCGACCGTGGGATCTTCTTCTTCGATGGAAGGCATGAGCAGGTCTTGAACAAATACACCATGTGGGACTTTGGCTCAGGATGATCCTAACTTTGACAGCGCATCTGCTGCTTGATTTTTGTCCTAGACCACATGTGTGTACTCAATGCCATAGAACTTGCCTTCCAGCTTTCTGATCGATTTGCAGTATGCATCTATCTTTTCGTTGGTCGTATCCTAGTCCTTGTTGAGTTGGTTGATGACCAGAGCCGAGTCTCCATAGACATAGAGACATTTGACACCGAGCTCGATAGCAATGCGCAGACCATGTAGGCATGCTTCGTACTCGGTGGCGTTATTAGACGCTGGGAAATAAATCCTGAGGACATATTGGAGCTGCTCCTTGGATGGTGATACAAAAAGGACTCCTACTCCTACGCCATCGATGTTGAGAGAGCCATCGAAGTACATCTTCCAATACTCGTCGGGCCCCTAAGAGGCAGGTGTGCTTAAGTCTATCCACTCAACGATGAAATCGACAAGTGCCTAAGACTTGATTGTAGTATGGCTTGCAAATTCCAAGGAGAAAGGGCATAGCTCCATTGCCCATTTGACAATGCGCCTATTTGCATCCTTGTTGCGAATGATGTCTCCTAGAGGGTACTCAGTCATGACCACCACGCGATATCTGTCAAAGTAGTGTTTCAACTTTCAAGATGTGATTAGTATGGCATAGATCAGTTTCTGAATTTGTGGGTACCTGGTCTTGGATTCATTGAACACCTCACTGATGAAATAAATTGGTCATTATACCTTGTAGACATGGCCAGGCTCATCGCGCTCGACCACCATGGCAGTGGAGACCACTCGATTAGTTGCCGCAATGTAAAGTAGGAGGGTTTCGTCTTCTCTAGGAGCAGTGAGGACCGGAGGTGATGTAAGGAATTGTTTCAGCTGTGTAAAGGCAACGTCTGCTTCCTCCGACCACTCAAACTTCTTGGATGCTTTGAGCAGCTTGAAAACAATAGTCCTTTTTCACCTAATCTTGATATGAAACGACTTAGGGCATACATGCATCCGGTAAGCTTCTGAACATCCTTCACCTTTTTGGGCGGCTTCATGTCCAAGACAGCTTTTACCTTCTCTAGGTTAGGGCATATGCCATCATGACTGACGATGTTGCCGAGCAATATACCAGATAGAACACCAAAGATACACTTCTTTGGGTTTAATTTCCATTGGAATGTGTTAACAACTGCAAAGGTACGTTCGAGGTTGTCAACAAGGGTGTATGCTTCCTTGGTTTTAACAACTACATCGTCAACATAAGCCTCAATGAGGTCGTCTTTTATCTTGTCTTTGAGGCAGGCCTATATGGCACGTTGGTAGGTAGCCCTAGCGTTCTTGAGCCCGAACGACATGGTCATGTAGCAGTAAGCGCCGAAGGGCGTGATGAAAGATGTCTTGATCTGGTCGTCCTTTTTTAGAGCGATATGGTGATAACCAGAGTAGCAATCGAGAAAGGAAAGCAACTCACAACCGGTAGTTGAATCTATGACCTTGTCTATGCGAGGTAAGCCAAAAGGGTCTTTAGGGCAGTGTTTGTTGAGATCAGTGTAATCAACGCACATTCTCCATTCATTATTCTTTTTGCGTACAAGAACCGGGTTGGCTAACCACTCCGGATGATACACTTCTTTGATAAATCTGGCTGCCAAAAGCCATGTAACTTCTACCCTAATAGCCTCCTTTTTGTCACGAGCGAACCATCATAGCTTCTGCTTGATAGGTTTGGCCTTGCTATCGACATTTAAGGAGTGCTTGATCAAGTTCCGAGGTACACCAGGCATGTCAGCGGGTTTCCATGCGAACACACTCACATTGCTCCTCAAGAACCTGACGAGCGCATCTTCCTATTTAGGATCCAGGTTGGCCTCGATAAGGGCCGTTTTGCTAGGATCACCATCGACCAGTTGGATCGCTTTGTGCTCTTTAGACTTGATGTTCTTGCATGGGGCCTCGAGCTCTAGGATCTCCAGGTGGTCATCTGGGGTCTTCTTGGCATCGAGCATGGTCTCAGCCATGCGAATAGAGAGGTCATGAGCCTCTGCTATTTTGAAGCTATCATCCTCGTAGGTATAAGCTACGTATATGTTGCCCCTGAGAGTTAGAAGCCCTTTCTCAGTAGGCATCTTGAGCACCAAATACCTATAGTGAGGTATGGCCATGAACTTGGTGAGCACTGGTCGACCAAGGATAGCATGGTAGGTGCCTTTGAAGTCAGCGACCACAAAGTTGACGTAGTTGGTGCGGAAGTGGTCCGGGGTACCAAATTGAACAGGTAGCATGATCTACCCGAGAGGTGTGGAGCTCTATCCGGGGAGAACACCCTAGAACTATGCCTCGTATGGCTTGAGATCAGCCTAGGTTATCTTCATTGTTGGCAAACTGTTCTTGAACAGTATATCAATGGAACTGCCGTCGTCAATTAGCACTCTGTTGAACTGAACCTTGTTGATACAAGGATTGAGAACTAGAGGAAAACGTCCTGGCTCAGGTATTGCAGCCCATTGGTCCTTTTTGCTGAAGGAGATCTTGCGGTGAGACCAAGGAGGGAGCTGTGGATCGGCGATGAGGTTGTTGATGTTGGCCACGTTCAAGCTAGCGCGGGTGAGCAGCTTGCGTTCTCGTTTGGTCTCGATGGACACTTTGCCTCCAATGATGGTGTGGACATGATTGGTTGGCTTGACATACTTGTGACGGGGATCTACATCTTCATCATCATTGTCCTCATTACGCTGCTCCCCTATGTCATTAAGCATGTCGGATGTATCTGGAGCCTATTGGTGCGTGTAGATAGATTTGAGAACACGGCAATTCTCCATGGTATGGTTTGACTTGGGATGGAGCTGGCAGGGTCCTTTCAATGCTTTGGCATAGTCTTCTTCATAGTTGTGATGTCCGCCACCTTTTTTAATGGTGTTGACCTCGCCATCGTCTTCCCGAGCACGCTTGCCCCTGTAATCATCACGGAGATTACGTCGCTGATTACGCTGGTCACGGTGGTCGCAAGAATTGTTGCGCTGGTTGCGGTGATCAAAATTGTCATTCTGACCATGGTTGCCGCGGTAGTCATCATGGTGTGGGGGGTGGTCGGAGCGTGGAACCCTTGCTGCTTCTTCGATGATTATCTTTTTAGCATCATCGGCATCCGCATATTTTTTAGCAGTGGCCAGGAGCGCTATGACTGATTTAGGTCTCTTGCGGAGGAGCTTGTCCCTTAGGGCATCATGGAAGCGTAGACCAGTGATGAAAGCCTCGATTGCCTCATTGTCGAAGATTGACAGGACCTTGATGCACATCTCCGAGAAGCGTCGGACGTACTCACACAGTGGCTCATCTTTGCGATCTCGAATCCACTGCAGATCATATTTGTTGCCGGGTTGCTCGCAAGTAGCAATGAAGTTGTTGATGAATGCTTACTTGAGCTCTTGCTAAGAATCAAAGTAGTTCACCGACAAGCTGACCAGCTATTGGTGGCCTATATGGCCGACGGCGACTGGGAAGTAATTAGACATGACGTGCTTGTCAGCCATGGCTGATCTACACACGGTTTCATAGAGCATGACCCATAATTCAGGGCTCTCCTTGCCATCATACTTCTGAATTTTTTCGAGCTTTAAGTTCTTGGGCCATATGACTTGGTGAAGGTGTGGAGTAAACTGCTTCAAACCCAAAGGGCCATGGGTAGTATCATATTCCATACGGCAATAGCTTTCGTGGGATGCGTGATCATTCGCTCTTTGGTTAATGTGATCGCGCAGATTGCGTTCTCCAAGGGAATGGTGGAGATCATTATTGCCACCACAGCGATCCCGATTACCACCCTAGTTAACCCTATGACTGTGATTATCACGGCGATTGTCGTGGTTGTCTCGGTGGTTGTCGTCCCGGTAGTCACGGCGGTTGTCATCCCGGTAGTCGCGGCGGTTGTCGTCCCGACCACCATCATGACCACCATTTCCGCCTTGACGGTTGTCTGATGGGTCATTGTTGCATGAGCCACGTTGGTTGGGTGGCTGTGAGCGACTTGAGTACTAGCGGCTATGGCTTGATTCGACTGAGATAGATGGAGCCTGGGCTTGATTTACAATCTCTATGGTCTGGTCCATAGCAGCCATCAGGTAAGCTTGTATATCATCACGAACTGCCTGGATTTCTGGGGTATTGGGTAGTCGTTGCATTGTCGCCATAGCAACAGCTACGTTGGCACTTGGAGTCCTAAAGACCTGCTTGTCCCCTACCCTGTCAAAGGCACTATTAAGGTCACGTGGCTGGACCCTTATGCATTGTGCCTCCTCTTCTGCTTTGGCTTTGACTTGTCGGTGATTAAACTGGTCAATATTGCATGCTTCGCGTGCTAGCCTTTCTTGTTCCATTTCGCCAACTACTGGTGGTTCATCATTACTAACAACATTGATCAAGTCTCCTTGCCTTGGTGGGAAGGATGGGAATCGTGGGAACCCCGAGGCATGGTCTAGGATACCAAGATCATATTCAACACCTTCATTATCATGATGCTGGAGCTCGGTGTGGATGGAGCCATTAGATGCGATGTCGGATGGGGAGCTTGAGCCACCCTCTTGAACTATGTGGACCGATCCTTCCTGATACTCCTCAATCTAGACCATGTTGATGAAGTTGCGTAGGCCGTAGGGCTGAGCCTGGTAGTTCTCTATCGAGGCTTCGCACTCGAAGAGCCAAAGACCCATCGTAGGGGCTGGTCGACGATGAACAGAGCGCCCTTCAGGAGTAGATGGGACCACGAGATCCGTACCGAGTCATGCAGAACGACTAGCCCGAGCTGGTCGAGTAGACCTGTTGTGGGTAGTGGTTACCTACTCATTAGGTTGACTTTGAATCAAACTTACCAGAGCTAGGGTTTCAGCAAGTTTGGTGCCGACCCGATCGATGGAGTCGAGCAGGTCAGCGTTGTCGATCTGCCTCCCTTTGTAGCGAGGAAGCGGACGACAGGTTGTCGGCGTGGCTGAAGATGATGCTAGCGTGGCCAGAGCCAGATCCACCATGGTCGAGCCATAGCCGATGCAGGTGAAGCAGTGGTCAACGTAGATTGAATCCATGCCTCCTTCGTGGTCATGGCGATGAAGTCATTAGAGCTAGTGGTCTAGGTGATCTAGCCGATGGTGAACGTGAGGCCGTTCGGTGTAGCCATGGAACCAGGGATGATGACCATCTTGTTTGTCTAGAGAGCAGTACGCACACCCCCTACCTGATGCGCCACTGTCGACAAAATATGGTTGGCAGTCTACCTAGGGGTATGCCCTAGGTAGTAGATTATCGGCAGACAGATGCGTAAGCTACAAACAAGATGGTGACGCAAGACAGACATGAGGTTTTATCCAGGTTCGGCCACCGTGAAGGCATAATACCTACATCCTATGTCTGATTGTATTGCTGTATGTCAATGAGAGATGTTTTTTAGAGGGGTCCCCTGCCTACCTTATATAGTCTGGGGGTAGGGTTACAGATCTAGAAACTAATCCTAACCAGTTACAATTGCCATAGGTGGTCGAATAAGGATTCCTATCCTAACCGACCAGGATCTTGCTTGATCTCCAAATTTGCCTTGATTCCTTGCATAGGACTCCGAACAGATTGGCCGGGCCACGTGTCATCTTCTAGTGGGCCAGACCCCCTGGTCCGGGCCGGCCCAAGCCTAGCCGTAAGGGTATAGGGGTTAATACCCCCACAATGATGGATGCGAAAGTTAAAAACTTGAATACAACTTTCCTTCATAGTACAGTTACAAGTCAAGACTAACTAAACCTTTTTCATAACACTTATTTCAATTGCCAAGGATCATTACCAACTAATGACCCAAGGTCATCACTCAATCCAAAATTTCAAACAAAACCTAAATCATTAAAGGTTACTATTTGCTTTTATGAATTAATCAACTTGTTCCAATTGAGCTCAAAATTTTTGTAAAGGTTCATCACATGATAACTAAGTGGCAAAACAATTTTCATAATTTTTGGATAATTATTTAAGCTTAGAAAAATCATGGAAACTCATTTATTAATTAATTGAGCAATTTTATCACATTCAAACATTACTAAAAATCATTAGTTCATATTTTTCTTAAATAGTATACATCATAGAGAGGTCACACAAAACTTTTCATAATTTTTGGAGCTCTAAATAATTCTACACAAAAATAACAAAAACTATCACTATTCATTCAAATCTGCAAAATAGAAAAATCCATTTTCAACACTGAGTCACTGACACCTTGACCCCACCTGTCATCCCCGACGTCCTGTGCTTACTACGGCGACAGCAGCTTTGACCGGTGATTTCTCGACGCCGGTGAGATCAACGGCGACAGCAGCTTTGACCGGTGATTTCTCGACGCCGATCAACGGCGACGGCGAAGACACCAACATGACCCCTACATCCCTACACGTCGATTGGTGGCACAAACGAGACCAACCACAGCCAGGACCAAGCACGACACTGGCCATGGCGGCCATGACGGCATGGCTACGCTACGCCAGTGACATGAGATCGGTAGAGCTTAAACAAATGGCCTAGGAAGCACTAGGAGCTCACCCCGAATGAGTTGGAGTCAAAGGCCGAGCCGGATGATCAATGAAGGCGCTGGTCGATGTTCACAGCAACCATGGCGGAGCAAGCAACGACGACAGAGATGTCTCGGCGACTGCGGTGGACAAAATGGTCAATCAACCAGGCACAAAGAACCACGGCATTGTGGAGAAGCTGAAACAAGGCTTCACAAGGTCAGAGGCTCACCGTAGAGCGCTGGCCACGATGGCGCTCGCTCGACGGAGATTCTACCGGTCGTGAGGAAGAAAGGCGGCTAGCGGCGTTCCTCGGCGAAATCAAGCGACCAAGGCTAGTTGGCTGGGTGTGCAAGGAATAGGTGAAGCTAGGTCAGGCTTTGCTGAGACGACAACGGTGCTAGGTCGACGGCGAAAGCTCGACGGAGCGATGGCAGTCACGACTGGAAAAATAGAGGAAGGAGAAAGAAGAACGGTGACGACGCCTGGGCTTTATAGGGCAGCAAAGACACAAGGAGACGACATGCAGTAGCCTGCTCATGCCAGCACAAAGCCATAGAAGGCCATGGGCGCGCCTGGAACGCTGAAGAAAGGCCGCCGGCGGTGACAGCTGCCCGATGGCACTGTTTGCCATAATTACAGAATTGCCACTCAATTTGAATTCCAAATTACTCCCAAATTTATGTAACAACTAAAAAATCTCCAAAAATAAAAGTTGTTCAAAATTCAAAGTTCTACAACGTTGCTTTTATAACCACCCCCTAATTCGGTCTACATTTTGAAATGCAAATTTGAATTCAAAAAGGGGACATTTAAAGAATTACGCATTTTCAAATTACTTCAAATTTTATAAAAACAACTTTGAAAATTCCAAAAACCAACTTTGTACAACTCGACAAGCTCTACACTTTTACTTTTAGGCCCAACCCCAAAATGTGCTTAGATTTTGAAATGGGTTTTCTAGGGCAAACTTAAATGTTGAAATTACGGTTTTTGAAAATTCGAATCCAAACAAAACTTTGAACTTGATGCAAACAATACAATTCAACACATACAACATAAAGGTAAGCTTATTTTAGTGAATGCACACCAAAATTTCCACTAATATGAAATGATGTACAATGCATATGATGACATGGCAGGTTTTAGTGTTTAAAACACCTGAGGTGTTACAATCCTTCCCCCTAAAATAAATCTCGTCCCGAGATTCAAAGTCATAGGGTAAGTAATGGAAAAGGAAATGTGTCAAACAACAACATTCCAAAACTTGTCCATAGAACTGCTAAGGTTCCTTTACAAACATGGTTTGTAACAACAGAGCACAACTAACATTATTCTAGATTGACGCAAGAAACTCTAGAAATTTTTCTAACAAGTAATCTTTGGATTCCCAAGTAGCTTCTTCTTCGAAATGTTGATTCCATTGTATCTTGTAGAACTTGATTGTCCTCCTTCGAGTGACACGATCTTTCTGATCCAGAACTCAGATAGGATATTTGGAATAGGTCAAATCAGGTTCAAGTTCCACTCCTTCAACCTCAACATTCTGCTCAGGCACTCGAAGACACTTCTTCAATTGAGAAACATGGAACACATCATGTACAGCTAAGAGATGTTTAGGTAATTTCAAGCGATATGCCACTTTTCCATACCTCTCTAAATTTTGAAATGGTCCAATATAACGAGGTGCCAACTTGCCTTTAACACCAAAATGAGTAACTCCCTTTATTGGTGATACCTTCAGATATACAAAATCTCCCTTCTTAAACACCAAAGGTCTACGTCGTTTATCTGCATAACTCTTTTGTCAGGACTGAGCTATCTTCAAATTACTTTGTATTTGCCAAACCTTGTCTTCTGTTTCTTTCACAAGGTCAACTCCAAAGAACCTTCTTTCCCTAGGTTCAGACCAACTCAGTGATGTTCTGCATCTATGACCATAAAGTGCTTCAAACGGAGCCATTCTAATGCTCTCTTGATAACTATTATTGTATGAGAACTCAACCAAAGGCAAACATTCATCCCACTTATTGGAATAGTTAAGAACACAACATCTTAACATATCTTCAAGTACTTGATTTACTCTTTCAGTCTGACCATTAGTCTGTGGATGATAAGCTATACTATACAGGAGTTTGGTACCCAACGAAGCATGCAAGTGTTTCCAAAAGCTAGAGACAAACTGTGTACCCCTATCTAACACTATGGTCTTTGGTACCCCATGTAAACTCACAATTCTGGCTAAATACATCTTGGCATATCAGATAGTGGGATATGTACTCTAGACTAGAAGAAAATGTGCTGACTTAGTTAGTCGATCTACAATAACCCATATTGAATCAAAACCTTTAGATGTCTTGGGTAGACCAACGATAAAGTCCATACTAATATCCTCCCACTTCCAAGATGGAATAGATAATGGCTATAACTCTCCAGCAGACCTCAAATGTATAGCCTTAACCTTTTGACAAGTATCACACTTTGCTATATACTAGGCAATTTCTATCTTCATTTTGGTCCACCAAAACCTCTGTTTCAAGTCATGGTACATCTTATTACTTCTCGGATGAATAGATAACCTAGTAGCATGTGCCTCTTCAAGAATTGATTGTCGTAACTCAGGAACCTTTAGTACCACTAAGCGATTCTTGAACCATAACACACCTTCATCATCTACTTTGAAGCATTCTGCTTTCCCATTCCTAATTCTTTCTTTGATATGGGCTATACCCTTGTTTTCTTTCTGAGCAGCAATAATCTAGTCTCAAATAGTGGCTTCAACAGTTATATTGGTCAAACTACCTTGTTGAATTACCTCTATACTCAACTTTTCCATCTCTTGGCATAAAGTCAAATCCATTATTTTTACTGCCAGACAATTGCAATGACTCTTTCGACTAAGGGCATCTGCAACCACATTTGCTTTACCAGGATGGTAATGTACCGCCAAGTCATAATCTTTAATCAATTCTAACCATCTTCTCTGTCGCATGTTCAATTCTGATTGAGTAAAGATATACTTTAAACTCTTGTGATCTGTAAAAATATGGCATGTATTACCAAGCAGGTAATGTCGCTAAATCTTCAGAGCATGGACAACTGCTGCTAACTCCAAATCATGAGTTGGATAATGTTCTTCATGTTGCTTGAGTTGTCTAGAAGCATAAGCAATGACTCGGCCTTCTTGCATCAATACACATCCAATACCAATACCCGAAGCATCACAATAAACATCAAATGACTTCTCAATATTAGGTTGGGCTAATACTAGTGCAGTGGTTAATAGTCTCTTCAAAGTCTGGAAAGCTTCTTCATAATCAGATGACCAGACAAACATGGCTTGGTTCTTCAACAACCCAGTGATGGACTTGGATACTCTAGAGAAATCTAGAATAAAATGATGGTAATACCCTGCCATTCCTAGAAAACTCTGAACCTAATAAACAGTGGTTGGCGGTTTCCAATCAAGCACATCCTTAACTTTGCTTGGATCAACAACAACTCCTTCAGCTGACAAGACATATCCAAGAAACTGTACTTCCTTAAGCCAGAAGTCACACTTACTGAACTTGGCATATAGTTGATGTTCTCTCAAGCGGGTCAGAACAATTCTGAGATATTCTGCATGTTCTTTCTTGTTCTTGGAATATACTAGAATGTCATCAATAAACACCACTACAAACTTGTCTAGCTCAGGCATGAATACTAAATTCATCAGATACATGAAATGAGCTGGAGCATTTGTCATACCAAAAGACATTACTAAGTATTCATATAATCCATATCTTGTGGTAAACGCCGTTTTGGGAATATCTTCAGGCTTAATCTTGATTTGGTGATATCCTGACCTCAAATCAATCTTGGAGAAAACTTTGGCTCTGCTAGTTGATCAAAAAGCAAGTCTATCCAAGGTAAGGGATACTTATTCTTAATGGTCACTTCATTCAACAAACGATAGTCAACACACAACCTCAGGGTCTCATCTTTCTTTTTCTCAAAAATTGTAGGATGTCATAGAACCGACCAATTTATAAGAGTACAAGTACAATGGCAGCCCGCAAGCGGTCGCACTATCATACTTGAACCCATATAAACCTGGTAGTCTGTTGAGTACCACGACGGGTCTCGATAAACGATTACAACAACCAAGATCGTACAGGATTCAACATACATGCCACATATTACATAAAGTTCACAGATACATTTTCATCATCAGAGTACGAATAAAAGTTATTACAAACCGAGTTTGATAGATAAAGCGGAAGCAATTACGTTCAAAAATAAAGTTTCCAACATAGTTTGATACAGTGCCAAGTAGGATCATGGTCCACAAAAGCAAAGATAGGGATTAATAAGGAAGCCTACCCAAGGCTTACTCCTCATCCATGGTGGGATAGAAGCAACTCTTGCAATAACCATGATACACAGTGCCATCTACAACAATGGGAAATAAAATCCTGAGTACGAGAAGGTACTCAGCTAGACTTACCCATCATAAACCAGAAATAAATCGACTCCAAGGATTATGCAAGGCTATATAAGTGGAGGTAACTTGACAACATTTTGCATAAAAGCAATTGACTTAGTTGTACAATTATGATTCTTTTATCAAGTTAATTATAACTATCCATTTCTAGGTTAGCAACTATCCTGTGCCAAACATGTGGTATATCAATTTAAAAGCATACAATAGTAACCATAGCAGGTATTGTAATTCCATATTCATCCAAACCATCATGTTCCATAACATAGTTACTACGATGTTGGAGCTAGCCAAGTTTGTCACTATCCGGGAGAGACGGCGATTCGAATCAATTTCAACCAGCTGGGAATTTATTCCTAACACAAACCCAGGCATACCGCGCGAAGGCAGCCTTAGGTCACCTTTGGTACAACTCAGGTCCACATTTCGTGGGTTCGTACCATGCCACACAATCTGGGACACCAGATGCCAGGATGTTCAGGCCTAGCCTGCCCTTGGGCTCAGTCTGATCGCCCCCCACAAGGAGCGCACAATAGAATGGGTCCTGGCCTGAGTTGAGCTACTCGGCTTTGCTATCAGAACAAGTTATCTAGCCAGCTAAGTGATAGGCATGCGTTCAATCTTGTCAGAAGTTCCAACAATGGTACGGTCCTTGATCGGCACAGACGGAATCACATGAGTCATCCTACACATAGACTCTGCCCGGCCTTGATTTTCTTTTACCCCATGGTTCTGTTCCACGATAGCAAATATAGCCAACCGTGCTCCGGTATCTACCTATATCTCGCAGGTGAGAGGACATCACCCGACTTCTACTGGTCTAAGCATGGCTAAGCATATATTTGATCCTAGACCTATACCAGTTAAAGGTGTAATATCTGGACAAGGAATGTATATTCATCAAGTGGTTTTATTCAACTCTTATAACCTAATGCATCAATCATAAGTACTTAAGTAATCATTTGTAAAATACTGGGAGACTTAGAATGCTCCGGGGCTTGCCTCGCAGAAAGGAAGTGGGGCGGTGGTCAGGACACTCCGGAAGCTCTTTAGGATTCTGCTCCCCACCTTTAGGAGCTACGACTTGAGGATTCTCCTGCTAGTCCCCTTCCTCTATCTCGTCAAATTCTAGCAACGTTATTTCTTCCTCCGATCCTAGATGCATGAATATGGCATAAGATATTGCGAATGCATATATGTTAACAAGGGTGGTGTGATGATACATGAAGAATGCATTCTTGCAATTATTCTTATCAGCATGTGGTTTAAGTAACAACAAGTGCATCACGTTTACTAAGTAGGTGCATATCTCTTCTTGATTATGTAATTAATTACTTCGACAATGCATCTACTACTTCACAAACACCAGCTACTTGTTTTACTCATAACTGGAGTTCTAATTATCCAAATGTAGTGATCCTAGACTTTCTGGAAAGCTTATAAAATTACCTACAACTTTGTTATTAACCATTTTTATAGCAAACATAATTTTTTTAACATGCAACTTATCAAACTCCAGAATCTGTCCGGAATCCTTCCAATTCGCATTACAATGTAACAATACTTCTACTTCATATAATCATTCAAAGTTTGACAACACAAAGTCTACCAACAGTTTAAGCACACCAAATACACTTAAGAAAATATAATGGTGAAGCCCAAACTATTTATTTAAATGCCATTATTATTTTATTTAAATACTTAGGTTAAATAATAAATATATATCAAATGTACATAATAAATTCTTAAAAATTTACAGTGCCTTACTAATGCTACCAAAGGACTACTGTAAAAGTTTCATGCCATTTTATTTAGTAAAACACTCTATACAAAAAAGACAAAGCATAAAGGCTTAAAATAGCATAATTAGAAAACCTTAATGTAAAGTGTCAAGTAACAGATTTTATATTTTTCTTAGCCTCCTTATGGTACTAGGATAACCTCCAACAAATTTCATGAATATTGGATTCTTAATAATTTATGAAAATTCATACAAGGATCTCCTAATTATTAAAGGAAAATTTATAACTACAAATCTACTCGTGCACTAACCCTGAAATTTTTTCCAGAGCTCATACATGACAAGAATAGCTTACCACAAAAATTTCATAATTTTTGGAGTAAAGTAACTCTAGATATAAAATAAACAAATTTGCATGCATTCAAAAACACATTTCAAATTTCCATTTAAATCTTCCAAAATTTCTACTATAAGTATCAAGAATATATTTTTCCTAAAAACTACACTTCCTAAGGAACACTGCCAAATTTATTTCACAATTTTTGAAGCTACAAAACTTGAGATACAAATATTACAAAACAGTACAAAATCTAGAATTAAATGAACTATCCTATACTCTCACTACCGCTGACCGGTGGGACCTACCTGACAGAGGACCCATGCGTCAGTGAGACAAGAATAGAGCAGGCGGCACTATGCTATTGGCGTCCCTAGAGCTCCCCGATGGCGAACTCGCCGGTAATGACATCTTCACTAGGTGATCCTCGTGACCTAACGCGTCGATTGGACTACTTGGTGGGACCTCTCGTCGGCGCTAGCGACGATGGCGGTGGCCATGGTAGCTCGGCAGGGCGGAACGACGGTGTTATGCCGGTGGAAGCCATGGTGGCTCAACCTAGAGCTCGGACGAGCATAACTGAACTACGATGAACCTATCTCGCGCTCTATCGTGGCCTGCAGTGGTCAGGTTAGGTCTGACCACGGCGACGGAGGTGGCGGCGGAGCTCCAGTGAGCTTGCACGCGGTGCTGGAGCTTACCGAGCTCTATTAGCGAGCACTGGGGGAAGCAGTGGGTTGCTAGGGTGGCGGTGGAGTGCTGCGGTGGTGATGGAGTAGCTAGGCGTGAGCTGGTGCCATCAACGGCGATGGCGGCACCCAGTGCCGAGGCTATAGCTGCTGCGGGCACTACGAACGACGAAGGAGGAGCTGGGAAAGGAAAATGAAGGCACGGACAGGAGCAGGCGAGCGCTGGCATGTTAAAGGCTCACTCTGGTCGGCCTGGCCGCACGGGGCAGGGTGTCAGTGACGTAAGGCCATCGCTGCCTCCACGCGGCGGCCCTATCCTAGAGACGGTCAGCCACTGAGCTAAGCGATTCAGTTAGTTCAAACTCGCGATGTGATGCCTAACAGTGGGTTTTTCATTTGAATTATCTCCCGATACAAAGCCATTCAGTGAATGATTCCAAAACAAAAGTTGTAGTCCTAAGTACCATCTACAATTCTTGTTCAATGAACTCGTGCTAATTCGCAACCAAAACTGAGTAAAATCATGACCAAGGTTGGCCTGTCAGCACTATCGGTTGTGACAGAACCTCCTAAGAAATCAGGCCCACATGCACCTATCATTGTCTTAACAGACCTTGGATAGCATTCACGAGTTCCCAACAACTCAACAGGTCTGTCGGGTGTCCTCAGGAAACCCAAATCATCCACGATTCTCTTTTCGGATCACAATCATAGACATTGCAGATTACAATAGTTTATTCAAATATATACATTAGAGTAAAAGATAGCAGAAGTCTTAAGATAACTTAGTTTACAAAGCAGTTGTTTTCAAACTTACAATACCATAAGTGTCATACAACCATAGTAGCGGGATAATATTACATTAACATTATTTATCATACAAACTAGTGCCTTGTCCAAAGGCCATTCATCATTCCTCATCATCATTGACTTCAAACACAGACATGCAGCAGGGACCAAAACAAGCCTGCGCATGCGACTCACCTGCAACAAGGGTTAACAAACCCTAAGTACAAAAGTACTCAACAAGACTAACCCGACGTAAAGGGGTGTAAGACTTTTAGAGATGCAGGGTTTGGGGCAAGGTAAGGATGTAGCAAAATTCAAATTCCTTTGCCAAAAGCTTACTATTCTTATCCTATTTTCAAGTTTTACCCCTAAGTCCTTTTAGTTCATTATCTCAAACTAAATGTACTTTTCCCATATTCCAATCCTTCTCATTCCATTCTTTTCTCATATTTTAGTAATTCACCAGTCCTGCATTGCTTCTATAATGAATCGAGTCTCCATATCCACGGAGCACTGGCAATTTGAATTAATTCAAGTCCCAGCTGGAGATTCCTTATCACACGACATATGTAGAACTTAATCTTGCATATATCAACCTCGCTACCAGATCCACCTATACTAAGCCATCTCCACACCACCCGAGAGCACAGCACACCTCAAATCTGGCCACATTCCAGCCACGAGGGTACATGCTACTCCATCTCTCCACTCCCAATGCGTGGGCATTCGTCTTAGTATCGGATTAGCCGAAGTAGGCTTACCGGAGTATGTGACCAGTACTACAAAGTGTCTCGTTCAGAAGATCCACAATGAGTGGCCTTTAAGCAACATAGTCGGCAACATTACCCAACATTCAAGATAGGTCACCTGACTAGTCTCTAGTTCATTCTACATTCTTTCTTTCTTTGGCTAGTATGCCATCTTTGATTGTATCAAAACTTTTACTTTGAAAGCCTACCATAAAGCATACTAAGCATACTACGCCTTTATAAATGAAAACATCTTCAAGGATGGTAAACAATTATCAAGGTAGGTAATGCATCAAGTAGGAAACATTTGAATAAATTAACTTAATGCAATAAGTAACATAGGTGATAAACTTTTCAAAGTAAACAAGGTAAGGGTTTAATGCATAAACTGGGGCTTGCCTTTGTTGATGATCTCAGGTTCTGGATTAGTACCATAATTATCGAATCTCGTGACAACCGGGGATTCTTCCAGAACTTGCTCAACTAGAATCATTTCACTCTCAGATTCGACACGAAATGATAATATATGCTTTAACATGATGATAATGTAAACATGATGCCGTCATGGTACATGAAATATAACAACATTTCGAATACAACTGTTCTTCACGGTACAGTTGCAAGCCAACAAAACCAACTTGTAAATCTACCATCAAGGATCACACATGTGACTTGACCAAACTAAGCTTGAAACCCTACTATTCACAAAACATGACTAAAACAAGATCAAACACTTAGGGTTTGCTTTTATTTATTTTTGAATTAATTTGGAAATAAGCCCAAAAATGAACTTATTCCAAATGACCTCAAAATTTTATGTAAGCTTCCTCATGACAAATTAGTGTACCAAAACAAATTTCATAATTTTTGGAATTATACAGTGGCCTACAAAAATCATGGAAATTACATTATCAATTAATGGACTGAATATTTGAACATTAAAAATTTATTCAAATTTCAAGTTTCATATTTTTAAACCATACTAGAACATGTACAGAAGCTACACACAAATTTTTAGAATTTTTGGAGCTATGATTATTTTCCTACAAATTTCCAAAGATTCAGCACAATTCAAAATTAGAAAATATCAAAATCTTACTGTTCTTCTCTTTCTGTCTCACTAACAACCCGACCCCACTCGTCAGTGACACATAAGAGGACACGGCGGCGCTGCCATCACTGGCCGGCCCAAAATGCACCAACGGTGATGCTCCGGTGAGGCAGACCGCACCCAAATGATCTACACCATCCTATGAATCCATCCCAACCCTCAGAACGGCAGAAGGCGCACCGGAGAAAGCTCCACGCCGGCCATGGCGGCTCGGGCACAACGGCGCATGGCGTAACCTCGGCAACGATGCAGTAGATTCTAAAGCGAAGCAAGCATCATGTTCAGTAGCTCACCACGATCACACCGGTGTGCTTGGTGAAGACGGAGATGGGCTGGAACGACATGGCCGCGTGAGGTCGATGGTGGCGGTACTCCGGCCGGCTCCGAGTAAGAAGACGTTGTGCCATGCAATTCCGGCCAACCCAAGCAACGCGAGCAAGCCAAAGAGGAGCACAAGGCCGAGGCGATCGCATTGGTGTAGCTGGGCACGATGGACGTGGCTCAATGGTGGCTATGGCGAGCGGCGGAGCTAGCTGGCGGTGGAGCAGAGCAGAGGGGAAAAACGGGGATGACGGCGGCGGTTGCTGCTATTTATAGACGGGAAGAACGCGCCCGACGTCAACAGCTCACGCACGAGCTTGCCATGGTGCTGGCTGCGTGTCAACGCACGAGGAACGACGCAAATCAATCGGCGGTGACAACTGCGTGGCGCCGGCGGCAAGCAGAGAGGTGGCGCTCGGCTGATTTTCAATTTTGAAGTATTTACAGAATCACCACTGCGTTAATTTTGCAAATTACTCACAAATTTTCTAAAGAAGTTGAAAATCTCCAAAAATCAAAGTTGCTCAACTTTTCAAACTCTACAACTTTTCTTCAAGGAACATTTTCAAATTCTGCCTCCATTTTGAAATTTGAATTTGGGGTGCATTTGAGCATTTGAATCATTTCAAAATTACTCCAAATTTTATGTGTAAACTTGAAAAACTTTGAATACCAAAGTTGATCCTTATAAAATAATCTTCAACTTTGCTTTTTGTCACAACCCCAAATTCCAAATGGATTTTGAATTAGACAAAAGGGGCAAAAAGGACTTTTATGATTTGAATATAAATTCAAATTTGATTTGTTTACCTTTTGACTTTAACTTTGATTTTTGACCAGTAACATGGCCCATTAGGGTTATTTGAGTCAAATGACACATGGCCTCACATGATCACATGAAATTTGACCCTTATGGTCATGATCTTTATTTATGGTTTTGAATCACATCACATAAAATAACAACATTATGAAATAAAGCTTATTTAGTGAATGCATTCAAAAATTTCTTCTTTAAGAATGCTTTGTAATGCACATGATGACATGTCAAGTTTTAGTGTTAGGTCAAAACACCAGAGGTGTTATAACCCTTCCCCCTTAAAGAAATCTCGTCCCAAGATTTAAAACTTAAGGCTAAGTAATGGAAAAGGAAATGTGTCAAGTTAACACATTATAACTTTATTCAAAAGGCTAGTGAGGGGGTTTTTCATTCTAATGACAAACGAGACAAGTTACAATATAGATAAGGTATTGCAACTAGATAGAAGCGAAGAAGTCAGGAAAGTTTTCTTCTAAGTAATCCTTGGACTCCCAAGTAGCTTCATCTTCAGTGTGTTGATTCCATTGTACTTTGTAGAACTTAATTGTACGTCTTCGAGTGGCTCGATCTTTCTGATCTAAGAATCTAATGGGGTACTCGGCATAAGTCAAGTCAGGTTCTAGTTCTACATCACCAAAGTTGATCACTTGGTCAGGTACTTGAAGACACTTCTTTACCTGAGATACATGGAAGATATCATGCACAGCTGACATGTGATCTGGTAGCTTGACGCGATAGGCGACCGGTCCACATCATTGTTGGATTTGAAAAGGACCAACATAATGGGGTGCCAACTTTCCCCGAATCCCAAAATGATGAACTCCTTTCATCAGTGACACCTTGAGGTAGACATAATCTCCCACTTTGAATTCTAGCGATCGTCTCCTCTTATCAGCATAGCTTTTCTGTCGAGATTGAGCTATCTTCAAATTAGCTTGTATGAGTTTAACTTTCTCTTCAGCTTCCTTGACCACATCCGGTCCAAAGAACCAATGTTCTCCAGCTTCTGACCAATTTAAAGGTGTCTAACATCTATGACCATACAGTGCTTAGAATGGTGCCATTTTAATGCTCTCTTGGTGACTATTGTTATATGAGAATTCAGCCAAGGGAAGGCATTCATCCCATTTAGCACCATAGGAAAGGACACATGCTCTTAATATATCTTCAAGAATTTGATTTACCCTCTTAGTCTGTCCATCTGTTTGCGGATGATAAGCTAGAACTACGGATAAGTTTGGTTCCCAAAGACTCATGTAGACTTTTCCAAAACTTGGATATGAACAATGACCCTCTGTCAGAGACAATGGTCTTGGGTGCCCCATGCAGACTGAAAATTCTATCAAGATAAAGCTTTGCATACTGTTTCGCTCGATATTTATCTCTAACTTGTAGGAAGTGAGCTATCTTGGTTATGCGATCAACAATAACCCATATTGAATTGTAGCCTACAGATGTCCTAGGCAATCCCACGATGAAGTCCATACAAATATCTTCCTACTTCCAGGATGGAACTAGCAATGAATGTAATGGACCTGCAGTCTTCATATGAACTGCTTTGACTCTGACAAATATCACACTTGGCCACATATTGAGCTATTTCTATTTTCATTTTGGTCCACCAATATCTCTTTCTTAGATCATGATACATTTTGTTGCTACCGGGATGAATGGAGTATCTTATAGAATGAGCTTCATCAAGAATCTGCTTTTGTAGCTTCGGATTTTTGGGTACTACCAACCTATCCTTGAACCATACAACATCTGATTCATCAATCTTGAAACATGTTGATTTTCCAGATCTGACTTTATCCTTGATATGGGCTATGCCCTTACTTTTCTGTTGATCAGCAATGATTTGATCTTTGATAGTGGACTCCACTACAATATTGGATAGAGGACCTTGTTCTATGATTTGTAAATTCAGATGCTCCATCTCTTGACACAATATTCGTTGCAGAGGTTTCACAGTCAAACAATGGCAATGACTCTTGCGACTTAGGGCATCGGCAACCACATTAGCCTTGCCCGGATGATAGTGCACTTCTAAGTCATAATCTTTGATAAGTTCCAACCATCTTCTTTGCCTCATATTCAACTCTGACTGAGTGAAGATGTATTTCAAACTTTTGTGATCCGTATATATATGACAGATATTGCCCAATAAATAATGTCGCCAAATCTTGAGTGCATGAACAACGGCGGCTAATTCAAGGTCATGGGTGGGATAATGTTCTTCATGCTTCTTGAGTTGTCTGGAAGCGTATGCTATGACTCTGCCTTCTTGCATTAGAACACAACCAATACTAATTCTAGATGCATCACAATAGATATCAAATGGCCTCTCGATATCAGGTTGTGCTAAAACGGGTGCAGTTGTCAGCAACTTCTTCAATGTCTAAAAGGCCTTCTCACATTCTGTTGACCATACAAACTTAGTTTGATTTTTTAGTAGTCCAGTCATTGGCTTCGCAATGCTAGAGAAGTCAGGGATGAACCGACGATAATACCCTGCCAACCCCAGAAAACTACAAACTTGATGAACAGTGGTAGGTGCTTTCTAGGTAAGGACTTCTTCTACCTTGCTCGGATCAACAGCTATACCTTCAGCAGATAACACATGACCCAGAAATTGTACTTCCACCAACCAAAATGCACATTTACTGAATTTGGCATATAGTTGGTGATCGCTTAATCTTTGTAGAACAATGCAGAGATGTTCCGCATGTTCCTCTTTGCTTTTAGAGTAGATAAGAATGTCATCAATGAACACCACTACAAACTTATCCAACTCAGGCATGAAAACTGAGTTCATCAGGTACATGAAATGAGCCGGGGCATTGGTTCAGCCCAAAAGACATGACTAGATACTCATATAGACCATATCGGGTAGTAAACTGCTATCTTAGGCACATCTTCTCGTCTGATCTTAATCTGGTGATAGCCTGATCTCAAGTCTATCTTTGAGAACACCTTAGCTCCCAGCAAGTTGATCAAAAAGCAAATCAATTCGGGGTAAGGGGTATTTGTTCTTTATGGTGACTTCATTTAACTGGCCGATAGTCAACACATAACCTTAAGGTTTGGTCCTTCTTCTTCACAAGGATAGCAGGGCATCCCCAAGGTGATGAACTGGGATTGAATGAAACCCTTGTCTAACAACTCTTGTAGTTGCATTTTTAATTCTGCTAGTTCTTTGGGTGGCATCCTATATGCTCTTCTGGACACAGGTGCCGTTCCTGGTTTTAGATCAATTCTAAACTCTACATCTCAATCTGGTGGCAGACCAGGCAGATCATCAGGAAAGACATCCATAAACTCACATACCAATGAAATTTTCTTGGCTCCTTCAATAATAGTTACACAGACTGTTTCCACTGTACTCTTAGGAAAGGGAAGTTGGATGAGAAGTTAGGTTTTGCTGTCAGGTGCATTTACCCTTATGGTTCTACGTAGGACATCTATGATAGCCCTGTGTTGAGTTAACCAGTTCATACCAAGGATCACATCTATATCTTGATCCTTTAATATCAGCATATTGGTGGGGAACTCATAACCTCCCAAATCAATAGGTACATGCTGAACTACCTCCATTGTATAGATTCGTCCCCTAGGCGACTATATATGGTAGGGTTCTTTTGTTTCCCCAATAGCTATCCCATGCTTCACAACAAATGTACAATTGATGAATGTATGGGATGCACCAGAATCAAATAAAGTAATTGTAGGATGCTTAGCAATGGGAAACATACCCATTATTATAGGTTCTCTTTCTAGAATAGATTCCACCTGAGTATAGAAGACCCTTCCAGTTTTCTTCTCAGCCTGACCCTTCTAACTATTCTGAGCATTGCCCTTGTACTGATTCTAAGCTTGAGTAATAGGGGCTTTGGGTGCATCAAGATTATTCTTCCTAGGATACGGACATTCTCGGGAAAAGTGTCCGGGTTTACCACAATTATAGCATGGATAATTATGATTCTAGGGGAGTAGCATTGCGGTTTGCATTATTTGTATTATTTTGCTACTGCGGTGCTTGATGAGGATAAGGCGTATTAGTTGCAGGGCGAATAAAGATTTGCTGCCTACCTTGGCCTTGTGGTGGGCGGAATGGCGTACGGCCATGATTCTGAGGATGGTAGACTATCTTTTGATGCTTTCCACTCGACGATCCGAAAGCAGATATCTTCTTTTTCTTCGCCTCCTTGTGTCGGTGGTAATTCTCCTCTGAAGCGATAGCAATGTTGATTGTCTCGTGATAAGTTGCGTTACCACAAGTTGCCATCATGGTCTGAAGTTTAGTGTTTAGGCCTCTAAGAAAATGATTCTTCTTCTTCCTATTAGTATTCACATACTCAATAGCATACTGCTGATAGGTGATTGAAGTGCCCCACATAGTGCATCACCGGGTGCTCCCCTTGCTTAAGAGCCAAGAACTCTTCTAACTTCATGGTCATTACCCCATCTAGGATATAGTGTGCCCTGAAGGCATCCTTAAACTCCCTCCAGTTGATTTGGTGACCTAGCGGGCTGTACTGCTACCAAATTTGCCCACTAGGCACCAGTAGCTCCTCAGAGTTACTGTGCCGCAAACCTTGGTTTCTGAATCTTGGTACAGTGAATCAGCTCAAATTTTTGCTCTATTGTCCTAAGCCAATCGTCAGCTTCTAATGGCTCTTCTACCTTAGAGAACACAGGCGGACATGTGTCAGTGAAATCAACATAGGTTGACTCATCATTTCCATTATTACGGCGGCCACGATTAGGGTATGGTGCCTGTTGGTTCTGCGCCAATTCCCTTAACAACCTAGCATTCTCTTGCCGTTGCATTGACGAGTGCGGCGATGGCATCCGCCATAGTCGAAGGCATTGGTGGAGGATTTGGGCACTCATCATCGTCATGCGAGCCACTAGCACTAGTTTGGGTGATAGGACGAGGCATCTATTAGAGAAACACTGTTTACTTGCATTATTCTTTATTGAAAGCATTTAAAAGATTTCATGCTACAAAGGGTTACTTATTTAAATTACATGTCTTGTATCCCACAAGACAACCCTGGTTTACTAGGAAAATAGTAAAGGAACTACTACTACTCCGAGCTCTTAGTCATTGGCGTCCATGCCCATACCAGATGAAACCTCATCTTCATCTAAGAAGTACACTAACTCCTCAGGATCCTCCTCTTCTTCATTCTTGACTTCTCCTGGATCTACAATCAATTCTTCATCTATAACTTCACCATCCCCATGAGGAGGATGAAGTTGAGCATATAGCATGTGGACATTCTCATGAAGAATGGCATTGTCCATCTCTAGGTCTTCTATGTAGAACTCCAACTCATGGACGCGTTCATTGGCCGCATCCTCTCGTGTCCTAGGCTTCATTCCGTAGCTCCATGGTCATGGTGATGCCCCTTTGCATTTCCGCCAGCTCTTCTTGATCTTTGGCATGAGCTCAACGAAGAGTGTTGAGCTCCTTGTTAAGGTTCTCTATGTTGGCGAGATTGCTTGAAGATCCTTCATCTCCTAGTTTCTTGGAACTTCCTTCACCAAGCTCATGGTTTCGTGGTGCCAACTGGTGACTGAGGGACTCCATGAGGTTCTGGTGGACTTGCATGCGGTTACCTTGGTCTTTGCCATAGCCTGTAGGATTTAAGGTAGGACTATAAGAATAACTTGAGGATAAAGGAGGTTAGAAGGAATGGGATTGACATTACTTACCCAACCACTTCTTAAGGGGAATTATTATGCAAGGTGTTCAAGCAAGATGCATGAATCGATCTTACTGAATCTAAGTACAAAAGATTTATATAATCATAAGAACTAGATTTTTAATACATAGGACAAACCTAATCATATTATCCGCCATGAACTTTCAAATAAGATAGGATTGAGTCTAGATCAAAGATAAGAAGAAAGAAATTTGAACTTTAAAATATCAAGTTTACTTTCTTTGATCCAAATCAATTTGAAGGTTTTCCAAAGTAACCTACAATGATCTTAGATGGGAACTGCTCTGATACCAGCTGTGGCAGAACCTCCTAAGAAATCAGGCCCATGTGCACCTATCGTTGTCTTAACAGACCTCGGATAGCGTTCACGAGTTCCCAACAACTCAACAGGTCTGTCGAGTGTCCTCAGGAAACCCAAATCATCCACGATTCTCTTTTCAAACAGGATCCCAATCATAGACATTGCAGATAACAACAGTTTATTCAAATATATACATTAGAGTAAAAGATATCAGAAGTCTTAAGATAACTTAGTTTACAAAGTAGTTGTTTTCAAACTTACAATACCATAAGTGTCATACAACCATAGTAGCGGGATAATATTACATTAACATTAATTATCATACAAACTAGTGCCTTGTCCAAAGGCCATTCATTATTCCTCATCATCATTGACTTCAAACACAGACATGCAGTAGGGACCAAAACAAGCCTGCGCATGCGACTCACCTGCAACAAGGGTTAACAAACCCTGAAGTACAAAAGTACTCAACAAGACTAACCCGACGTAAAGGGGTGTAAGACTTTTAGAGATGCAGGGTTTGGGGCAAGGTAAGGATGTAGCAAAATTCAAAGTCCTTTGCCAAAAGCTTACTATTCTTATCCTATTTTCAAGTTTTACCCCTAAGTCCTTTTAGTTCATTATCTCAAACTAAATGTACTTTTCCCATATTCCAATCCTTCTCATTCCATTCTTTTCTCTTATTTTAGTAATTCACCAGTCCTGCATTGCTTCTGTAATGAATCGAGTCTCCATATCCACAGAGCACCGGCAATTCGAATTGATTAAAGTCTCAGCTGGGGATTCCTTATCACACGACATATGTAGAACTTAATCTTGCATACATCAACCTCGCTACCAAATCCTCCTATACTAAGCCGTCTCCATGCCACCCGAGAGCACAGCACACCTCAAATTCGACCACATTCTAGCCACGAGGGTACATGCTACTCCCACCATCTCTCCACTCCCAATGCATGGGCATTCGTCTTAGTATCGGATTAGCCGAAGTAGGCTTAACAGAGTATGTGACCAGTACTACAAAGTGTCTCATTCAGAAGATCCACAATGAGTGGCCTTTAAGCGACATAGTCGGCAACATTACCCAACATTCAAGATAGTTCACCCGACTAGTCTCAAGTTCATTCTACATTCTTTCTTTCTTTGGCCAATATGCCATCTTTGATTGTATCAAAACTTTTACTTTGAAAGCCTACCATAAAGCATACTAAGCATACTACGCCTTTATAAATGAAAACATCTTCAAGGATGGTAAACAATTATCAAGGTAGATAATGCATCAAGTAGGAAACATTTGAATAAATTAACTTAATGCAATAAGTAACATAGGTGATAAACTTTTCAAAGTAAACAAGGTAAGGGTTTAATGCATAAACTGGGGCTTGCCTTCGTTGACGATCTCAGGTTCCTGGATTAGTACCACAATTATCGAATCCATGTGACAACCGGGGATTCTTCCAGAACTTGCTCAACTAGAATCGTTTCACTCTCGGATTCGACACGAAATGATAACATATGCTTTAACATGATGATAATGTAAACATGATGCCGTCATGGTACATGAAATATAACAACACTTCGAATACAACTGTTCTTCACTGGTACAGTTGCAAGCCAACAAAACCAACATGTAAATCTACCATCAAGGATCACACATGTGACTTGACCAAACTAAGCTTGAAACCCTACTAGTCACAAAACATGACCAAAACAAGATCAAACACTAATCAAACACTTAGGGTTTGCTTTTATTTATTTTTGAATTAATTTGGAAATAAGCCCAAAAATGAACTTATTCCAAATGACCTCAAACTTTTATGTAAGCTTCCTCATGACAAATTAGTGTACCAAAACAAATTTCATAATTTTTGGAATTATACAGTGGCCTACAAAAATCATAGAAATTGCATTATCAATTAATGGACTGAATATTTGAACATTAAAAATTTATTCAAATTTCAAGTTTCATATTTTTAAACCATACTAGAACATGTACAGAAGCTACACAAAAATGTTCAGAATTTTTGGAGCTATGATTATTTTCCTACAAATTTCCAAAGATTCAGCACTATTCAAAATCAGAAAAAATATCAAAATCTTACTGTTCTTCTCTTTCTGTCTCACTGACAACCCAACCCCACTCGTCAGTGACACATTACAGGACACGGCGGCGCTGTCATCACTGGCCGGCCCAAAACGCACCGATGGTGATGCTCCAGTGAGGTAGACCGCACCCAAATGATCTACACCATCCTACGAATCCATCCCAACCCTTAGAACGGCAGAAGGCGCACCGGAGAAAGCTCCACGCCGGCCATGGCGGCTCGGGCACAACGGTGCACGGCGTAACCTCAGCAATGATGTAGTAGAGTCTAAAGCGAAGCAAGCATCATGTTCAGTAGCTCACCACAATCACGTCGGTGTGCTTGGTGAAGACGGAGATGGGCTAGAACGACATGGCCACGTGAGGTCGATGGTGGCGGTACTCCGGCCGGCTCCGAGTAAGAAGACGTTGTGCCAGGCAATTCTGGCCAACCCAAGCAACACAAGCAAGCCGAAGAGGAGCACAAGGCTAAGGCGATCGCATTGGCGTAGCTAGGCATGACGGTCGTGGCTTGATGGTGGCTACAGCGAGCGGTGGAGCTAGCTGGCGGCGGAGCAGAGCAGAGGGGGAAAACGGGGACGACGGCGGCGGTTGCTGCTATTTACAGACGGGAAGAACACGCCCGGCATCGACAGCTCACGCACGAGCTCGCCACGGTGCCGGACTGCATGTCAATGCGCGAGGAAGCGGCGCAAATCAATCGACGGCGACAACTGCAGTGGCGCCGGCGGCAAGCAGAGAGGTGGCGCTCGGCTGATTTTCAATTTTGAAGTATTTACAGAATTGCCACTGTGTTAATTTTGCAAATTACTCACAAATTTTCTAAAGAAGTTGAAAATCTCCAAAAATGAAAGTTCCTCAACTTTTCAAACTCTACAACTTTGCTTCAAGGAACATTTTCAAATTCTGCCTCCATTTTGAAATTTGAATTTGGGGTACATTTGAGCATTTGAATCATTACAAAATTACTCCAAATTTTATGTGTAAACTTACCAAAGTTGATCCTTATAAAATAATCTTCAACTTTGCTTTATGTCACAACCCCAAATTCCAAATGGATTTTGAATTAGACAAAAGGGGCAAAAAGGACTTTTATGATTTGAATATGAATTGAAATTTGATTTGTTTACCTTTTGACTTTAACTTTGATTTTTGACCAGTAACATGGCCCATTAGGGTTATTTGAGTCAAATGACACATGGCCTCACATGATCACATGAAATTTGACCCTTGTGGTCATGATCTTTATTTAGGGTTTTGAATCACATCACATAAAATAACAACATTATGAAATAAAGCTTATTTAGTGAATGCATTCAAAATTTTCTACTTTAAGAATGCTTTGCAATGCACATGATGACATATCAAGTTTTAGTGTTAGGTCAAAACACCAGAGGTGTTACATCGGTGAACTTGACTTAGAAATTTTGGTTAAGTGTTGAAATTATTGTTTTGATGATTCTTGTGATCCAATTTCAAACTTGTTAGGAGCTGAATCATTCAATGACCCAAAAATAAAAGTTGTTCCTTATATCAAATACTACAACTTTGCTTTAGTGACCACCTCCATGCAAGGTGTCTAACACCTAGTTCAAACTTGGTCAAACATGTCACATTTAAAAGATGATACACTTCAAACTATGGCTTAATGACCTATTCACCCCTAACCATGAATATCAAAGTTGTTCATAATGATACTCTAAACATGTTTAAGCAAATTGCAAGGTCATACCATCATTTCATGTATTAGTCACTCATAGTGCTATTTAGTTTAATCACATGAAATCTTAAGTGTTGGTTCATGCAAGGTGACTTCATGAACCATGTCCTATTTGCTAACCTAGGTGTTGCTACATGTTTGTGTGACTTACATCCACCAAGTACATGTGTACACTCATGATCATATGCATATACACATGGAGACATGAAATAATGAGAAAAATTGCATATGTTCAAGGAAACATGCGATAACAAGCAAATGTTGCATATGTTTCAATCCAATGTTTCAATTGTAAATGCTTGTTTATGAATGCTTGATGCTCATGCTCATGTTATGCAAGTCAAGTTATGCAAGGCTAACACCTGAGGTGTTACATAGGACATCCCCAAGGTGATGAACTAGGTTGGATAAATCCTTTATTAATCAACTCTTGCAACTGAGTCTTCAACTCGGCTAATTCCTTGGGAGGCATCCTATAAGCTCTCCGAGAGATCGGAGCTGTTCTAGGTTTTAACTCTATGTTAAACTGAACATCCCTATCAGGTGGTAGACTGGGTAAATCCTTAGGAAAAACATCTAGGAATTCACAAACTATCGGGATATCTCTAATCTCCTTGATAGAAGTTGCACAAACTCTTTCCACTGATCTCCTTAATGATTGGAAGTTGGATAAGAAGCTGAGAATTACTATCAGGCAAACTCACCCTTAATGTCCTATTCAAAGCATCTATAACAGCCTTATGCTGATACATCCAATTCATTCCCAAGATTACATCTATATCCTGATCCTTGAGAATAATCATGGTAGTGGGAAAAATATGCCCACCCAGGTTTATGGGTACCTAGTATACCATTTCCTTAGTACACAAATGTCCCCCTAGGTGACTGTATAAAGAAATTTTCCTTTGTTTCCCCAATTAGAATTTCATGCTTTATGACAAAGGTTCTATTGATGAATGAATGAGATGCACCAGAATCAAAAAGCATAACAGCAGGATGATCGGTGACAAGAAACATACCCATCATCACTGGCTCCCCTTCTAGAATTTCCCTAGCTTGAATATAGAAAACCCATCCTATCTTCCTTTCATCTTTGCCCTTCTGAGCATACTAATTATTGTTCTTGTTCTGTGCTTGACCCTGTTGTTGATTGGCAGGAGCCTTCTGAGAATTTGAATTATACTATTTGGGATACGGACATTCTCTGGAGAAATGACCGGACCTCCCATAATTGTAACATGGATAACTGTGACCCTAGGATGTTGGAGCATGGACACCAGGAGCATTTGTCTATTGTGGATTCTGGTAAGTTGTGGCAGGACGGACATTTGATTGTTGCCCGGCTTGGAACTGCGGCGAACGATAAGGAGGATGATAATGGTTGACTGGGTGATAGATTATCTTTTGCCTCTTTTGATTTCCACCAAAAGATCTAGATGGCACACTCTTTTTCTTCTTGATCTCCTTATGCTGCCGATACTTTTCCTCTGAAGCAATAGCAATATTCACTGCTCATGATAAGTGACATTGGTATAGGTAGTCATCATTGTCTGTAGTTTGGTATTCAGACCTCGCATAAACCATTTCTTTTTCTTAGCATCTATGTTGACATGTTCGGATGCATACTGTAATAGATGATTAAACTTTCCCACATACTGCATAACCGTTTGATCCCCTTACTTCAAAGCAAGGAACTCATCCAGCTTCATGGCCATCACTCCTTCTGGAATATAATGGGCTCGGAAGGCAGTACGGAACTTAGCCCAAGTTATTGGAATGCTAGCTGGTTGCATAGCCACTAGGTTTGCCCACCAAGCACATGCTGCACCTCTAAGTTGCTGGGTGGCAAACATAGGTTTCTGCAGCTCCATGCATGGAATAAGATCAAATTTCTGCTCCATGGTTCAAAGCCAATCATCAGCCTCCAGTGGTTCATCGGCCTTGGTGAACACTGGTGGTCTTGTATCTATAAAATCAACATACGTAGCCTCCTGCCTATTATGATTGCAACCACGGTTTCCTTGCACCATATTCTTATTACTCTGAGCTATCTCTCGAATCAATCGAGCATTTTCAATAGCCACATTGACAAGGGCGGCGATAGCATCGGCCAGATTTGGTGGAACTAGTGGCGGATCAGGAATACCGTCTTCATCTTGTGAAGTACTAGGAATATGCGAACCCCACGTATGATGCATCTGTTCATAACAAACCAAACTTTACTCACAAGCCTTTATTAAACGATAAAATAGCTTACTACAACGCATTACATTGGTTCACTTATTTAAGCACAAGCCCACACCTAAACAAGACTACTTAACTTAACTAGATCTCACTATTTTACAACTCTACTCTTCTCCTCGACCACATCAAACCTCGTGATCGGTATCCATTCCAGAAACATTTCCGCCTTCATTATCACTTTCATCGACCATCACTAATTCTTCTATATCTTCTTCTTCTTCTTCCAATTCACTATCATCAGCAATGATGATGCCTAGGGTCCATTGCATCTACTTGAGGTTCATGATTTGGATCCAAGAGGTTGCTCAGCCTATGGACTTTTCATGCAAAGTAGTATTATGTTCTTCTAAGTCTTCTACATAGAATTCTAGCTCATGAGTTCTAGCTCTAGCTACATCTTCTCTATGCCAAGCTTCATTCCTTCCTTCCATCATATGAACTAACATATGTTCGCAGTTCTTGTGAGCAGTGGTCAGACACCTCAATTTATACCATAACTCACCCACATGGATAGCATCCATAGCCCTATCTCTATTAGCCTATGCTAACTCTGCTGCAAGCCTCTGTATCTCTACCTAGGGATCAGGCCTAGAGCTGCTACTGCTAGCACCGTCATTCCTAGGGGCAAGCTGGTGATGAGGAACTCCTTTGGGTCCAACGAACTTATGGGGCATTACCTTGGTACGAGCCATATTGTAGGAAGCAAGATTAATCCAAATAAGACAATCTAATACAAGTCTTAATAGCAGTCAGGATGAATTACACTATTTAACCTAGACTCACTACTTAACTCTAGACTAAGAGGGAAAGTAAGTAACAAGTGGATTAATCATGATGCATGAATCATTCTTACAAACAAGAACATCAAAGCTTATAAAGCACACAAACAACAGTTATTATTATATAGGGCATAACAAGATTACTACTCCACACAAAGCCTTTTTAATCAAATAAGGAATGGTGAGAATGAAATAAGATAAGCCAGAAGCAATTTGGACCAAATTAACAAGTTATATATATCTATCCCAAATCGTTTTGAAGTTTGTGTAAAACAATACAACAAAGACTTTGTAACGATCGCTCTGATACCATTCTATGGCAGAACCTCCTAAATTATAGGACCCACATGCACCTATTACTGTCTAATGACCTCTGATGACTATGCATATGTTCCCATTAACTAAGATGTCTGTCGGGTGTCCACAGGGAACCCCGAATCATCTATGATTTCTGAGCAGGATCCCATTATAGAGTCATTGTAGTATTACAACATTTATTCAAATATCTACATCAGAGTAAATTAGCAGAAGTCTTACAATAACTTAGTTTACAAACTAGTTGTTTCAAACCTTACAAACTAAGTTCGATACATATTACAAACCATAGTAGTAGTGGAGTGGCATTAGTAACATAATACTAGCACACAATATAAGTATCATACCCAAGGATCACGCATTCACTTATCGTCATCGACCTAAACAACAGTCATGCAGCACGGTCCAAAACAGACTTGCTCATGAGGCTCACCTGCAACAAGGGTCAACAAACCCTAAGTACAAAAGTACTCAACAAGACTTAACCGAAATAAAAACTAAGAAGACTCAGGAATGCAGGCTCAGGGATTCAAGGTATGGCTTTAGCAACAGTCAAAGTTCTTTTGCGTAAAAGCTCTTTAACAAAATTCTTTATATCAACATTTTTAACTTTATAAGAACCACATATGAATCTGCCATGATCTGTAATGAGATCATGAACTTCATATCAAACTCTTCCTTAAACCTTACTCAAGTTCTAGTTATTAGACTACGATGATGAATAGAGAGTTGAGTCTCCATAACCGAGGAGCAACGACGATTTAAACCGATTAAACCCAGCTGGGGATTCCAGACCACATGACATATACAGGTCCCTGACCTACATATACCAACCTACCCTCATGTCTCCTAAAATAAGAATAGGTCTACGCCACTCGAGAATACAGTACTCCACCAATCCAGCCCATTGCCATGTGGGTACATGCTATTCCTACCATCTCTCCACTCCTAGTGCACGAGTAGCCATTCTTGTAATAGAATCACCAAGTTAAGGCTTACCGGACTATATGGTTAGTACTACAAAGTCTCATCTCACACAGTTCAACAACGGACGGTTCTTAATCGACATAGGTGGAAAGAACCCGCTCATAAGACCTCATGTCTTGTGGCTCTCACACACCGAGTCTGCCCGGTCTAGATTTATTATTCCCCAAGCTCATATCACATGATACATAAGTAACCAAGCGTAACCAAAGATCATTTAAAACTTGTGGGTGACAGGTAATCACCTGACTTTTATCTGTCTAAGCATAGCTAAGCATAACTAGGCATTTACGAAGTAAAACTGGTAACAAGGTAGATATGGAAAACAAGGTTGGTAATGCACCAATTAGGTTTTCACTCACTCCTAATCACTTAATGCAATATTAAAAAGCAAAAGCGATATAAATTTGTAAAACACAAGGTAGGTTTAAATGCATCCGGGGCTTGCCTTGATTGGCGGAAAAGTCAGGTTCCAGAGTCGTCCCATAGATATCAGATCCGACCTCAATAGATAGATTAACCTCCTCCGCAACTTGATTAACTACCACGTGCTCACCTTCGTTTACTACACGTAGTAACAATGCCATGTTTAACATGATGCGGAATACAAAACATGATGCTTGATGATGGATGCGAAAGTTAAAAACTTGAATACAACTTTCCTTCGTAGTACAGTTATAAGTTAAGACTAACTAAACCTTTTTCATAACACTTATTTCAATTGCCAAGGATCATTACCAACTAATGACCCAAGGTCATCACTCAATCCAAAATTTCGAACAAATCCTAAATCATTAAAGGTTACTATTTGCTTTTATGAATTAATCCTTTAATTAAAAATTATGAAATAAATCAACTTGTTCCAATTGAGCTCAAATTTTTTTAAAGGTTCATCACATGATAACTCAGTGGCAAAACAATTTTCATAATTTTGGATAATTATTTAAGCCTAGAAAAATCATGGAAACTCATTTATTAATCAATTGAGCAATTTTATCACATTCAAAAAGTACTAACAATCAATAGTTCATATTTTTCTTAAATAGTATACATCACAGAGAGGTCACACAAAAATTTCATAATTTTTGGAGCTCTAAATAATTCTACACAAAAATAACAAAACTATCACTATTCATTCAAATCTACAAAATAGAAAAATCCATTTTCAACACTGAGTCACTGACACCTTGACCACACCTATCATCCCCGACGTCCCACGCTGACTACAGCGAAAGCGGCTTTGACCGATAATTTCTTGCCGCCAGTGAGATCAACGGCGACGGCGAAGACACCAACATGACCCCTACATCCCTACGCGTCGAGGAAGAAAGGCGGCTAGCGGCATTCCTCGACAAAATCAAGTGACCAAGGCTGGTTGGCTGGGTGCTCAAGGAATAGGTGCAGCTAGGATAGGCCTTGCTGAGACGACAATGGTGCTAGGTCGACGGCGAAAGCTCGACGGAGCGATGGCGGTGGCGACTGGAAAAACAGAGGAAGGAGAAAGAAGAACGGCGACGACGCCTGAGCTTTATAGGGCGGCAAAGACGCAAGGAGACGGCACGCAGCAGCCTGCTAGTGCTAGCATGAAGCCGGAGAAGTCCATGGGCGCGCCTAGAACACCGAAGAAAGGCCGCCGGCGGTGACAGCTGCCCGATGACACTATTTGCCATAATTACAGAATTGCCACTCAATTTGAATTCCAAATTACTCCCAAATTTATGTAACAACTCAAAAATCTCTAAAAATAAAAGTTGTTCAAAATTTAAAGTTCTACAACTTTCCTTTTATAACCACCCCCTAATTCGGTCTATATTTTGAAATGCAAATTTGAATTCAAAAATGGGACATTTAAAGAATTACGCCTTTTCAAATTACTTCAAATTTTATAAAACAACTTTGAAAACTCCAAAAACCAACTTTGTACAACTCGACAAGCTCTACACTTTTGCTTTAAGGCCCAACCCCAAAATGTGCTTAGATTTTGAAATGGGTTTTCTAGGGCAAACTTAAATGCTGAAATTAGGGTTTTTGAAAATTCAAATCCAAACAAAACTTTAAACTTGATGCAAACAATACAATTCAACACATACAACATACAGGTAAGCTTGTTTTAGGGAATGCACATCAAAATTTCCACTAAAACGAAATGATGTACACTACATATGATGACATGGTAGGTTTTAGTATTTAAAACACCCGAGGTGTTACAATGTGCCCTCACCTCAACTCGATAGGCTCAGCTAAGAGGTGCAGGAGGTAGAGGAGGACACGGCGGAGCTTTGGGCTAGCTGGAGCGAGGCAAGACACGACAGCGAGTGTGCACGAGCTCAGCAGGGCAATGGCGATGGCGGTGGCTTGTTTCTCTCCGTGCTTCAGACGCGCGTGAGAGGGAGGAAGCGATTGAGAGCGAGCGGGAGGGCAGGCGGACGCGGCCTCCTTGTAGTCACCCGCGGCCAGTGACGCTAGGCCGGCCATGGCGTGTGGCAGCCATGCGGCGGCAATAGCCTGTGGTCGGTCGGCCACTGTGCCAGTCTGAAAATCTCGATTCAGTGATCCACGATGCCGACTAATAGACCAAGTTCATCGCTCCATATCTCCTAAACCGTGATGATTCAGCTCATGGCATAGTTGACAAAGTTTTAGTACTAAGTGAGATCTTCAACTTTGCTAATTGGAGCTTGAGCTGGTTCGGCTTGGTTAGGGAGCTACAACGTGAATAATTGGGGTACATGAAACTAGAATCCAGTCTTCACACTTAGAAAACTTCTAAGTGTTGAATACAACCCCAAAACTGACTTGTGGGACCTTTTTGAGCATGTTGTGCATATTTTCATGACTTGGCTTCTAAACAAGGTTTGTTCCTTATAAAATTTGCTACAACTTTGCTTTAGGTTGCTTAGACATGCAAACACTCTAAGCTACACTTTTTAAACAGTCAAACTTAGGAGCTCTAGGGGTCCATAATGGTCAAACCATGGCTTGGAAACCTAATTTGGCAAAATGATCAACATGAACATTGTTCCTAATGACATTCTATGTATAACTAAGTTTCTTAAGAGGATAATTAGCCACACCACACAATGGTCACACCAAAATCAAGCATCACATGCATTGAAACAAGGAAAAACAAGTGAAATGTTACCTTTGTTTCAAAGTCATGTTTCACATGTTTCATGATTTTGTTGCATAGTACTAACTAACCATGTTTCACTAAATTAGTTGCACATGTTGCACTTGAGTGTTGAACACTATTCATTTCATAAAACAAACACACATGAAATATAACAATATGTTGCAATGCTTTGAAAACACATTTTATGCAATATAAGCTCATGAATGGATGAATGATGCTCATGTTCATGAAATGCAAGTGCAAATATGGAAGCCAAACACCTAGGGTGTTACAGCCCTCCCCCCTTATAAAAATCTCATCCCGAGATTTGACAAGCGTACCATTGTTGATAGAATTCCTTATAACCGTCCCTTAAATAATCTTCTCTTTCCCATGTTGCATCGAGCTCACTATCCTGATTACTCCTCATGACCTTGTAAAACCTAACCACCCGACTTCGAGTCACTCACTCACAAGTGTCAATTACTCGGACAGGCTTTTCTTCAAATGTCAAATCAGATTTTAATTCGATATCCCCTAGTGGAACTCTCTCTTCAGGGATGCAAAGACATTTCTTCAATTGGGATACATGAAAGACATTGAAGATAGCACTCATCTCAAGAGGTAATTGGATCTTGTATGCTACCTTACCACTTTGTCCAATGATTTCAAACAGACCAACATATCTCGGCGCAAGCTTTCGTTTCACACCAAAATGTTGGACACTCATCATGGGTGAGACTTTCAGATAAACAAAGTCTCCAACTTTGAACTCAATAGGTTTCCTATGACGATCAACATAACATTTCTGCCTAGCTTGAGCTATGGCCATATGGGTTTGGATAGTATGGACTTGTTCTTTAGCTTCTTGAACAAAATCAATTCCATAATATCTCCTTTCATCGGCTTCTACCCAATTCAACGGGGTTCTACACTTTCAGCCATACAAAGCTTCAAACAGTGCCATCTTGATACTCTCTTGATAACTATTATTGTATGAGAATTCAACTAGGGGCAACCACTTTTCCCATGAACCCTTAGCCGAGATGACACATGCTCTCAACATATCTTCTAAGATTTGATTCACTCGTTCAGTTTGCCCATTGGTTTGCGGATGATAGGCAGAACTTCTTACTAACTTAGTTCCTAACAACCCGTGCAAGTGCTCCTAAAAGCGAGCAGTGAACTGTGGTCCTCTATCAGAGACAATAGTACAAGGTATCCCATGAAGTTGGACTATTTGATTAAAATACAACTCTGCATAGTCAGTTGGACGGAAATCTATGCGGACAGGAATGAAGTGTGCAGACTTGGTCAGACAGTCTACAATCATCCAAATGGAGTTAAAATTCCTCTAAGTAGTAGGGAGTCCAACAATAAAATCCAAACTTATCTCCTCCCATTTCCAACCTAGAATAGAGAGTGGCTGAAGTAGTCCAGCTTTCATGTGCACCACTTTGACTCGACAACAAGTGCCACACCTAGCCACATAAGTGGCTATCTCCTTCTTCATCTTGGTCCACCAAAAGCGAGGCTTCAAATCATGATACATTTTGTTACTACCTGGGTGAATAGATAATTTAGAGGAATGGGCTTTGGATATGATTTGATTTCTAAGCTCTCTATCCTTCGGAACCACCAACCTATCCTTGAACCATAACATGTCATTCTCATCTACCCAAAAATGTTTGGTTTCTTGCTCTTTCATCTTACGCTTGATGTGGAACACACCTGAATCTGTCTTCTATAGCTCGATAATTCGACTCTATAGAGTACAACTGACAGTGACGTTGTAAAGGACTGTAGGATGTAGAAGTTTTGACAAATGGAAGTCACTTTCAATCAAAGAGTGGCAATGAGATTTCCTACTTAAGGCATCCGCAACAACATTTGCCTTGCCAGGGTCATAGTGCACTTGGAGGTTATAATCCTTGATCAACTCAAACCATCTTCTCTGACGCATATTCAACTCTGGTTGAGTGAAGATGTACTTAAGGCTCTTATGATCAGTATAGATGTTGCATACATTGCTGAGCAAATAATGTCTCCAGGCCTTCAAAGCATGAACAACTGTAGTGAGTTCTAAGTCATGCGTTGGATAGTTCACCTCGTGCTTCTGAAGTTGGCGAGAGGTATAAGCAATGACTCTACCCTCTTGCATAAGAACACCTCCTAAACCTATACCTGATGCATCACAGAACACCTTAAAAGGTTTCTTGATTTCTGGTTGCGCCAAAACCAGAGCCAAAGTTAGAAGGGTTCGAAGGGTGTGAAAAGCCGCATCACACTCAGAAGTCTAGACAAACTTCATGAATTTTTGCAGCAACCAAGTCATAGGCTTGGCTATTTGAGAGAAATTCAGGATGAAGCAACGATAATAGCCAGCCAATCCTAGAAAACTCCGAACCTCGTGCACTGAGATTGGAGCCTTCTAGTCCAACACTTCTTGCACTTTGGTGGGATCCACCATAATTCCACCATCGGACAACACATGTCCAAGAAAAGGTACCTCACGAAGCCAGAATTCACACTGGCTAAACTTTGCATAAAGCTGGTGTTCCCGCAATCTAGTGAGAACCACTCATAAATGTTTAACATGATCTTCTTCATTCTTAGAATAAACCAGGATATCATCTATAAATACCACCACAAATTTGTCCAACTCAGGCATAAACACCAAATTTATCAAATACATGAAGTGTGCGGGGGCATTGGTCAATCCAAAGGACATAACAAGGTACTCATATAGACTATATCTTGTGGAGAATGTAGTTTTTGGAACATCCTTAGGCCAAATTTTGATTTCATGATAACCAGATCTCAAATCAATCTTAGAAAAGACTTTTGCTTTAGACAACTGATCAAATAAGATATCTATGCATGGCAGAGGGTACTTATTCTTGATGGTGACTGCATTCAAAGGCCTATAATCTACACACATGCATAGTGATTGATCCTTCTTCTTCACAAAGATAGCTGGGCACCACCACGAAGATGAACTAGGACGGATAAGGCCTTTCTTTAGAAGTTCATTCAATTGGGTCTTAAGTTCAGCTAGTTCATTAGGAGGCATCCTATAAGGCCTTTTGGAGATGGGCATTGTACCAGGCAGCAACTCTATCTTGAACTCCACGTCTCGATCCGGGGGCAGTCCGGGCAATTCATCGGGAAAAACATCTGGAAAATCACACACGATAGGGTTATCTACCATAGCCTTTGCTTGCACCGCATTAGCCGTACAAGAAAGATTGATGTCCCTAGGTAGCGGTACTAGAAAACTCTCCTAATTACTAGGATCTCTGAGCATGACTACTCTAGTCAAGGTATCAATAAGCACTCCATGACTGCTCATCCAGTTCATTCCCAACATCACGTCGATACCCAGCCCCGGTAAAACTACCAGATCAACCTAATAACTTCGCCCCCTATCTCAAATTGTACGTCCCCAACTACAAGCTTGGTTGGGATAGTACCACTAGCAGCCCTAATACAATAACCCTCACCCTCAACAGTGTATGTTTTCTACATAAACTTAGATGCAAATGCAGGACTAATAAAAGAATGCGAAGCACCCGAATCAAATAGTACAACTACGTGGTGTTGATCCACCAGAAACTTACTAGCCGTTACTACCTCTCCTGATGGAATATCGATAATATTAGTGTGGTTCACCAGCCCCTAACGACCACCTTGGTAGTTATTCTTCTTGGGGTAAGGACACTTCCTCGACTAGTGGCCTGGCTTGTTGCAGTTCCAGCACAGCATGTTGCTTAGTGGAACATTGGAACTGCCTTGATTGGTAGTGCCCTTGGGAAGAGCAACTGTAAACGCCTTGTGAAACCCAGTCTTGCCTAGATTCTTCTTCATCAATGGGTGGAACTTAGCAGCTGATGCTGGAGGATGGAATGGAGCCCTCTGTGTGACTGGAGCCTTGGATTGTGAGGCACCCGCCTCATAGGCCCTCTTATGATTCTTTGAAGCAGCATATACAGCATTGTTGTTCTCTTGCGATAAAGCATCACTCAAAAACTCATTAAAATGAGCACACTTGCAATTTCCCATGGTCTGCATCAATTTGGGGCTAAGTCCCCGCTTGAAACTAGTGATCTTTTTGGCATCAGTGTCAACAAACTCAGTAGCATACCTTGCAAGGTTATTGAAAGCCTATAGGTATTCATTCAAGCTCTTGTTCCCCTAGGTCAGCTTCATGAACTCCGTATGCTTGATTGCCATGAGACCAGGAGGAATATAATTTCCCCTAAAAGTAGACTTGAACTGATCCCAAGTGATTTGGGCATTAGCGGGCATAGTGGACCGATGATGACTCCACCAAATACCAGCTAGCCCATGCAGTTGGTGAGATGCATACTTAGTCTTCAGCACCTTAGTTAAGCAAAGCAGATGGAACTTCTGCTCAAGAGTGTTCAACCACTCATTAGCTTGGAGAGGCTCTTCAGCCTCCTTGAAGATTGATGGTTTAGTGTCAAGAAAATCTTTGAAGTCGCTATACTGATTTGGTTCTGGACCTTGGCGTGCACCACGACCATCATGATTTGCAATTGTGCGGAGAGCCTTAGCCATAGTGCACTGTCCTTTCACCAGAATTGCCATCAATTCCATTGGTGTGGGTGGTGGTGGCGGTGGAAGATCGTCATCATCACTAGCCGCACCAGTGGAATGAGTGTGAGGCATCTGCAACCATGCACAACCAGCAATTATTGGTGATGTTATCACATTGGAGAGGAACAATGTAATTATGCCAAACTGAATTAACTGGAGAGAATGAAAATTTCATACAATAAACAGAGGCAATAATTTATTCTCCAATCACCACATCATCAATTAGATTACTAGCGCCATACGTAGTGCATTCCAACATGACAATTTTTAAACTTAACCAACAAGATACGCATCCCAAAGGGAGCGGATTTAAGTACATTACATGCCAAGTTCGAATTAAAAAGGTACATCCACATCAGTCATAGCACTAAGTCCATTACACCAATGACTGCAAAAGCTTAAACTAGTGAGACTTGCTAACTAACTACTCATCGAAGTGATCGTTGTCCACATCGGAGACGCCTTGGACTTCTTCTAGATCTTCCTCTTCTTCTTCATTTGCAGGTTCAGCTGCATTGTCATCCATCTGCATGTCCTCTTCTTCTTCATCGACCTCAATTACTTGAGGTCCACCCACATTAGGATACCTTGGTATGGGGTGAGGAATAGGAAACAGATGGTTGTTCAGTTGATGGTGCTCAACCTGAAGCTCTTCAAGCTGCTCTTGGAGCTCATGCTCCCTTTGGAAAGCATTGTGGTTAGCCATGATCTAGCCCTAACGTCTTTCTTCTGCTAACTCTAAGGCTGCATCTCTATGATGGGTCACATGATCCAACTCTTGTGCTACCTCATCTCTCTCTATGGTGAGGTTCATAAGCTGGTTATGAAGCTCGTCTCTCTCACGTGCTGTTTGACCCCACTGCTGTAGGCGATAATTTGTAATACCTCAAATCTCATCTACTTCTTGCTGAGCTCACCCACATGCATCCGCCCTACGGTGATACTTATGGGCACACAACCTGAACTTGTGCTGGGCTGCCATTGCCTTGCCAGCTTCTTCTAGCACAATAGAAAGGGTGTCCTGCCTGACTCAACAAAGCTTCAAGACGGCCATCATAGCACTCATTCCAGCATTGTTGCTCTGAACACCTTCACCACGACCTCAAACCTAGGCCTAGCCAACTTCTTGAGTCCACTCAGCCTCAATAGGAGCCACTCAAGGAATGGATGAAGCTAGTCCACCCACTAACTCATCCCCGAAGCTCTGTGCTATATCCATAAGCACATCAAGGGTAGCAACCTGAGCGGCTTCCCATGGGCTTTGCCCATCAGTCTCAATACTCCACCCATGCCACAACGGTCTCGTGGGGTTCTACGGCACTATAAAGGTCACAATGTACCATGGTACATCTCCCAATGGTATCGCCTGCCTCCACGTGTAGCGGGGTGCCTCTGGGTACCCAACTGAACTGAGCACCCTCCAGAGCAAGGTGGGCGTACCGAACTGGTCCAAAAAGGTGCTGCTACCAGTAGGAAACACGGGCGTGGCCATTTGTATCAAAAAGGGATGCAACTCACGTGAGAGGATTATTTTGTTGAGAGATTGAACTTAATACTTGGGATAAGCATTTATAAGGGAGGGAGTAATGCAATATGAATGACATGAGTGAATATGATGCATGCTCGTTCCGTACATCCTCACAAACCTAAGAAAAGTTAAGTTTTAGCAGAATATACGGTGGCATACATACGTTCTCTCCATTAGCGGTAACTAGTCGATCTACATGGTGCATTGTCAGCGTACCTGCAGAAAACTTCATTGCAGCCCCAACCTAACAAGATATAATGCTAAAAACGAAAGTAGTAACTAAGATACTCTCCATATATGCATCCCCAGATATATATACTTTGGTATCCAAACTACCCGATAGATGTACCCACAATTAAGTACCTTCATATATACATGTATGCAACATGTAAATACTCCAGTAACCACAACTAACTCTCCCCTAGACCAACGGTTGGACGGTCATGCTCTCACAACTCACACTTACCTTAGCGTAGAGGCAATTGATCCATACATTACCATTCAAACGGATGGCACCCATGCAATAGCACACCGCATGGACGACGAAATAGAAACAATCAATTTCCCCCAAGTTAGTAATTATATATAAGCCACCTAGAAATCCTTAAGTGGGCTACAAGGGATGTGATCACCAGTACACCATAAATTTTTTTATTTTTGAACACTTATATATAACTATAAGTTGGAAAACTGTTTTCACAACAAAAGCTTTTGTTTTAAATACCTGTATGACATGTTTAGTGTTGAATCTAGCTCTGATGCCAGCTGTCATAGAACCGACCAATTTATAAGAGCACAAGTACAAAAAACAATCGCCGAAACGATCAAATTCTCGCACTTGAGCCCATATAAACCCGGTAGTCAACTGAAACCACGAAGGATTTCAAACCAACTTGCATACAACCTAGATCATAGTAATTCAACATAACATATCGTACGTTACAACATTTCACAGATGGTTGCAAATAGGTTACAACACCTTAGAGTCATCGTTATTACAAAACAGGTCTTGTAAAGTATGCGGAAGCAAATAGTTTAACTTACACACTCGAGTTCAAATACAAATACTGGTTTGCTGATAACAACCCGCAAAAGCATTCAGCCAAGAGAAACAGAGATCGTGCCCATGATCTAGTCTTCGTCACCCGCCGGGTGGAGACAATACTTACAGAAGCCCTGATATAGAAGGTCATCTGCAAAAAGAGGGAATAAACCCTAAGTACGAGAATGTACTCAGCTAGACTTACCCATCGGAAACCAAAACAAATGACACCAAGGATCATGCATAGCTTCATTTAGTGGATCTGGCTGACACTTTCTTTTTGTGGAAAAGCATAAGTAATAATGATCAACTCTTAACCTGAGCTAGCAGTGACTTTTAACCATTAACCTGTCATCTATATTAGCACCTGTACTAAGCAACCATTTAATTAAGATGCAAACATTAATAACCATAGCAGGTATAAATCATGGTAACATTATCATCATCGTCATCCATTTAACCATATCGTTAAATTAATTGAATCTATGTTGCCGCTGCTCAGTCAAGTTCTCACTATCCAGGAGAGACGGCGATTCGAATCGATTCCTATCCATGAGTGCTCGGTGACTTAACCTGCCCTTGGGCTTACGCCAATGGCTCCCCACACATCCTTACTTCCATCCAGATTGTGGACCCCTACTCGCGTCCCTGGCCTGAATCGAGCTATTAGGCTTCGTGGTCGGAATGACTTATCCGGCCAGCTAAGTGTTAGGCTGCGTTCAACATGACATAAGGACGTACAGCGTATCGGTCCTTAAACAACACAAACGGAGTCACTATGTCCAAACTTACACAAGACTCCGCCCGGTCTTACTTCATTATTACCATGATTCTTTTCCACGATAGCAAATATAGCCAACCGTGATCCACCTCATCCTAAAGCTTGTAGGTGACAGGAAATCACCTGACTTCTACCGCACTAAGCATGGCTAAGCATTTAACCCATTCCTGAACTTAAATAGGATTTCAGTGCGATATCTGGACAAGGATGGATATATAATGCAACAATTGGTTCCAACCAATTCCTATACTTAATGCATCATCAACGAATAAAAGATACTCAAGGTATTTGTAAAAACATGGGAGACTTAATATGCTTCGGGGCTTGCCTTTCAGGAAAGAGGATGGTTGGTGGTCAGGGCACTCGGGCAATTCCTCCTCGGCGGCTGCTTCGTCGATTTCCTGCACCTCGGGCTCCTCCTCCTAGTTGGCTCCCTCGAACTCCAGCAGCGTCACTCCCTCCGGCACACCTATTGCATGAATGTGCAAGATAAATATCATGGATGCACATGAACGAAGTTAGGGATGCTCGGTGAATGCACATGCTTACTGCAGTCCGCATTTTCCGACTTAGGCTCTATTCAAATCACTTTACTTACCAAGTTTATACAATCTAATGTACAATTGCTCATCTTCAGTTAAGGACCTAGCACCAGCACCTAAGCATGTTCTCAAGTTAGGCTATCACCTAAACAATCAACAAGAACATTGCAACAAGGCATGCACACAAACATTCATATTTCAGCGAAACTAGAGACTATATAGCGGTACGGTAAACTGACCATAACTGAAGATCTGCAATTCCAAATGACATGCCACAAGACAATTTGGAAAGCTTATGAAATTACCTACAATTCATGTTTAGACCTCAAGGAATGTTTCCAACCATTACCAGGTCGAATTTACAGAATTACATGATCAGGTCCTAACAAGACAGAGAACAAGCAACTCTGGGATCTAAGTTTGAACAGCTGTAGCTCCTAAACTACTGGGCCAAATGCCACCTAATTTTCAAAGGAGCTAAATACATAAGTTATATACAACTTTTGTATTAACCACATTCCCAGCAAACCAAAATATCATGGGAAACATTGCAAAGTCCCCAGAACTGTCCCGAAAGACACAATGCAGAAAAATAATTATTAACTTATGTTACAAACATATAGTTGGACAAAACTAACTTTACTCACTCATCACACATGTCACAAGAACACCAGAAAGTAAGGTGTTCAGCATCAATTCATTTCTTTTAATGCCTTTCTTAATTTATTTAATTAATTAAGAGAAATGACAATCATATATGAGAACTACACCATTTAATCTACAAAAATTAAAGTAGGTACTACATATTCCAAGTAGACCACTATAAAAATTTCACATCATTTGAGCAAGTATAACATCCTACACAAAAATGATAAGACATAATGGCTTAAAATGACATAATTAGGAAACCCTAGTGAAAAGTGTCAAGCAACAGATTTTATATTTTTCCTAGCATCTTTAAGGTATTAGGATGCTCCCTAGAAAATTTCATGGTCATTGGATTCCTAGATAATTTACAAAAATTCACACAAGGATCATTCAATGATAAAAGGAAAATCTATAACTCAAAAACCATACATGCAATGACTCTCACATTTTTACTAGAGCTTCTACTAAGCAAGAATAGCTTACCAACAAAATTTCATAATTTTTGGAGCACAGGAACTCCAGATATAATTTAAACAAGTTTGCATGCATTTAAAAACACATTTCAAGTTCCTATTTAATTCATCCAAAAATTCCACTACAAGTGTTCATGTCATATTTTTCCTAAGTACTAGACTTCACTATGATCCTAACAAAATTAGGAACCCCCCAATTTGGATCTACAAAACTAGAGATACAAATTTTACAAAACAACATTCAAAACTGGAAATATTTGAACTGGCTTCTAATACACGGTCACTGACAAGCGGGGCCCTCGGGTCAGATGACCCCATAGGCCAGCGAGAGGAAAACAGGGGAGGCGGCTACGACGACAGTGGCAGTGGCGAAACTCGCCGATGGTGGCTTCACCGATGATGAGGAGGGTACCTCCGTGCTCGCCATGATCTCCCTCATCGATTGACCTACTAACCCTAAGCTCTAGCGGACTCTAGGTAGGGCGGCCATGGCGCACGGTGGCTCGGCGGAGCTCCGGTGGCCATGCTAGCGACGGCGAGCTTCCATTGTCTCTTTCGAGCTCAGTACGAGCTTCACAAGATCACAACGGAGCTAGCAAGGAAAGAAAAGGAGGATGAGAGGGACCCTAGCTATCCAACACTTCGAATACAACTGTTCTTCACGATATAGTTGCAAGCCAACAAAACCAACTTGTAAATCTACCATCAAGGATCACACATGTGACTTGACCAAACTAAGCTTGAAACCCTACTATTCACAAAACATGACCAAAACAAGATCAAACACTTAGGGTTTGCTTTTATTTATTTTTGAATTAATTTGGAAATAAGCCCAAAAATGAACTTATTCCAAATGACCTCAAAATTCTATGTAAGCTTCCTCATGACAAATTAGTGTACCAAAACAAATTTCATAATTTTTGGAATTATACAGTGGCCTACAAAAATCATGAAAATTGCATTATCAATTAATGGACTGAATATTTGAACATTAAAAATTTATTCAAATTTCAAGTTTCATATTTTTAAACCATACTAGAACATGTATAGAAGCTACACACAAATTTTCAGAATTTTTGGAGCTATGATTATTTTCCTACAAATTTCCAAAGATTCAGCACAATTCAAAATCAGAAAATATCAAAATCTTACTGTTCTTCTCTTTCTGTCTCACTAACAACCCGACCCCACTCGTCAGTGACACATAATAGGACACGGCGGCGCTACCATCACTGGCCGGCCCAAAACGCGCCGACAGTGACACTCCGGCGAGGCAGACCGCACCCAAATGATCTACACCATCCTACGAATCCATCCCAACCCTCAGAACGGTAGAAGGCGCACCGGAGAAAGCTCCACGCCGGCCATGGCGGCTCGGGCACAACGGCGCATGGCGTAACCTCGGCAACGATGCAGTAGAGTCTAAAGTGAAGCAAGCATCACGTTCAGTAGCTCACCACGATCACGTCGGTGTGCTTGGTGAAGACGGAGATGGGCTGGAACGACATGGCCACGTGAGGTCGATGGTGGCGGTACTCCGGCCGGCTCCGAGTAAGAAGACGTTGTGCCAGGCAATTCCGGCCAACCCAAGCAATGCGAGCAAGCCAAAGAGGAGCACAAGGCTGAGGCGATCGCGTTGGTGTAGCTGGGCACGATGGACGCGGCTCGACGGTGGCTATGGTGAGCGGCGGAGCTAGCTGGCGGTGGAGCAGAGCAGAGGGGAAAAACGGGGAAGACGGCGGCGGTTGCTGCTATTTATAGACGGGAAGAACGCGCCCGGCGTCGACAGCTCACGCACGAGCTCGCCACGATGCTGGCTGCGTGTCAACGCGCGAGGAAGCGGCGCAAATCAATCGGCGGTGACAACTGCGTGGCACCGGCGGCAAGCAGAGAGGTGGCGCTCGGCTGATTTTCAATTTTGAAGTATTTACAGAATTGCCACTGCATTAATTTTGCAAATTACTCACAAATTTTCTAAAGAAGTTGAAAATCTCCAAAAATCAAAGTTGCTCAACTTTTCAAACTCTACAACTTTTCTTCAAGGAACATTTTCAAATTCTACCTCCATTTTGAAATTTGAATTTGGGGTGCATTTGAGCATTTGAATCATTTCAAAATTACTCCAAATTTTATGTGTAAACTTGAAAAACTTTGAATACCAAAGTTGATCCTTATAAAATAATCTTCAACTTTGCTTTTTGTCACAACCCCAAATTCCAAATGGATTTTGAATTAGACAAAAGGGGCAAAAAGGACTTTTATGATTTGAATATAAATTCAAATTTGATTTGTTTACCTTTTGACTTTAACTTTGATTTTTGACCAGTAACATGGCCCATTAGGGTTATTTGAGTCAAATGACACATGGCCTCACATGATCACATGAAATTTGACCCTTGTGGTCATGATCTTTATTTATGGTTTTGAATCACATCACATAAAATAACAACATTATGAAATAAAGCTTATTTAGTGAATGCATTCAAAAATTTCTTCTTTAAGAATGTTTTGTAATGCACATGATGACATGTCAAGTTTTAGTGTTAGGTCAAAACACCAGAGGTGTTATAACCCTCCCCCCTTAAAGAAATCTCATCCCGAGATTTAAAACTTAAGGCTAAGTAATGGAAAAGGAAATGTGTCAAGTTAACACGTCATAACTTTATTCAAAAGGCTAGTGAGGGGGTTTTTCATTCTGATGACAAACAAGACAAGTTACAATATAGACAAGGTATTGCAACTAGATAGAAGTGAAGAAGTCAGGAAAGTTTTCTTCTAAGTAATCCTCGGACTCCCAAGTAGCTTCATCTTCAGTGTGTTGATTCCATTGTACTTTGTAGAACTTAATTGTACATCTTCGAGTGACTCGATCTTTCTGATCTAAGAATCTAATGGGGTACTCGGCATAAGTCAAGTCAGGTTCTAGTTCTACATCACCAAAATCGATCACTTGGTCAGGTACTTGAAGACACTTCTTTAACTGAGATACATGGAAGATATCATGCACAGCTGACATGTGATCTGGTAGCTTGACGCGATAGGTGACCGGTCCACATCGTTGTTGGATTTGAAAAGGACCGACATAATGGGGTGCCAACTTTCCTCGAATCCCAAAACGATGAACTCCTTTCATCGGTGACACCTTGAGGTAGACATAATTTCCCACTTTGAATTCTAGCGATCGTCTCCTCTTATCAGCATAGCTTTTCTGTCGGGATTGAGCTATCTTCAAATTAGCTTGTATGAGTTTAACTTTCTCTTCAGCTTCCTTGACCACATCCGGTCCAAAGAACCAATGTTCTCTAGCTTCTGACCAATTTAAAGGTGTCTAACATCTACGACCATACAGTGCTTAGAATGGTGCCATTTTAATGCTCTCTTGGTGACTATTGTTATATGAGAATTCAGCCAAGGGAAGGCATTCATCCCATTTAGCACCATAGGAAAGGACACATGCTCTTAACATATCTTCAAGAATTTGATTTACCCTCTCAGTCTGTCCATCTGTTTGCGGATGATAAGTAGAACTACGGATAAGTTTGGTTCCTAAAGACTCATGTAGACTTTTCCAAAACTTGGATATGAACAGCGACCCTCTGTCAGAGACAATGGTCTTGGGTGCCCCATGCAGACTGAAAATTCTATCAAGATAAAGCTTTGCATACTATTCCGCTCGATATTTATCTCTGACTGGTAGGAAGTGAGCTATCTTGGTTATACGATCAACAATAACCCATATTGAATTGTAGCCTGCAGATGTCCTAGGCAATCCCACGATGAAGTCCATACAAATATCTTCCCACTTCCAGGATGGAACTAGCAATGAATGTAATGGACCTACAGTCTTCATATGAACCGCTTTGACTCTCTGACAAATATCACACTTGGCCACATATTGAGCTATTTCTATTTTCATTTTGGTCCACCAATATCTCTTTCTTAGATCATGATACATTTTGTTGCTACCGGGATGAATGGAGTATCTTGTAGAATGAGCTTCATCAAGAATCTGCTTTTGTAGCTCCGGATTTTTGGGTACTACCAACCTATCCTTGAACCATACAACATCTGATTCATCAATCTTGAAACATGTTGATTTTCCAAATCTGACTTTATCCTTGATATGGGCTATGCCCTTACTTTTCTGTTGAGCAACAATGATCTAATCTTTGATAGTGGACTCCACTACAATATTGGATAGGGGACCTTGTTCTATGATTTGTAAATTTAGATGCTCCATCTCTTGACACAATGTTCATTGCAGAGGTTTCACAGTCAAACAATGGCAATGACTCTTGCGACTCAGGGCATCAGCAACCACATTAGCCTTGCCCGGATGATAGTGCACTTCTAAGTCATAATCTTTGATAAGTTCCAACCATCTTCTTTGCCTCATATTCAACTCTGACTGAGTGAAGATGTATTTCAAACTTTTGTGATCCGTATATATATGACAGATATTGCCCAATAAATAATGTCGCCAAATCTTGAGTGCATGAACAACGGCGGCTAATTCAAGGTCATGGGTGGGATAATGTTCTTCATGCTTCTTGAGTTGTCTGGAAGCGTATGCTATGACTCTACCTTCTTGCATCAGAACACAGCCAATACCAATTCTAGATGCATCACAATAGATATCAAATGGCCTCTCGATATCAGGTTGTGCTAAAACTGGTGCAGTTGTCAGCAACTTCTTCAATGTCTGAAAGGCCTTCTCACATTCTATTGACCATACAAACTTAGTTTGAGTTTTTAGTAGTCCAGTCATTGGCTTCGCAATTCTGGAGAAGTCAGGGATGAACCGACGATAATACCCTGCCAACCTCAGAAAACTACGAACTTGATGAACAGTGGTAGGTGCTTTCTAGTTAAGGACTTCTTCTACCTTGCTCGGATCAACAGCTATACCTTCAGCAGATAACACATGACCCAAAAATTGTACTTCCACCAACCAAAATGCACATTTACTGAATTTGGCATATAGTTGGTGATCTCTTAATCTTTGTAGAACAATGCAGAGATGTTCCGCATGTTCCTCTTTGCTTTTAGAGTAGATAAGAATGTCATCAATGAACACCACTACAAACTTATCCAACTCAGGCATGAAAACTAAGTTCATCAGGTACATGAAATGAGCCGGGGCATTGGTCAGCCCAAAAGACATGACTAGATACTCATATAGACCATATCGGGTAGTAAACGCTATCTTCGGCACATCTTCTTGTTTGATCTTAATCTGGTGATAGCCTGATCTCAAGTCTATCTTTGAGAACACCTTAGCTCCCACAAGTTGATCAAAAAGCAAATCAATTCGGGGTAAGGGGTATTTGTTCTTTATGGTGACTTCATTTAACGGCCGATAGTCAACACATAACCTTAAGGTTTGGTCCTTCTTCACAAAGATAGCAGGGCATCCCCAAGGTGATGAACTGGGTTGAATGAAACCCTTGTCTAACAACTCTTGTAGTTGCATTTTTAATTCTGCTAGTTCTTTGGGTGGCATCCTATATGCTCTTCTAGACACAGGTGCCATTCCTGGTTTTAGATCAATTCTAAACTCTACATCTCGATCTGGTGGCAGACCAGGCAGATCATCGGGAAAGACATCCATAAACTCACATACCAATGAAATTTTCTCGGCTCCTTCAATAATAGTTACATAGACTATTTCCACTGTACTCTTAGGAAAGGGAAGTTGGATGAGAAGTTGGGTTTTGCTGTCAGGTGCATTTACCCTTATGGTTCTATGCAGGACATCTATGATAGCCTCGTGTTGAGTTAACCAGCTCATACCAAGGATCACATCTATATCTTGATCCTTTAATATCAGCATATTGGTGGGGAACTCATAACCTCCCAAATCAATAGGTACATGCTGAACTACCTCCCTTGTACAGATTCGTCCCCTAGGCGACTGTATATGGTAGGGTTCTTTTGTTTCCCCAATAGCTATCCCATGCTTCACAACAAATGTACGATTGATGAATGTATGGGATGCACCAGAATCAAATAAAGTAATTGCAGGATGCTTAGCAATGGGAAACATACCCATCATTACAGGTTCTCCTTCTAGAATAGATTCCACCTGAGTATAGAAGAGCCTTCCAGTTTTCTTCTTAGCCTGACCCTTCTGACTATTCTGAGTATTGCCCTTGTACTGATTCTGAGCTTGAGTAACAGGGGCTTTGGGTGCATCAAGATTGTTCTTCCTAGGATACGGACATTCTCGGGAAAAGTGTCCGGGTTTACCACAATTATAGCATGGATAATTATGATTCTAGGGAGTAGCATTGCGGTTTGCATTATTTGTATTATTTTGCTACTGCGGTGCTTGATGAGGATAAGGCGTATTAGTTGCAGGGCGAATAAAGATTTTGCTGCCTACCTTGGCCTTGTGGTGGGCGGAATGGCGTACGGCCATGATTCTGAGGATGGTAGACTATCTTTTGATGCTTTCCACTCGACGATCCGAAAGCAGATATCTTCTTTTTCTTCGCCTCCTTGTGTCGGTGGTAATTCTCCTCTGAAGCGATAGCAATGTTGATTGTCTCGTGATAAGTTGCGTTACCACAAGTTGCCATCATGGTCTGAAGTTTAGTGTTTAGGCCTCTAAGAAAATGATTCTTCTTCTTCCTATTAGTATTCACATACTCAATAGCATACTGCGATAGGTGATTGAAGCGCCCCACATAGTGCATCACTGGGTGCTCCCCTTGCTTAAGAGCCAAGAACTCTTCTAACTTCATGGTCATTACCCCATCTGGGATATAGTGTGCCCTGAAGGCATCCTTAAACTCCCTCCAGTTGATTTGGTGACCAGCGGGCTGTACTGCTACCAAATTTGCCCACTAGGCACCAGCAGCTCCTCGGAGTTACTGTGCCGCAAACCTTGGTTTCTGAATCTTGGTACAGTGAATCAGCTCAAATTTTTGCTCTATTGTCCTAAGCCAATCGTCAGCTTCTAATGGCTCTTCTACCTTAGAGAACACAGGCGGACATGTGTCAGTGAAATCAACATAGGTTGACTCATCATTTCCATTATTACGGCGGCCACGATTAGGGTATGGTGCCTGTTGGTTCTGCGCCAATTCCCTTAACAACCTAGCATTCTCTGCCGTTGCATTGACGAGTGCGGCGATGGCATCCGCCATAGTCGAAGGCATTGGTGGAGGATTTGGGCACTCATCATCGTCATGCGAGCCACTAGCACCAGTTTGGGTGATAGGACGAGGCATCTATTAGAGAAACACGTTTACTTGCATTATTCTTTATTGAAAGCATTTAAAAGATTTCATGCTACAAAGGGTTACTTATTTAAATTACATGTCTTGTATCCCACAAGACAACCCTGGTTTACTAGGAAAATAGTAAAGGAACTACTACTACTCCGAGCTCTTAGTCATTGGCGTCCATGCCCATACCAGATGAAACCTCATCTTCATCTAAGAAGTACACTAACTCCTCAGGATCCTCCTCTTCTTCATTCTTGACTTCTCCTGGATCTACAATCAATTCTTCATCTATAACTTCACCATCCCCATGAGGAGGATGAAGTTGAGCATATAGCATGTGGACATTCTCATGAAGAATGGCATTGTCCATCTCTAGGTCTTCTATGTAGAACTCCAACTCATGGACGCGTTCATTGGCCGCATCCTCTCGTGTCCAGGCTTCATTCCGTAGCTCCATGGTCATGGTGATGCCCCTTTGCATTTCCGCCAGCTCTTCTTGATCTTTGGCATGAGCTCAACGAAGAGTGTTGAGCTCCTTGTTAAGGTTCTCTATGTTGGCGAGATTGCTTGAAGATCCTTCATCTCCTAGTTTCTTGGAACTTCCTTCACCAAGCTCATGGTTTCGTGGTGCCAACTGGTGACGAGGGACTCCATGAGGTCTGGTGGACTTGCATGCGGTTACCTTGGTCTTTGCCATAGCCTGTAGGATTTAAGGTAGGACTATAAGAATAACTTGAGGATAAAGGAGGTTAGAAGGAATGGGATTGACATTACTTACCCAACCACTTCTTAAGGGGAATTATTATGCAAGGTGTTCAAGCAAGATGCATGAATTGATCTTACGAATCTAAGTACAAAAGATTTATATAATCATAAGAACTAGATTTTTAATACATAGGACAAACCTAATCATATTATCCGCCATGAACTTTCAAATAAGATAGGATTGAGTCTAGATCAAAGATAAGAAGAAAGAAATTTGAACTTTAAAATATCAAGTTTACTTTCTTTGATCCAAATCAATTTGAAGGTTTTCCAAAGTAACCTACAATGATCTTAGATGGGAACTGCTCTGATACCAGCTGTGGCAGAACCTCCTAAGAAATCAGGCCCACGTGCACCTATTGTTGTCTTAACAGACCTCGGATAGCGTTCACGAGTTCCCAACAACTCAACAGGTCTGTCGGGTGTCCTCGGGAAACCTGAATCATCCATGATTCTCTTTTCAAACAGGATCCCAATCATAGACATTGCAGATAACAACAGTTTATTCAAATATATACATTAGAGTAAAAGATATCAGAAGTCTTAAGATAACTTAGTTTACAAAGCAGTTGTTTTCAAACTTACAATACCATAAGTGTCATACAACCATAGTAGCGGGATAATATTACATTAACATTATTTATCATACAAACTAGTGCCTTGTCCAAAGGCCATTCATCATTCCTCATCATCATTGACTTCAAACACAGACATGCAACAGGGACCAAAACAAGCCTGCGCATGCGACTCACCTGCAACAAGGGTTAACAAACCCTAAGTACAAAAGTACTCAACAAGACTAACCCGACGTAAAGGGGTGTAAGACTTTTAGAGATGCAGGGTTTGGGGCAAGGTAAGGATGTAGCAAAATTCAAAGTCCTTTGCCAAAAGCTTACTATTCTTATCCTATTTTCAAGTTTTACCCCTAAGTCCTTTTAGTTCATTATCTCAAACTAAATGTACTTTTCCCATATTCCAATCCTTCTCATTCCATTCTTTTCTCATATTTTAGTAATTCACCAGTCCTACATTGCTTCTGTAATGAATCGAGTCTCCATATCCACGGAGCACCAGCAATTCGAATTGATTCAAGTCCCAGCTGGGGATTCCTTATCACATGACATATGTAGAACTTAATCTTGCATATATCAACCTCGCTACCGGATCCTCCTATACTAAGCCGTCTCCACGCCACCCGAGAGCACAGCACACCTCAAATTCGGCCACATTCCAGCCATGAGGGTACATGCTACTCCCACCATCTCTCCACTCCCAATGCGTGGGCATTCATCTTAGTATCGGATTAGCCGAAGTAGGCTTAACGGAGTATGTGACCAGTACTACAAAGTGTCTCGTTCAGAAGATCCACAATGAGTGGCCTTTAAGCGACATAGTCGGCAACATTACCCAACATTCAAGATAGGTCACCCGACTAGTCTCTAGTTCATTCTACATTCTTTCTTTCTTTGGCCAGTATGCCATCTTTGATTGTATCAAAACTTTTACTTTGAAAGCCTACCATAAAGCATACTAAGCATACTACGCCTTTATAAATGAAAACATCTTCAAGGATGGTAAACAATTATCAAGGTAGGTAATGCATCAAGTAGGAAACATTTGAATAAATTAACTTAATGCAATAAGTAACATAGGTGATAAACTTTTCAAAGTAAACAAGGTAAGGGTTTAATGCATAAACTGGGGCTTGCCTTCGTTGACGATCTCAGGTTCCGGATTAGTACCACAATTATCGAATCCTGTGACAACCGGGGATTCTTCCAGAACTTGCTCAACTAGAATCGTTTCACTCTCGGATTCAACACGAAATGATAACATATGCTTTAACATGATGATAATGTAAACATGATGCCGTCATGGTACATGAAATATAACAACACTTCGAATACAACTGTTCTTCACGGTACAGTTGCAAGCCAACAAAACCAACATGTAAATCTACCATCAAGGATCACACATGTGACTTGACCAAACTAAGCTTGAAACCCTACTAGTCACAAAACATGACCAAAACAAGATCAAACACTAATCAAACACTTAGGGTTTGCTTTTATTTATTTTTGAATTAATTTGGAAATAAGCCCAAAAATGAACTTATTCCAAATGACCTCAAAATTTTATGTAAGCTTCCTCATGACAAATTTGTGTACCAAAACAAATTTCATAATTTTTGGAATTATACAGTGGCCTACAAAAATCATAGAAATTGCATTATCAATTAATGGACTAAATATTTGAACATTAAAAATTTATTCAAATTTCAAGTTTCATATTTTTAAACCATACTAGAACATGTACAGAAGCTACACAAAAATGTTCAGAATTTTTGGAGCTATGATTATTTTCCTACAAATTTCCAAAGATTCAGCACTATTCAAAATCAGAAAATATCAAAATCTTACTGTTCTTCTCTTTCTGTCTCACTGACAACCCAACCCCACTCGTCAGTGACACATTACAGGACACGGCGGCGCTGTCATCACTGGCCGGCCCAAAACGCGCCGATGGTGACGCTCTGGCGAGGCAGACCGCACCCAAATGATCTACACCATCCTACGAATCCATCCCAACCCTCAGAACGGCAGAAGGCACACCAGAGAAAGCTCCACGCCGGCCATGGCGGCTCGGGCACAACGGCGCACGGCGTAACCCCGGCAATGATGCAGTAGAGTCTAAAGCGAAGCAAGCATCACGTTTAGTAGCTCACCACGATCACGTCGGTGTGCTTGGTGAAGACGGAGATGGGCTGGAACGACATGGCCACGTGAGGTCAATGGTGGCGGTACTTCGGCCGGCTCCGAGTAAGAAGACGTTGTGCCAGGCAATTCTGGCCAACCCAAGCAACGCGAGCAAGCCGAAGAGGAGCACAAGGCTGAGGCAATCGCGTTGGCGTAGCTGGGCACGACGGTCACGGCTCGATGGTGGCTACGGCGAGCGGCAGAGCTAGCTGGCGACGGAGCAGAGCAGAGGGGGAAAACAGGGACGACGGCGGCGGTTGCTGCTATTTACAGACGGGAAGAACACGCCCGGCATCGACAGCTCACGCACGAGCTCGCCACGGTGCCGGCTGCATGTCAATGCGCGAGGAAGCGGCGCAAATCAATCGGCGGCGACAACTGCATGGCGCCGGCGGCAAGCAGAGAGGTGGCGCTCGGCTGATTTTCAATTTTGAAGTATTTACAGAATTGCCACTGTGTTAATTTTGCAAATTACTCACAAATTTTCTAAAGAAGTTGAAAATCTCCAAAAATGAAAGTTCCTCAACTTTTCAAACTCTACAACTTTGCTTCAAGGAACATTTTCAAATTCTGCCTCCATTTTGAAATTTGAATTTGGGGTACATTTGAGCATTTGAATCATTACAAAATTACTCCAAATTTTATGTGTAAACTTACCAAAGTTGATCCTTATAAAATAATCTTCAACTTTGCTTTATGTCACAACCCCAAATTCCAAATGGATTTTGAATTAGACAAAAGGGGCAAAAAGGACTTTTATGATTTGAATATGAATTGAAATTTGATTTGTTTACCTTTTGACTTTAACTTTGATTTTTGACCAGTAACATGGCCCATTAGGGTTATTTGAGTCAAATGACACATGGCCTCACATGATCACATGAAATTTGACCCTTGTGGTCATGATCTTTATTTAGGGTTTTGAATCACATCACATAAAATAACAACATTATGAAATAAAGCTTATTTAGTGAATGCATTCAAAATTTTCTACTTTAAGAATGCTTTGCAATGCACATGATGACATATCAAGTTTTAGTGTTAGGTCAAAACACCAGAGGTGTTACATCGGTGAACTTGACTTAGAAATTTTTGTTAAGTGTTGAAATTATTGTTTTGATGATTCTTGTGATCCAATTTCAAACTTGTTAGGAGCTGAATCATTCAATGACCCAAAAATAAAAGTTGTTCCTTATATCAAATACTACAACTTTGCTTTAGTGACCACCTCCATGCAAGGTGTCTAACACCTAGTTCAAACTTGGTCAAACATGTCACATTTAAAAGATGATACACTTCAAACTATGGCTTAATGACCTATTCACCCCTAACCATGAATATCAAAGTTGTTCATAATGATACTCTAAACATGTTTAAGCAAATTGCAAGGTCATACCATCATTTCATGTATTAGTCACTCATAGTGCTATTTAGTTTAATCACATGAAATCTTAAGTGTTGGTTCATGCAAGGTGACTTCATGAACCATGTCCTATTTGCTAACCTAGGTGTTGCTACATGTTTGTGTGACTTACATCCACCAAGTACATGTGTACACTCATGATCATATGCATATACACATGGAGACATGAAATAATGAGAAAAATTGCATATGTTCAAGGAAACATGCGATAACAAGCAAATGTTGCATATGTTTCAATCCAATGTTTCAATTGTAAATGCTTGTTTATGAATGCTTGATGCTCATGCTCATGTTATGCAAGTCAAGTTATGCAAGGCTAACACCTGAGGTGTTACATAGGACATCCCCAAGGTGATGAACTAGGTTGGATAAATCCTTTATTAATCAACTCTTGCAACTGAGTCTTCAACTCGGCTAATTCCTTGGGAGGCATCCTATAAGCTCTCCGAGAGATCGGAGCTGTTCTAGGTTTTAACTCTATGTTAAACTGAACATCCCTATCAGGTGGTAGACTGGGTAAATCCTTAGGAAAAACATCTAGGAATTCACAAACTACCGGGATATCTCTAATCTCCTTGATAGAAGTTGCACAAACTCTTTCCACTGATCTCCTTAAGATTGGAAGTTGGATAAGAAGCTGAGAATTACTATCAGGCAAACTCACCCTTAATGTCCTATTCAAAGCATCTATAACAGCCTTATGCTGATACATCCAATTCATTCCCAAGATTACATCTATATCCTGATCCTTGAGAATAATCATGGTAGTGGGAAAAATATGCCCACCCAGGTTTATGGGTACCTGGTATACCATTTCCTTAGTACACAAACGTCCCCCAAGCGACTGTATAAAGAAATTTTCCTTTATTTCCCTAATTAGAATTTCATGCTTTACGACAAAGGTTCTATTGATGAATGAATGAGATGCACCAGAATCAAAAAGCATAACAGCAGGATGATCGGCGACAGGAAACATACCCATCATCACTGGCTCCCCTTCCAGAATTTCCCTAGCTTGAATATAGAAAACCCATCCTATCTTCCCTTCTGAGCATACTAATTATTGTTCTTGTTCTGTGCTTGACCCTGTTGTTGATTGGCAGGAGCCTTCTGAGAATTTGAATTATACTATTTGGGATACGGACATTCTCTGGAGAAATGACCGGACCTCCCATAATTGTAACATGGATAACTGTGACCCTAGGATGTTGGAGCATGGACACCAGGAGCATTTGTCTATTGTGGATTCTGGTAAGTTGTGGCAGGACGGACATTTGATTGTTGCCCGGCTTGGAACTGCGGCGAACGATAAGGAGGATGATAATGGTTGACTGGGTGATAGATTATCTTTTGCCTCTTTTGATTTCCACCAAAAGATCCAGATGGCACACTCTTTTTCTTCTTGATCTCCTTATGCTGCCGATACTTTTCCTCTGAAGCAATAGCAATATTCACTGCCTCATGATAAGTGACATTGGTATAGGTAGTCATCATTGTCTGCAGTTTGGTATTCAGACCTCGCATAAACCATTTCTTTTTCTTAGCATCTATGTTGACATGTTCGGATGCATACTGTAATAGATGATTAAACTTTCCCACATACTGCATAACCGTTTGATCCCCTTGCTTCAAAGCAAGGAACTCATCCAGCTTCATGGCCATCACTCCTTCTGGAATATAATGGGCTCGGAAGGCAGTACGGAACTCAGCCCAAGTTATTGGAATGCTAGCTGGTTGCATAGCCACTAGGTTTGCCCACCAAGCACCTGCTACACCTCTAAGTTGCTGGCGGCAAACATAGGTTTCTGCATCTCCATGCATGGAATAAGATCAAATTTCTGCTCCATGGTCCAAAGCCAATCATCAGCCTCCAGTGGTTCATCGGCCTTGGTGAACACTGGTGGTCTTGTATCTGTAAAATCAACATACGTAGCCTCCTGCCTATTATGATTGCAACCACGGTTTCCTTGCACCATATTCTTATTACTCTGAGCTATCTCTCGAATCAATCGAGCATTTTCAATAGCCACATTGACAAGGGCGGCAATAGCATCAGCCAGATTTGGTGGAACTGGTGGTGGATCAGGAATACCATCTTCATCTTGTGAAGTACTAGGAATATGCGAACCCTGCGTATGACGCATCTGTTCATAACAAACCAAACTTTACTCACAAGCCTTTATTAAACAATAAAACAGCTTACTACAACGCATTACATTGGTTCACTTATTTAAGCACAAGCCCACACCTAAACAAGACTACTTAACTTAACTAGATCTCACTATTTTACAACTCTACTCTTCTCCTCGACCACATCAAACCTCATGATCGGTATCCATTCCAGAAACATTTCTACCTTCATTATCACTTTCATCGACCATCACTAATTCTTCTGTATCTTCTTCTTCTTCTTCCAATTCACTATCATCGGCAATGATGATGCCTAGGTCCATTGCATCTGCTTGAGGTTCATGATTTGGATCCAAGAGGTTGCTCAGCCTATGGACTTCTTCATGCAAAGTAGTATTATGTTCTTCTAAGTCTTCTACATAGAATTCTAGCTCATGAGTTCTAACTCTAGCTACATCTTCTCTATGCCATCTTCATTCCTTCCTTCCATCATATGAACTAACATATGTTCGCAGTTCTTGTGAGCGATGGTCAGACACCTCAATTTATACCATAACTCGCCCACATGGATAGCATCCATAGCCCTATCTCTATTAGCCTATGCTAACTCTGCTGCAAGCCTCTGTATCTCTGCCTAGGGATCAGGCCTAGAGCTGCTACTGCTAGCACCGTCATTCCTAGGGGCAAGTTGGTGATGAGGAACTCCTTTGGGTCCAACGGACTTATGGGGCGTTACCTTGGTACGAGCCATATTGTAGGAAGCAAGATTAATCCAAATAAGACAATCTAATACAAGTCTTAATAGCAGTCAGGATGAATTACACTATTTAACCCAGACTCACTACTTAACTCTAGACTAAGAGGGAAAGTAAGTAACAAGTGGATTAATCATGATGCATGAATTGTTCTTACAAACAAAAACATCAAAGCTTATAAAGCACACAAACAACAGTTATTATTATATAGGGCATAACAAGATTACTACTCCACACAAAGCCTTTCTAATCAAATAAGGAATGGTGAGAATGAAATAAGATAAGCCAGAAGCAATTTGGACCAAATTAACAAGTTATATATATTTGTCCCAAATCGTTTTGAAGTTTGTGTAAAACAATACAACAAAGACTTTGTAACGATCGCTCTGATACCATTATGTGGCAGAACCTCCTAAATTATAGGACCCACATGCACCTGTCACTGTCCAATGACCTCTGACGACTATGCATATGTTCCCGTTAACTAAGATGTCTGTCGGGTGTCCACAGGGAACCCCAAATCATCCATGATTTCTGAGTAGGATCCCATTATAGAGTCATTGTAGTATTACAACATTTATTCAAATATCTACATCAGAGTAAATTAGCAGAAGTCTTACAATAACTTAGTTTACAAACCAGTTGTTTCAAACCTTACAAACTAAGTTCGATACATATTACAAACCATAGTAGTAGTGGAGTGGCATTAGTAACATAATACTAGCACACAATATAAGTATCCTACCCAAGGATCACGCATTCACTTATCGTCATCGACCTAAACAACAGTCATGCAGCACGGTCCAAAATAGACCTGCTCATGAGGCTCACCTGCAACAAGGGTCAACAAACTCTGAGTACAAAAGTACTCAACAAGACTTAACCGAAATAAAAACTGAGAAGACTCAGGAATGCAGGCTCAGGGATTCAAGGTATGGCTTTAGCAATAGTCAAAGTTCTTTTGCGTAAAAGCTCTTTAACAAAATTCTTTATATCAACATTTTTAACTTTATAAGAACCACATATGAATCTGCCATGATCTGTAATGAGATCATGAACTTCATATCAAACTCTTCCTTAAACCTTACTTAAGTTCCAGTTATTAGACTACGATGATGAACAGAGAGTTGAGTCTCCATAACCGAGGAGCAATGACGATTCAAACCGATTAAACCCAGCTGGGGATTCCAGACCACATGACATATGCAGGTCCCTGACCTACATATACCAACCTACTCTCATGTCTCCTAAAATAAGAACAGGTCCGCACCACCCGAGAATACAGTACTCCACCAATCCAGCCCATTGCCATGTGGGTACACGCTATTCCCGCCATCTCTCCACTCCCAGTGCGCGAGTAGCCATTCTCGTAATAGAATCGCCAAGTTAAGGCTTACCGAAGTATATGGTTAGTACTACAAAGTCTCATCTCACACAGTTCAACAACGGACGGTTCTTAATCGACATAGGTGGAAAGAACCCGCTCACAAGACCTCATGTCTTGTGGCTCTCACACATCGAGTCCGCCCGGTCTAGATTTATTATTCCCCAAGCTCATATCACATGATACATAAGTAACCAAGCGTAACCAAAGATCATTTAAAACTTGTGGGTGATAGGTAATCACCTGACTTTTATCTGTCTAAGCATGGCTAAGCATAACTAGGCATTTACGAAGTAAAACTGGTAACAAGGTAGATATGGAAAACAAGGTTGGTAATGCACCAATTAGGTTTTCACTCACTCCTAATCACTTAATGCAATATTGAAAAGCAAAAGCGATATAAATTTGTAAAACACAAGGTAGGTTTAAATGCATCCGGGGCTTGCCTTGATTGGTGGAAAAGTCAGGTTCTGAAGTCGTCCCATAGATATCAGATCCGACCTCAATAGATGGATTAACCTCCTCCGCAACTTGATTAACTACCACGTGCTCACCTTCGTTTACTACACGTAGTAACAATGCCATGTTTAACATGATGCGGAATACAAAACATGATGCTTGATGATGGATGCGAAAGTTAAAAACTTGAATACAACTTTCCTTCGCAGTATAGTTACAAGTTAAGACTAACTAAACCTTTTTCATAACACTTATTTCAATTGCCAAGGATCATTACCAACTAATGACCCAAGGTCATCACTCAATCCAAAATTTCGAACAAATCCTAAATCATTAAAGGTTACTATTTGCTTTTATGAATTAATCCTTTAATTAAAAATTATGAAATAAATCAACTTGTTCCAATTGAGCTCAAATTTTTTTAAAGGTTCATCACATGATAACTCAGTGGCAAAACAATTTTCATAATTTTGGATAATTATTTAAGCCTAGAAAAATCATGGAAACTCATTTATTAATCAATTGAGCAATTTTATCACATTCAAAAAGTACTAACAATCAATAGTTCATATTTTTCTTAAATAGTATACATCACAGAGAGGTCACACAAAAATTTCATAATTTTTGGAGCTCTAAATAATTCTACACAAAAATAACAAAACTATCACTATTTATTCAAATCTGCAAAATAGAAAAATCCATTTTCAACACTGAGTCACTGACACCTTGACCACACCTATCATCCCCGACGTCCCGCGCTGACTATGGCGAAAGAGGCTTTGACTGGTAATTTCTTACCGCCGGTGAGATCAACGGCGACGGTGAAGACACCAACATGACCCCTACATCCCTACGCGTCGAGGAAGAAAGGCGGCTAGCGGCATTCCTCGATGAAATCAAGCGACCAAGGCTGGTTGGCTGGGTGCGCAAGGAATAGGTGCAGCTAGGATAGGCCTTGCTGAGATGACAATGGCGCTAGGTCGATGGCGAAAGCTCGACGGAGCGATGGCGGTGGCGACTGGAAAAACAGAGGAAGGAGAAAGAAGAACGGCGACGACGCCTGGCTTTATAGGGCGGCAAAGACGCAAGGAGACGGCACGCAGCAGCCTGCTGGTGCTAGCGCGAAGCCGGAGAAGTCCATGGGCGCGCCTGGAACGCCGAAGAAAGGCCGCCGGCGGTGACATCTGCCCGATGACACTATTTGCCATAATTACAGAATTGCCACTCAATTTGAATTCCAAATTACTCCCAAATTTATGTAACAACTCAAAAATCTCTAAAAATAAAAGTTGTTCAAAATTCAAAGTTCTACAACTTTCCTTTTATAACCACCCCCTAATTCGGTCTATATTTTGAAATGCAAATTTGAATTCAAAAAGGGGACATTTAAAGAATTACGCCTTTTCAAATTACTTCAAATTTTATAAAACAACTTTGAAAACTCCAAAAACCAACTTTGTACAACTCGACAAACTCTACACTTTTGCTTTTAGGCCCAACCCCAAAATGTGCTTAGATTTTGAAATGGGTTTTCTAGGGCAAACTTAAATGCTGAAATTAGGGTTTTTGAAAATTCAAATCCAAACAAAACTTTGAACTTGATGCAAACAATACAATTCAACACATACAACATAAAGCATACCTTGGATTGTGAGGCACCCGCCTCATAGGCCCTCTTACGATTCTTCGAAGCAGCATATACAACATTGTTGTTCTCTTGCGATAAAGCATCACTCAAAAACTCATTAAAATGAGCACACTTGCAATTTCCCATGGTCTGCATCAATTTGGGGCTAAGTCCCCGCTTGAAACTAGCGATCTTTTTGGCATCAGTGTCAACAAACTCAGTAGCATACCTTGCAAGGTTATTGAAAGCCTGTAGTTATTCATTCAAGCTCTTGTTCCCCTAGGTCAGCTTCATGAACTCTGTATGCTTGATTGCCATGAGACCAGGAGGAATATAATTTCCCCTAAAAGCAGACTTGAACTGATCCCAAGTGATTTGGGCATTAGCGGGCATAGTGGACCGATGATGACTCCACCAAATACCAGCTGGCCCATGCAGTTGGTGAGATGCATACTCAGTCTTCAGCACCTTAGTCAAGCGAAGCAGATGGAACTTCTGCTCAAGAGTGTTCAACCACTCATCAGCTTGGAGAGGCTCTTCAGCCTCCTTGAAGATTGATGGTTTAGTGTCAAGAAAATCTTTGAAGTCGCTATACTGATTTAGTTCTGGACCTTGGCGTGCACCACGACCATCATGATTTGCAATCGTGCGGAGAGCCTTAGCCATAGTGCACTGTCCTTTCGCCAGAATTGCCATCAATTCCATTGGTGTGGGTGGTGGTGGCGGTGGAAGATCGTCATCATCACTAGCCGCACCAGTGGAACGAGTGCGAGGCATCTGCAACCATGCACAACCAGCAATTGTTGGTGATGTTATCACATTGGAGAGGAACAATGTAATTATGCCAAACTGAATTAACTGGAGAGAATGAAAATTTCATACAATAAACAGAGGCAATAATTTATTCTCCAATCACCACATCATCAATTAGATTACTAGCGCCATACGTAGTGCATTCCAACATGACAATTTTTAAACTTAACCAACAAGATACGCATCCCGAAGGGAGCGGATTTAAGTACATTACATGCCAAGTTCGAATTAAAAAGGTACATCCACATCAGTCATAGCACTAAGTCCATTACACCAATGACTGCAAAAGCTTAAACTAGTGAGACTTGCTAACTAACTACTCATCGAAGTAATCGTTGTCCACATCGGAGACGCCTTGGACTTCTTTTGGATCTTCCTCTTCTTCTTCATTTGCAGGTTCAGCTGCATTGTCATCCATCTGCATGTCCTCTTCTTCTTCATCGACCTCAATCACTTGAGGTCCACCCACATTAGAATACCTTGGTATGGGGTGAGGAATAGGAAACAGACGGTTGTTCAGTTGATGGTGCTCAACCTGAAGCTCTTCAAGCTGCTCTTGGAGCTCATGCTCCCTTTGGAAAGCATTGTGGTTAGCCATGATCTAGCCCTAACGTCTTTCTTCTGCTAACTCTAAGGCTGCATCTCTATGATGGGTCACATGATCCAACTCTTGTGCTACCTCATCTCTCTCTATGGTGAGGTTCGTAAGCTGGTTATGAAGCTCGTCTCTCTCGCGTGCTGTTTGACCCCACTGTGGTAGGCGATAATTTGTAATACCTCAAATCTCATCTACTTCTTGCTGAGCTCGCCCACATGCATCCGCCCTATGGTGATACTTGCGGGCACACAACCTGAACTTGTGCTAGGCTGCCATTGCCTTGCCAGCTTCTTCTAGCACACTAGAAAGGGTGTCCTCCCTGACTCGACAAAGCTTCAAGACGGCCATCATAGCACTCATTCCAGCATTGTTGCTCTGAACACCTTCACCACAACCTCAAACCTAGGCCTGGCCAACTTCTTGAGTCCACTCAGCCTCAGTAGGAGCCACTCGGGGAATGGATGAAGCTGGTCCACCCACTAACTCATCCCCGAAGCTCTGTGCTATATCCATAAGCACATCAAGGGTAGCAACCTGAGGGGCTTCCCATGGGCTTTGCCCATCAGTCTCAATACTCCACCCATGCCACAACGGTCTCGTGGGGTTCTACGGCACTATAAAGGTCACAATGTACCATGGTACATCTCCCAATGGTATCGCCTGCCTCCACATGTAGCGGGGTGCCTCTGGGTACCCAACTGAACTGAGCACCCTCCAGAGCAAGGTGGGCATACCGAACTGGTCCAAAAAGGTGCTGCTACCAGTAGGAAACACGGGCGTGGCCATTTGTATCAAAAAGGGATGCAACTCACGTGAGAGGATTATTTTGTTGAGAGATTGAACTTAATACTTGGGATAAGCATTTATAAGGGAGGGAGTAATGCAATATGAATGACATGAGTGAATATGATGCATGCTCGTTCTGTACGTCCTCACAAACCTAAGAAAAGTTAAGTTTTAGCAGAATATACGGTGGCATACATACGTTCTCTCCATTAGCGGTAACTAGTCGATCTACATGGTGCGTTGTCAGCGTACCTGCAGAAAACTTCATTGCAGCCCCAACCTAACAAGATATAATGCTAATAACGAAAGTAGTAACTAAGATACTCTCCATATATGCATCCCCAGATATATATACTTTGGTATCCAAACTACCCGATAAATGTACCCACAATTAAGTACCTTCATATATACATGTATGCAACATGTAAATACTCCAGTAACCACAACTAACTCTCCCCTAGACCGACGGTTGGACGGTCATGCTCTCACAACTCACACTTACCTTAGCGTAGAGGCAATTGATCCATACATTACCATTCAAACGAATGGCACCCATGCAACAGCACGCCGCATGGACGACGAAATAGAAACAATCAATTTCCCCCAAGTTAGTAATTATATATAAGCCACCTAGAAATCCTTAAGTGGGCTACAAGGGATGTGATCACCAGTACACCATAAATTTTTTTATTTTTGAACACTTATATATAACTATAAGTTGGAAAACTGTTTTCACAACAAAAGCTTTTGTTTTAAATACCCGTATGACATGTTTAGTGTTGAATCTAGCTCTAATGTCAGCTGTCATAGAACCGACCAATTTATAAGAGCACAAGTACAAAAAACAATCGCCGAAACGATCAAATTCTCGCACTTGAGCCCATATAAACCCAGTAGTCAACTGAAACCACGAAGGATTTCAAACCAACTTGCATACAACCTATATCATAGTAATTCAACATAACATATCGTACATTACAACATTTCACAGATGGTTGCAAATAGGTTACAACACCTTAGAGTCATCGTTATTACAAAACAGGTCTTGTAAAGTATGCGGAAGCAAATAGTTTAACTTACACACCCGAGTTCAAATACAAATACTGGTTTGCTGATGACAACCCGCAAAAGCATTCAGACAAGAGAAACAGAGATCGTGCCCATGATCTAGTCTTCATCACCCGCCGGGTGGAGACAATACTTACAGAAGCCCTGATATAGAAGGTCATCTGCAAAAAGAGGGAATAAACCCTAAGTACGAGAATGTACTCAGCTAGACTTACCCGTCGGAAACCAAAACAAATGACACCAAGGATCATGCATAGCTTCATTTAGTGGATCTGGCTGATACTTTCTTTTTGCGGAAAAGCATAAGTAATAATGATCAACTCTTAACCTGAGCTAGCAGTGACTTTTAACCATTAACCTATCATCTATATTAGCACCTGTACTAAGCAACCATTTAATTAAGATGCAAACATTAATAACCATAGCCGGTATAAATCATGGTAACATTATCATCATCGTCATCCATTTAACCATATCGTTAAATTAATTGAATCTACATTGCCCTGCTCAGTCAAGTTCTCACTATCTGGGAGAGACGACGATTCGAATCGATTCCTATCCATGAGTGCTCGGTGACTTAACCCGCCCTTGGGCTTACGCCAATGGCTCCCCGCACATCCTTACTTTCATCTAGATTGTGGACCCCTACTCGCATCCCCGGCCTGAATCGAGCTACTAGGCTTCGTGGTCGGAATGACTTATCCGGCCAGCTAAGTGTTAGGCTGCGTTCAACATGACATAAGGACGTACAACGTATCGGTCCTTAAACGACACAGACGGAGTCACTATGTCCAAACCTACACAAGACTCCGCCCGGTCTTACTTCATTATTAACATGATTCTTTTCCACGATAGCAAATATAGCCAACCATGATCCACCTCATCCTAAAGCTTGTAGGTGACAGGAAATCACCTGACTTCTACCGCACTAAGCATGGCTAAGCATTTAACCCGTTCCTGAACTTAAATAGGATTCCAGTGCGATATCTGGACAAGGATGGATATATAATGCAACAATTGGTTCCAACCAATTCCTATACTTAATGCATCATCAACGAATAAAAGATACTCAAGGTATTTGTAAAAACATGGGAGACTTAATATGCTTCGGGGCTTGCCTTTCAGGAAAGAGGATGGTTGGTGGTCAGGGCACTCGGGCAATTCCTCCTCGGCAGCTGCTTCGTCGATTTCCTGCACCTCGGGCTCCTCCTCCTAGTTGGCTCCCTCAAACTCCAGCAGCGTCACTCCCTCCGGCACACCTATTGCATGAATGCACAAGATAAATATCATGGATGCACATGAACGAAGTTAGGGATGCTCGGTGAATGCACATGCTTACTGCAGTCCGCATTTTCCGACTTAGGCTCTATTCAAATCACTTTACTTACCAAGTTTATACAATCTAATGTACAATTGCTCATCTTCAGTTAAGGACCTAGCACCAGCACCTAAGCATGTTCTCAAGTTAGGCTATCACCTAAACAATCAACAAGAACATTGCAACAAGGCATGCACACAAACATTCATATTTCAGCGAAATAGAGACTATACAGCGGTACGGTAAACTGACCATAACTGAAGATCTGCAATTCCAAATGACATACCACAAGACAATTTGGAAAGCTTATGAAATTACCTACAATTCATGTTTAGACCTCAAGGAATGTTTCCAACCATTACCAGGTCGAATTTACAGAATTACATGATCAGGTCCTAACAAGACAGAGAACAAGCAACTCTGGGATCTAACTTTGAACAGCTGTAGCTCCTAAACTACTGGGCCAAATGCCACCAAATTTTCAAAGGAGCTAGATACATAAGTTATCTACAACTTTTGTATTAACCACATTCCCAGAAAACCAAAATATCATGGGAAACATTGCAAAGTCCCCAGAACTGTCCCGAAAGACACAATGCAGAAAAATAATTATTAACTTATGTTACAAACATATAGTTGGACAAAACTAACTTTACTTACTCATCACACATGTCACAAGAACACCAGAAAGTAAGGTGTTCACCATCAATTCATTTCTTTTAATGCCTTTCTTAATTTATTTAATTAATTAAGAGAAATGACAATCATATATGAGAACTACACCATTTAATCTACAAAAATTAAAGTAGGTACTACATACTCCAAGTAGACCACTATAAAAATTTCACATCATTTGAGCAAGTATAACATCCTACACAAAAATGATAAGACATAATGGCTTAAAATGACATAATTAGGAAACCCTAGTGAAAAGTGTCAAGCAACAGATTTTATATTTTTCCTAGCATCTTTAAGGTATTAGGATGCTCCCCACAAAATTTCATGGTCATTGGATTCCTAGATAATTTACAAAAATTCACACAAGGATCATTCAATGATAAAAGGAAAATCTATAACTCAAAAACCATACATGCAATGACTCTCACATTTTTACCAGAGCTTCTACTAAGCAAGAATAGCTTACCAACAAAATTTCATAATTTTTGGAGCACAGGAACTCCAGATATAATTTAAACAAGTTTGCATGCATTTAAAAACACATTTCAAGTTCCTATTTAATTCATCCAAAAATTCCACTACAAGTGTTCATGTCATATTTTTCCTAAGTACTAGACTTCACTATGATCCTAACAAAATTGGAACCCCCCAATTTGGATCTACAAAACTAGAGATACAAATTTTACAAAACAACATTCAAAACTGGAAATATTTGAACTGGCTTCTAATACACGGTCACTGACAAGCGGGGCCCTCGGGTCAGATGACCCCATAGGCCAGCGAGAGGAAAACAGGGGAGGCGGCTACGACGACATGGCAGTGGCAAAACTCACCGATGGTGGCTTCACCGGCGATGAGGAGGGTACCTCCGTGCTCGCCATGATCTCCCTCATCGATTGACCTACTAACCCTAAGCTCTAGCGGACTCTAGGTAGGGCGGCCATGGTGCACGGCGGCTCAGCGGAGCTCCGGTGGCCATGCTAGCGACGGCGAGCTTCCATTGTCTCTTTCGAGCTCAGTATGAGCTTCACAAGATCACAACGGAGCTAGCAAGGAAAGAAAAGGAGGATGAGAGGGACCCTAGCTATCCCGACCACGGTGGCCTCGAACTCCGGCGAGGTCGCGCTCATGGCGGTGGCGGCGAAAGTGACAAATGTGCCCTCACCTCAACTCGATAGGCTTAGCTAAGAGGTGGAGGAGGTAGAGGAGGATGCAGGCGGAGCTTTGGGCTAGCTGGAGTGAGGCTAGACGCGACAGCGAGCGCGCGCTGAGCTCGGACGAGGGCAATGGCGACGGCGGTGGCTTGTTTCTCTCCATGCTTTCGGACACGCGCGAGAGGGAGGAAGCGACTGAGAGCGAGCGAGAGGGCAGGCAGATGCAGCCTCCTTGTAGTCGCCCACGGCCAGCAACTGCCAGGCCAGTCATGGCATGTGGCGGACATGTGGCGGCAATGACCTGCGGCCGGTCGGCCACTATGCCGGTTTGAAAATCCTGATTCAGTGATCCACGGGGCCGACTAACTAGAGCAAGTTCATCGCTCCATATCTCCTAAACCGTGATGATTCAGCTCATGGCATAGTTGACAAAGTTGTAGTACTAAGTGAGATCTTCAACTTTGCCAATTGGACCTCGAGCTGGTTCGGCTTGGTTAGGGAGCTACAACATGAATAAGTTGGGTACATGAAACTTGGAATTCAGTCTTCACACTTAGAAAATTTCTAAGTGTTGAATACAACCCCAAAACTGACTTGTGGGACCTTTTTGAGCATGTTCTGCACATTTTCATGACTTGACTTCTAAACAAAGTTTGTTCCTTATAAAATTTTTTACAACTTTGCTTTAGGTTGCTTAGACATGCAAACACTCTAAGCTACACTTTTTAAATAGTCAAACTCAGGAGCTCTAGGGGTCCATAATGGTCAAACCATGGCTTGGAAACCTAATTAGGCAAAATGATCAACATGAACATGGTTCCTAATGACATTCTAAGTATAACTAAGTTGCTTAAGAGGATAATTAGCCACACCAGACATTGGTCACACCAAAATCAAGCATCACATGCATTGAAACAAGGAAAAACAAGTGAAATGTTACCTTTGTTTCAAAGTCATGTTTCACATGTTTCATGATTTTGTTGCATAGTACTAACTAACCATGTTTCACTAAAGTGAGTTGCACATGTTGCACTTGAGTGTTGCACACTATTCATTTCATAAAACAAACACACATGAAATATAACAATATGTTGCAATGTTTCGAAAACACGTTTTATGCAATATAAGCTCATGAATGGATGAATGATGCTCATGTTCATGAAATGCAAGTGCAAATGTGGAAGCCAAACACCTAGGTGTTACAAGGTGTATTTCTTCTATGGACCACTTGAGGGGGAAGTTGTGGGGCATCAACATCTTCTGCTTGTACCACCATTTGTTCATGGGGGACATGAGTGTCTTCATTTTCTACTCTCCCATCCTTTTCACCATCTTATGGCACACTTGATGAAGAAGGTGGATCAATCACTTGTACATCATCTTCATCATCTTTAGGCTTGATGTCTCCAACCGGAATGTTCTTCATAGCCTCCCTCAATGGTTCATCACCTACATCATCAAGATTCTCATGTGCTCCTTGGGAGCCGTTAGATTCATCAAATTCCACATCATATGTTTCTTCAACCAAGCCGGTGGCATGATTAAATACTCTATATGCTTTGGACTTTGATGAGTAACCAACAAGAAAACCAATATCACAACATCTTTGAAACTTCCCAAGGTGTTGCCGCTTCTTGTAGATGTAGCATTTGTAACCAAACACCCTAAAGAAGGAGACATCTGGCTTCTTCCCATTGAGCAACTCATAAGGTGTCTTGCCAAGGAACTTTTAAAGGAATAGGTGGTTGGATGCATAGCATGCGGTGTTGATTGCTTCCGCCCATAGAGATTCGGGAGTGTTGTACTCATCAAGCATTGTTCTTGTAAGAGTGATCAATGTCCGGTTCTTCCTCTCAACTACACCATTTTGTTGAGGAGTATATGTTGCGAAGACTTCATGTTTGATTCCAACTTCATCACAATAAGCTTCTATGTTTGTGTTGTCAAATTCTTTTCCATTGTCACTTCTTATCTTCTTGAGCTTCACTTCAAATTCATTTTGTGCTCTCTTGGCAAACTTCTTGAAGCAAGATGAAACTTTGTATTTGTCATGAAGGAAGAATACCCATGTATACCTTGAATAATCATCAACAATCACAAGACAATAAAGATTTCCTCCCAAACTCTTGTATGTTGTTGGTCCAAATAAATCCATGTGAAGGAGTTCTAGCACTCTTGCGGTTGACATGTAAGCTTTTGTTGGATGGGTATTTGCAACTTGCTTATCGGCTTGACATGCACTACAAAGCTTGTCCTTCTCAAACTTCACATCCTTCAACCCTCTCACCAAATCATTCTTCATAAGCTTCTTGAGTGAGCTCATCCCAACATGAGCAAGTCTTCTATTCCATAGCCACCCAAGTGTTGTTTTGGTGAATAGACATGTCTTCAAGTTTGCATCTTCGGAGGTGAAGTCCACTAGATATAGGTTGTTGTATCTAAATCCTTTGAATATTACATGATCATCATCCTTCTTGGATACAACAACCTCCTTCTCGGTAAACAAGCATTGGAAGCCAAGATCACACAATTGTCCAATGGATAGCAAGTTGAAGCTCAATGAAGCAACATATAGCACATTGGAGATGGAATGATCATTTGATATCACCACTTTGCCCAATCCTTTGACCTTGCCCTTTGAGTTATCTCCAAATGTGATTCTTTCTTGTCCATCTACTTCTTCATCTAGTGAGGTGAACATACGAGGATCACCGGTCAAATGTTGTGTGCAACCACTATCAATAACCCAATTGAAAGGATCAAGATGCCCAAGAGGGGGGGGGGGGGTGAATTGGGCTAATTCTAAATTTTCTTGCAACAATCAAATCCTACGGATAGCCCAATTAACCTCTTGTGCCTAGAAAAGTGTTTCTATCAAATTAACGCACAAAAGACTTGCAACCTATGTTCCAAACTTACTCTAGCATAGCAATTCTATGAATGTAAAGACAAGTATTGAATTGCTCAAAGTAAATACTTAAAGTAAATGCTCAAAGTAAATGGAGAGAGGAACGCGATGATGTTTTGCCGAGGTATCGGAGAGTCGCCACTCTCCACTAGTCCTCGTTGGAGCACCCGCACAAGGGTGTAGCTCCCCCTTGATCCGCGCAAGGATCAAGTGCTCTCTACGGGTTGATTCTTTGACACTCCATCATGGCGAATCACCCAAAGCCGCTCACAACTTGAGTTGGGTCACCCACAAGCTCCGCCAGGTGATCACCAAGCTCCCAATCACCACCAAGCCGTCTAGGTGATGGCGATCACCAAGAGTAACAAGCACGAACTCTCACTTGACCACATGAAGCCTAATGAGAAGATGGATGCACACTTGTCTACTCTTGATTCACTAATGAGGTTTCACTCTTGGATTCTCAAATCACAAACACCTCACTAGGACCTTGCTCTTCTTGGCACTCACAAATGTGTTTCTCAGCTGTTGGAATGAGCAAAAGTAACTCCACACATGAGTGGAGCTTCTATTTATAAGGCAGCCTAAAAAACGAACCGTTATGAGCTTTTGCGGGATGACCGAACGCTCCGATCATTTTGACCGGACGCTTCGGTCAGTTCAACCCGCGCAATAGTTTTCAAGTGATGACCGAACACTGTTAGGGTCTGGTCAGTACTGACCAGACACATCCAGTCGCTCTTGGATGCTTACTATAATCGACCGGACGCTGGATACTCAGGGTCTGGTCACCACTGACCGGACACGTCCAGTCACACTTTCTCAAGTCTGGACCCTTACTGGAGTCGACTAGACACTGGCCCTCAGTGTCCGGTCACATTGACCTTCCAGCGTCCGGTCACACTAGACTTGTTCTCCTCGGTCAAATGAACTGACCGGACCCTGCGGCCAGCGTCCGGTCGCACCGGAGCCAGCGTCCGGTCAGTATTTGACCCTCCATTCACTTCCAACTCTCGATCATATGTGAATGAAGTTTGCTCCAAAGGATCTTAGGCATTCATAGGAGCTACCTAGAGCTAGTTTTAACAAGTGTGCACCACACATAACTCACTAGACTCAACTAGGTCAAGCTACCCGTTCATACCCGCCTTAATAGTACGGCCAAAGGAAAAACAAAGTCCTAAACTATTCTAAGTGTCTCTCCAACTCCAATCGACACTTAGAACTAGTCATCCTTAACCTTGTTGTCAATCCTTTGAAAACCGAAATGATTTCCATCGTAGGGGCATGACAACCTCGATTGCCCAATCGATCTCCATTACCATGACCTAACTTTATTTGCCTCTGCAAAACACACATTAGTCATAGTAATCTTGTATTGTCATTAATCACCGAAATCCAACTAGGGGCCTAGATGCTTTCAATCTCCCCCTTTTTGGTGATTGATGACAATACTACCTCGAGTATGTTAATGAGTGAGGTTTTTGATGGGCTTAGTTCATATAAGCTTTTGTCGGTAAGAACAAAAGTGTTAGTCAAGCTTATATGACCCAAGCCAACACAATGTACTCAAAGAATATGAATTAAGCATGAGTACGAGTAACAAAGCTCATTTGCTTTGAAGAATAAACGCGGAAGCAAGGGCAAATGAGCATAACACAAGTGATATGACATTTAAATGATGCAAAGTAGAAATCACACATGTCATTATCACAATCACATAGATAGCACTATCACATATATATAATAGTATGCATGAAAGTAAACACACGAATGCGTAAGTAATAGTGTATCACACAAATAGAACTCCAAGTGTATATAATAAGCTAATACTATATAACTAGCTCCCCCTAAATGTAGCTCCCCCTGAGACTACATACTCGAACTCCCTCTCCCCCTTTGGCATCAAACACCAAAACCTAAGGATCAGTCGGCGGGGCTGCAGCGGACGAGCCAGGCGCTGAAGTGCGTGGAGCAAGCTGGAATTGAGCGCCATCATCATCTGACCCTGAGCTCTGAACTGACTGACCCTCTGTGGTAGGAAGTGTCGCTGAAGCGGTCTGGGTCTGAGCTGGGGCTGGTGCTACCTGTGAAGCTGCTAGTATGTCTGTCGTAGGATCTGACGAGGCAATAGACGAGGGGAGCCTCTGAGTAGTCACTGCGACTGGAGCTGCTGTAGATGGACCGGCTATATGCATATGAGGCGGAGTAGGCATGCCGATCAACTCGCGGAAAGATGCTCCAAGACTCCTGGAGACTGACGTGTTAGGCACGAATAGCGAGGAAGACTGCTCTGGTGTGAAGCCCGTCTGAAGTGGAGTGAACTACGGGGCTACCACAGGTGAGGCTAACCACTAGGACACCTGTACAAGAGGTGAAGCAAACTGAGCTAGAGGCTGTCCCTGACTCTGGAGCCCACTAGGCTGTACAGCTAGAGTTGTCGAAGTGGTGGCAGGTGGAGCAAGCTGGGGCAAAGACTGTGGCTGTGGGGCCCCAAGAGCTGTCACTACATGCTGCATGAAACCCATAAGCTGCTGCTACAAGAATATCTGCTGCTGATGCATCTGCTGCTGCTGCTGCTGCATGGCCTGCTGCTACCTCTGGAACTTGTCCTGTCGAGTCTGAAACTGGGCAAAAGTAGCAGCTGTCTCCTGTGCCTGTCTATCCTGGGTCTGCTGCATTCGCTCAAGAATAGCAATGAGAGCGAGGTCTGTCTGCGGAGCAGGTGGAGCAGAACTAGAGCTACCGGCCTCTACATCGTGTCTGCATGGAGGCATCTGAGGAATAGGCAGGTAGTCGTCGTCAGAACTGTCACTATACTTGCTCACCTCCTACTGTGCCTCTAGCTCCTCCTCCTCAGTGGCTACAATCCCTCTGATGATCTCATCCTACTGAGCAGCGGACTCTGGAATGTCGGGATGATGGCTAGGCTGTCTGGGTGCCTGAGGAGTGGTGTGTCTGATCCTCTGTGACAGGTTGTAGGCTAGGAACTCTGTGGTGGCACCTGTATACTCATCCATCATACCAGGGGGCTTATCAAGCACTACTCTGCGGATGAGGAACGTGATCTAGTGAGCATAGGGAAGCTGCCTGCGACCCTTGAATCCCTCAGCTATAGTATCCTCCATCTCTGAAAGAAGGAGGTCCCAGATATCAAATACTGTCTGCTGCATCAGGGCATTGAGAAGCCAGAGCTGTAAGCGAGTCAGGCCCTCCCTGTATCCCAACCTGGGAAGTAGTGTCCTCCTAATGATGGCCTCTAGCACTCTCGCTATAGGAGTCAAGTCACTGGGGTTCCTACTGGACCCCTCACCAAAGGGCTCCTTGAAGCAATGTCGCACTAAATCTGTAGGGGGCACCTGCCCTCCATGAGGACGCCTGGGAGGCTCCTGCTGTCCATAACAAACCTCATGCATCTTGACAGGCTACTCCTATAGCCTTAGTATCTCTCTAGCCCTGCCACTCGTCACTCTGTAGTCTTTGCCTCTGAAAGCAAAGTGAATGAATCTATGATGTGGATCGATGAAGAGTGAAGCATAAAACTGACAAACCCAAGATGGTACATATATCCCCGTCCGTCCAATCAAATCTGTCAGTCCTGGCAAATATGATAAGTAAGGCCGAATGTGCTCTCCGGCTGCTGCCACAATAGACTCTATCCGACAGACTCTCTGAGATCTGAACACTGCCCCACTGTTGAGATAAGCATTATAGAAATCTTCCTGCAGTGGTGTGTAGAAACCCTCAGCTACTCTCTCATCCCTCCTCAGAGGAAACCAAACCTCAAACTCAACAAAATGCAGCTGCTGAACCTGCCTGGCTATAGCGGCCCTCAAGTCGAGGTGTACCACTGGAGGTGGACCCTGTGGTCTAGGTGGAGGACATGATCCCCTCCGCTGTGTCGACGGCCTCGGTGAGACTGGTACACGGGTCCATCCAGAGCGACGAAGCTGGGGTGCCGGCTCTGTCTCCTCAGCCTCCTAGGTCTGCTGTGCCTGCTCGCCCTCCTAAGTCTGCTGAACTAGCTCCTGCTCGACTGACTGACCCTCCTCAATGGCAACCCATCGGCCTGCAAACATGGCAGTCCTAGCTGGACTACCATGACGACGCTCAACCTCCTCAATCATAGCTCTGACTGCTGGTGAAACCGGCTGATCTGCAATGACAACTCCGCTACGGGCACCGCCTCTCTCGGCACGCTCTGCGGCCTCTGCAACAGCTGCTGCTCTCGCTGTCTCTGCGTCGGGGTACTTGCGCTTCTTGGATGTCACCTGCTTGGTTGACTTGACCTTCGATCCGGCTGGCTGGCGAGGCGGGGGCCTCCGATCATCATCACCTGGGCCACCACCAACGTTCTTGGTGCGAGCCATCTGAACTGACTAGATGATGAACTACCGCTGATGAAGATCAACTGTCAAACTGCCGCTTTCGAGGCTTGGCCTCGATCCTTACTCGCAAGCTTAGCTCTGAGTTGACTGCCAACTACCACAAGAACCACAACAGCACCGACACGCTGCACGATAGAATAGATGGATATACAAATAAATACAATATGTCTAGTAGATGCGAAACCCTAATAGAGAAAGCAATGTAGATGCGAACTTGAATCGAATGGCTTTCTACCTGACGATCAGCGAACTGAGAAAAGATGAGATGTCACGCGGGGGATCCTCAGAACCGAGCTAGGGTTAGGGTATTCAAAACACTGTGAGGAATTGGCTTTGGATCAGTGACAATGACGAAATTCGGGTTGCAGCGCAAAAAATGAGTAGCCTGATGAATCGGCAGAAAAAGGGCTTACCAAGGGTTAGGGCTAGACGTCTCCAGCAAGAGGCAGAGCAGGGGCGCGGACAGGGCAGTGTAGTGGCACGGAGGGCACGGTGGTGCGCGGGGAGGTTCGGTGGCACGGCGAGCTACAGTGGTGCGCGACTGGCGAGGGGGCCGAGCGCGGTGGTGTGCGTGGCTGGGGCATAGAGCTCGGCTGCGGGCTAGGCTACGGCGGCGCGGCGTGCTGGATGGCGACATTGGCGTGGGTGAGCAGCAGCGGCGACCTGGCGGCGGCAAGGGCTCGGGCGTGATTTGGCGGCGTGAGTTAGGTCAAGGAGAAAGAGATCAAAGGCGCGGTTATATGAGGGTCCCGAACATGACAGAGAAGGAAACGGAAAAGAGACTTGAAGCCATGCGAGATCCACTGACCGGACGCTCTGGTGGTAGCGACCGGACGCTAGCACCCAGCATCCGGTCGATTCCAGAGAGGTCCAATTCCTCTGGAATCAGGACCAGACACGTCCGTCCGGTGGTCCATGACCGGACGCAGGCAGGGTCGGGTCAGTACAACTTGTCCTTCCTTCGATCGACCAGACGCTGGATCCCCTCTTGATCGGACGCACAGACGTCAGCGTCCGGATCACTCCATCGGTAGCAGTTCACCTCCTGTGAACTGACCGGACGCTGGACAACAGCGTCTGGTGCAGCGTCCAGTGCACCTTTTCTAGCAAATCTTCAAACATCCTTCACGCTGCCTGTTCCCAATCAAGTCCCAACTTGAATAAGATCCAAATAAACACCAATTGGGACTGATGTGAGTGACCTCTCTCAAACCCTCATATTTTTCAAAATATTTTGCCTTAGGCTATAATTCTTTTTAAGAAAATAGGCAACAAGAGGGCAAATGAAACAAAACGACAAAACAACATTTATGCATATGCAATACTTGTAAGTAAATCTAGTTGCTTGTCAAGTTTGATCCAAGGTTAAGCTTCTTCACACGCTTTTCGGCGGTTATCTTAACCATGTTAGACAAGCCCTATATGCATTGCTACAAATTAAGCATGTTGTATATTACAATGAATGCAAGGGACAACACAAGCTCAATTTTTAGTGAAGTTACTAAAATCAAGTACATTGAGCTCATTCCGCAATCTACAAAATGTAGCGTCATCTAGCGGTTTAGTGAAGATATCCACTAATTGATCTTCGGATCTAACACCTTCTAGTGATATATCATTTTTAGCCACATGATCTCTTAGAAAGTGATGGCGGATATCTATATGCTTGGTGGGAGAGTGTTGAACCAGATTATTTGCAAGTTTTACCGCACTTTCATTGTCGCACAAAAGAGGTACTTTCTCTAGAACTACTCCATAGTCTAGCAAAGTTTGTTTCATGTATAATATTTGTGCACAACAAGCACCCGCGGCAATGTATTCCACTTCAGGCGGTAGGACAAAGCCACACTATTTTGTTTCTTGGAGGACCAAGACACAAGTGATCTACCAAGCAAGTGGCACCCTCCGGATGTGCTCTTTCTATCAACTTTGCATCCGGCGTAATCCGAATCGGAATAGCCAATTAATTCAAATAAAGCTCCTTTGGGATACCAAAGGCCAATGCTTGGTGTGTGCTTAAGATACCTAAGGATTCTTTTTATGGCAATTAAATGAGTTTCCTTAGGACTAGCTTGAAATCTAGCACACATACACACACTAAACATGATGTCGGGCCTAGATGCGGTTAAATATAACAAGTTACCAATCATAGAACGGTAGAGATTTTGATCAACTGGGTTACCTCCCTCATCTAGGTCGAGATGTCCATTGGTAGGCATTGGTGTCTTGATTGGCTTACATTCATCCATCTTGAATCTCTTGAGAAGATCTTTTGTGTATTTCTCTTGAGAGATGAAGATGCCTTCTTTCATTTGCTTGACTTGAAAACCAAGAAAGAATGTAAACTCACCAATCATTGACATCTCGAACTCCTTCGACATCAATTCACCAAATTCTTTGCATGAGTCTTCATTTGATGATCCAAAGATGATATCATCAACATATACTTGACAAATGAAGATATGCCCATCAAGCTTCTTGGTGAATAGTGTAGTATCAACCTTCCCAATGGTGAAGCCCTTCTCAATGAGGAAGTCCTGAAGGCACTCATACCAAGCTCTTGGGGCTTGCTTAAGCCCATATAGTGCCTTGGACAACCTATAAACATGATTAGGATATCTAGGGTCTTCAAACCCGGGAGGTTGATCAACATAGACTAGTTCATTAATAAAGCCATTTAAGAATGCACTTTTCACATCCATTTGATATAGTTTCATTTCATGATGTGATGCATATGCAAGTAGGATACTGAATGGCTTCTAATCTTGCAACCGGTGCAAAGGTCTCTCCAAAATCCAAGCCTTCAACTTGAGAGAACCCCCTTTGCAACTAGTCTTGCCTTGTTCCTCACAACAACACCTTGATCATCTTGCTTGTTGCAGGAACACCCACTTCGTTCCAATGACTCTTGCACCTTTTGGTCGCTCTTCAAGAGTCCAAACTTCATTGCGAGTGAAGTTAGTTCAACTCTTCATGCATGGCATTGATCCAATCCGGATCTTTAAGAGCTTCTTCTACCTTTGTAGGCTCATAGCAAGAGACAAAAGAGTGATGAGCAATAAATGAAGTAAGTTTTTGAGATTGAGTCATTACACCCTTTGATGGACTCCCTATGATGAGATCTTATGGATGATCTTGTAGGAGAGGTGCATTTCTTCTATTGACCACTTGAGGAGGAGGTTGTGGAGCATCAACATCTTGTGCTTGTACCACCATTTGCTCATGGGAGATATGAGTATCTTCATTTTCCACTCTCCCATCTTTTTTACCATCTTGTGGTACATTTGATGAAGAAGGTTGGTTAATGACTTGTACATCATCTTCATCATCTTTTGGCTTGATGTCTCCCACCGGAATATTCTTCATAGCCTCCCTCAATGGTTCATCACCTACATCATCAAGATTCTCATGTGCTCCTTAGGAGCCGTTAGATTCATCAAATTCCACATCATATGTTTCTTCAACCAAGCCAGTGGCATGATTAAATACTCTATATGCTTTGGACTTCAATGAGTAACCAACAAGAAAACCTATATCACAACGTCTTTGAAACTTCCCTAGGTGTTGCCGCTTCTTGTAGATGTAGCACTTGCAACCAAACACCCTAAAGAAGGAGATGTCCGGCTTCTTCCCATTGAGCAACTCATACGGTGTCTTGACAAGGAACTTTTGAAGAAATAGGCGGTTGGATGCATAACATGCGGTGTTGATTGCTTCCGCCCACAGAGCATCGGGGGTGTTGTACTCATCTAGCATTGTCCTTGCAAGAGTGATCAAAGTCTGGTTCTTCCTCTCAACTACACCATTTTGTTGAGGAGTATAGGTTGCGGAGACTTCATGTTTGATTCCAACTTCATCACAATAAGCTTCTATGTTTGTGTTGTCAAACTCTTTGCCATTGTCACTCCTTATCTTCTTGAGCTTCACTTCAAATTCATTTTGAGCTCTCTTGGCAAACTTCTTGATACAAGATGCAACTTCGGATTTGTCATGAAGGAAGAACACCCATGTATACCTTGAATAGTCATCCACAATCACAAGACAATAGAGATTTCCTCTCCAAACTCTTGTATGTTGTTGGTCCAAATAAATCCATGTGTAGGAGTTCTAGCACTCTTGTGGTTGACATGAAAGCTTTGGTTGGATGAGTGTTTGCAATCTTGCTTGCCAGCTTGACATGCACTACAAAGCTTGTCCTTCTCAAACTTCACATCCTTCAACCCTCTCACCAAATCATTCTTCATAAGCTTCTTGAGTGAGCTCATCCCAACATGAGCAAGTCTTCTATGCCATAGCCACCCAAGAGTTGTTTTGGTGAATAGGCAAGTCTTCAAATTTGCATCTTCGGAGGTGAAGTCAACTAGATATAAGTTGTTGTATCTAAATCCATTGAATATCACTTGATTGTCATCTACCTTGGATACAACAACCTCCTTCTTCGGTGAACAAGCATTGGAAGCCAAGATCAGCACAATTGCCCAACGGATAGCAAGTTGAAGCTCAATGAAGCAACATAGAGTACATTGGAGATGGAATGATCATTTGATATTGCCACTTTGCCCAATCCTTTAACCTTGCCCTTTGAATTATCTCCAAATGTTATTTTCTCTTGTCCATCTACCTCTTCATCTAGTGAGGTGAACATACGAGGATCACCGGTCATATGTTGAGTGCAACCACTATCAATAACCCAATGACTTCCACCGGTCTTGTAGTTCACCTACACACAAGAGATTCAAGCTTTAGGGATCCAAACTTGTTGAGGGCCCTTCACCTTCTCAACAAGTGACTTAGCCACCCAAATCTTCTTAGGCCTACTCTTGTTGGGGGGGGGTCCTAAGAACATGACTTTCATCTTTCCACTAGAATCTTTTCTAAGCATGTAGTGAGCATTGAAAGCAAAGGGTCTAGCATGCTTGGGCAAGGGTTGTGGTGGTGGAGTTTGACACTCATGAGCAAAGTGGCCTTCTTGTCCACACTCAAAACATCTCTTTGGCTTTAGCTTTGGCTTTGATTGTTGGTGTTGAGCATGAGCCTTCTTCTTCTCTACACTTGCCATATATCCAATGCCACTTCTATCCATCTTCATGACGGTATTCATGAGTAGCTCACTTTGGAGATGCTTGCCTCTAGCAAACTTGCTCAATCCCACCTTGAGATGCTCTTTCTCCATCTTGAGCATCTTGTTCTCTTCCTTGAGAATATCATTGTTCTTCTCTTCCTTGAGTTTCTTGTTTTCTTCTTTGAGCTTCTCATTCTCAAGGATCAACTCTTTGTCATGATCAAGAGTTTCTAGCACAATGGTGTTGTGACTTTTCATCTCTTCAAGATCTTTCATGAGCTTCTCATTGTCACTCTTGAGCTTGACATACTCATCATAGTCATTGCACTCAACCACTTGCTTGCCTTTGCTACTAGATCCATGCTCAATGCTCTCATCAATTAAATCATCACATGATGTAGCTATATCAATCTTGACAACATGGTTAGTAGCATCATGTGGCTCATTTGGTAGAAATTCTTGAGCAATAACAAGAGTATCATGATTAATCTTAAGAGTAGTGTATTCATCTTTTAGCTTGTTGTGACTAGTGATAAGCTCATTGTGCACCCACTCAAGTTTATCATGTTTATCTTTAAGCTCTTTCTTAGAAGATTTGAGCTCCTTGAGTTTGGATGATATAGAATCATTTGTTTCTTTGAGCTCATCATTAGCCTTTTCTAATGTATCACACTTAGCTAAGAGTGAATCATTTTTAGCATCAAGTTTTTCATTTGTAGCTCTACTCTTTCTAATGATCTTAGTGTATTTTCTTAATATTTTGACAAGATCATCATATGTAGGCTGAGTCATCATCGCTATCGCTATCATCATCACTAGATTGCTCATCATCACTACTATCATCACTCTTAGTTACCTTGCGTTCACCCTTGGCCATAAGGCATAGGTGTGTAGAGGATGATGGCGATGGTGGCGGTGAGGATGCAAGATCAATAGCAATGGCAGCCACCTTCTCATTGTCACTCTCATCATCGGATGATCCACTTGATGAATCAATGTCCGTGAGCCAATCACCAACAATGTAGGCCTTGCCACTCTTCTTCTTCTTGTAGAAGTCCCTCTTTTTGCCATCTCTCTTCTTGTATGGCTTGTTCTTTTTCTTTTCATCTTCATCGCTTGAATCATCTTTCTTGCCCTTGTTCTTGAACTTGTCTTTCTTGGGCTTTGTGCATTGATGAGCTAGGTGGCCAAGTTCGCCACAATTGTAGCAATCCATCTCGGAGATTGGCTTTCTTCTTGAGCTAGTGAAGAACTTCTTCTTGCCATCAAACTTGATGCCACTCTTGTTTAGCTTCTTTAGCATCTTGGCAGTCTTCTTCACCATGAGAGCAAGGCTTTCTTCATCATCTTCATCACTTGAGCTCTCATACTCAAGTCTTGTTTTGCCCTTATCTTGGCTAGCTTTGAATGCTAAGTCCTTCTCTTTCTTCTTTGTAGAGGATGAGCCATCTTGTGGGGTGATGTGCATGTACATCTCATGAGCATTGATCTTTCCCAAGATTTGTGTCGGTGTAGCGGTGGAAAGATCACCTTGATGTAGCACGGTCACAATGTGCCCATATTTGTCAATGGGGAGGACACTCAAAATCTTTCTCACAATGTTGGATGGCGACATTTGAGTAAGTCCAAGCCCATTGACTTCCTCTACAAGAACATTCAAACGTGAATACATCTCATTAGCACTTTCTTTGGGAAACATCTCAAAAGAATTTAGCTTTTTAATTACAAGATGATAGCATTCCTCACGCTCACTCTTGGTTCCCTCATGGAGCGCACAAATGTCCGACCATAGTGCATGGGCGTCTTTGTGGTTCCTTACACGATTGAACACATCTTTGCAAAGGCCTCTAAAGATGGTGTTGTGAGCCTTTGCATTCCATTTTTCATAGTTCACTTCACCGCCTTGAAGTTGTGCGGCATTCTTGGGTGTTGGGAACCCTTGAGAGGCGGCTCTAAGAATTCCAACGTCTAGAGCTTCTAGGTATGCCTCCATGCAAATTTTCCAATATGGAAAATCATCTCCCTCAAAGATAGGAGGAGGTCCATCCCCGTGAGACATCTTGCTCTAAGCGATTAAGCTTAAAAATGTGAGCACGAGGCTCTGATACCAATTGAAAGGATCAAGATGCCCAAGAGGGGGGGGGGTGAATTGGGCTAATTCTAAATTTTCTTGCAATAATCAAATCCTACGGATAGCCCAATTAACCCCTTGTGCCTAGAAAAGTGTTTCTATCAAATTAACGCACAAAAGACTTGCAACCTATGTTCCAAACTTACTCTAGCATAGCAATTCTATGAATGTAAAGACAAGTATTGAATTGCTCAAAGTAAATACTTAAAGTAAATGCTCAAAGTAAATGGAGAGAGGAACGCGACAATGTTTTGCCAAGGTATCGGAGAGTCGCCACTCTCCACTAGTCCTCATTGGAGCACCCGCACAAGGGTGTAGCTCCCCCTTGATCCACGCAAGGATCAAGTGCTCTCTACGGGTTGATTCTTCGACACTCCGTCACGGCGAATCACCCAAAGCCGCTCACAACTTGAGTTGGGTCACCCACAAGCTCCGCCGGGTGATCACCAAGCTCCCAATCACCACCAAGCCGTCTAGGTGATGGCGATCACCAAGAGTAACAAGCACGAACTCTCACTTGACCACGCGAAGCCTAATGAGAAGATGGATGCACACTTGTCTACTCTTGATTCACTAATGAGGTTTCACTCTTGGATTCTCAAATCACAAACACCTCACTAGGACCTTGCTCTTCTTGGCACTCACAAACGTGTTTCTCAGCTATTGGAATGAGCAAAAGTAACTCCACACACGAGTGGAGCTTCTATTTATAAGGCAGCCTAAAAAACAAACCGTTATGAGCTTTTGCGGGATGACCGGACGCTCCGATCGTTTTGACCGGACGCTCCGGTTAGTTCAACCCACGCAACAGTTTTCAAGTGATGACCGGACACTGTCACGGTCCGGTCAGTACTGACCGGACATGTCCGGTCGCTCTTGGATGCTTACTGTAATCGACCGGACGCGGGATACTAAGGGTCCGGTCACCACTGACCGGACGCGTCTGGTCACACTTTCTCAAGTCTGGACCCTTACTGGAGTCGACCGGACGCTGGCCCTCAGCGTCCGGTCACATTGACCTTCCAGCATTCGGTCACACCAGACTTGTTCTTCTCGGTCAAATGAACTGACCGGACCCTGCGGCCAGCGTCCGGTCGCACCAGAGCCAGCGTCCAGTCAGTATTTGACCCTCCATTCACTTCCAACTCTCGATCATATGTGAATGAAGTTTGCTCCAAAGGATCTTAGGCGTTCATAGGAGCTACCTAGAGCTAGTTTTAACAAGTGTGCACCACACCTAACTCACTAGACTCAACTAGGTCAAGCTACCCGTTCATACCCCCCTTAATAGTACGGCCAAAGGAAAAACAAAGTCCTAAACTATTCTAAGTGTCTCTCCAACTCCAATCGACACTTAGAACTAGTCATCCTTAACCTTGTCATCAATCCTTTGAAAACCAAAACGATTTCCATCATAGGGGCATGACAACCTCGATTGCCCAATCGATCTCCATTACCATGACCTAACTTTATTTGCCTCTGCAAAACACACGTTAGTCATAGTAATCTTGTATTGTCATTAATCACCGAAATCCAACTAGGGGCCTAGATGCTTTCACCAATGACTTCCACCTGTCTTGTAGTTCACCTACACACAAGAGATCAAGCTTTAGGAACCTAAACTTGTTGAGGGCCCTTCACCTTCTCAACATGTGACTTTGCAACCCAAATTTTCTTAGGCCTATTCTTGTTTGGAGGACCTAAGAACATCACTTTCATCTTTCCACTAGAATCCTTTCTAAGCATGTAGTGAGCATTGAAGGCAAAGGGTCTAGCATGCTTGGTCAAGGGTTGTGGTGGTGGAGTTTGGCACTCATGAGCAAAGTGGCCTTCTTGTCCACACTCAAAACATCTCTTTGGCTTTGGCTTTGGCTTTGATTGTTGTTGTTGAGTTTGAGCCTTCTTCTCTTTGTTTGCCATGTACCCAATGCCACTTCTATCCATCTTCATGATAGTGTTCATTAGAAGCTCACTTTGAAGATACTTGCCTCTAGTGAACTTGCTCAATCCAATCTTGAGATGCTCTTTTTCCAACTTGAGCTTCTTGTTTTCTTCCTTGAGTGCATCACTACTTTTATCTTCCTTGAGTGCAACAATGTTTCTCTCTTCCTTGAGTTTCTTGTTTTCTTCTTTTAGCTTTTCATTGTCATGCTTGAGCTTGACATACTCATAATAGTCATTGCACTCAACCACTTGCTTGCCTTTGCCACTAGATCCTTGCTCAATGCTCTCATCAATTAAATCATCACATGATGTAGCTATATCAATCTTAACAACATCGTTAGTAGCATCATGTGGCTCATTGGGTAAAAATTCTTGAGCAATAACAAGATTGTCATGATTAATCTTGAGAGTAGTATATTCATCTTTTAGCTTGTTATGGCTAGTGATGAGCTCTTTGTGCACCCACTCAAGTTTATCATGTTTATCTTTAAGCTCTTTCTTAGAAGATTTGAGCTCCTTGAGTTTAGATGACATAGCATCATTTGCTTCTCTAAGCTCAACACTAGCCTTTTCGGCTATCTCACATTTAGCTAAAAGAGAATCATTCTTAATCTCAAGCTTTTCATTTTTAGCTCTAGTCTTTATAATGATCTTAGTGTATTTCTTTAGCAATTTAGCAAGATCATCATAAGTAGGTGACTCATATTCATCATCATCACTATCACTATCACTATCATCATTATGAGCATGATCATCACCACTACTATCATCATCGTGTGATACCTTTCGTTCACCTTTGGCCATAAGGCATAGGTGTGTAGAGGATGATGGCAGTGGTGGTGGTGAAGATGATGAGTCAATAGCAATGGCGGCCACCTTCTCGTCATCACTATCATCATCGGATGATCCACTAGATAAATCAATGTCCGTGAGCCAATCACCGACGATGTAAGCCTTTCCACTCTTCTTCTTGTGGAAATCCTTCTTCTTGCCATCTCTCTTCTTGTATGGCTTGTTCTTTTTCTTCTCATCTTCATCTTCATTGCTTGAGTCATCTTTCTTGCCCTTGTTCTTGTTCTTGAACTTGTCTTTCTTGGGCTTTGTGCATTGGTGAGCTAGATGATCAAGTTCTCCACAATTGTAGCAATCCATCTCAGAGATTGGCTTCCTTCTAGAGCTAGTGAAGAACTTCTTCTTCTTGCCATCAAACTTGATGCCACTCTTGTTGAGCTTCTTTAGCATCTTGGTGGTCTTCTTCACCATGAGAGCAAGACTTTCATCATCACTTGAGCTCTCATACTCAAGTCTTGCCTTGCCCTTCTCTTGGCTCGCTTTGAACGCTAAGTCCTTATCTTTCTTCTTGGTAGAGGATGAGCCATCTTGTGGCGTGATGTGCATGTACATCTCATGAGCATTGATCTTCCCCAAGATTTGTGTCGGTGTAGCGGTGGAAAGATCACCTTGATGTAGCATGGTCGCAATATGCCCATATTTATCAATGGGGAGGACACTCAAGGTCTTTCTCACAACATCGGATGGTTGCATTTGAGTGAGTCCAAGCCCATTGACTTCCTCTACAAGAACATCCAAACATGAATACATTTCATTAGCACATTCTTTAGGAAGCATTTCAAAAGAGTTGAGCTTTTTCATGACAAGATGATAGTGTTCCTCACGCTCACTCTTAGTTCCCTCATGGAGCGCACAAATGTCCAACCATAGTGCATGGGCGTCTTTGTGGTTCCTCACCCAATTGAACATATCTTTGCAAAGGCCTCTAAAGATGGTGTTTCAAGCCTTTGCATTCCACTTCTCATAATTCACCTCATCGCCTTGTAGGTTAGTAGCATCCCAAGGTTTTGGGAAGCCTTGTGAGGCGGCTCTAAGTATACCAACATCTAGAGCCTCTAGATACGCCTCCATGCGAATTTTCCAATAAGGAAAGTCATCTCCCTCAAAGATAGGAGGAGGTCCATCCCCATGAGACATCTTGCTCTCGGCGGTTAAGCCTAAATACGTGAGCACGAGACTCTAATACCAATTGAAAGGATCAAGATGCCCAAGAGAGGGGGTGAATTGGGCTAATTCTAAATTTCTTTGCAATAATTAAATCCTATGGTTAGCCCAATTAACCCCTTGTGCCTAGAAACTATTTCTAATTGTTCTACCACATAAAAGACTTGCAACCTAAGTTCCAATCCTACTCTAGCATGGCAATTCTAAGAATGTAAAGACATGAATTGAATTGCTCAAAGTAAATAGAGAGGGAGGAACGCGGCGATGTTTTGCCAAGGTATCGGAGAGTCGCCACTCCCCACTAGTCCTTGTTAGAGCACCCATGCAAGGGTGTGGCTCCCCCTTGATCCGCGCAAGGATCAAGTGCTCTCTACGAGTTGATTCTTCGACACTCCATCGTGGTGAATCACCCACAACCGCTCACAACATGAGTTGGGTCACCCACAAGCTCCACCGGGTGATCACCAAACTCCCAATCACCACCAAGCCCTCTAGGTGATGGGGATCACCAAGAGTAACAAGCATGAACTCTCACTTGACCATGACAAGCCTAATGAGAAGGTGGATACACACTTTGCTACTCTTGATCTTCACTAATGAGGGCTCTCTTTGGGATTCTCAAATCTCAATCACCTCACTAGGACCTTGCTCTTCTTGGCACTCTCTAAAGTGTTTCTCAGCTGTTGGAATGAGCAAAAGTGCCCCCACACACGAGCGGAGGTGTATTTATAACACCGGCTAAAAAACAAACCATTATGTGCCTTTGCGGGCTGATCGGACGCTCCGATCATGTTGACCGGATGCACCCGTCAGTATACCCCGAGCTCTAGTGGTTATGAGTTGACCGAACGCTGGCAGCGTCCGATCAACACTGACCAAACACGTCCGGTCACGTTTTCCCTTCACTGGAACCTTACTGATGTCGACCGAATGCTAGACCTCCAAAGTCCAGTCACTTGCTGAGCAGCGTCCGATCAGCAACCGGAACCTGATCAGCGTCCGATCAGCATTGACCAGACACGTCCGATCAGGATTCTCCCTCTTTGGGACCTTACTGGAGTCGACTGGATGCTGGCCCTCAGCATCCGGTACCATGACCTCGCAACATCCAATCATTTCCAGATGATTTCACCTTCGTCAAATGAATTGACCGGACCTAGAGCCAGCGTCCGGTCACACCAGAGCCAGCGTCCGATTAGTATTTGACCCTCCATTCACTTCCAACTCTCGAACATATGTGAATGAAGTTTGCTCCATAGGATCAAAGGGATATTGTGGAGCTACCTAGTGCTAGTTTTAACAAGTGTGCACCACACCTAACTCACTAGTTTCACCTAGGTCAAGCTACCCATTCATACCCCCCTTAATAGTACGACCAAAGGAAAAACAAAGTCCTAAACTACTCTAAATGTCTCTCCGACTCCAATCGACACTTAGAACTAGTCCATCCTTAACCTTGTCGTTCATCCTTTGAAAGCCGAAAGCGATTTCCATCGTAGGGGCATGACAACCATGATTGCCTAATCGATCTCCATTACCGTGACCTAACTCAATTGTTTCTGCAAAACACACATTAGTCATAGTAATCACATATTGTCATTAATCACCGAAACCCAACTAGGGGCCTAGATGCTTTCAAGTACAATCGAGTAATCAGGGTTTTATTCCCCCTGTTGTAGGTGACAGGTGGATACTAGAGATGACTCTTGTGTGTGGAAACCTTCTGGTGGGCTCAGAGAGGATTCCTTTCATACTGCGATAGTAGTGTTTTTTATAACCCTCACTAAAGGTTTTTATAAGAAAAGATGTAAAATCTACTAGCATGTCTTGTATAGAAATGTCCACTGCGTTAATGCTTCACCATGGTATTAGATTAATCTTTGTTTCTGCTGTAACTCTGATCATATGTTTATTTTCCATCGTAAGATAAAACTTATGAACCTAAATGTATAAACTCGTTTACCTGTAAAATGTTTAATTTTTGCTGTTGCATTCAACTTGTTTAATTACTCTAATGTTGTAATAATGTGATGTAAGAAATGGCTAGGAATGTTGTAAGCTTTATCCTCTCGTTTATGATCCTGGTGAAAAATATGAATTTTTGAGTTCTCCCGTCGGGTGTGCTCGACTTAACAATCTGAATTAGTGCGCTCCCCTGGGTTCTTAGTGTCTAATGGTAGACAAGTACTCTTGGGAGGGTATTAGCTTAGGCAGTTCTGCCACACGATCGAGTTGTTCGGTATGCCCTATATCAGGTATGTGTGTGTAACTCAACGCAAAGATCCTAAAGAGGAGTTGCTAAGTGCGCTCCTAGGGGACACATGGTGGTAAGTTAGCGACAACCCCCCACGACCGACCTAACTCCCCCACAGGTCGGGTATCAGAGCAGTTGATTGACTTACATCTTTAGTACTCATACAAGGCATCGTTCAACCCATTCGATATGCACTTAAGCTTTCAACTTTAAAAATTTTGCTCTATGCTTTAGGCAAACCCTAAGTTATCTTAACTCTCTTCTCTAGTTGAATCTAGCATCTTTTCCCCAATACCCTATGATACAAAGAAAATGCCAAGAAGGGTTTTATTTTTAAAGAAAATTTAGGACTCAATTAATGTTCGGATTAGTAGTTAGGAGTGATAGTTATAGTTATACCCAAGTGAGGAATACTAGGTCATGGTAAGATGCCCTTCTAGACCAAGCATGTCGTGCAAAGAGTGTCAAGAACATTAGGATAGTCCTGACGTTCTTATCTAGATCCTTCAGAGTTCCTAATCACATTTCCCTCACTCACCATTGCTGGATCGGTGGAAATTTCAGCAGAGTCTCATTTGTATTTAGGCCTTATCTCCCACCTATAGCCAATTATATATACAAGAATCCAAACCAGAGCAACAACCATCAAGCATTAACAAGGGTACAAGATATCAAGCAAGTCCAAGTGTCCAACTAAAGGAATTCAAATAGGATATCAAATTCATCACCTCGATGGATGACACACAGAACAAACCACAGTATCAAGTACATCACAATCCAAGTACGCCCAACACAACTGGGTAGTGAAGCAAATCAAAGTTCAAAGTATCTAATAAATGCTCCCATGATGGCCAAAGTGAAACCAACTTTGGACCATGACAGCAGCAAGACATGAAGGAGATCACTTGTCAGGCGGAGTCTAACTGGGTTGCTATGGTGGCGATGTCTGCAAGTACGGTGGTAGATGAAAGGCTCTTGGAGATACCATCATTGGCTGTCCACCTGCACAAAGATATGATGTGAGCAGTAAAGAAAAACCATAGTAGCTAGAAAAAAAAAGGTATCGAAAGATGTTGCCATAGGAAGTATAAGAATACCTAAAGAACCAGCAAGAGTTGCAACAACTCCCTGAGTGGCCAAAAGCAAAGGACACATCTAGAGTGGAGTGGGTCTACATGATCAGTAGAAATGAGAACGTTTTATAAGAAAATGGAATGGTTGCAAATGGAGTACACGTAAGTAAAAGGAGAAGGAAGTGTATGAATCACGTTGCCAGCTGATGGCTTCGGGCAGCAGCGATAAACGTGGTGGTACAAAGTGTCGAAGGACTACTTGAGCTGCCTGGTAGCTCGAACATGTGAAGTAACCTCAGAGCAGAGCTGTCCCATCTCTTCTCTAGTGGCCATCCTCCGCACATGATCCACCAAGCTATTCACCATGGCAGTCATTGGATCAACAAAGCTATCCTTAAGGAATTGCTCTAGCCTGGCAAGCCTCACATCCAACCCCTAGCACAGTGGAGCAATCGACACCTGGAATTGACGGTTGAGATGCTCAAAGTATGGGACAAAGTAATCCATTGGTGGCATCCACACACTAGCACCCTCTCTAACTGCAGTTGCAATAGGCAGAGGTGAATCCTCTTGTTCCAAGGCCTCCTTCTTGTTCATGAATGGGTGAAAATGCCTATGCACCGTGCAATCAATACCCAAGAAGCCAGTCTTGTGATGGATCAATGCCATGATGTATGGCTGGAAGACCAAGGCAACTTTCCTGTCAAGCCTGCACTCTACCATCCTAGCAGCCATCCACTCAACAGTATTCAGCTTGTCCCCGAACATGATAGCTTAGATTGCCTCATAGTAAGGGATGCGAACAGCATCAGAATTTCCAACCTTGGGCATGATGGTGTGCCTCAACATGCTGAAGATCAGGGAAGGATACCTCCTAAAGTCCTTGCTAGCTCCATGATTATGTTTCCCATCGTAATAGAAGACATAGGTATCATGCCCTTGCATTGGCAAAAGATCCCCCATAGATTTCCCAGTCTTCATTTCTTCATAGCCAAGACCAACGAGAGTTGCAAACTCTAGGAACAAAGCGGTGAAGATTTTCTTGCCAGCCATCCAAGTCAGAAGCTCATCCTCCATGTTGTGACTGAACTCCATCACCTTATGAAGACCCATGACCTAGAACTTTTGGACCAAGTCCTTGATGTGTGGGAAGCCATCCAAATAGTCCTAGTTGATCCACTAACTCCTTTGTATTGGCCTGCTGACAAACTCACCCTAGAAGAGCCAATATTGGACATGGGAGTGGAAGTAGGTAGAAAGGGTGTCACTGTCCTATTGGTAGTGCTTCTCTTTAAAAGGCTCCTAGTATTTCTTGGTTCTCTCCCAATAATAGTTCCTCTTGGGACAATTTTCCAAGTGGATTGGATGGACCCCTTCTTCCTCGTACTCATCATCGCTGTAATCCACCTTGAATTTGTTAAACAGGGAGTCCTCCCTCTCGGACCTACTCGCTGGACCTTTGCCATGCCTGAGAGGTTGTTCCTCCTCTTCCCATTCAAGCATGGCCCATTCATCATCATCAATGGCACCAGGTGAAGTGGCCCTCTTGGATCTACTAGTGTGCGGTGTCTTCCTTTTCTTAGGTGGCACCACCTGCTCGTGAGAGGCCTGATGATTGTGTTGCTCCTCAGTGCATGGTTTCTTCTTGATGGGACCCCCACTCGATAAACAATGACCTGAGCCAGATATGCAAATACAAACAAGAAGTAAGATCACGTTCGGACCAAACAAGTGCTAAGGGAATTTAAGAATACAACGGTATCTACTAGCACTAAGGATTAAAGGTACAGTATTGCAAGTGTCAATGATATTCTTCAAGGATCCATATAAGGTTCGATGACAAGAAGGTCAACAAGAACTAGACTTGCAACTATCCAGAATAGCAGAGCGTCCGTGAAGATATCAGACCATCCATTGAATTATAAACATTGGACCTGAGACAACTTGGAGCATACTAGAGCCTCTAACACTAGTGACGGAGAGCCCATTAATTTTCTGATAACACATAGAGAGGAACCTAAGCTATAGACTGAAGGTGGCGGAGAGTCCGTGGTAGTCATGGACCATCCATCAAAGTCAGCATAGAAGGTAAACGACATGTTCTCGGTATTTCTAAGCCTCCTATGGTTTCTGTGGAACATTCCGCTAGGGCCTACGGAGAGTCTGTCAATATTCGATTTAGCATGATTTGAACAACTACAAGACATTATGTCCTCAAGATCTACTACCTTAGGTAGTTCTAAGCAACCGAAGGTTACCTAATGGACAAGTCAAGCATGCTCCACCTCTTCACCAAGCTAGAATTCAATAAAACCAGCCCTACCTCTAGATCGAGCAAACCTTAGCCCTTTTGGTATGAAAAAGAAGGGAAGAGTGACCAAGAAAGGAGGATTACACACCTTCCCATCTCAAGAAGCATGAAGCCACAAAGATCGACTGAAGACAATGAAGGCTGATGGCTTGAGCAAGTGTGGCGGCTTGGTTGGAGCAAAGTTGGAGAAGTAAGAAAGAAACACTAACCGCGCAGCTACCAACCCTTTTATAGCCATGAGTTGACGAAGCATCCATCAATTTTGGAAGGTCCGACAGGTCTATGAGCACAATAGTTAAGTCACATAATAGTTATAGAGAATGCCAGAACATCTAGTAAGCCCATCAAACCATCCAATGGAAGATAAAGAAAAAATTCTTTCCCTCTTTTAGTGACCCTCGAGACGAAGAAATCATTAGTGGAAAGGAAGGCTAGCCCTCATTCAAAGAAGGAAACCTTAGAGTCTTTCCAAATGCAATTCCCCAATGGAACCTTAGGAAAGCTCGAGGATGAGCTTTTTCTAAGGAGGGGAGAATTGTAACTGACCCGAGTTCACTACAACCTAGGCTCTCAATTTTGATCATTGATGAAGCTCCTAGATGGACCTGCAAGCATTTGGACACAGCAAAAACCACAAATACATTACTTTCCTACCCCGTAGGGTGACCCACAATCCAAAAGAGTAAAGCATCCGCAGTGGTTAAACCTAGTCACTGAAAAATATATCACATTGGCTAAGATTGTTTGAGGTCAGGTTATTGACCGTTGGAACAAAGTTAATTGGCCCCAATGCCAAATCCCAAGAGTTTGGATCCATCTCTCAACAAATAGAGAATACCGGACGGTCCAACGTCACACCAGGACCATCCGTCGGTACCTGAACTACATGCAGTGAGTGGGGATTGAGTTGTCCTCCACTCAACCCTTGGCCCCACATGTCATATGCATGAAATGGAAGATGGGATCATCAGCTGAACCAATTCACAACTCAACCCATTCTCCATTTCTCACCTTCCTCTCTCTCTAAAATAGCAAAACAAGGAAGAACTAGAGAGAGAAAATGGAGATTGGAGATGAAGGTGGAAGATGGAGTGAAGACATGCAATCCAAGATCATCATCTCATCAAGCTCAACTCATCCTCATCTCATGATCACGGTTAGCTCATGAGCTCCCATCTCATTTAGTTGGAAATTTCTCTCAAACCCTAATCTCAATCTTTCATGCATGTATGGATCATGGAGCAGTGATGACATCTCGTTCATCACAAAGGTAAGATCAAGGCCCTATGCATGAACAATCACAATGAATCCCTCTCATTGTCATTCTCATGCATTTCTATTGATTCTTGCAATGATGTTGATATTTCTCTTCAAGGATAGAAAGCAAGGTGTGCTCAATCTCTTATCATGGATCATTGCCTCTTGTGATTATCAATATTAGAGTTAAGTTCCTTTTTCTCAATCTCAAGCCTTAATCTCAAGTGGTTCATGGGAAGAGACTAGAACCCAAATCACTAGATGCACTAGTTGGCCAAAACCCAAAACCTATCTAGCTCTAGCCTAGCAAATCCCTAGAGTCATCCTAGAAGTTTGGTGCACTTGCATACTTGTCTACTAACCCTGTCGGGGTTATAATCCCCGGGTGTCCCAAGGCGCCGATTAGCAGGCCGAGTGGCCCACTGACAAATCAACTAGCGAAGGCCTAAATGACCGAGGCCCAGCTAAGCCTAGTAGCACATGCCTGACACCAAGGCGAGGGTCAATTGTGTGACAGAACCGCCCAATTTATACAAGATCAAGTACAGCTGTCCCCGCTAACATGTTGACACGCACATACTTTCACTTATATAAACCCGGTAGTCCGCCATGGGTCACAAAGGACCTTGGTAAATCAACATCACAACCAAGATCATATGATTAAGCAAATACACATCATATACACAGAGTTGCAGCGGAAATAATATTACAAATTGGTTGACAAATAAAAGTACAAGTTTGGGTTTCAAAACCCATTAAGGGAAAACAACATAGCTTTCAAATGATTACATTAATATAAGTTCCAAATACATTGCTCGCATAAGTGACATCCTCTGATAAAAGCATATAGAAGAGAAATAAATATAGAGACCGAGCCCACCGGTGGTTAGCCACCATCTTTAGTAGGCCGAGAACTTCACCTGTAACATGGTGGGATAAACCCTGAGTACTCGAATGTACTCAGCTAGACTTACCTATCATAAACCAGAAATAAAGTGACACCAAGGAGTATGCAAGGCTTTATAAGTGGAGCTAGCTTGACAAAATTTTGCATAAAGGCCACTAGTTGAGCTATACATTTTATAATTTGGTAACCAAGTTAATTATAGCTATTCATCTCTAGATTAGCAACTAACATGTGCCCAACATGTAGAATATCATTTAGTAACATGCAATAGTAACCATAGCTAGTGTAACATTTCATATTCATCATAACCATCAAATTCCATCTATTAATGTTGTGTTGCCGCTGCTCAGTCAAGTTCTCACTACCCGGGAGGGACGGCGACTCGAATCGATTCCAACTTTTTGTATGTCCTTCTCCAAGATGTAAACTCCAAGTTTTATATTTGTCTCAACTTGAGTTGCTTAACAAAAACCGAAAGAACGTGAGATGCCAACTATTCTTGCCACTAATCTTAGACTTAGAATATTTTCCTGGGGCTAAAAACAGTAGCTGATTCAAACTTAAGACCACTGTTTGGGCCACTTAGGAGTTGAATCAGGTCTTGGTCCAAAAATAAAGTTTGTTGTACTCCACTCAAATTTCAACTTTTATTAAAGGTCAAACTTCATATCTAGTACAGAAACCATTTCTTCATCTTGGTCAAAGTAGCACCTCGTTAAACCCTAGAATTAGGGTTTTTGACAAATTGAGGCATTTTCTTGACATTTCCTCAACATGAACCCATCATGAACTTTTGTTGTAGAGTTCAATTAGAGTCATTTGGACAAGGTAGCAAGGTTTGGTCAGCATCTCATATTCCCATTTACTTAAAAAAGTAATTCAATCAAGGTTATAACTTATCATTTCATGTGACTTCTTGGCTCCAAACTTCATGGAACTTTTCCATTGGTCAAGATAGATGCATGTTGATGCAATGTACATGAAATAAGCATGTTTAACCTTACTCATGCCTAATCTTAACCAGGGTCCACATGTAAGCAAAGTGTATTGTCCGAGTCCAAGTTGGGGCACATTTTCATAGGTTTGACCTCAATACCTTCATCATTACTTCTAGATTATGAATTAGAGATCATGATCATTGCTTGACATAGTTTGCTTAAGTCCAAATCCACTGCATAACTTGTGACTAACACCTAGGGTGTTATAGCCCTCCCCCTTATGGAAATCTAACCCCAAGATTCGGTATGAAAGACTTTTAAGGGAAGAGAAGCATGTCATCCATTTTGCCAACATCAGGGATAGCATTAGGCTACTTAACTTCAGAGTATCAAGAGAGGCTAATTTGGTCAAGACAACTTTTTGATATTTGCTCTTCATAGTAAATTTTGTCTAAATAATTTCTTTCATTGACTTCCATGAAGCATTGTTACATTGGGAGGAATCCAAGATAGCACAACACTTCGTTCTCGGGATACGGAAAGTACTATGGAGCATAAACTAACTACCCATAATATCTATTTTGCTAGTGAATATAGCATGGACCATGTGAACTTTGCACTAGACTACAAGCTTCCTGAAAGCTACTCATTACAATGGTTCCATGTTTGTTCACAAAGTTCGAAAAGCAGTCCTCTACCAAAGTAGCTTGAGTACAACCTTTCATAAGGGATGAGGATCATAGATGGGTAAACATCCTCTGAGGTTGTGAGAACCCTGAGTAACCAATAGATAATGTATATGCCGGTCGTAACTGTTCAATCACTCAGATGCCACCCGATGGAAAACTACATAATGTTCCATGTGTGTAGTTCTCTTTCTCAAATGATAACACTTTATTATCTGAGTTCGTTGAGTGAGTGGTGAATGTAATAGCTGACTCTGTTGACTCAGTATTTTCGATGATCATTATTTGAGGGAATCCTTGTATCCAAGTTGCAACAGTTATCTAGGGTTGGATCTGAGGCAACCTCTTAGGGTAAAACACATGGAAGGTACCAAAGGACAAGTCCGCTTAGAAATCCTTGTTGAAGAAGGAGGATAGCGAGGTCTGGAGGACAACAAAAGTTGCAAGTATACACCAATTGGAAAAACAGTACGCTACCAAGCAGGTTGAGCACAATTTTCCTTCATGGTGCAGTGGCACAGTAAGTTAGGTTGACTTGCACTATAGCAAAACTAGCTTTGTTGGACTACATTTGATATTGAAGCTTCTTTCTAATGTCAATCAACAACTCAAAATCATAATCTAAAATCTAGTGGTTTGGCACTTTTCAAATTGTTTTCGACTTATAATGGCACAAATTGACTTGTAGAACACCTTGACTGCTCAACCATTGTTGATATGAGAGGGCAAAAGCAAGCCACAAAGGGGTTCAAGGAGTCTCCTCTAGGGCACCTAAAAGATTATCTAATGGCAAAACATTGACCATGTTGCCAATCTTGGCATCAATTACAAACACAACATTTCTAATGTGAGGGAGGATAGCAGTCAATAGAGAAATCACAGATTCTGTACACTTTGGCTTTTAGTTCATATCTCATAAACTCCTGCTCCATTGTGTACAAATTTTGGTAGACATTTAGATCCAAGAGTCCTTTAACTACTGACCAAAATTCTGCTCAAACGGACACCGTTTGACTATCCAAACAAATCATCTACCAAAACTGCTTTGTTCTGAAATTTTGTGACCGAACTATCAAAATATCTCTCAAATCCGATGCTTTACTCAACCAATCCTCAAACCAACTTAAGACATCGAAGTACCTTAAGTGAGGAATGAGATCATCAAGTTTGGTGTGAATTCAACCACGTTCGAGCCACTAATCAATGTCTTAAAGATAACCGGTTTAGTGCCATGAAATCTCGACAGATTTCCCGCTCTTCTTTTCCTTTGGTTTACATGTTGGGAAGTGTGTTCACTAGTCTTTAACTCTTTTTATGACAGCGGTAGCTTTCTCAGCTGAGGATGGAGGCTAGGATTTTTCCTTACATGCCTATTAGGAAACAACCTCAACCATTGAGTTAGACACCAACTCGACGATGCACAAGCTTTGGACTAGTGGGCTGTTTTGTAGGGCACAGTACATACTTCACGTGGAGTGACAGTCCTACAAGGTAAGGTACCATTTCTGATTATCCTTCGGCACTTCATTGTCGACAGAATATCATCGGCAGTCCACCGAGGGGTATCCCGCTGATGGTAGATTTGTCGGTGAGGGTGCGCATAATCAGGAACTAGATGGTGACACAAGGCGCAAAGACAGTGATTTTGACAAGTTTGGGCCATCTGATCGACGTAATACCCTATGTCCTAGTGTCTTTGGTGTATTGTATTGATCTATAGTAGACATATTGTGATGTATCCTGATGGATCCTCTCTGCTAGGAGACCCCTACCTCTCCTTATATACTCTAGAGGAGGTAGGGTTACAAGGTAAGTATCCTATTTGGTACTATACAATGTAATGCGGTGCATGTCGAGCAGCACCGTGCACGCCTTGATCTTGTGGGCCGGGCCACCTTCCGATTGTGCGGCCCATGTCTTGGGGGCCATACCCCCACAGCTAGTCCCCGAGCCTGACAGTAGGTGATGTAGTCATGTGGTGCTAGGGTCATAAAGTAGAAGACCAGCCAAGCAGGCAGCCAGTCCCTAGGTGTAGCCTCGAGATGAGAACAAGCACATTCACCACAAGGTGAAGTGTGCCCACTTAGTCCCCAAGCCTACTAGAAGATGAAGAATGAATCTTGTAGCAGGGTCAAAGAAAAAGAAGTCTAAAAGCTTGCCGACGTCGTCAGACATGCACGTATCAAGACCCCAGATGTGCTGCCCAAGATCAGCACCCTGATCCGAACAGCATGGAGCAGCTTGATAGCACCCTGATGAGACGTAGCAAGATCCAACCACCAAGGGAGTCCTTGGCATAGCTGACGATGTCCGAGCACTGAGGAGCGAGGAGTCCCTGGCGTCGCTAGTGATGATCGAGCACCAAGGAGCGAGGAGTCCCGAGCGTCGCTGGCGATGACCAAGCACCAAGGAGTGAGGAGTCCCCAGCATCGTCACTGGCGATGACTGAGCACCGAGGAGGAAGGAGTCGCTAATGTCGGCGGCGATGTCTGAGCACCGAGGAGCAAGGAGTCCCCGGCGTCGCTGGCGATGACGGAGCACCAAGGAGCGAGGAGTCCCCTGGCGTCACTAGTGATGACCGAATACCGAGGAGCGAGGAGTCCCCGACATCGCTAGCAATGACCGAGCACCAAGGAGCGAGGAGCAAGGAGTCCTCGGCATCGGCGACGATGTCCGAGCATCGAGGTGCGAGGAGTCCTCAGCATCACTAGCGATGACCGAGCACCGAGGAGCTAGGAGTCCCCGGCGTCACTGGCGATGACCAAGCATCAAGGATCGAGGAGTCCCCAGCATCATTAGCAATGACCGAGCACCGAGGAGCGAGGAGTCCCCGGTGTTGCTGGCAATGACCAAGCACCAAGGAGCAAGGAGACCCCGGCATCTCTGGCGATGACCGAGCACCGAGGAGCGAGGAGTCCCTAGGGTAGGCGGTGATGTCCGAGCATCGAGGAGCGAGGAGTCCCTAGCGTCATTGGCGATGACTGAACACTGAGGAGCAAGGAGTCCCTAGCGTCACTGGTGATGACCGAGCATCGAGGAGCGAGGAGTCCCGAGCGAAGCTAGCGATGTCCGAGCACCGAGGAGTCCCCGGCGTAGGCGGTGATGTTCGAGCACCGAGGAGTCCTCGGCGTAGGCGATGAGGTCCGAGCACTGACATAGCTGATGATGTCTATGCGGTGAAGTGTTCCCACTTAGTCCTCGAGCATGAAGAATCCAAGCGCTGAGGAGTAACTGGTGTAGCTGGCGATGTAGCACGAACGGCGAATAGTCCGATCAACTGGTCAGCGATGGAGTCCATGAACCAAGTGGTCCGACTAGTTGATTGGTGGGGAAGCCCGAGCACCAGGATGATTCAATCACCTGGATGATGATCCTGCAATGCAAACATGTAGAACGGGTAGTACATGACGCACAAATAAATAAACTTCGGAGAAAAATCAGCAATGGTGATGAAACGGCGTATGCAGTTCGGCGATCAGTTGGCGTGAAAATATATTTATGTTTAATATAAACCGCCCTGAATAGTTAGTGTGTAGCTGAGTCTCCAGCCCTAGCTAGCCCATAGTCCATAACATCGAGTGTGGAGCCCAGTGCACATGTAGGAGGAATAGGTGTGACTAAGGAGCCACTACCAACCACCCATAACGTAGAGCGCAGAGCCCGTAGCATGTGTAGGGAGGAGCCGGAGACATGGCCATCTCTAGAGGCGTCCGAGCATCAACAGGACTGTTCGGGGTTTCGGAAAATCATTTGGAGAGCAAATATGGAGAAAACAGTTCGGAGAAACATTGCGGCGATATATGGAGACTGGAGAATATTTAGAAAAATATTAAAGCGTGACTTAGCTTTGGACGGAGCGTCTGGTCAACGACGTATGGCGTTATCTGGTCGGCGTTGACGGCAAGCACCTAGCGGGTGGTGAGTTGTTGGTGAAGGTGACCTCAGGAGGTGGTTCTGAGATAGGATCTGCTGTCAGTGGAGGCTGATGTAGCCTAGCGATGAATCATCATCGTGGATCGACATGGATCTCCTCAAGATTGATCACTGAGAACGCGCTATTGATTTGAGGTCCATCTAGCTCGCCATGGATCAAGCGCACACCCCTACCCAGCGTGCCAACTGTCGATAGAATATCATCGACTAGTCCACTGAGGGGTATCCCGCGATGGTAGATTTAGTTGGTGGGGGTGCGTGTAATCAAGAACTAGATGGTGACACAAGGCATAGAGATAGCGATTTAGACAAGTTCGGGCCGTCTGATCGACGTAATACCCTATGTCCTATGTCTTTGGTGTATTGTATTGATCTATAGTAGATAGATCATGATGTGTCCTGATGGATCCTCTCCACTAGGGAACCCCTACCTCTCCTTATATACTCTAGAGGAGGTAGGGTTACAAGGTAAGTATCCTATTTGGTACTATACAATGTCTTGCAGGTGCACATCGAGCAGCACCATGCATGCCTTGATCTTGTGGGCCGAGGCCACCTCCGATGGTGCAGCCCATGTCTTGGGGGCCATACCCCCACATTCATCCAATAGGGTCCTGAACAAATCCTTTGATAGCACCATATACATAATGATGCTGACCGAGACTAGGGACGTGCTTTCTCTAGCTCTTTACCTAGCCGATGTAGTATCTTGCACTGCCCGTGTGATTGTCCAAGATGGAATTGACTTGCTAGCATAGGGTTTGAAAAAGAAAGCAGGACTTGCATTGCTGACCGGCTTTGCCATTTCTTCACTTAGCATTGTTCTGTGAGACCTAGCCTTCAGTAGTTACCGAAGAGTCGTTACCTAGCTAGAGATTAACCTTCCTACTAGTAACTAATTAGTTGTCTCTCAACACTTAAAAAGCTTCAAAACTTATTTTTGATGGCAACAATTGTAGTTGATGTGCAAGCAGACAGTCACCATGGAAGTCAGCAGAAAAGGGGTCACACCAAAGAAGGTCGGTTTTTGACTGCATGATCATCTTGCACCAAAAGATCAAGAACTTGAATAGGAAGCTCAAGAGCATCAGGTGACCTATTATAGCACATAATATCTCCATCCATTGTCACTCGACTATTAACTTGTCCAATGTTACATGTTGTGTACCATTATGATCCAACAGGGGATGACATAAGTTGCTCACTAGATGACCGACATCATTACAGGGATAGTTAAGTAGAGTCACTTGTCTACCACCTCTTGCAGTCTGTTAATGTTTATGTTCATGACCTGTTCTTCAAGGTTATCCCCTAGACATCTTTAGAAGGAAGCTCTCCTACTACATTAGGTCCGACATATAGATCTTCTAACAAGATAAGGAGAGATAACCAAGAAAGAGCTCACATGAAAATAACACATTGGTGTAGTTCTGTAATGGATCATGACTAGAAACCTCGATACCAGTGCGTGCCAAGTAGCACAGCCTTGTGTGTGCACCCATAGGGGCTCTTGGTTTTGTCGTGGCACCGTAGATCACTAATCATGGCACCATTACTGAACATACAATCCACAAGAATTCTCATGTGGCACAAATTTGGTTACATAGGAGCAATTACTATGCGAAGGAGGGATAGCAAGCAAAGATAATCACAAGGTTAGGAGTTAAAAAGGGGGCGATCCTATAGCACCCTGGTTTTAAAGACAAAACCAGATACACACTATATGTGAGCCTAGGAAGTCAAATCTCACATATAGCTACAAATAAGGGTAATATCAATAGACAATGCGTAAATACATAACGTATTAGTATAAAGAATATAACCTCAGAGTATAGACAGTGGAAAGATGACTTCGATCTTCAGGCAAAGACTCCAAATCCACAGGGACGACTGACTGGTTGACCACAAGCCTAACTTCTCCAGACTAGCAATCTGGTACCCATCTGAGATTTTTATCCAAAGTATAGAAAAGTAAAGCACATGTAAGTACATATCGTACTCAGCAATATAACATGGGCTTCATGAGGCTCAAAAGGTTGACACTAGTTTACTGTGTTTCACTTTTATTTTAATAGGTTATCTTTTTAAGCAATTGTGCAACAACGAATGTATCATAAACCCATAAACACATGATCAGGTAAACATGAATAATGAATAGCATAAACAATTAATTTTTAGTATCATCATTAACCATTAATGATCATCTATTCCGTAAGGGTTCCAAGGCTGTTTGTGTCCGTGAGCACGGCTGTTATAACAGTTTTATACTCTGCAGAGGTTGTACACTTTCACTGCAAGTCGTGATTTACCTTTTCGCCCGAGGTGATCAGCCTCTTGACCCACTACCAAGGTCGGCAAGGTTCACTATGAAGCCTTTCAAAGGTTCGTCTAAAAAGTTAGGGCCGCTAGGCGTATGTGGCCCTCCTCTAGGAGTGGCACGCGTGGGCACGTAGCATGGTACACACATCCTAGCAGGAAAGGAAACATACCCTCTTGCGCCATAAAGGTAACCACTAACAAGCTAGAAAAAGGTCCTCATACTGAGCTAAAGCTAGAACCATATAGCCCTCACAGCTGTACTATAAGTCCTGGATGATCACTTATAGATAAGTCCTTAGGGAGAGGAATCTAGAGCATTTAGAAAGTAGCTAAACACTCCAGCCCCCTGTTTCCATGTTACTAAAAAGTCACATTTTAATGTTTGTTGCATATACCATTAGTCAAGTTACAAGATCATGGTTTTGGTTAAGCACTAGCAAAAACTACCCAATGCAATAACCCAAAGGTATTAAAGAATCCAGGATATCAATTAGCTAGGGAAATTACTACAGTTGCCAAGGTAGACACATGCAACATGAATTAATTGAGTAAAGATGAATAGGTAACAAGGATGGTCCCATGCTATACTTGCCTTAAACTTGCTTTTCGCCCAAAACAACTTGCTTAGAAAATCTTCAGACTTCATCTTTCAATATTGTATTTTCTGGCACTCAACTTCTGGTCTCCAACGCTTATGTATGGTTCACTTCTATTTGTAACAAACACCAAGCACAAAGAGACATACAAACAGACAAAACAAAGATAACTAAGAATAATACACCAATCATAACCAAAAGCTTTAAAACAATATACTAAAAGAGAGGGATCGTCGCTACAATCACGGGAACGCAAGCATCGTCAATAATGGAACTATCATTAAAAAGAAATGACTATCAGGGATTTTGTATTATAAAAGAGAGAAAAAGCCTATATGCTTGATTTATTTTAATTGAGCAAAACTATATGAAGCATATTGATTCAGATTACATAAAATCACATTTTATTTTAAAAGCCGAGTTGAACTAGTTATATTTTATACATAAACATGCACGTATCATTTAATCAAATTAACTTTAACTTTGCAAGAGAAAAATACATGTAAAAGCATCTTAACTGACTTTATATAAATCATGTTTAAACTAAGCAAATTATAATTAATAAATACATATTTAAGTTGACATTAATTAACAAGTAATTATAAAAGGTGGATACTATCCTAAGTTGCTGTTATTTAGAAACAAGTTTACGTAATCATTAATCAAATTAATATTTAAATTATAATATTATAAACATGTGACATGATAAACATTGCTACTAACGCGTACCTTACATTGGCATGATTTAACACGACAAGAACGAAGTTAGCCCTAAGTAGTTGCTTTTAATTAAAAGCTATTGAATAAATATAAATTAAATTAATACCTTATATTAAAATTCAGAAACATTTGTTATTTTGGATGATGCTGCTAACATGTATCACACATTGCGATGAAACTCGCGTAATTGAATCGAAATCAAAAACCTAAATCGACTTTAATTAATGAGTGATTAATTAATTATAGATAGAATTAATATTTTAATAAAATAAATTCATAAACATATGATATGAAAACTAATAGCGCTACTAGCATAGATCTCTATGACATGAAACTAATGCAACTAGAACAAACTAAAATAGAGCTAAAACGATTAAACGGTGGAGATTAACAACAGAATGGCAAAATCATAAATAGTTGCATCTTCTACCTTGCTTCATTCATCTTCACCCGTACAATGGCCATGGCAGCCATGGAAGTTTGCTTGCTGCTGCTTGCAGGAGGGGGCCAACGTGGGGCAGGGGCCTCGGCCGTGGGGGCTGGCAGTCGCGCGCGCACAGCCTTGCCCAAGCAGGCAACCGGCGATGGCTGCTGCTGGCCGGCCGGAGCGAGCACAGGCAGCGGCCGCAGTCGTCCTACACGCTCACGAGCAGGGGCGTGGGACGGGGCGGCGGCACATAGAGCTAGGGCGCGGCTGGCCTGAAGGCGTTCGGTGGCGCTCACGAGACCAGCAGTGGCCAGAAACGAAGGAGGAGACCACGTCCATGGTATTCCTCACCAGAGAAAAGAAAGAGAGTTAGGGACGGGACTAAACGACGATGGATTCATGGAGAGAAGTATACCACGAATAGAGGACGATGAGATCTACCTTGTAGCAGTGACGGTTTCCACAGAGGACGTCGGAGATGGCCGAAAACGCTCACCGAACATTCGCCGGAAAAGTTCACCGGAAACGAGATGCAGAACTTCGGCGTCCGATTTGCGGGGCTACGAGTGGCGGCTCAAAAACCGATCGTACTTCTGGAATCCTCGTGTCGAGGGCTACATGAGCATATATATACGCAGGGTTTGGAGATTTTGGAAAGTGGAGATATTTTAGGAATTATTGATTTTTGGAATTAAAATAATTATAGAAAATCAGAAATTACTATTTAGGCCCTGAAAAATATCTCTGAGCTCCAAAAAATACTAGAAAATTTCCTAGGGATAGATGGAAGGATAAGGAACACAACCAAAGTGGTTTTAGCTCACATAAAAGACTTTTGGATTGATCGAGGAAAAAGACAAAGCTCCAAGAAATAGGAATTTAATCCCGAAAAAGGTCCGAAAGATTCCCGAAAAGGGAGGCATCGTTCTAACGCGTCTTAAAACCTTTTCCAAGCCTTTGGATTTTGAAAACAAAGCATCTTATCTAACCTTTGTTTTTGCAAGTTTTCAAATTCTTTTTAAACCACTACTTAAAAATATTATTTTGAAGATTGAGATTTAAATTTATTTTCCTACTCATCACAAAAGTACCAATGCAACAACATGTATGCGCAAACATGCTGTTACCCTTATGTTCGATTTTAATTTAAAGAAAATTTTCTTTTACCTATGTTTTTATGAGCACAAAACTACTCTTTTCAGAAAGTAGCTAATTTTGGGGTGTTACAAAACACAGCACAAGAGAACATAGCTTAATTGCCGAAGACAACTGAGAAGGGGACTCTTGCTTAATTTTCATATACGCCTTGTGCCCACCAAGGTGATTACCAGGTAAAGATTAACATGAGATTTGGTATTGTCGAGCAGCTACATGAGATCAAGACTGATAAACATCTAGGGACTTGAAAGAGTTGGAGACAAAACAAACAAGTTTCGAGGGACAGAGCCAATGAACTGACTAGGAATTCAGTTGATAAAGCAATGACATGATCTATGAGGAAAAGGTTCTAAAGCAAGGGTAGATAGTGATTAGCATTGCACCAGATCATCTATAGGAGAAGGAGCAATGAGGTCTGACAAGGATTTTTTAGCAGGGTCCTCCCACATAGGAGCGAGACATCCACGACATATGAAAACATTTAAGGGAACTAAGCTTGGGCGTAAGGTCAAGCAAAGGCATGGATATAGGTCTTCATAGCACAATGTTCAAGGGCTAGCAACCATGTGTATAGGCTTAGGCTCCTAAGAGAGAACTTAATTGGAGACAACAACCATGAAATTATCGAAACTGTGACGTTGTTCTAGAATAGCTCTCTTCAACACTCATATGCTTACTAAGGATAAAAGGGGTGGAAGCTATGGCACTACATAGATAACGAGCATCCACATGCCTAAAGAACTAATGTGATGATAACTTGAGAGGAAGAACCTGACATTATATTTAAAAGAAAAGCAAGTGCAGGCTTCTAATAAGGTATCACTACTAGTTTTACTTTTCAAAGGGGTGAAGTTTTTGCTAACTACTAACTTGTCATCTATTTCCTTTGGAAGCAAACAAACAAGGCAAAGCTAATCACACACTATCTTCAAGCAAGGCTATTTAAGCGGCATGGAACAAGGCATTTTGCCTAGCTTCACACTAGGGAAGATAGTATCATCACATTGATCATAAGTTACTTAGTATTAGAACAAAGTGAGGAAAGCATATTTATGCACAAGCACAATCATGATGCATGACCATCCTATTCGTCCTCACAAAATTGCCAGCCTAAGGTGGCAATCATGTTCTATGTCGGTGGCATAACACGTACTCTCTCAATATATAGCTAGTCGTCAGCTACATTCAATCCACGCATTCGTGGTTAGCGTACCTGTAGAAGGATTTCATTTCAGCCCAACCCCACAATTATATATGCAGAAATGAAAGTCTAGGCTCTAGGTTGCAAGCTAAATACTTCCATATATATATATACCCATATATATATATTTCTGTATCAAAGCTACCCGAAAGTAAATACATCTATACAAACATATAGAATATGCACATATAGCCATACCAAAGCTAACCCACAATTAAATACTTCCGTATATATATGAGATATATATACTTAAGTATGAAAACTACCTCTCCCCTTTGTTGCACCCAATTTTGCATAACAAAACCAAGTGCTCATATATGTGTGCCTAGGATGTCCAAACACACATATAATCTCAAATTGCAATAATATCAAAGTAAAGTACTTTATTACATCACATATTTGATCACATAGTTACCATAAGTCTTGCTCATCGGCAACATTACTACATAGAGTAGATAATTAAGCCCAATATGCCACAGGGACTCCAACTGGGGGGCATCTTCCTAGTAGTCCTAGACATCCTCTGGAAAGTCTTCATATGTATTATCTATTACCCATCTGGGATTTTCACTGAATGTAAAACAAGTGTAAGCTCACCATGCTTAGCAAGTATATCAAAGGGATCTATGAGGCTCAAAGGCTAGACACAGGTTTGACTGCAGGTTAGCAATTTTAGTTGGTCAAGTTTTAGCATCCTGAATCACTACTTTAGTGAATAAACCCAACCCAATTGGTAGTAATGAATAATCATGATTATATCAATTTCCCAACCATCCATAGTAACCACTAATCATGAAGGATCTAGATCGCTCGTATCCGTGAGCACGGCTGTTATAACAGGTTAAATATTTCTGCTAGAAATTGTACAACTTTACCCACCGAGCCATGATTCCCAACGCTGGGGTTTGCAAAGCCCACATCACCTCTACCTAGGAAGTGTGGCAGGCTTTCACTACTGTAACCCTTCGCTAGTCGCACTAAGAAGTCGTAGCTGCTAAGGTTTCAGACATCTAGCTATATGTGGCCCTCCTCTAGGAGTGGCACTTATGGTCACTGACATGGTACACACCCTAGCAGGAAAAGAAACATACCAACTAGTGCCCCCCTCTTGCCCTTATGAAAAGCTACAGATGAGCTAGTACAATCTAGTTAATAGGTTAAAGTTAGAGCCATATGATACTTGGGGTTGTACGAAACCTCCTAGGTGGCCAATTCAGGATTAAGTCCTTATGGAGTGGCACTAGAGCACTCAACCCAGTACTCTAGCCCCCTAATTGTTGCTAAAAGCTCCATTTTAACATACTGCATAATACCTTTACTCATGTTTAACAATTATTTTATGTTGAGCAGCTACAGCATCTATCCAAAATGCAACCCAAACCATAGGTATCAAGGATATGTGGTACAAATAGTAATTTAGGTAAAGTCCTTAAAGGTAATTCAAATTTAGACACATGCATGTATATGAATTGTAGAGTTCATAGGTACAAGGGGCCTTTTCTACACTTGCCTTCCTTAAAGTCTCCTTCCTAGTACTGCTGATCACTTGACTGAATCCTCAGTAACCTCGAACTGATCACCCTCTACTCTTGTTCCAATTCACCAATCAAGCATCCATTCCAATCATCACATGCATACAAAGATACTTCTATTAGAACAGTACACCAAATAGTAGAAACATAGATTGAAAAGCTTATAAAACTAATCTACATACTGCTATGAATACATGAGCGAAAGAATCACTCAAATCAGACTTAAAACGCAAAAGTTATGCATGAAATAAGGTTCTAGTGGCATTTCTATAAATAAACCAAACTCAAATTCGAATAAAAACTAAATTCTAACATGATCTGGACTATGCACACTATTTCTCAAAAGTACAAGGGCTAAAATAGAAGAAAACAAGACTGGAAAGAAATACTTTTGAACTACGGTTGGACTATGGGTTGATTCATTGAAAACCCAGGGGCTAAATTGCAAAATCACACTACTGACCGCGGGTTGACCCACGTTGCCACTGACTGGGCACCACGTGGCTATGTGGGATTGGTGTGGTGCACCACGTGTACGTGGACTCGCTTACGTGAGAGCTATGCACTGCGTCCACGGGTCCACGGTGGACCGATCATGCCCCGAAGGGGTATGTTCTAATCGTGACTATTCAAGTAAATCTGATGGCGAGGAATGAAGGGGAGAACACCCACCACCTACATAGTGGCTCCCATGAGCCCACCATGGCTAGCGGCGGGCCGAGCACCATAGCGAGTGACGATACGGTGTTTTGGACCACCTCGTTCGAAACCAAAAGCATGGAAGCGAAGCATGGGATCTCACGAACTCGGTGAGGTACAAAATAGAGATGGGGAGCATGTTGAGGTGATGGCCCCATGGTGGCACCATGAACGGCGTGACTAGAGCTCAGTGATATGGTGCTCCAGAGAGTTATTTACTAAAAAGAGGGCATGTGAAGATCGAGTGGCTCACCATGAGTCCGAGGAAGGTGTTCGCGGTGTCCAGGAGGGCTTTGAAGGACCTAGTCGATAGTGGCAGTGAGTTGGAGAGAGAAAACATCATGGGTGAGTGCAAATCCATGCGATTTGTTACCAAAACGAAGAGATGAATGCACCTATGGATGCGGCGAGGCACGGCGAAGCTTTGGGGTGCATCGACGATGTTGATTGGGCACCAGAGCAGGTGGACTACAGGGCGGTAGTGTGAGCTTGTATGCGAATGGAAGGGAAAGGGGGGAGGGCTTGGCGGCAACACTTATAGGCGAGCGAGTGCTGCAGGAATGGGAAGCGGCATGGCAGAGCTATGGAATTAAGGGATTTCGAATCCTTCCATGGTTGGCGCGGAGCGTGGCGAGCGAGTTGCCATGCATGGCAATGCCATCACCTAGGAACGAAGAAGGAAGGGGAAGGAAGGCATCTAATGTGCGGGTCTCGGTCGCTAGAGAAAGAGGAGGGAGGGGATTCGACAGCACATGAGCGTGGGCAGTAGAGCAGGCCGAAGCTGGGTCGAACGGCGCGCCAAGCTAGGCCTGCGGTGGTGGGTTATAGGCGCGCGTGTGATAGAACCTCCCAATTTATATAAGATCAAGTATGGCTATCCCCGCTAACATGTTGACACGCGCATACTTTTCACTTATATAAATCCGATAGTCCGCCGAGTGTCCCGAAAGACCTCGGTAAATCAACATCACAACCAAGATCGCGTGATTAAGCAAATACACATCACATACATAGAGTTGCGGTGGAAATAATATTATAAATGAGTTCGCAAATAATAGTACAAGTTGGGGTTTCAAAACCGATTAGTAAAACAACATAGCTTTCAAATAATTACATTAATATAAGTTCCAAATACATTGCTAGCATAAGTGACATTCTCAGATAAAAGCATAGAGATGAGAGATAATATAGAGTCACCTGAGCCCACCGGCGGTTAGCCACCATCTTCAGCAGGCTAAAACCTCACCTACAACATGGTGGGATAAACCCTGAGTACTCGAATGTACTCAGCTAGACTCACCCATCATAAACCAGAAATAAATTGACTCTAAGGATGATGCAAGGCTTTATAAGTGGAGGTAGCTTGGCAACATTTTGCATAAAAAGCGATTAACTCAATTATACAATTATACTTCGGTCATCATGTTAATTATATCTATTCATTCTAGATTAGCAACTATCCTATGCCAAACATGTGGTATATCATTTTAAGAGCATACAATAGTAACCATAATAGGTATAGTAATTCCATGTTTATCTGAACCATCGTATTCCATAATACAATTACTATGATATTGGGGCTAGCCAAGTTTCTCACTATCCGGGAGAGACGGCGATTCGAATCGATTTCAACTAGCTAGGAATTTATTCCTAACACAAACCCAGGTAGACCAGATCAATGGTCACCTTTGGTACAACTCAAGTACACATTTTGCGGGTTCACCCAATGCCGCACAATCAGGGACCCCAAATGCTAGGACGTTCAGGCCTAGGCTGCCCTTGGGCTTAGTCTGGCTCCTCGCACATCCTTACTACCATCCAGAGTGTGCACTCTTACAGAGTGGGGCCCCACCTGAGTTGAGCTACTTGGCTTCATGGTCGGAATGAGTTATCCGGCTAGCTAAGTGATAGGCATGCGTTCAATCTTATTAGAAGTGCCAACAATGGTACGGTCCTTAATCGGCATAGACAAAATCACATGAGTCAACCTACTATAGACTCCATCCGGCCTCAATTTACATTACCCCATGGTTCTTTTCCACGATAGCAAATATAGCCAACCATGCTTCGGTATCCACCTATATCTCGCAGGTGACAGGAAATCACCCGACCTCTACCGGTCTAAGCATGGCTAAGCATATATTCGATCCTGGACCTACATAGGGTTAAAGGTATATTTTTGGACAAGGAAATTATATGCATCGAGTGGTTCCAATCAACTCTTATAACCTAATGCATCAATCATAAAGGACTCGAGTAAAATTTTGTAAAATACTAGAAGACTTAGAATGCTCCGGGGCTTGCCTGGGATCCAACACCAGGTTAGTGTTTGTTAGATGATTGATGCCTGGGAGCCAACCATGCTTCGGTATCCACCTATATCTCGCAGGTGACAGGAAATCACCCGACTTCTACTGGTCTAAGCATGGCTAAGCATATATTCGATCCTGTACCTACATAGGGTTAAAGGTATATTTCTAGACAAGGAAGTTATATGCATCGAGTGATTCCAATCAACTCTTATAACCTAATGCATCAATCATAAAGGACTTGAGTAAAATTTTGTAAAATACTGGGAGACTTAGAATGCTTCGGGGCTTGCCTAGGATCCAACACTAGGTTAGTGTTTGTTAGATGACACTCGCTAGATGAGTATCTCCTATCCTAGCACTCTTCTAGTCCTTCCATCTTCAGAATAGGTCCACCATACACCAGTCTTCGGGTTCGGTTCCAACATCACCTCCTTCACGTGATTCATCTAGCATACCTAGATGAGATGCAAGATGCAAGTGCATGAATAAAAGAATAGCAATATGAGATGCATCTCATAATCTATTATAGAAAGATAGTAAGCATGTCAAGCATGGTACACAAGATAACTTGAGTTAAGCTATTTCATTGAAAACATCTATCACAATTTAAGATCTCAGGTAACTTAATTTAACACCATGAAAGGCATGAGTTACACTTAGCAACCCATAAGGCAATGCAAAGTGAAAGCAATCAACTTGTAAGCACAACACTAGAATTTGGACAAGCAGCACAGATAAGACTTGTTTCACCCATAACTAGAGATCCAAACATCCGAAGAAGGCGATCCTAGACTTTCTGGAAAGCTAATGAAATTTCCTACAACATTGTTATTATCACCAAAAGCTTATTCCAAAGCTAACTAGTTCAAACAGTGCCAATGTTTTCAGATCTACATAGAACTACGGATAGAAAAGTAGTAGTAGTTTCGAAAATAGCATAACTGGAGTTACTAGACATCAAACAAGCATGAACCTTAACTTTCTAGAAAGATTATTAAATTATATAAAACATGTTTATTAACATCACAAGGTGATTCCTGCCATTAACAAGGTCAATCAAGCACGATTGAGCACCTCTGTCTAGACTTGGACAGATTCTGTCATGCAACATCAAAAGCTTATAACTGGAGTTGTACTAATCCAAAAGACATGCAACAAGACAATATGGAAATATTATGAAATTATCTACAATTAATATTTAATCATCCCAGCATGATTCCAAAGCTAAAAGGGTCAAACAGTCACATTTATCAAATTTGGTCCAGAAATTTCAGAGAACTACAATTTCTGAAGACCAACTTAGAAGAGTCATAACTCACAAACTATTTGGCAAAATTCCATAAACATTTTACACAATATAGTTGGGTGAGTTATCTACAACTTTCTTATTATCATCCTAAGATAATTCTACATATAACAAGGTTAATTAATCCAATGAATTCATCTCTGTCTAAAATATGGACAGAAACTGACATGCCACTTTAAACAGCTATAAATAGAGTTATACATGTCTAATAAATGTGGTTATAGACTTTTTAGAAATCATAGAAAATTCTAAACAACTTTGTTGTAAACACCTAAAGCTAATTCTACTATTAAGAAGGCCCCACTATAAGAACATGGAAACCCTCTCTAGGTTTGGGCAGAAACAGCCACAGAGATTTAAGCAAGTATAACTCAAGATCTACTTAACCAAAAATCATGATATTTAGCTTTTTGAAAATCTTAATAAAAGTACTACAACTCATGTATTATCATAAATTCATGATTCATAACTTAACTAGGACAATTAATTCAAACATGCAGGACTATTCAGAGTAGGAGCAAAGCAATATAGGGCATTTGTTATTTTTATAACTCTTAAAATATAAATCGTAAACTCCTGAAATTTTTACCATACAACAACAAACACCCAATGAGCACTCCATAAAAATTTCACATTTATTTGAGCAAAAGAACTATAGTTATGAAAAAGACAAGACACAACTAGTATTACAAACCTAACTGCATAAATTGATTTTTACAGCAACAACTTTAAACTAAATCATGCCATATTATAGATCTAGTGCATAGATAATTTCACAAGGATTCCAAAAAGTCCTCATTTGCTATTTTTGGATTTTTCTACAATTTACTACAATTTTCAAAAGTTCAGCTGATTTCCTGCAAAAAGGTCCCCAATGGCACTATTCATATGAGTCATAGGCTGTGCATTTGGGCCCCTCCTTTCCTTCGAATTTTAACCCAAGGTCCCTGGCGAGATTTGGAGCTGAGGAACCACTCTGCCATGAGTGCTCGGTAACTTAACCCGCCCTTGGGCTTACGCCAATGGCTCTCCGCACATCCTTACTACCATCCAGATTGCGACCCCTGCTCGCGTCCCCGACCTGAATCGAGCTACTAGGCTTCGCGGTCGGAATGAGTTATCCAGCCAGCCAAATGTTAGGCTGCGTTCAACATGACATAAAGACGTACAACGTATCGGTCCTTAAACGACACAGATGGAGTCACTATGTCCAAACCTACACAAGACTCCGCCCGGTCTTAATTCATTATTAACATGGTTATTTTCCACGATAGCAAATATAGCCAACCGTGATCCACCTTATCCTAAAGCTCGCAGGTGACAGGAAATCACCTGACTTCTACCACACTAAGCATGGCTAGGCATTTAACCCATTGCTGAACTTAAATAGGATTCAAGTGTGATACCTAGACAATGATAGATATATAATGCAACAATTGGTTCCAACCAATTCCTATACTTAATACATCATCAACAATAAGACATACTCAAGATATTTGTAAAAACATGGGAGACTTAATATGTTCTGGGGCTTGCCTTTCAGGAAAGAGGAAGGACGGTGATCAGGGCACTCAGGCAATTCTTCCTCAGTGGCTGCTTCGTCGATTTCCTACACCTCGGGCTCCTCCTCCTGGCTTGCTCCCTCAAACTCCAGAAGCATCACTCCCTTTGGCACACGTATTGCATGTATGCGCAAGATAAATATCATGGATGCACATGAACAAAGTTAGGAATGCTCGGAGAATGCACATGCTTACTGCAGTCCTCATTTTCCGACTTAAGCTCTATTCAAATCACTTTAACTTACCAAGTTTATACAATCTAATGTACAATTGCTCATCTTCAGTTAAGGACCTAGCACCTGCACCTAAGCATGTTCTTAAGTTAGGCTAGGACCTAAACAATCAACAAGAACATCGCAACTGAGCACACACACAATCATTCGTATTTCAGCAAAACAGGAACTTATATAGCGGTATAGTAAACTAATCATAACTATAGATCTACAAATCAAAATGATAGGCAACAAGACAATTTAGAAAGCTTATGAAATTGCCTACACTTCACTTTCAGACCTCAAGGCATGATTCCAACCTTTACTAGGTCAAATTTACAGAACCACATAATCAGGTCCAACAAGACAGAGAGCAAGCAAAACTGTGATCTAACTTTGAATGACTGTAGCTCCTAAGCTACTGGGCCAAATGCCACCAAACTTTGATAGGAGCTAGATACATAAGTTATCTACAACTTTTGTATTCACCACATTCCAAGCAAAGCAAAATATCATGGGGAACTTTGTAAAGTCCCGAGAACTATCCAGAAAGACATAATGCAAGAAAATATTTATTAACTTATGTTGCAAACAAATAATTGGATAAAACCAACTTTACTCACTTATCACACATATCACAAGAACACCAGAAAGTAAAGTGTTCCCTCCCAATTCATTTCTTTTAATGCCTTTCTCAATTTATTCAATTTATTGAATTTAATGCCTTTCTTTTAATGCATTTCTTTAAGGTATTAGGATGCTCCCCAGAAAATTTCATGGTCATTGGATTCATAGATAAATTATAAAAATTCACACAAGGATCATTCAATGATAAAAGGAAAATATATAACTCAAAAACCATACATGCAATGACTCTTAAATTTTTACTAGAGCTTCTACACAGCACGGAGAGCTCACCAACAAAATTTCTTAATTTTTGGAGCAAAGGAACTCAAGATATAATTTAAACAAGTTTGCATGCATTTAAAAACACATTTCAAGTTTCAATTTAATTCATCCAAAACTTCCAATACAAGTGTTCATGTTATATTTTTCCTAAATACTACACTTCACTATGATCCTAACAAAATTGGAACCACCCAATTTGGATTTATAAAACTAGAGATACAATTTTTACAAAACAACAATCAAATCTAGAAGAAATGAGCTAGCTTTTGAATACATAGTCACTGTCAGGTGGGGTCCACATGTCAGCTGGCCCACGCGTCAGCGACACGAAAAATAGGGGACACGGCTCGCTCGATGGGAACCCGGTGGAGCTTACCGACGGTGGTGTCTCCGGCAACAATGATGGCACCAGTGTGACCGCCTCAACCTCCCACGTCGATTGGTACCCTAACCTCACTCTCTACC